>NC_090328.1:70173917-70882431 GCF_035084215.1 Heptranchias perlo
GAAGGAGCAAACCTAGCAGAAAACATCTGCAGCATTACAGTTCACTGGGGTTTAATACAAAAGTGGAGAAACTAACATCCCTTTTCTAAGAATGGAAAACATACGACAGTTACTAAGGTGACATTGCTTATTAGACATATGTGAACAGTGCACCCAATTCTGTGTTATTAGAATTGGTGCAAGTGCTGTAAATGATCTTGCATATCACCATGTAAAAATCTATTCTAATAGCAGGTATGACATGAGTCGATGCATGACTATATGCATCTGTAAACATCTGCTAAGCTTATGTTTTTGTTGCTTCACAGTTTAATCCAGGACCATCCTCCACATTTTAAAGGTTGTTCAGATGCTGTCCCATAAAGAACACAACTTCCTTCAGTGCTGTTTAAATATGGAATTACCTAAGCAGTGCCCAATCTATGCCACCATCGTGGTGGCTATTAGTATTTCTAGAACAGACTATGCATTTTTATACAACTCCACTAGTGATGTTTGATGCCCTGTACATGCCAAATCCTGAATGGCACACAGTACTAATATCCAACACCAACAATGCATGACAACAGAACAGCTTTTGCCTGACAGCAACAAATAACAAACATACTTTATCCAAACAACGAACGTATTTACAGCTATTACAAAAATGAGCCCCAGCCAGTAAATAAATTGTAATTCCATGATAATTAACACGAACATGAAACACTTTAACCAACTCCATCCACTTTAATGACAATGTATCTTTTCCTCACTTGAATAGCAGCTGTTTTCATCTTTTAAGTAAAATATAAATCTGATAGTCACTGTGGATAAGAACCAAAAGCTCAGAAATGACTTTGTGGCATTAGCTTACAAATACTTAACATATCCTTGTGACATTTATCTGTCCACTATTTTAACAGGTGTTAACCTGTTTAAAATAAGGAGTTAAAACATCCATTAAAATAGCAGACACAGGTACCCATAATACAATGCCTCCGTGTGCTAATATTGCAAACGGTAATTTGTCAGCTATAATCTCCATAATCAATGCTGTATTTCTGCAGGTCCTGAGTATTTGTTTAAAAAACAAGCAGAAGTATAACATTTATGGTACAATATTACTTTAGCAAATAGAGAAGTTAAACTATAGATTTCAACAGATTTCAATATTCTTGCTTCTGGACTCCTTCAAAACTTCCGCACATACTTCACACTTCTTTCCCTGCCAGGGCATCATCACTTTCTCATTTCTTTTCTCACTTTAACTGTCAGTCTCACACTGCATTCACAATCAGAATTTGATTTTAAAACCATACCGGGACTGGAGGTTAGTTAGCATATTGATGACTGTTACAGGATGTTAGAATCATATCCATTACTGTTACAACACATAGGATATAAATAGAAATAATTATCCGTAAAATACCGAGCCTATTCCAACCCTTAGCAAAATCTTAAGAATTAAGTGTGATTATCATTCAACTTTCTAAACCTTTCTCGCTCTTGGTATAAATCTCCCTCCTCTTTGTACCCGCTGACTGAAATCTTTTAAAAAATCTGCTCAAATCCACACAACATTCTTTCATCAATCTTTAGTCTTAATATACAGTCCTACATAACTTGGAATAAAATTTTAAATCATATGGCAACAGCAGTAGGATTCATCTTAGCAGCATATTATCTTCATAAGATAAATACAGATGAAAAAAAGCCATTCAGCCTTTCTTAGATTATTCACCTAGAAAAACAAAAACAAACAGTCCTCCCTAATGTCATCTAACAGCACCTTGAATCATAGAATCGTACATCACAGAAGGAGGCCATTTGGCCCATCATGCCTGTGGCGGCTCTTTGAAAGAGCTATCCAATTAGGCCCACTCCCCATAGCCCCGCACATTTTTCCTTTTCAATTATTTATCCAATTCCCTTTTGAAAGTTACTATTGAACCTGCTCCCACCACCCTTTCGGACAGTGCATTCCAGATCATAACAACTTGCTGCGTAAAAAAAAAACTCACCTCCCCTCCGATTCTTTTGTCAGCTACCTTAATGATCGAATGAATCTAAGCTTCTCTCGTCCACTATCCTGCTCAGAGGATCATTCAAGTGTTGGTCATTTTTTGTGTGAACATCAGTCCTAAGTTAACCTTTCATCAATTTTAATCTATGCCACCTTGTTACAATGATTTGGCTTACCCTGGAATTGTGCTCTGGATTTACCTTAACTATAGATTTTAATATATCGAGTGTACTCTGCAAGATTCCCACTCAGTTGCCTCCTTTCAGGACTAAAGAGCCCAGTTTCTTCAATCTTTCTTTAGAACTAAATCTTCTGCTGCAAGGGATCAGCCTTGTGACTTTTCTCTGCCTTGTTTCTATAGCTTGAATTTTTCCCAAATGTCTTAGGAACTAAAACTGATCACAAGCAGCAGTCTAACTAAACGATTGCACAGTTTTAGCATCCCCAGATCCATTTCAATTTCACCTATAGCTATTTCTGCACCTTTCATTGGACAAAAGAAAATATTGTCTACATAGGTCAATTTATTTTGAAAGAATATATTTTGTTAACTGATTACAGTAGAATTTCTATATTAATGTAAAAATATACCATAACCAAATGTCGCAAACTATACAATCATGTGGCCTTTAAGTACACTTCAGTTTTAGAATAACTAGCATCTGGAATTTATAGTAAATCATCTTATATCAATATCAAAGATGCACAGCGAAAACTACACAGAACATTAAGTGAAGGATTGAACTGCGTTTGAAGGATTAGAGATTCTCTGTCATTCTTTTCAAAATGTGGTACTAAAATGTCGAGAGACTTGGAGATCGTTTTTAACTCCCAGTGAGTTTCAGGTGAGGAACGAGTGCACAATGCACCTGCTGGCCCAGATTTCTTGCCCGGAGTATTTTAAATCCCGGACCTCATCTGCCTGCCCGCAACAGGTGGAAAGCAGCAGCTGGCCGGCCAGCGAGAGCGGAGGTTTGGGTGACCAGTGGCTTCTGCACTCAGGCCAGTTAAAATCCAATGGGGGTTCCATTGACCCCAATTTGCATAAATTTATGAGGCTTCTGTCTGTTTCTGGTGGGAGCCCCAGCCATCAAACTGCAGTAAGCAATTAAAATGGAGGTCAACGGAACAGGGCTGTAATTCCCTCCTAGTATCAGTACAAAGCAAAACCCCCTTCACACTAATGCTAACCTTGTAGTGTGAATGTACCATTAACTGTTCAGCAAACCAATACAAAAAGGTAGGACTAAAGTAATTATTTCATTCTTGGTAATTGAAAGTCAGGTTTAAGTATCATTTTTATTAATCAATTGCTAAGAACATTATTCTTAAAATCCAGAGTAAAATTCCACTATTTCTTATTCTGCACCAGGCTTTTAATAACATCCCTTTCACTCTATCAAAGCGTAAAGGCTGATCTATAACAAAGTTTTTTTTAATAGTCCAAAAGCTCCATTTTGTGATAATTTATAAGCAAAATAATATACTTTTTTCTGCTCTACAACTATACTTTTTTGAGCCAGGAAATTACTGTTTTGACATTAGCAGATAAATGTTTAATGCATTTATAGGTTAGGCCTCTCTCCACTATTTTAATATTGGCCTCAACCCATTTATTTTAATGGGTAAAATAGCAGATGAAAGAAAGTCAAACATGCAAAAGGGTTAAGCGTTGGTCTGTTAATATCACCTAAAGTAATTTCTGGGCTTTGGTCTCAAAATTCATTGTTCATAATATAATAGTATAGTAGAAAAATGGTTCTTCACTGCAGTAACTGCCACAGAGCATTACAACCATCATCAGATGATGGCGACTGATTTCACCTTGACTTTGTGTGATTTGCCATCTTGTGCTTTTGGATTTCAGCCTCCTGAAGTAAAAAAGTGGGTATGCTCAGTATACCCTCAATTACATACTGCCAAAAAGTGGACATAGTATTGCCTCTTAAAAAAAAGTGGATGTACTCAATACAGACTAGTGTGCCCTGGGCCAAAAATCACAATCACTACTGTCTAGTAAGTGTAAACAATTTTACAACACCAAGTTATAGTCCAGCAATTTTATTTTAAATTCACAAGCTTTCGGAGATTTTCTCCTTCCTCAGGCAAATGTTTCAAGATCTCCTTGAAGCCTACGCATTTATACATATTGAACAATAATAAATGGTGTTTACAGACTGCCTCTGCAACTGCCCGTTGCCAAGGCAATCACCGTGTTCAGACAGAGAGGTGTTACCTGCAGAACCTCCGAATACACATTCAATAAAAAAACAAACAGGGAAAAAAAAACAGAGAAAAAAAACCAGAGAGAGGCAGAAACATCCGGAAGGCAGAGAGAGCCAGCAAATGACCCATTATATTAAAAACAGATAACATTTGTTCGCTGGTGGGGTAACGTGTAGCGTGACATGAACCCAAGATCCCGGTTGAGGCCGTCCTCATGGGTGCGGAACTTGGCTATCAATTTCTGCTCGACGATTTTGCGTTGTCGTGTGTCTCGAAGGCCGCCTTGGAGTACGCTTACCCGAAGGTCGGTGGATGAATGTCCATGACTGCTGAAGTGTTCCCCGACTGGGAGGGAACCCTCCTGTTTGGCGATTGTTGCGCGGTGTCCGTTCATCCGTTGTCGCAGCGTCTGCATGGTCTCGCCAATGTACCATGCTCTGGGGCATCCTTTCCTGCAACGTATGAGGTAGACAACGTTGGCTGAGTCACAGGAGTATGAACCATGCACCTGGTGGGTGGTGTCATCTCGTGTGATGGTGGTATCTGTGTCGATGATCTGGCATGTCTTGCAGAGGTTACCGTGGCAGGGTTGTGTGGCGTCGTGGACGCTGTTCTCTTGAAAGCTAGGTAGTTTGCTGCGAACGATGGTCTGTTTGAGGTTGGGTGGCTGTTTAAAGGCGAGTAGTGGAGGTGTGGGGATGGCCATAGCGAGGTGTTTGTCCTCATTGATGACATGTTGAAGGCTGCGGAGAACATGGCGTAGTTTCTCCGCTCCGGGGAAGTACTGGACGACAAAGGGTACTCTGTTGGTTGCGTCCCGTGTTAGTCTCCTGAGGAGGTCTATGCGATTTTTTGCTGTGGCCCGTCGGAACTGTCGATCGATGAGTCGAGCGTCATATCCCGTTCTTACTAGGGCGTCTTTCAGCGTCTGTAGGTGTCCATCGCGTTCCTCCTCGTCTGAGCAGACCCTGTGTATTCGCAGGGCCTGTCCATAGGGGATGGCCTCTTTGACGTGGTTAGGGTGGAAGCTGGAAAAGTGGAGCATCGTGAGGTTGTCCGTGGGCTTGCGGTAGAGTGAGGTGCTGAGGTGCCCGTCTTTGATGGAGATTCGTGTGTCCAAGAAAGAAACTGATTCTGAGGAGTAGTCCATGGTGAGCTTGATGGTGGGATGGAACTTGTTGATGTTATCGTGTAGTCTCTTTAGTGATTCCTTGCCGTGGGTCCATAGAAAGAAAATGTCGTCGATGTATCTGGTGTATAGTGTTGGTTGGAGGTCTTGTGCAGTGAAGAAGTCCTGCTCGAACTTGTGCATGAAAATGTTGGCGTATTGGGGTGCGAATTTGGTCCCCATGGCTGTTCCGTGTGTTTGGGTAAAGAACTGGTTATCGAAGGTGAAGACATTGTGATCCAGGATGAAGCGGATGAGTTGTAGGATGGCTTCCGGAGATTGGCTGTTGTTGGTGTTGTTGGTGTTGGCACCCCAATACGCCAACATTTTCATGCACAAGTTCGAGCAGGACTTCTTCACTGCACAAGACCTCCAACCAACACTATACACCAGATACATCGACGACATTTTCTTTCTATGGACCCACGGCAAGGAATCACTAAAGAGACTACACGATAACATCAACAAGTTCCATCCCACCATCAAGCTCACCATGGACTACTCCTCAGAATCAGTTTCTTTCTTGGACACACGAATCTCCATCAAAGACGGGCACCTCAGCACCTCACTCTACCGCAAGCCCACGGACAACCTCACGATGCTCCACTTTTCCAGCTTCCACCCTAACCACGTCAAAGAGGCCATCCCCTATGGACAGGCCCTGCGAATACACAGGGTCTGCTCAGACGAGGAGGAACGCGATGGACACCTACAGACGCTGAAAGACGCCCTAGTAAGAACGGGATATGACGCTCGACTCATCGATCGACAGTTCCGACGGGCCACAGCAAAAAATCGCATAGACCTCCTCAGGAGACTAACACGGGACGCAACCAACAGAGTACCCTTTGTCGTCCAGTACTTCCCCGGAGCGGAGAAACTACGCCATGTTCTCCGCAGCCTTCAACATGTCATCAATGAGGACAAACACCTCGCTATGGCCATCCCCACACCTCCACTACTCGCCTTTAAACAGCCACCCAACCTCAAACAGACCATCGTTCGCAGCAAACTACCTAGCTTTCAAGAGAACAGCGTCCACGACGCCACACAACCCTGCCACGGTAACCTCTGCAAGACATGCCAGATCATCGACACAGATACCACCATCACACGAGATGACACCACCCACCAGGTGCATGGTTCATACTCCTGTGACTCAGCCAACGTTGTCTACCTCATACGTTGCAGGAAAGGATGCCCCAGAGCATGGTACATTGGCGAGACCATGCAGACGCTGCGACAACGGATGAACGGACACCGCGCAACAATCGCCAAACAGGAGGGTTCCCTCCCAGTCGGGGAACACTTCAGCAGTCATGGACATTCATCCACCGACCTTCGGGTAAGCGTACTCCAAGGCGGCCTTCGAGACACACGACAACGCAAAATCGTCGAGCAGAAATTGATAGCCAAGTTCCGCACCCATGAGGACGGCCTCAACCGGGATCTTGGGTTCATGTCACGCTACACGTTACCCCACCAGCGAACAAATGTTATCTGTTTTTAATATAATGGGTCATTTGCTGGCTCTCTCTGCCTTCCGGATGTTTCTGCCTCTCTCTGTGTTTTTTTTTCTCTGTTTTTTTTTCCCTGTTTGTTTTTTTATTGAATGTGTATTCGGAGGTTCTGCAGGTAACACCTCTCTGTCTGAACACGGTGATTGCCTTGGCAACGGGCAGTTGCAGAGGCAGTCTGTAAACACCATTTATTATTGTTCAATATGTATAAATGCGTAGGCTTCAAGGAGATCTTGAAACATTTGCCTGAGGAAGGAGAAAATCTCCGAAAGCTTGTGAATTTAAAATAAAATTGCTGGACTATAACTTGGTGTTGTAAAATTGTTTACAATTGTCAACCCCAGTCCATCACCGGCATCTCCACATCATGTCTAGTAAGTGGACATGCTTTCTGGTCCCCAACCTCCAATGAACTAGCAATCAAGAAACATCTGAAATCAATGCTTTGATGACCCTTCCTTCCTTGCTTTGAGTGAGTGGGTGGGTGGGAGAAACAGTGTTAAAATCTTCATCCCACCAGAACACATAGCATCAGAAATTGTGCTCAGCACTCTCCACATAGATTACTGGAAAATCAACATACTGTTTTACAGTGAAATTGCAATTTTTCCTATTGATAAAATGTCAACAGGCTCTGGACCACAAACAGCAACCTTTATTTTAATAATGAATAATATGGACATCAAATAAAACACAGATCATCAATGGCACCTTAATTCTCCTCCACACGAGGAAAGAAAGAGAACTCTCGGTCTCTGTGCTGAAATGTGGAATTATTTTGTTGGAGAATAAAAACCACTAATATGGTTATCTATGTAGATTCAACATTTTAGATTTTTACCGAAACTGCAATGCAGAATAAAGTGCAGTTATCGAAAGACGTTGCACACATTCCAATACAATAACTACATTTATAAAGTAATTAATGTACTTATCCTCCAGGCAGCTTCAGTTCCAAAATGAAAAACTTGATCTGTGCCAGACGTCGTTCTTAATCATGCAAATATACTTCCTATGGCAACCTTTATATTTACTGTAAACTAACATTAAAAAAAATTGCTCATCATGTTTTAAATTACCTTTTTTCTCCCCCCAACAACAAACTGGTCTTTCAAGTTAACAGCAAAGAGGTTCAAATTACAGGAAATGAAAGCAAACAATTCATGACACTGTAGCAGATACAGTCTTTTCTCTCTCTACCCCCTCCCCCCCCTTTTCCAAGAAACTATCTGTGGCCAATCAGCTTTAAGGATTAAATGAATGAGGGAAAGATAGAGGCTTCAGCTATAGACAATGGGCTACAATAGAGCTGTGCAGCTGGTATCTGACCAACAGTGAGCACACACTGAGCAGTAAACTAATACATTTGTATTACCACTCTCACATGGACTTGTTTTACATAGTTGATTCAAATTATGTGGTTTGCAATAAGGAGTCAGTGAAGAAATATTGTGCTTTTCTATTTTCTCATCCAGCCTTCAATTTTCTTCATTAAATATTCCAAAAAAAAATGGATTTGAAAATTATTTGCACACACTAACCTAAGCTGTATTTCTGAAATCCACATTATTATACACATAAGTCAACCTCTACTGATTTTACACCAGCCAAATGCACATCAGAAGGATACCTCATCAGGAATTCTATTGTTGCTATTCTATATGACATGCAAAGGACTCAGTTTTATCTCATTAATTCTTGGACGACCTACTATAGTCCAGCACATAAAGCTACACACCACACTTTATAAAAATAGTACAAATGTATTATTGACATCTGTTCCAAACCACAAATAAGTTATCTTTAATGTACTACTGCTGGTGTAAGATTTAGTATTTAAGGTCATTTTGATTCATTAGAAGATTTAGCATTATATCTTTAAAAAATAAAGTAAGTATTTAATAGTGGGAAAGCAGCTGTGTTTCATTCAAGCCGTATCCAGTTCTTTGTGAACAGTCACAAAAATATATGGATTTCTTCAGCTTCATTTATTTAAATTCCAATTAAAAAAAATCAGAACACGCTCTGTTGAATCCCTTACCTTTTAAAGACTTGGACAATCTTGTCACAAAAATATCACAATATGCTTTAATTTACCCTCAGCATCTCTATGTGCAGTTCATTCCCAAAACAGATCTTCCATTTTACACTGCTGATCATGTGACTGATGACACATCAAAACACAGATGATCACCTGCTCCCTGATAGCCCTTCAACGAGAAAGCACAGCAGCTTTGATTTTAGTGATGGATCAGAGAGCAGTAAGAATTCAGCAAGGGCTGGTCACTGCTTTACAATCCTAGGAGTTTGTAGTGTAGTACTCCTGAAACATAATGTAGCCTAGTTCGTGAACCATAGAGCTATTACAAAGGGCTGTGTATGTAACAAATCAGCAAAGTGGAACATCTGTTAACTCTACAAGTATTTTGAATGAACACAATTGCAATGCACAAACACTTAATCCTTACGGTGCTACATATAAGACCTTTCCATAACATTTTCAATATATCCTATACGATTGCTCAACAAAGTGGAACATACTCGGTCCTAATCTGTCAAAGTCAGTGTAAACAAAGCAATTCGTCCCCAAAATTCTGCAGGCATTTCTGGCACACGTCTGTTAGACGTGTGCCAGAAGTCCCAGGAATCCACTACCGGATATATCTTAAGTTAGGGACCTGTTTGTGGCAGAACTCCCTTTGCTCCAAACTTTTGATCTGCTAAGCTAGAAGGGGGTAGCCAGGTTTGGGGGTGGGAGGAGAACTCATATGCCAAGAAGTTCCTTGGTTTTGGCTTTGCTGGACAGCAGATATACAACAAGAAAGCAGCCTTACTGGCTTCATGACTGCTAGATGTTGGATCTATCTTTGGTTTGGGGGGGGTCGAAGATCTGGGTCTTAGCCTGGACCCCCAAAGAATTGTAGTTTCCTTCTGGATCTGATTGACCCTTTTTACAAGGAGGCTGATGGGCCATTTAAAAATGCAGAACTAACAAGTGGTTGGCTACTGTCACTTCAACCACCCACAGTGTTCTGGCTGGTGCCCAAGATATGTCCATAGTGGTGTGGGCTCACACTAGTTTTATATAGATGATGGAACCTTTCTTCAACTCTGGATAATCTGACAGTGAACAGCATAGGTTACCTGAACGCTGATTCTGGAACTTACAAAGGCCTTATCAAAAGCCCGCAGATTTTCAGGGCCTTTATATTTTGTTGTGCTGCCACATTTTCTGGGATGAGGAATAATAATAAAAAATTATGAAAGCATAGAGAAAAAGAAAGCACAGGTGTGAGTTCAAGCAAAGGCTAATACTTAGTGGTAGATTCTAGTCTGTACTGACTGGGTGTAAAGTATTACCTGGAAAAAATGCAGTTAGGATCATTGAAAACACAGCACCTCCAAGAATGATCTCCCTCAGTACTGCAATGAAATGTTAGCTTAGATCATGTGGTCAATTCCTGGAGTGGGGCTTGAATCCTCAACCTTCTGATTGAGAAAGGAAAAGTTATATCACTGCACCAAGATGACACTCAAAAAAGTCAAAAGCATGTTGGGCTTTATAAACAGGTGCATAACGTGCAACATAGGAATATGGGAACAGGAGTAGGCCATTCAGCCCCTCGAGCCTATTCCGCCATTCAATTAGATCATAGCTGATCTGCTAGCCCATTCCATTTACCCACCTTGGTTCCTTATACCTTAATACCCTTACCTAACAAAAATCTATCAATCTCAGTTTTGAAATTTTCATTGTCCTAACCTCAACAGCTTTTTTTTTGGGGGGGGGGGGGGAAGAGCTCTAGGTTCCAATTGCCCTTTGTGTGAAGAAGTGCTTCCTGACATCACCCCTGTACAGCCTACCTCTAATTTTAAAGTTGCTCTGGACTCCCCCACCAGAGGAAATAGTTTCTCTCTATCTATTCTATCAAATCTGTTAAACATCTTAAACACCTCAATAAGATTACCCCTTAATCTTCTATACTCAAGGGATTACAAGCCTAGTCTATGCAACCTGTCCTCATAAGCTCAAAGAAGAAATAATAAATTTGTACAAGGCAATGGTTAGGCCATTTAGACTACTGTACTGTTTTGGGTGCCCCATTATAGAAAGGACATTAAAGCCATACAGAATGTACAGCATGGATTCACCTGATGGTGCCAGGGATGATAAACCATAGTTACAGTTACTTTAGAGAAGACTTCAGAAATTGGGACTATTTCCATTGGCACAGAGAAGGCTAAGATGAGAGTTAATAGAAATGTTTTAATGAAAGAGACAGACTGCACCAGAGAGTCAGCACTAATGCCTTTAGTTGTGATATCACCAAGAGATTTATTTGCTCACTCGATTGAATTTGAAACTCCACTAAGGAAACCAGAGGAAAATCTACATTCACATAAATGTAATGTGTTTACACAATTATACTGGCCCTTCATATTTCAGAATCTTCAAAGCAAAATATTTCAAACATTTGCCTTCTAAATTTGCACATTCTCTACTCAAAGAATTAACAGAACTGAAAGCACATTGGCAGTTCAACTATGGAGGTTCATCTCTTTGAAATGCTGAGAATCATTAAATGCACTTTGTGTTAAATTGGTTTTCATGCTCATGTAATGTTGAGTGCCTATATGCAAGTTCCAAAGCATTAATACTTTTACAGGGGAATAAATAATGTTTTAACCAACAGAGATTTGGAACATCAAATACTCCATAGATTTCTGTGCTGCCGGGACTATGGAAATGCCATCTGTGGGAAGCAATTGGACAGGGTTGAATATTGGATTTGTAAATCTAAAAATCAATATCAAATCAACAGGCTTCTTTGTCTATAATTTGGGGTGGGGGGGTGCGGAGATAGGATCTGGGAGACGTTTTGTAGTACTTTACCTCACGAGATTAAACAATAGTCTGTGGAAAGACTGGGCATGTTGGTCAATCCATGCTTTCTTATGTCCTTTTTGAATGTCTTTGTTCCAATAACATGCAGATAATAAGCAAAAGGCACTGTTGCCAACTTTGTTACTTTTAAAGCAACTGGCAGAAAACAGGAGTGCCTCCCTCTACTTCCAACAGCAAATCTTAAAAACTGTGAAAAGTAATCACTTTCTTAGAAAAATTACAAAAGCTTAGATATATTTTACCAGTTTTATTAACAAACTTTATGCTGTTTTTTGACTGGTCCACTGAAGGAACTTTAGTCATGCTTCTCAGATTATTTGTTTAATTTGCTGCATCTGTAGAACAGTTTACCAATCAAATGATGCAACATAACTGACAATGTGTGGAATTGGGATTTTGAACTATGGGATCAGAGATGTTCTTAGGAGAGCAATCACATTCTTTCATCTGCATAATGAAGTTGCATTTATGATCGTGGTAACCTTTATTGCTGGTCCAGCACTTCATACTCCAGTGCTCATTTGACAGTTATAAAATTTTCCATAGTGAACAGACAATGAACCGTGAAATTTTATGTATAAGCATAAGCTGTGCTCGTTCATGTAAACATTTACAACTTGATGTTCAGTGCCTTTGCACCGTGTTTTTTTATATAAAATGGCTGAGGTTGCATTAATATTTATATGAATTTAAACACCACTGGAATAAGTGAACTTTATTTGAATCATTTTCATGTTCTTGCCCTCTTGCTTTCAATATAATTTAATACCACCTGCATCCAAAACATGAACTGAATACAGAGAGCTCTTAGTCTATACCCTTGCAATAAAGATACTGGACAGCAGAGTTAGAAACTGGCTACAAATGAAACCCAGACTGGTGGGATGGAAGTTTGTCTTCTGACTGTCCTACCTGAAATTGGTATAAACAATCTCCTCCCAGATCGAAGTGGGCAACAACCCACAGCACAAAACTATCCCTTAATTATCAATCTCATTCAGAAAGGCAATAGGGGTGTGAGAAATGGAAAATGTCACAATGCTGTGCCAGTGGGTGCTTTTCTGAGGTTGGGGCTGAGGCAGGCTGTTAGCTCGGGGCAGGAAGCAGCTTCACTCTGCATATCTGATCTCAAGGTGTTTGACTCCGGAGATGCCTGAAATGAAATATGTTTCAATTTTGTCAAATTTATTTCAATAAAATGGGGAACTCTTGCATACGACATGCATAAATTGTATTGTATTACTCTGACTGATCTTTTGAAATAAGCTTATCTAGTCAATATTCCCCAATTTTGAAAACCTTGACGACCATTAACAAATAGCTCCCTCTTCTGGTAAGCACGAAGATTGGGAAAACTTTAAAAACCAGCAAAGGATGTCTAAAAGAATAATAGCGGGAGAAGATAAATTATGAGAGTAAACTAGCAAGAAATATAAAAACTGACAGTAAAAGCTTCTACAAGTATATAAAAAGGAAGAGGGTAGCTAAAGTAAACATTGGTCCCTTAGAGGATGAGACTGGGGAAATAATAATGGAAAACAAGCAAATGGCAGAGGAATTGAATAAATATTTTGTATCTGTCTTCACAGTAGAAGACACTAATAACATAGAAAATCAAGGGGCAAAGGGGAGGGAGGAACTAAAAACAATCACTATCACTGGAGAAAAAGTACTAGGTAAACTAATGGGTCTAAAGGCTGACAAGTCCCCTGCACCTGATGGCTTCCATCCGAGGGTCTTAAAGGAAGTGGCTACAGAGATAGTGGATGCATTGGATGTAATCTTCCAGAATTCACTAGAATTCACGGGTTCGCAGCAGGGGCTCGACTGGGCGCGTGGGTAACGCGCCCAGTGAAATCAGGATGCTCCGCACGGAATCACAGGCTAATTGCAGCCACTTACCTATGCTTCCGGGTTTCGCGCTGGAAAGCTGCGCAGCGGGCGGACTGCGCATGCGCAGCATAGGCTGTCAGTTGGAGGAGCCCTATTTAAAGGGGCAGTCCTCCACTGCCTGATGCTGCAGAAAACAGGAAAAATTACAGCATGGAGCAGCCCAGGGGGAAGGCTGCTCCCAGGTCTAATGATGCCTCACTCCAGGTATCATTGGATGGGGTGAGGAGGAGGAGGAGGACAGAGATCTTCCCCATGGCGGGCGGAAGGAAGTGGCCTGCCTCTGCCACCAAGAAGGCCTGGCTCGAGGTGGGCAGAGGAGGTCACCAGCACCACCAACATATTGCGCACCTGCATACAGTGCAGGAGGCGCTTCAATGACCGAAGTAGGTCAGCCGAAATGAGTACACTTACTCATTCCCCTACACTCCGTCTGCCACATCACCACCCCCACCCCACATCTCCTTCTGCACTACCAACACTACTCTGTCACATCATCCCTCATACCCACTCAAAGCTCATCCTCATCTTACTCACCTCGCCAGTACTCATCCCGCCACTACCACTCAACCCAATCCTCATACAATCTCATGGCTCTATCTCATACTGATCCTCTCATGTATCTCTTTCACGGTCAGCCTCACTGAACCTGCCACTACCTGTGCTGCAGCCACAGGGCATGCATCACATATGTGCAGTAGGAAGCGTAATGCAAACATGTCGTGAGCATGAAGGGGATGCACAAGGGTGTTTGAGGGTTTGTCATGGTTTTTAACTTATATTTAATTTCTGATCAACTCACATAACATATTATATTGTCACCACTACTGCAACGTCTTTGCGAATCTTGTCTGGTTTGTGCAATAACGCCCTTTCCTGAGGATTATTATGAAGACCCACAACTGATGCCACCCATTGTGTCACTGCAGAGTGGGTGTAGGTGTATTTGCAGGGCTCTTTTGTGCAACGACTGAGAGACATCGGCGATGTCCCCGGTGGCACCCTGGAAGGATGCGGAGGAGAAGTTGTTGAGGGCAGTGGTGACTTTGACAGTGACAGGTAAGAAGATGGTGCTCGGGCCAGCCGGGAGCAGCTCGGCATGAAGGAGGCTGCAGATGTCCACAACTACATGTCAAGTGACTCTGAGCCTCCGTGTGCATTGCTGCTCAGAAAGGTCCAGGAAGCTGAGCCTCAGTCTGTAGACCCTGTGGCGAGGGTAGTGCCTTCTGCAACGCATCTCTCTCTGCCGTTGCCCTCCCTCCTGCTGTGCAGGTGGATGTGTCACAGCACTGTGTTGTGGAGCTCCACATGTCAGAGGTGGACGACGTGGCCGACGAGGCTGGTGATGCTGTTCACCCTCCGAGGTGGTCATGACTGCAGCTACGGCGGCCCCCATCCGGAAGATGTACATTTGAGGGGGTCCGCAAGGTAGGTACATGTATCTGGACACCGGGGTAAGTGTGCAAGTTTGTGAATTTTATTGTTAGGAGGAGGTTGATGGAGGCCAAACTTTGTCCAAAGTGACAGAGTGGCCTCCTGCAATGAGTGAGGGTCTCCCCCCCCCCCCCCCCCCCCCCGACCTGTCAAATGGACCTTTGTAGCTGCCGCAGGCTGATGGCTGCAACACGTCCATTTGAACCGGGAGTGTTTTCCCCCACGATGGGAAACAGTCCCTGTTGTTTGGAAAATCCCACCCCTCCTAAAATATCATGTTAATCAGGTCTGTAAACGACCTGAAGTACTTAAATAATTACCTTAAGTGGCACCCCGCCGGCTTTAATTGCCGGTGGGAGTCCCACATGCGGGAGCTGCGCGCGCATGTCAGCGGGTCACTGGGGAACCCGGAAGTGGGCGGGTTGGAGCCGGGCTCCGGACCCGCCCCAGGAATCCCCGATTTTTGCAGCCCCCCTGCTACGAACGCACCCGCTTGGGGGTGCGAAAAGCGAGCCCAAAGTGTCTGCAAAGGGATATTGACAGGTTAAGTGAATGGGCAAAAATTTGGCAGATGGAATATAATGTGGGAAAATGTGAAGTCGTCCACTTTGGGAGGAAAAATAAAAAAGCAAAATATTATTTGAATGGAGAAATACTACAAAATGCTGCGGTATAGAGGGATCTGGGTGTCCTCGTACATGAAACATAAAAAGTCAACATACAGGTGCAGCAGGTAATCCGGAAGGCAAATGGAATATTGGCCTTTATTTCTAGGGGGATGGAGTATAAAAGCAGGGAAGTCAAGCTACAACTGTACAGGGTGAGACCACACCTGGAGTACTGAGTACAGTTCTGGTACCCTTATTTAAGGAAGGACATACTTAACTAGGTTGATTCCGGGTATGGAAGGGTTGTCTTATGAGGAAAGATTGAACAGGTTGGGTCTATACTCATTGGGGTTTAGAAGAATGAGAGGAGACCTTATTGAAACATACAAGATTCTGAGGGGACTCGATAGGGTAGATGCTGAGAGGATGTTATCCCTCATGGGGGAATCTAAAACTAGGGGGCATAGTCTCAGAATAAGGGGTCACCCGTTTAAGACAGAAATGAGGAGGATTTTCTTCTCCCAGAGGGTTGTGAATCTTTGGAATTCTTTACCCCACAAAGCTGTGGAGGCTGAGTCATTGAATACATTCAAGGCTGAGTTAGACAAATTTTTGATCAGCAAAGGAGTCAAAGGATATGGGGAAAAGGCGGGAAAGTGGAGTTGAGGTAAAAATCAGATCAGCCATGTTCTCATTGAATGGCGGAGCAGGCTCAAGGGGCTGAATGGCCTATTCCTGCTCCTATCTCTTATGGTCTAGTGACAATGCAAGATATTCACTTGCAATTAATTGTTTTACAATAGACATGCAAGGCATTTCTTGAAGTTGTTCAACATTTTCCTGCTGGCAGTAATCAGGAGTGGTGCCATTATTAACTTAATTCTGCACTTGGTGACAATGATAAAAATGGCTTCTAGCAGGTTCTCCATCCCCCCCCTGCATGCCCCCCACCCACCCCCTTCATCTGTGATGCTGCAGTGGAAATAGTTCATTCCCCTCCCACCACCCCTCCACCAAATCACTGTGATTGCCTTGGCAACGGGCAGTAATCACCAGGCTTTGTTCTGTGATCTTAAAATGCGAAGGATTCGAAAATTTCATTTCCACACCGCCTGAGGAAGGGGGAAGCCCCCGAAAGCTTGTGGGATTAAAAATAAAATTGTTGGACTATAACTTGGTGTTGTAAAATTGTTTACAATTGTCAACCCCAGTCCATCACCGGCATCTCCACATCATTCAGTGATACAAGTATCATATGGTGGGGAAGAATAGCTTAGAAAAGCTTTTAAAAATATTAAATCAAAAGCAAAATACTGCCGATGCTGGAAATCCGAAATAAAAACAGAAAATGCTAGAGAAGCTCAGTAAGTCAGGCAGCATCCGTGGAGAAAGAAACAGAGTTAACGTTTCAGGTCGAAGACCTTTCATCAGAATTGGAAGATTTTAATAGAGTTCAAGTTTTTAAGCAAGTACAGAACCACGGAAAGGAGGGAGGGGAGGAAAGAACAAAAGGGAAGGTCTGTGATAGGGTAGAGGGCAAGAGTGATTATATTTTTTTTATTCGTTCATGAGATGTGAGCATCGCTGGCAAGGCCAGCATGTATTGCCCATCCCTAATTGCCCTTGAGAAGATGGTGGTGAATTACCTTCTTGAACCGCTGCAGTCCGTGTGGTGAAGGTTCTCCCTCAGTGCTGTTAGGTAGGGAGTTCCAGGATTTTGACCCAGTGACGATGAAGGAACGGCGATATATTTCCAAGTCGGGATGGTGTGTGACTTGGAGGGGAACGTGCAGGTGGTGTTGTCCCCATTTGCCTGCTGCTCTTGTCCTTCTAGGTGGTAGAGGTCGCGGGTTTGGGAGGTGCTGTTGAAGAAGCCTTGGCGAGTTGCTGCAGTGCATCCTGTGGATGGTACACACTGCAGCCACGGTGCGTCGGTGGTGAAGGAAATTAATGTTTAGGGTGGTGGATGGGGTGCCAATCAAGCGGGCTGCTTTGTCCTGGATGGTGTCGAGCTTCTTGAGTGTTGTTGGAGCTGCACTCATCCGGGCAAGTGGATAGTATTCCATCACACTCCTGACTTGTGCCTTGTAGATGGTGGAAAGGCTTTGGGGAGTCAGGAGGTGAGTCACTCACCGCAGAATACCCAGCCTCTGACCTGCTCTTGTAGCCACAGTATTTATATGGCTGGTCCAGTTAAGTTTCTGGCAAAAAGGATGATGGTGCAAGGCAAGGAAGGTGGTAATGAGACAGGTTAAGAAACAAAAGATTGATCAGGAGTAGTTGTAAATGGCAGCAGCAGAACCATTACCAACACTAGCTGACTGAAAAAATGGGTGCAGTGGTTATGATCTGAAGTTATTGAAATCAATGTTGAGTCTGGAAGGCTATAAAGTGCCTCAATGAAAGATGAGATGCTGTTCCTTGAGCTTATGTTGAGCTCCACTGGAACAGTGTTAGAGGCCGAGGACAAAGAGGTGAGAGTAGGATTGGGACAGAGAATTAAAAATGGCAAGCGACCGGAAGATCAGGGTCACGCTTGTGGAAAGAGCAGAGGTGTTCAGCAAAGCGATCACCCAATCTGCGTTTGGTCTCCCCAATATAAAGGAGACCGCATTGTGAGCAGCAAATACAGTTTACTAAATTGAAAGAAGTACGAGTAAACCGCTATTTCACCTGGAAGGAGTGTTTGAGGTCCTGGAAGTTGGGAAGGGAGGAGGTGAAGGGGCAGGTGTTGCATCTCCTGCGCTCGCACCGGAAGGTGCCGTGGAGAGGAGAGCGGGTGTTGGGGGCGATGGAAGAGTGGAACAGGGGGTCGTGGAGGGAGAAGTCCCTTTGGAATGCTGAAAGCCGTGGGGAGGGGATTTGGTGATGGGATCGCGCTGGAGGTGGTGGAAATGGCAGAGGATGATACATTGAATGTGAAGGCTGCTGGGGTGGAAGGTGAGGTCAAGGGGGACCCTATCATGGTTCTGGGAGAGAAGGAAAGGGGTGAAGGCAGAAGTACAGGAAATAGGACAGACACGATTGAGGGCCCTGTCAACTACATTAGAGGGGAATCCTCAATTGAGGAAAAAGGAAGACATATTGAAAGCACTGGTGCGAAAGGTGACATAGTCAGAACAGATGCGACAGAGATGGAGAAACTGGGAAAAGGGAAGAGTCCTTACAGGAGGCAGGGTGGGAGGAAGTGTAATCAAGGTCCTTTCAGAGCCAGACCTTTCAGGAGTGAGATTAGAAAACATTTCTACACACAAAGGATGGTAGAAGTTTGGAACTCTCTTCCGCAAACGGCAATTGATGCTAGCTCAATTGCTAAATTTAACTCTGAGATAGATAGCTTTTTGGCAACCAAAGGTATTAAGGGATATGGGCCAAAGGCAGGTATATGGAGTTAGATCACAGATCAGCCATGATCTTATCAAATGGCGGAGCAGGCACGAGGGGCTGAATGGCCTATTCCTGTTCCTATGGTTCCTAAGGTAGCTGTGGGAATCGGTGGGCTTATAATAGATATTGGTTGACAGCGTATCCCCAGAAATGGAGATAGAGAAGTCAAGGAAGGGAAGTAAAGAGTTGGAGATGGACCATGTGAGGCGAGGGAAGGGTGGAAATTGGAAGCAAAGTTGATGAAATTTTCCAGTTCAAGGCGAGAGCAGGAAGCGGCACCGATACATTCATCAATGTCCTGGAAAAAGGAATGTTCCATGTATCCCACAAAAAGGCAGGCATAGCTGGGACCCATATGAGTTCCCATAGCGACACCTTTTATTTGGAGGAAGTGAGCGGAGTCAAAGGAGAAGTTGTTCAACATAAGAACAAGTTCAGCCAGGCAGAGGAGGATGGTATGGGGACTGGTTGGGCCTCCAATCACATGATGCTGAGCTCTTCTTCCGTTGCCTTCGTCTCTGCGCCCACTTCTTCCTCCTGCACAGAGGACCCTTTCTCCCATCTTCAGAATTCTCATAGAATCATAGGAAGGTTACAGCACGGAAGGAGGCCATTCAGCCCATCAAGTCCGCGCCTGCACAATGCAAGAGCAATCCAGCGAGTCCCACCCCCTCGGGCAGTGCATTCAAGATCCTAACCACTCGCTGTGTAAAAAAGTGTTTTTCCTCATGTCACCTTTGATTCTTTTGCCAATCACCTTAAATCTACTTCCTCTGGTCCTTTGACCCATCTGCCAATGGTAACAGTTTCTTTTTATCTACTTTTATCAGACCTTTCATGATTTTAAATACCTCGATCAAACCTCTTTGCAACCATCTCTGTTCCAAGGAGAACAACCCCAGCTTCTCCAGTCTATCCACGTAACTAAAATCTCTCATCCCTGGAATCATTCTATTAAATCTCTTCTGCACATTCTCTAAGGCTTTCACATCTTTCCTGAAGTGTGGTGCCCAGAACTTGACAATACTCCAGTTGTGGCCAAACCAATGTTTTATAATGTGCCACCTGGACCCCTCCCTCTGGCCTCTTACCTTGTCCTGATCTTTTCATTGCGAACACAATGCCGACGTGACATTGGCCGTCTCAATTTCTCTACTCCCCTCACTCACTCTAACTTACCTCCCACTGAAATCTCAGCACTCCGTTCCCTCAGGTCCAATCCTGACATTGTCATTAAACCTGCTGACAAGGGCGGCGCTGTTGTTGTGTGGTGAACAGACCACTACTTTGCAGAGGCTGAATGCCAATTTTTAAAAAATTCGTTCATGGGATGTGGTCGTTGCTGGCCAGGCCAGCATTTATTGCCCATCCATAATTGCCCTGGAGAAGGTGGTGGTGCGCCGCCTTCTTGAACCGCTGCAGTCCGTGTGGTGAAGGTTCTCCCACAATGCTGTTAGGTAGGGAGACAGGATTTTGACCCAGCGACGATGAAGGAACGGCGATATATTTCCAAGTCGGGATGGTGTGTGACTTGGAGGGGAACGTGCAGGTGGTGTTGTTCCCATGCGCCTGCTGCTCTTGTCCTTCTAGGTGGTAGAGGTCGCGGGTTTGGGAGGTGCTGTCTAAGTAGCCTTGGCGGGTTGCTGCAGTGCATCCTGTGGATGGTACACACTGCAGCCACTGTGCGCCGGTGGTGAAGGGAGTGAATGTTTAGGATGGTGGATGGGGTGCTAATCAAGCAGGCTGCTTTGTCCTGGATGGTATCGAGCTTCTTGAGTGTTGTTGGAGCTGCACTCATCCAGGCAAGTGGAGAGTATTCCATCACACTCCTGACTTGTGCCTTGTAGAGGTGGAAAGGCTTTGGGGAGTCAGGAGGTGAGTCACTCAACACAGAATACCCAGCCTCTGACCTGTTCTTGTAGCCACAGTATTTATATGGCTGGCCCAGTTAAGTTTCTGGTCAATGGTGACCCCCAGGATGTTGATGGTGGGGGATTCGGCGATGGTAATGCCGTTGAACGTCAAGTGGAGGTGGTTAGACTCTCTCTTGTTGGAGATGGTCATTGCCTGGCACTTGTCCGGCACAAATGTTACTTGCCACTTATCAGCCCAAGCCTGGATGTTGTCCAGGTCTTGCTGCATGCGGGCATGGACTGCTTCATTATCTGAGGGGTTGCGAATGGAACTGAACACTGTGCAATCATCAGTGAGCATCCCCATTTCTGACCTTATGATGGAGGGAAGGTCATTGATGAAGCAGCTGAAGATGGTTGGCCCTAGGACACTGCCCTGAGGAACTCCTGTAGCAATGTCCTGGGGCTGAGATGATTGGACTCCAACAACTACTACCATCTTCCTTTGTGCTAGGTATGACTCCATCCACTGAAGAATTCTCCGACACCTCCTCCTACCTCCCCCTGGACCACGACCCCACTGCCGAACATCAAACCATAGTTTCCCAGACCATCGCTGACCTCATCTCCTCTGGAGATCTTTCCCCCATTCCCTCCAACCTCATAGTTCCCCAACCCCGCACAGCCCGCTTCTATCTCCTTCCCAAGGTCCACAAGCAGGACTGCCCTAGGAGACCCATCATTTCAGCCTGTTCTTGCCCCGACAACCTTATTTCCTCCTTTCTTGACTCTATTTTTCCTCCCCTTGTCCAGACTCTTCCAACCTACACCCGCGACTCTTCTGACGCCCTCCGCCACTTTAACAGTTTCCATTCCCCAGCCCTAACCGTCTCCTTTTCACCGTGGATGTCCAGTCCCTCTACACCACTATCCCTCACCAGGTCGGCCCGTGGGCTCTCTGTTTCAATCTTGAACGGAGGCCCAACCAGTCCCCATCCACCACCACCCACCCTCCTCCACCTGGCTGAACTTGTTCTTACGTTGAACAACTTCTCCTTTGACTCCACTCACTTCCTCCAAATAAAAGGTGTCGCTATAGGAACCCGTATGAGTCCCAGCGATGCCTGCCTTTTTGTGGGATACGTGGAACATTCCTTGTTCCAGTCCTAGTCAGGTCCCATTCCTCACCTCTTTTTCCAGGACATTGTTGGCTGTATCGGTGCTGTTTCCTGCTCTCACCCCGAACTGGAAAATTTCATCAACTTTGCTTCCAATTTCCACCCTTCCCTCGCCTTCGCACGTTCCATCTCCGACTTTTCCCTTCCTCTACTTCTCTATCTCCATTTCTGGGGATAGACTGTCAACCAATATCTATTATAAGCCTACCGACTCCCACAGCTACCTTGATTACACTTAATCCCACCCAGATTCCTGTAAGAACTCTATTCCCTTCTCCCAGTTTCTCCGTCGCATCTGCTCTGAAGATACCACCTTCCGCACCAGTGCTTCCAATATGTCTTCCTTTCTCCTCAACTGAGGATTCCCTCCACTGTAGTTGACAGGGCCCTCGTCCATGTCCATCCTATTTCCTGCACTTCTGCCCTCGTCCCTTCCCTTCCGTCCCAGAACCATGATAGGGTCCCCCTTGTCCTCACCTTCCACCCCACCAGCCTCCACATTCAACGTATCATCCTCCGCCATTTCTGCCACCTTCAGCACGATCCCACCACCAAACCATCTTCCCCTCCCCTCCTTTTTCAGCATTCCGAAGGGACCGCTTCCTCCGGACACTCTGGTCCACTCTTCCATCACCCCCAACACTTGCTCTCCTCCCCACGGCACCTTCCCATACGAGCGCAGGAGATGCAACACCTGCCCCTTTACCTCCTCCCTTCCCACCGACCAGGGCTCCAAACACTCCTTCCAGGTGAAACAGCTTGTACTTCTTTCAATTTAGTATACTGTATCCGCTGCACACAACGCGGTCTTCTCTATATTGGGAGACCAAATGCAGACTGCATGATCGCCTTGCTGAACACCTCCGTTCTGTCCGCAAGCGTGACCCTGACCTTCCGGTCACTTGCCATTTTAATTCCCCTTCCCACTCCCACTCTGACCTCGGCCTCTTATACTGTTCCAATGAAGCTTGACGTAAGCTCGAGGAACAGCACCTCATCTTTCGTTTAGGCACTTTACAACCTTCCGGACTCAACACTGATTTCAATAACTTCAGATCATAACCACTGCTCCCATTTTATCATGATGTGGAGATGCCGGTGATGGACTGGGGTTGACAATTGTAAACAATTTTACAACACCAAGTTATAGTCCAACAAATTTATTTTAAATTCCACAAGCTTTCGGAGGCTTCCTCCTTCCTCAGGCCCACCATTCACCTGAGGAAGGAGGAAGCCTCCGAAAGCTTGTGGAATTTAAAATAAATTTGTTGGACTATAACTTGGTGTTGTAAAATTGTTTACAATTCCCATTTTTTCAGTCAGCTAGTGCTGGTAATGGTTCTGCTGCTGCCATTTACAGCTCTTCCTGATCAATCTTTGGACTATAACCTGGTGTTGTAAGACTCCTTACATTTGTCCACCCCAGTCCATCACCGGCATCTCCACATCATGATCAATCTTTTGTTTCTTTACTTGTCCCATTACCACCCTCCTTGCCTTGCACCATCATCCCTTTTGTCATTTAATCACTCCTCCCCTCTACCCTATCACAGACCTTCCCTTTTGTTCTTTCCTCCCCTCCCCTCCTTTCTCTGGCTCTGTACTTGCTTAAAAACTTTAACTCTTTTAACATCTTCCAGTTCTGACAAAAGGTTTTCAACCTGAAACATTAACTCTGTTTCTTTCTCCACAGATGCTGCCTGACTTGCTGAGCTTCTCCAGTATTTTCTGTTTTTATTTCTTTTAAAAATATTAACAAATGTGTGATGCCAGAGTGGAAGGACACAATTTAAATTCCCTCAATCTGGACACATTTTGTTGTGTGGACACACCTAACTTTTGCACCTTGAAAGAGAGAAACTATTGAAGTTTACAGAACAGAAGGAGGCCATTGAACTCATCGTGTCTCTGTTGGCTAGATCTATCCCAGTAATCCCACTCCCCAGCTCTCTCCTCATAGCCATGTACCTTCCTCTGTTTCAAGTGTTTAATGTCTTTTCTATAACAGGATGCCCAAAATTGCACACAGCATTCTAACTGTAGGTGTACAATAGTGTAGTGGTTATGTTACTGGACGAGTAATCCGGAGGCCTGGACTAATAATCCAGAGAATGTGAATTCAAATGCCAGCATGGAAGTTTGAGAATTTGAATTCAGTTCAATAAAAAAATTGAGAAATAAATAGCTAGTGTCAGTAAAAGTGACCATGAACTGGTTCATTAATGTACCTTAGGGAAGGAAGTTTGCCATCCTTACTCGTTCTAGTGTGATTTCAGTCCCACACCAATGTGGTTAACTCTTAACTGCCCTTTCCCACCACTTTCAGGTGAGCTGACCAGCAGCATGCAGATGAAGCCAGGGAGTTGAAAATGCCTTACCCTCATGCTGCCGAGGTTGGGGGAGGGGGGGGAATGCTTTCATCTTCTTCCTTCCTCTTTAAACTCACCCACTGAGTGGAATCTTTACCAGCATGACTGTCAATGTATTTGCATTGGAACTGTGTCCACATCCATTTCACAGTCACCGTGCTAACACATGCTCCATTTCTCACTGAATCAGATTGTGTTGGTGCTCAGCAACATGAACAGCATTGATACTCTCTCCACTCCTTCTTTAGTGCTGAATCACAGATGTTTGGTATCATGGCAACATGTAGGGGGAAGGGTATTCGAGCACATTCATGCCATAAAAATGCACCAGCACTGCTAAATGTAGAGTAAACACATTTTTGCTGCGATAAAAAGAAAATATGATTAAGATGCTGTACTCTTCATTGTTGCATCAATTTATATTTAAAAGCAGTTTAATCTTACTCCTAATTTGTTTTAAAGGCTATCACTACTTTATTTTCCCTATATTTTGGGAGATGGAAAACCATCACAATCATGTTTGAGCTTTAAGGCTGTTATAGTAACTGCTGAGAATTATCGCACATATAAAAATGTTAGAAACATTGAACATTCAATTAATCATCTTAAAGTAGCTGCAAATTCATCAAGATGCTGTTGGTTATGATGATGCTGCATTTGCAAGCTATGTGCATAATTAAATGTTTGATGACAAAATACTGACTGGACGACAATGTGGGTCAACTTTTTTTTAATAAATAGGTGTAAGTGAATGAATTGTGAACAATAAATGCACATTATTTCAATTTGTATGATCAGTCTATTTTTCCTAGAATTTTTCTTTCATTGAGGGGAGGGTTAGCTATGCTAAGAACTGAAGTAACTTCAGTGTTGTACAAAGCCTATATCGGCCCTAACATGCAATTATTGTAGCCTTGTTTGTAGATTGCAAAGAAAATACATCTGCTGTTGCTAGGCTCAGTACAGTTTAATCCTATGCAGGTTAGTGGACTTGTTCAGGATGGCCTATTCCATAATAGAATCTGTGTTTATAGCATTGGAGAGATGTGCAGGCTGTTGATATTGTATAAATTATAACAAGCTTTGCCAGTGCTTAAATCAGTTTATGCCAGGAATACAAGACGTCAAAATTTGATATCAATCTAAAACATCTGCATAAAATATCAGCAGAAAAATTTCACATAGTATTTCTGTTGCTCGTGAATTACTCTCTTTAAACTCTATCTCAAAGTATGCAAAAGGTTAAACACAGATTAACCATCACTTGCTGAACTAGGATTGTAAAATGCATGAGACTAGAAACCTATGATTTGTCTAATGGTGCTCCAATATGATGTCATCAAGTCTTTTTGTGTACCCACCAACCACCAGGATGAAATTTATGAAGTATGTGTTCTGTTTTTAACTCCTTCTAATTTTAAAAAAACACAACATTCCTCCTTTTCACTCAGTGGCATCAAATACATTTAGTTCAGTTAATAAACAAGATATACAGTGTGCAGCTCTATTACTACTGTCCTAAAATTGTGATACCTTAGCTCCAATCTCAGAAGAAAATGTGCTTTAGCACTTTTATAATACTTCCATTTCTGATTCCTTTTGTCTTTAAGGATTCTCAGAGAGAAATTGCTCAATATGTGCCAAATTAGAGGTAGCTTTGTGTGTGGATGGAAATCTAATTGAAACAACATCAAGACTGCGAGCGCAGGAGATGCAACACCTGTCCTTTCACCTCCTCCCTTCCCACCGTCCAGGCCACCAAACACTCCTTCCAGGTGAAACAGCGATTTACTTGTACTTGTTTCAATTTAGTATACCGTATTCGCTGCTCACAATGCAGTCTCCCCTACACTGGGGAGACCAAACGCAGATTGGGTGACAGCTCAGCTGAACACCTCTGCTCAGTCCGCAAGTGTGACCCTGATCTTCTGGTCGCTTGCCATTTTAATTCTCTGCCCCACTCGCACTCTGACTTCCCTGTTCTCGGCTTCCTACACTATTCCAATGAAGCTCAACAGAAGCTCGAGGAACAGCACCTCATCTTTCGATTAGGCACTTTACATACTTCTGGACTGAACATTGATTTCAATAACTTCAGATCATAACCACTGCTCCCATTTTTTTGGACAGCAGGTGCTGGTAATGGTTCTGCTGTTGCCATTTACAGCTCCTTTTGTTTCTTGACCTGTCCCATTACCACCCTCCTTGCTTTGCATCATCATACCTTTTGTCATTTAAGAACCAGCTGCGTCTCAAGCCAAACTGTTTCAGTACAGCTACAACACTGGCATCTACCCGACAATGTGAAAAATTGCCCAGGTACGTCCTTTCCACAAAAAGCAGGACAAATCCAATCCGGCCAATTACCGTCCCATCAGTCTATTCTCAATCATCAGCAAAGTGATGGAAGGTGTCACGACAGTGCTATCAAGTGGCACTTACTCACCAATAACCTACTCACCAATGCTGAGTTTGGGTTCCGCCAGGACTACTTGGCTCCAGACCTCATTACAGCCTTGGTCCAAACATGGACAAAAGAGCTGAATTCCAGAGGTGCGGTGAGAGTCAATGCCCTTGACATCAAGGCAGCATTTGACCGAGTGTGGCACCAAGGAGCCCTAGTAAAATTTAAGTCAATGGGAATCAGGGGGAAAACTCTCCAGTGGCTGGAGTCATACCTAGCACAAAGGAAGATGGTAGTGGTTGTTGGAGGCCAATCATCTCAGCCCCAGGACATTGCTGGAGGAGTTCCTCAGGGCAGTGTCCTAGGCCCAACCATCTTCAGCTGATTCATCAGTGACCTTCCCTCCATCATAAGGTCAGAAATGGGGATGTTCGCTGATGATTGCACAGTGTTCAGTTCCATTTGCAACCCCTCAGATAATGAAGCAGTCCGTGCCCGCATGCAGCAACACCTGGACAACATCCAGGCTTGGGCTCATAAGTGGCAAGTTACATTCGCGCCAGATAAGTGCCAGGCAATGACCATCTCCAACAAGAGAGAATCTAACCACCTCCCCTTGACATTCAACGGCATTACCACCGCCGAATCCCCCACCATCAACATCCTGGGGGTCACCATTGACCAGAAATTTAACTGGACCAGCCACATCAATACTGTGGCTAAAAGAGCAGGTCAGAGGCTGGGTATTCTGCAGCGAGTGACTCACCTCCTGACTCCCCAAAGCCTTTCCACCATCTACAAGGCACAAGTCAGGAGTGTGATGGAGGCGCAGCTCCAACAACACTCAAGAAGCTCGACACCATCCAGGACAAAGCAGCCCACTTGATTGGCACCCCATCCACCACCCTAAACATTCACTCCCTCCACCACCGGCACACAGTGGCTGCAGTGTTTATTATCCTCAGGATGTACTGCAGCAACTCGCCAAGGCTTCTTCAACAGCACCTCCCAAACCCACGACCTCTACCACCTAGAAGGACAAGGGCAACACCACCACCTGCACGTTCCCCTCCAAGTCACACACCATCCCGACTTGGAAATATATCGCCGTTCCTTCATCGTCGCTGGGTCAAAATCCTGGAACTCCCTTCCTAACAGCAATGTGGGAGAACCTTCACCACACGGACTGCAGCGGTTCAAGAAGGCGGCTCAACACCACCTTCTCAAGGGCAATTAGGGATGGGCAATAAATGCTGGCCTTGCCAGCGACGCCCACATCCCATGAACGAATAAATAAAAGACTCCTGCCATCCACCCTATCAGACCTTCCTTTTTGTTCTTTCCTCTCCTCCCCTACATTCCCTGGCTCTGTACTTGCTTAAAAACCGTTTAATCTTTAACTTTTTCCAGTTCTGACGAAAGGTCATCGACCTGAAACGTTAACTCTGTCCCTTTCTCCACAGATGCTGCCTGACTTGCTGAGTATTTCCAGCATGTTCTGTTTTTATTTCAGATTTCCAGCATCCCAAGTATTTTGCTTTTGATCAAGACTGCTCAACCTTATTTCATGTCGGATCTACAATCGTCAGGAGGCAGAGAGGTGATGCAACTGAACTCCAAATTATAGAATTATTTTTCATAATTCCACACTTTCAATGTGAATGCCATCCTACTATTTGTAACTCATCAAAAACACTCTGGGGTCAGGTGGTACAAATTACCATAAGTCTCTGTTCTATGGAATTGAAGAGGTAAGCAGGATTTTAATTTCACACAGTAGCCAATGGTAAATTTAAATGTATTTGTATAATTTGTGATATTAAAATCACAGTTAAAATAAATTCCAACAGCTAAGAAGAACATAAGAAATAGGAGCAGGAGTAGGCCAATCGGCCCCTCGAGCCTGCTCCGCCATTCAATAAGATCATGGCTGATCTGATCCTAACCTCAGATCTAAATTCATGTCCAATTTCCTGCCCGCTCCCCATAACCCCTAATTCCCTTTACTTCTAGGAAACTGTCTATTTCTGTTTTAAATTTATTTAATGATGTAGCATCCACAGCTTCCTGGGGCAGCAAATTCCACAGACCTACTACCCTCTGAGTGAAGAGGTTTCTCCTCATCTCAGTTTTGAAAGAGCAGCCCCTCATTTTAAGATTATGTCCCCTAGTTCTAGTTTCACCCATCCTTGGGAACATCCTTACCGCATCCACCCGATCAAGCCGCTTCACAATCTTATATGTTTCAATAAGATCGCCTCTCATTCTTCTGAACTCCAAAGAGTAGAGTTCCAATCTACTCAACCTCTCCTCATATGTCCACCCCCTCATCCCCGGGATTGACCAAGTGAACCTTCTTTGTCCTGCCTCGAGAGCAAGTATGTCTTTTCTTAAGTGTGGACACCAAACCTGTATGCAGTATTCCAGGTGCGGTCTCACCAATACCTTATATAACTGCAGCAATACCTCCCTGTTTTTATATTCTATCCCCCTAGCAATAAAAGCCAACATTCCGTTGGCCGCCTTGATCACCTGCTGCACCTGCATACTAACTTTTTGATTTTCTTGCACTAGGACCCCAGATCCCTTTGTACTGCAGTACTTTCCAGTTTCTCGCCATTAAGATAATAACTTGCTCTCTGATTTTTCCTGCCAAAGTGCATAACCTCACATTTTCCAATATTGTATTGCATCTGCCAAATCTCCGCCCACTCACCCAGCCTATATCCCCTTGTAGGTTTTTTATGTCCTCCTCACTCTCTACTTTCCCTCCCATCTTTGTATCGTCTGCAAACTTTGATATGTTACACTCGGTCCCCTCCTCCAAATCGTTAATATAGATTGTAAAGTGTTGGGGACCCAGCACCGACCCCTGCGGAACACGACTGGCTACTGGTTGCCAGTCCGAGAATGAACCATTTATCCCAACTCTCTGCTTCCTGTTAGATAACCAATCCTCCACCTAGGTGAGTGGAGAATGCGGGAGAAGCTCTGACTCTTTGTTGAATCAAATTATATCCTGGGATGAAATAGCATATGCATTCAACTAGTTTGCACCTAGAGAGTCCTCAGTAACTGCTGTTCCTTATTTATCATTGTCCATTCCTAACAGTCAAGCTTGCAGACACCAGAGGCATGATCATGCAGGCAGGCAGGTGAGCTGGGCATGGGAGGGGGGGGGGGGGAGGCGGGGGGGTGAATTTTCGGGTGCGATGTCTGGAAGGAAAATAGGCTGTGACCTTAATGAGGCCAATCAATGCCTCTTGCGGGTTTCGCGCCTTGCAGCCAGCCTGATTTACAGCTTAGTTGCCTGTTGGCAGAGAGGAGCTACGCATCCGAGAAGGCGGAGTTGGGGGGGTGGGGCGGAGAGAGAGAAAGAGAGACAGACCTCTTTGGCCGTTGGGAGAGAGATCGGGGGTGGGGGCGGAGACATCGGAGATCAGAAGTTGGGGGAGAGTGGGGGGTCCAGGCAGCATCAGTTTTAAGGTATGTTTCTTAACTTTTTTTACAATGGAAAATGTTATTTTATTTAATTTATTTAGTGTATTTTTCATTGATCCGGCCCTTCCCACCTGCTTTCACCAGGCGTGAATCAGAAGCGATGGGAAAGCCGCCCAGGTAACATTAAAATCATTTTAAGTGTCCAATACACAAAATATGAAGTACCTTAAGAACCTCAATGAGGTACATTGCCCCTTTAAGTATCGGCCCGCCAGATTTAAATGGGAGCGGGACTTCTTGGTGACTGTTGTGCGCACGCATGCAGATTTGCCTGAGTCTAATGCAAAAATGGGTGGATTCTAGCCAGGACGTCTGTCCGCTCCCAAAAACATCGAATTTGTCTGCCCCCCCCCCACCCCCCACCTGATCTGGGGGGGGCTAAAATTCAGCCCCATGTATTGAGCAAAAATTCATTTTAATGATTCATCCATGTTACATCTAATTCCCTTCAATCTACATTTATTACCACATAAGCTCATTTTTTATATGAATGATCAACTAATTCATGAAGACAGTGGTCTCTTAATATGTTAGGAATAATTTCATATCCCGATATATTTTTGAAAGGAACAAGTTATGATAACTACTGAACACTGATTGATGCTATGTAGATAGCGACAGCAACAATCTTAAAATGACCCGACTAACCTAAATCCTAATGTGGAATTAGATACCTAATAAAAAAAAGACAGCTGTCGAACCACAATGTTATAATTACAGCTTTTTATCAAGTTTAAATGTTAAAAATGGTACCAGGGTTAAATGTAGGAAGAACAAACTCGCATTTATGTAGTGCCTTTCACATCATTGTTGTTTTGTCGGCCAATACAACAACCAATTTGAACACGACAAGGTCCCACAGACCTCAATGAGATAGACAGTTAATCTGTTTTTGGAGATGTTGATTGAGGAATAAACGTTGGCCAGAACACTGGAAGAATTCCCTTGCCCTTCTTTGAATAATGCCATAGGAACCTTTACATCCACCTGAACAGCAGACAGAGCCTCAGTTTAACGTCTCATCTGAAAGATGGCACATCTGCCAATCCAGCACTGAAGTGTGAGCCTAGATTATGTGCGCAATAGGGTTTAAACCCATGACCTTCCAACAAAGAACCGAATGCTACCACTTCCTAAAATATCTCTGCGTACCATTCTTAATATACTGGTTAACTTATTTACATTAAATTCCTGTGCAACTGATGTTAACAAGATCATTAATCCAATTAAGAAACCCTAAATATTCAACCTATTATACAGTTGAATCAAATATTCTGACATTTTGCTAAAAATTACAAACAACTGAGGACAAAATGGTAGATAATTATTAAAAACATAATCAAATACATCAGTGTCCAGTGATATCAACCTGGGTGTACCGCGGTCTAACCAACGGCCTTTAAAGGGACCGCTAGAGCTACTTACATTAAGGTAAGTAAAAAGTTTCTTGCTTTTTACTTACCTTAATGTAGAGCGTGGAGGAACTGGAGTGTTCTTCCTGGCACTACACCAATACTGTGGGCCACTGCCAGGCTGCACTCGCTGCCACCCCCCCATCCCCTCCAGCTCACCTCCCCCTCCCCCTCCCCCCCCAGAACTTACCATTGGGTCTGCTTGGAGCCCTGGCTGGATGGTTTTGAGACGGTCCCGACCGGCAAGCTACATCAGGACACCCAATTTGTGTTCCCAGCTCATCGGTTTTATGGAAATGAGGCCAAAGGCCCAATTTAGAATGAGCCTCAATCTTCCCTCTTGAGCGTGCATTCTAGATGTGCCATCCACTTCGCGCCAATTCCGGCACGAAACCAATTTCTCAGTCATTGAGTGTAGAACTATCGCTCTGCTAAAATCATGGGAATGACTTCAGCCTGGATAAACAGGAGGGTTGGGGACGAGAGGGGGGCAGTAAAAATTGCAAAAATCTAAAACCCATCCCCAACCCACCCATTTCCAGTTTTCACGGGGGGGGGGGGGGGAACGAGAGGTGGGCAACCAACTCGCTCTTTGGACGCGGGTCAAGCATTAGAAGCTTTCAAGGAGGCCGGGCCTCCATTTTCAAAGCTTTTGTGATTTTAGCCTCTGGGGGCCAGGATTCCTGGCCCTTCTGCTTCACGCCACGTGAAAGGAGGCGAGAAGGGCTGAAACTTCAGGTAAGTGCCTTCATAGCACAGTTTGTGGGCCCGGAGGAGCAGGAGTGCTTCCCCCAGGCCCAACAAACCTACCTGCAATGACCCCCCCCACCACCAACGATCGCCGACCCCCGTGTGATCCCCAATCCCAACCCAATGATCGCCGACCTCCCCCCAACAATCACCGACCCCCGCGATGGCCCTGATCCCAAACAATCGATGACCCCCCAATGATCGCCGACCCCGCAATGACTGACCCCCGCTCCCCCCCCAATGACTGACCCCCGCTCCCCCCCCAATGACTGACCCCCGCTCCCCCCCCCAATTACTGACCCCCGCTCCCCCCCAATGACTGACCCCCGCTCCCCCCCCAATGACTGACCCCCGCTCCCCCCCCAATGACTGACCCCCGCTCCCCCCCCAATGACTGACCCCCGCTCCCCCCCCAATGACTGACCCCCGCTCCCCCCCCAATGACTGACCCCCGCTCCCCCCCCAATGACTGACCCCCGCTCCCCCCCCAATGACTGACCCCCGCTCCCCCCCCAATGACTGACCCCCGCTCCCCCCCCAATGACTGACCCCCGCTCCCCCCCCAATGACTGACCCCCGCTCCCCCCCCAATGACTGACCCCCGCTCCCCCCCCAATGACTGACCCTCATTCCTCCCCAATGACTGACCCTCATTCCCCCATGACCCCCATGCCTTCCAATGTCCCCCATGACCCCCCAAATGCCCTCCCCACCATGGCCCCTGTTACACCGCCTCCCCATCCATCCCATCTAACACTGCCTGAACATGTTCTCTTCCTTCCTCTTTTCCCGTGCGACTGAGACCAGTCTGTCAATGAGGCTGGCCTGTCGGGTGGGAAACCAGCATAAAAAAACTGACATCCTTTCGTCAAAATCATAAGGCCGTCAAGGAAACCCGTACTTCCGGGTTTCCCGTCCGCAATTCGAACCCCCACGCCCCCGCCCCCTTCCCGGCTCCGAGCTAAAATTATGCCCCATGAGTTTGAAGTGCTGTCACAGTATCTATTTCCATTCATGGTATCAATGGAAAGAAGATTTTACAATAAACATCTCCCTCGCAATGCCTCTGATCACAGGTTTTAAAACATTAAATACAGGAATTTTTAAGAAAATGAGGCACTCAAGTATAGGTGTCATCCTTCACAACATTTTCACAATAATATGACAATTCTGAATAAACTACCCTTAACAGAAGCATAAATGAAACATCTGTGCTTATTAAAACTAACCTTGTGTATTCTTCATACAGCCAGTTTTCCTTTACTTCCTCAGGGGGTCCCTGAAGGGAATCTTGTGCCATTGCCACAAATCTTTGAGGTGCTTGCTCCTGCACAAAATTCAAGGATCTGTAAAAATACGAAGGGCAGACAAAAAGAAAATAAATTGTAGTTTAAAAACTTTTAAAATTGTGAAGTATTGCCAGTAAATTAACTCATCAAAGGAAAAGGATGGAGGTGAGAGGAAATACTTTCTATACTGGCCCAATAGAAAACCTTAAATGGAAGGGCTAAAAAAACCAATTAAAATAAGGATACCTTTTATCAGGTGGAAACTCTTCATACTATTTCACATAGCTGGGGAAGTATATCACATTGAAGAACCTCTTTATGTTATCTTGATGTGTGGATATGACAAGAACTTGCATTTATATAATGCATTTCACATAGGAAAACAGCATAAGGTGCTACACAGGAGCGTAATAAGACAAAAATACTATTTGGATAATACGAATCTAAATGGGGTAGAGGAGCAGAGGGATCCTGGGGTGCAAATACACAAATCACTAAAAGTAGCGACACAGGTTAACAAGGCCATTAAAAAAAGCAAACCAAGCACTGGGGTTCATTTCTGGAAGGATAGAATTGAAAAGCGGAGAAGTTATGTTTAACTTGTATAGAACTTTGGTTAGACCACATTTGGAGTACTGTGAACAGTTCTGGTCTCCATATTATAAAAAGGATATACAGGCACTGGAGAAGGTGCAAAAAAGATTTACTAGGATGGTACCAGAATTGAGAGGCTATACCTATCAGGAAAGATTGAACAGGCTGGGGCTCTTTTCTCTAGAAAAGAGAAGACTGAGGTGTGACTGGATGGAGGTCTTTAAGATTATGAAAGGGTTTGACAGGGTAGGCGGAGAGATGATGTTTCCACTTGCAGGGGAGACCAGAACTAGGGGCCATAAATATAAGATAGTCACTAATCAATCCAATGGGGAATTCAGGAGAAACTTCTTTAACCAGAGAGTGGATAGAATCATAGAAAGGTTACAGCATGGAAGGAGGCCATTCGGCCCACAAGTCCGCGCCTGCTCTATGCAAGAGCAATCCAGCTAGTCCCACTCCCACGCCCTTTCCCCGTAGCCCTTCAAATTGTTTTCTTTCAAGTACTTATCCAGTTCCCTTTTGAAGGCCATGATTGAATCTGCCTTCACCACCCCCTTGGGCAGTGCATTCTAGATCCTAATCACTCACAGTGTAAAACAAGTTTTTCCTCATGTCACCTTTGGTTCTTTTGCCAATCACCTTAAATTATGTCCTCTGGTCCTTGACCCTTCTGCCAATGGGAACAGTTTCTCGCTATCTGCTGTGTCTGGACCCTTCAAGATTTTGAATACCTTTATAAAATCTCCTCGCAACCGTATCTGTTACAAGGAGAACAACCCCAGTCTATCCACGTAACTAAAGTCCCTCATCCCTGGAATCATTCCAGTAAATCTCTTCTGCACCCTTTCTAAGGCTTTCACATCTTTCCTGAAGTACGGTGCCCAGAACTGGACACAATACTCCAGTTGTGGCCGAACCAGTGTTTTATAAAGGTTCATCATGACTTCCATATTTTTGTACTCTATGCCTCTATTTATAAAGTCCAGGATCCCGTATGCTTTTTTAACCACTTTCTTAACCTGCCCTTCAACAATTTGTGCACATATACCCCCAGATCTCTCTGTTCCTGTACCCCTTTGAGCGTTGTGCCCTCTAGTTTATATTGCCTCGCCCTGTTCTTCCCACCGAAATGTATCACTTTGCATTTTTCCGTGTCAAATTTCATCTGCCACGTGTCCGCCCATGCCACCAGCCTGTCTATATCGTCTTGAAGTCTATCACTATCCTCCTTACTGTTTACTACCCTTCCAAGTTTTGTGTCATCTGCAAATTTTGAAATTGTGCCCTGTACACCTAAGTCCAAGTCATTAATATATATCCAAGAAAAGCTGTGGTCCCAGCACTGACCCCTGGGGAACACTACTGTACACCTCCCTCCGGTCCGAACAACAATCATTCACCACTACTCTCTGTTTCCTGTCCCTTAGCCAATTCTGTATCCATGTGGAACTTGCTACCACAAGGAGTAGTTGAGGCAACTAGCATAGATTCATTTAAGGGGAAGCTAGATAAAAACACGAGGGAGAAAGAAATAGAAGGATATGCTGATAGGGTTAGATGAAGTAGGGAGGGAGGAGGCTCATGTGGAGCATAAACACTGGCATGGACCTGTTGGGCCGAATGGCCTGTTTCTGTGCTATGTAATTCTATATAATTATATGTAAAAATTAACACTGAACCAAAGAAAGCAATATTTGAACGGATGACAAAATGCTTGGTCAAAGAGGTAAGTTTTAAGGAGGGTCTTGAGAGGAAGTGGGAGTACAGGACAGTACTAAAATTGATTAAAAGATACCTGTGCTTTTATCTAAAATTGTTCTAGAATTTCTTATTTAGACTACAATTAGATATAAATGCAAAAGTAATTCTACAATTATTCTACAAATTATTTCCCCTCTCGTAAATGCATATTTTTAAAAATGTGGATAGCACACCATTGAATTCTGACATTGATTATTTTCTTTCCATTACACAATAACAACTGCATTGAGAAAAAAAGCTAAAAATGTAACACTATTTTTATTTGCAAAAAGTGAACTAACACAATTGGTGTTGCTTAACTTCGTGTTGAATATGGTATCTCATGCTATAGAACTGCAAAGCATTATCCTGCCAATTCTATTGCATGCAGGAGGTGAAAGACTGCACGCTTAGCAAGGTTCAAACCTTCTACTTCACAAGATACTTAGTTTTTAATCTTATTTAAACCACCACAAAAGAAATATATATATATTTATATTGGTCAAAACATTCCCGCTTTGTTTCCACAGGAAATGTAGATTTTTCCAAAGAAATACATTTTGGTTCCTCCATTACCAAACAACACCTTGTATAAAAGCAGCTCTCAAATTATCATTTCCTATGTGATGGTATCTTTAACCTACTACAGAAATTAATTCAGATACACAATCTATACAGTAGCAGATGTGTTTAAATAGTTAGCTTTTACTCAACATGTACTGTAGCGCTCAAGCAAACGCTATAATATAGTTTGACATTGCATCCATAACCTTTATACTTACATTCTATTGAAGGCATCAATGGGAGACTATTTATTTAGCTGGAGTCTGCTGAAGAATACCAGCCACTTAACAGGAACTATACCCGCTAGTTTTATGCAACTTACTGATCAAACTGTTACTGCTGCAATCTAACTTTTGCAATTAGTTTCCTGTTTTCAGTTACTACCTCTTCACCACTTCGTGATATTTCTCTATGGCCTTTCAAATCGCCTTCGATAAGGTACCGCATAATAGACTCATGACTAAGAATAGATAGCAAGCAGAATGGATAGCAAGCTGGCTACAAAACAGAACAGAGAGTAGGGGTTAAAGGTAGTTACCCAGATTGGCAAAAGGTGGGAAGTGGCGTTCCACAAGTTTCACTGCTGGGACCAGTGGTGTTCAACATTTACATAAACGATTTGGGCTCGGAAATCGAAAGTACAATTTCAAAATTTGCGAACGACACCAAATTGGGGGGTACATTTAATACTGAGGAGGACTGCGATAAAATACAGGAGGACATTAACAACCTTGCAAAGTGGGTTTGTAATTGGCAAATGAATTTCAATATAGATAAGTGTGAGGTGGTACATTTTGGTAGGAAGAATAAGGAGGCCGCATACTCCTTGAAAAATAAGAGTCTAAATGGGGTTCAAGAGCAGAGGGATCTGGGGTACAGAGACACAGGTCAATAAGGCCATAAAAAAAAGCAAACCAAGAACTGGGGTTCATTTCTAGAGGGATAGAATTAAAAAGCAAAAAAGTTGTGTTGAACTTGTATAGAATCTTGGTTAGACCGTGCTTGGAGTCTGTGCAAAGTTCTAAACACCATATTATAAAAAGGATATAGAGGCACTGGAGAAGGTACAAAAAAGATTTACTAGGATGGTACCAGAACTGAGAGGTTATACCTATCAGGAAAGATTGAACAGGCTGGAACTCTTTTCTCTAGAAAAGAGAAGACTGAGAGGTGGTGTGATAGAGGTCTTTAAGATTATGAAAGGATTTGATAGGGTAGGCGTAAAGAAGATGTTTCCACTTGCAGGGGAGGCCAGAACCAGAGGCCCTAAATTAAGATGGTCACTAATAAATCCAATAGGGAATTCACCCAAAGAGTGGTTAAAACGTGGAACTCACTACCACAAGGAGTAGTTGAGGCGACTAGCATAGATAAACACACTAGGCAGAAAGGAATAAAAGGATATGCTGATAGGGTTAGATGAAATTGGGAGGGAGGAGGCTTGTGTGGAGCATAAACACCGGCATGGTCCTGTTGGATCGAATGGCCTGTTTCTGTGCTGTACATTCTATATAATTCAATGAAACGTAGTCATGTACAATTTTTTCACTATTTTATTGGTTACCTAAGCTCTTATGATACTATAGATGGAATGCACAATCTTAGCCTTTTAATCTCAGTCTCTGATTAAGAAGGACAGGACACTAAACAATTCATTTAGTGTGTATTCATTGTTCTGGCATTAGTCCTCCCCTACCATAATGTATTTATTTATTTTAAAGGAGAAGGCAAGTGTACAAGGAAGTATTTCCAACATAAAATATACTCTCATGCAGTTAGGGGAAAAATGTGCCTTTCATTTTCTGGGCACATATCTTTCACAATGTCTGTACTGACCAGCAATGCGAAAGTTGCATTGCTGCCTTGTACAAGGTGGCTGAATGTTCAATCCACAGACTGACAGGAAAAAAATGGCAGTAAGCCTTATCCAGTGCTACCAGCAGCAGCAGCCATTTTTATTTGCTGTCAATTGCATTGTTACTTCTGGAGAAACCTTCCTGAAAAAATAGCTATTTAGTCTCTAATAACATTACCAATGTTTGTTGATTTTCAACAAATACTGTATATCCTGTGAATGGCACCTACATCAGAATGTACAGACTGAGGCACTTCTACCTCCAGTTGATCTAGGAATATTGCTTATGAAACTGAGATTTACCAGTCCAGCCTCCCTACGTTGATCACGCATTCTTTTCTTCCTTCACAGTAACCCATTGTTCCCTATTTAGAATGGGGTATGGGGAAGGAATAGCAGCCTCACAGCAGAAGGCACAAAGGTAGATGGTAAAGCAGTTACGAGCAGTGTAAAAAGAATTTTAAAAAAAAAATCAATAAGCAGCTGATAAATAGGTTTTCTGCGAATCCTTGTAAAGTATCTACTGGGCTCTTGAAATCCACTTCTGCCTTATTGGTAGTGAGCATAAGTGACTTTGTAAAGATGACAGAGGACAGAGGGGAGAACCTTCACCACACGGACTGCAGCGGTTCAAGAAGGCGGCTCACCACCATCTTCTCAAGGGCAATTAGGGATGGGCAATAAATGCCGGCTTCGCCAGCGATGCCCACATCCCATGAACGAATTTTTAAAAAAATCACCATGTTGTTATTGCCTCACTTAAATATGCCCAGCTATTTTAGGGCAGATGCTTCCACCATCCATTGAAAATTATGGTAGAAAATTGGGCAAGTTCCAAAATGGGCAGGAATCAAGCATAATGGAGCCCAGCCCTTGCCAAAAATCTAGCTGTATTCATTTAAAAATGTGGTTTAATGGTCTCTGATAAACATTGAACAAAGTTCCGTTTCCAAATGGCCAATTCAGTCTATTTCATAGTCTTTAAAATCATCTGCACCAATTTACCCGAGGAAGAGAAACCATGCCTCCCAGATTTAAGACAATCTGTTGTGCTATTTCATCTCTTAGATGTGAAAACCAATATTTCTGTTCACTGCTAGATGTGGAGATGCCCAAACAAGAATGATCTCATTGAATGGCGGAGCAGGCTCGAGGGGCCGAATGGCCTACTCCTGCTCCTATCTCTTATGGTCTTGTGGTCTTATTCCTTCATGCACCCACAATTAACAAAATAAAAAGTTAAAAGTACAATAATGCATGTCTTCAATGTCTTCTTCGACAACACCTCCCAAACCCGCGACCTTTACCACCTAGAAAGTCAAGGGCAGCAGGCACATGGGAACAACACCATCTGCACGTTCCCCTCCAAGTCACACACCATCTCGACTTGGAAATATATCGCCGTTCCTTCATCGTCGCTGGGTCAAAATCCTGGAACTCCCTTCCTAACAGCACTGAGGGAGAACCTTCACCACACGGACTGGAGCGGTTCAAAAAGGGGCCTCACCACCACCTTCTCAAGGGCAATTTGGGATAGGCAATAAATGCTGGCCTCGCCAGCGACGCCCACATGCCATGAACGAATAATAAAAAAATATAAGCACTTTGGAAATCTGTATCAATAATGCAGAAATGGATCAAGCCAGTTCTTTTGCATCAAAGGGTCAATGCCACTTGTTATAGCATCAAGAAAATAAACCGCTTTCAAGTGCATCAACCAAAAATTCAAACTTTTGTACAGTTACCTATAATCTCCAGCCAGTGTAGTAGAACTAAATAGATGCATGCAATCTAGGAATAGTTAATGTAGTTGCCAATTGCACATATAAAACAACATTCAGTTAATAAAATACTTGAGTAGATTTTTGTCTTCTGGGTGAAGCGCAGAAAGGAAAGCCTGGCAGGGAGGATCGCACGCCTGATTGTGCTTCATTGAAATTAATGGAAGGAAAATCAGCAAGTTCTGTTTGGAGCATGCGAACCTCCCCATTAGATTTTTCTTTCGGTGCTCTGCCCAGGTGATGCTTAATGTCTGATGCTTAATAGACGATAAAGATGAAAATCTACCCCATCATTTTAGGTCTTCACGAGACGATACCCAGAAAAAATAATTTCTTCTCAAAATTCCATGTAGTTGTTTCACTTCATTATGTGCTGTTCAAGTTTTATGCATGAAGCTAACTATTGGACATTTATCTTTATTGCAGGGATTGCTCAAGAATTATAAACTACATATTAAATTCACATGAACAAACTTAGGTTTTTGAGTACAGTATTAATGATCACTTCTGTTTTAATGCAAGCAAACACAGGATGTAGGGGTAGATTTTATGATCTCGGTGGGAGCAAACCAATGTTGGGGTGGTGGGGGGGGTGGGGGATGTCTAATATCGAGCTAATTAGCAGCTAAGTTTTTGTCAGCCTTTCTGGAGTTCAGAATTTTTGCCAGTCTTTCTAAGGGGCTCAGAACTTTTGCCAGGTTTTTCAAAGATGTGAGAAAAATAATTGGCGGGCAATTGCAAATGTGAAGGCAGGAATCTGTGGACAAACAATGGAGTGGTGCAGCACTGAAACGCCTGTTTGATGGCTGGAAGAAGAGATGCTGCTGTATGAATGAGTGTGAGGAAGGTTGCCTTATTTGGCAGTCCAGGGTACCATCCCTTGAGGACAGCAGTGTGGCATGCCTCAGCCAACTTCGAGAGATCATCTGCACATGCCTACTCCGGATGGATAGGCTGAATGCACAGTGCAATCCCATCATAAACGATGGGAAATCATTTTCATGGATCTTCTACTGTTTTAAATATTAAAATAAAACTCCGACACAGAATGTGCAAGAGCAATCTAAGCAGGCATTTAGCCCAATTAGGAAACCGCACAAGGACGGCAGGAAGGAGTGGGGAAGGGAAGCGTGGATTATTGCGGACCCTGGGGCAAGATCACCAGATGTCCCCGCACACCTAAATCCTTCTGATGAAAAATATTCTGCATAGAATACAATTTCTACATTTTAATCTTTTAACTGCTGGGTCTACTCACTCTCAATCACCAAGCTCTAGTTGTCAAAGTACTGCTCCCAAATTTGTTAACTACTTTTTCATTTTCTGAAGTTCTTTTTGAATTGCATCCATTTCTTTCACAAAATACTTTATAATTGTCTTTTTATTTAATATGAAAGTTTAAAATTATATAATTCAGAAGTGCTAATATAAATTTAGGCTATATATTATATATATGGTGTTGATATAAAGGTTAAAACTAAATGGATATGGCATATCTTACCTTACTTCAGTTGAATCTCTCTTTTCTGTTAAAATAATCTCTTCCCTTCTTGATTCTTTTTCCATCACAGCACAAAATTCAGTAGCAGATGGTTCTGAATAAACCTGTTCTACCACCTTTTCATCTTCTCTTAAATCGTCAGGTGAAAAGTTGGCCTCTCTCACAGGGAAATGCGATACAGTGCTCTCCGTTTCAGTGTGGCTTAGATCCTCTACAGATACAGTCTTATTTGAATTTTTCATTTCTAAAGACATATGACATATAACATCATGCTTCGTCTTAGATTCTTCAGTTTTATCTGCACTGATCTCATCAACTAAAGGACTCACTGCCTTTAGCTCTTTAACTGAATTCTCCGAAACAGATTCACTAATTTCTGTCCTACTAGAACTTTCCTCGGGTGAGATGTCCAAGGGTTCATTTACATCCACCACTGTTCTGCTTTGTTGATCTCCAGTGATTTTTTCTTTTAAATATTCTTCCCCTTCATCTTGGCCATTATTTCCCACAAACTGGTCATCTGTGGTGTTGTATGCAGAAAGAGAATCATTGGAAAATCTCTCCAAGTCACTAGTTTCATTTCCACTGAGCCCTGGTTGAACTGTATCTGAAGGAAATGTTGAAAGTATATCTTCTTGAAAACCTGTTTTTTGAATTGTTGCATTCACATCTTCTATCACCAAACTTCCATTTTCCTGCCTATCTGCGGCTTCTTCACAAAGTCTTTCTCTTCCAGATACAATGATATAGTCCATTTCTCCTGTGCTACGATCCTTATCTGAAGTTAGTCTGATGTCCTCATTGCTTTCAAGTTCATTTGGGTTCACTTTGGTCGGACTTGTACCGACATATTCAACTTCTGATGAATTGTTGCCAATCTCAATGCAGGAAGCTGGAGAACTGAGTGAAGAAACCAAGAAGCTGTACTGATTATCAAACCTTTGGTCCAAAAGGGGCTCACTTCCTTTGTTACAGAACTCTGTCAACTGGTCTGCAATTTCTACTCCTAATTCACTTACTACTGTCTCTTTATGTCCATCTGCTGCAGCAATACTCTCTGAAACAGAAACATGAGAAAATCCTTCAGCATCAATTATACTACCATCCTGAGGACTAAGGTCTTCCCAAAAGTCTGATTTCTGGATACTAGATGATAAGCTTGAGGATGTCACATTGCTGTTACTGCTGCTATCTGTATTTTCAAATGAAACCCATGCACTTTCCACAACATTATGTATTACATGTTCAGTTTCTGTATTTCTTTGGTTTGATATATCAGTGTTAGAGAGTGCTACAATACCATCTGCTGGTGGAAATATGTTATTATCTTCAGTATCCTTGGTTGAAGTTTTCAGTGAATCTGTCTGCCGTACAGATTCACAAGCACCATTTGATGGAACAAGTCCTACATTTTCATGGACAAATGCTGCCTTGTCTTTAAACATATCTGATTTCGTTTCTCTTTTACAACCTTGGACTTCAGGACGAGTTGGTAGGGGCCCCTCACCACTAATTATGGGTGTTTCCTTTGTTGTGACAAACTCATCCTTTGTGGTTTTGGGAGCACTGATGCTTGCAGATGAAACTGTATCATACAAGCGAGTGTCCTCTGTTACTGCCAGAGAAAAATCTTTCAGTGATTCCATATGTAAAAGATTTTCTTCTGATACAGAGAAATATTCCATCACTTTTGAATTGGGTAAAGCGACCACCTGATTATCTGGGTTGTAGTCAGAAGTAGCACAAGTAAAATATTCATCTGTAGATGCAGATTTTGATAAAAGGGTTTCACTTTCTTTTTTCCCGTCATCTGTACTATGAGAATTATTGTCTAGGTATAAATTTGAAGGTTTCTCTTTTGAAATAATGCCCTCTTGCTCTTTCCCTAGAAAGAATGAAGTTAAGCTTCTGTCCTCCAGAATTACAGACTCCTTTTCATCTTTTTCCATGGTGTACAAAACATTGTTTTCAGATCCTGAACTTTGAAACTGGTTACTTTCTATCCATGAAATATCTTTTGCACAAGTTAACACACTCTCCACAGGAACAGAAACCTCTCCCACTGGGTTCCAGACATCAAGATGTTCTAAATTGGCATGGTTAACTACCTGGTCTCTTTGCCCTGTAAATTTATGATCTTCTAAATCATAATAACTTGTTCCCTCTTTATACTTATCCTGTGAATCTGGACCTTTTGTGATTGGATCAGTAGCTCCTTCTTCTAATTGAATCCAAGCATCAGGACTTCCAGAGATTTGTTGTTCATCTTCCTGTATAGATTCAAACTTAGTAGCATTATTTAATGCAGACAAATCTTTATCTTTATCAAATGTTTGTTCTGTTGTAATAACATCCTGTCTTGATTCAGTGCAAACATCAGGATGTTTTGATTCCTTTAGGTCTAATTGTACTAAAGGAAACCCAGTATCCACAGCAACTATGGGTGAATGGCTTGCCTGCTGTACTAATTCATTATGCACACTTTGATGTGGATAAACAAAAGCTTGTTCACCTAATTCGCATGATGCAACACTGTCTAAGACTGATAGGCGAGGCTGTTGTCCAGATACGTCCATTATATCAGGCTGTTTAGTCATAGGTTCATCAGTTTTTTCTTTTGAGTCAATCCACAAATCTGGACTTCCAGAATCTTGTTTTTCTGTCTCAATAGATTCACTCCACCTATCAGGGCTGTTTGAGGCCGAATGGCTGGAATCTAGTTCATAGTCATTCAAAATATCAGGATTTATAGCAGTTGAAACAAAAAACAACTGATCGGATTTAACCCACAGATCAGGATTTGCTGAAGAAGTCTGGTATGTGTCTTGGCAATAGTCATTCACGATATCAGGAATGTTTCCTTTTGGTTCAATTAACTCCTGTTCAGATCCACTGCAAACATCACTATCAGTAGAAATTAACTCAGGGAATTCATGCCCAGGGTCAACCCAAGGGTCAGGAATTTCAGCGAAAGATTGGTTATTCTCACCTTCTATAGGTTTGTTAGGATCTAGCGCATTTGGCTGCTCTTGTTCAAATTTATTGGAAATATGAAGATCAGTAGTTGGCTGGATAAACTCATATTCAGAATCATTATATAGATCAGGATTCTTCACGGCTTGCAATTTTCCTTCTTCCAAAGGTTGACTGCAGATATCAATGGCTGCCAGGTGGTCTTGTAGAGTTTCAGAGGCTGACAACTGGCTGTGTTGTTCAGCTTCACAATGTTTATCAAGGTTGAATACTGGTTGTTTCATTTTCTGTGTAGATTCTTTACATTTTTCTTTTAGATCAGAATAGGAAAATTCCTCTTCACATTTGCTCTGTGAATCTGAATGTTTTGCATTCAGTTCAGTAACTCCTTGTTGTAACTGATTCCAAGTATGAGGACTTGCAGAGGTATGCTGGTTATCTGTTTTTACTGATTCAAACTCAATAGAACTGGAGAATTCATCACTTCCATAGTCTGGCAATCTGTCTCCCATTTCATATTCATGGTACAAATTAGGATGGTCTGCATTTGGTTGACTGATTTCCTGCTCTTGATTGAACCAGAGTTCTTGGCTTGTAAATGTTGACTCACTATTGACCTGTTCCGAAACATTCCATGGATGATGTATCCCTGTAGAAAGCTGGCTGCTCTCTTGTACATATTTATTCCCCATATATGGATTTTCTGTTGCAGAATATCTAGTTTCCTGGTCTGAACTTTTCAGGCTATTTAGATATTCTGCACTTTGCTGACTGACCCTTTCAATACATTCACCACTTTCCTCTAGACTTTCAGAAGATGAGTGGCTGTTCTGTTCAAATTCATTCCACATATCTGAAGTATTTGGATATGTTGGTTTGTATTCCTGTGTGTTCGATGTCTCTACAGTTTCAAGTACTGCCTGAGTGTGACTAATTTCAGCTTGATGTACTTCCTGCATGTGTTCAATCCCTGCAACGATAGTTTCAAGCACTGGTTCAGTTAAGTGCTGTTCTGATTCACTCCTTACTTTTGTACCTGGCTGATTAATGCTGTCTATTTGTCTGCTCCATAGGTTTGGATTTGCCAATGGTGGCTGTTTGGTATCATTTTGAGAAACATTCCATGCTTCAAAGTTTTTTGCCAGTGGTTGACTGTATGTCTGTAAATGTTCATACCATAAATCTGTATTTTCAAAGGCTAACTGACTTTTCTCCTTTTCAGGACTAAACTCTATATCATATTTATGTGTAGTTGTTTGGTAGTCTTCTGCAATCTGTATTTTTTCACCATCAGAAGCTGAGTTGTTGGTTTCCTGCTCAAATGTAGTCCATGCACCTAAAATGTCATCAGTTCGCTGGATAATTTCATTTGTAGGTTCGGTCCCTATATCTAAATTTACAGTAACTGGCAAATTAACTTCCTGTTTAGGAACACTTAATATTTTAGGAATTTGTGATGAAAGATGATCAGTAACCTGTGGCTCTGTGCTGACATCTGGATTTTCAGGGTCTGAATGTTGGATATTCTGCTCAGAATCCTTTGATATCTCTGAGAGTTTTGCAGCAGGCCTGATGACTTCTTGTACAGGTTCACCCCAAATAAATGTATTTTCTACAGTTGATATACATTGTTTCTGTTCTGAAGCATTACATATATCCTGACTATCTTCACCTTGTTGTTTGTCCTCTTGTCTTGGTAAATTTGTCATAATTAGGGTTTCAGGTGCTAATAATGTTTCATTTCCAAATTTGTAATGTAGATCAATATTATTGAAACCAGACACATTAGCTTCTTTCCCAGATTTGTTCCAGTTATTAGGACTGTTTGAGATCAATTGAGTCTTGTCCAATTCATCACACATGTCTGGTTTAGCAGAGGGTGATTCAAAAATTACTTGTTCAGGTGTACTCCATACATCATCAACATTTCTCGCAACTGATTGTTTAGACTGGATATCAATTTGATTCCAAATGTCACAATGTGCAAAATCAGATTGACTGAATTCCTGATCAAAATTTGTCCAAAAATCAGAAGTTTGCACAAGTACATTTAGTTCTTTTTGGTTTCCATTCCAGACATCATTTGGGCGTGACACAGCCTGTTTATGACAAACTTCAAATTCATTCTGTTGTCCAAGATACTTAGAGTCTGACTGATCTGTGTCAATGATAACAATCTCATTCATTTTTTCTATTACATCTTCTGCAAAAATATGAGGACCCTCATCCAGAGGTGAACCTTCTACAAGACTGTTCACAGGTGTTGGAGGCACATTCTTATCTACAATGTCCACTCCAATCACATCATTAGAAAGATTTTGAGAAGTTAAAGAAATATCAGCCGCATGGGATCCAGCAAAGTGTTGCATCATTTGATCTTTTCCTCGTTCATCTTTAGCATTTTCTTGTTTGTAAACATTACCATCCCCTACCTTTACCAAGTCAGTTATTTCACTAGTTTCCTCTGATTTGGCTGTAGAAAACTTAGGCGAATTACTATCTAACGGAACTACTTTCACAACATTATTTTTTGGAGGGGAGGATTCTCGCTTTGGCAAACTGGTAATCATCAAAAACTCATTATCTCCTGAAGATTCAGCTTTAGGGTTACTGCAACATGATGGATCAAGGACAGACAAATCAAAATTGTTATTTGCAATTGATGGTACTTTTTCCTCTACTGATCCACCTTCAGGCAGCGAGCTGAACAGATCATATCCGTGTACAATGTTTGAGGGTGGTACAACTGCTTCTCGGATTGGGCTTTCATCACTCAGAAAAACTGAACTTTCTTTGGATGAACGATTGCTTCGGATTGTAGCTAGTCCACTGTCTGGACTCATTAGGTCTAAATTGCCATCACCATGGGCCTGTAAGGAAGAGTTCAGATTTTGAGAATTTTCCAATAAATTATCACCAATATATTCAGTGTTCTGAGAATCTACATCAGGACCAGATAAGTCTAGAACACCAGATGATCCTTCTGAAACCGGAGCACTGCCGTTGACAGCTTCAGTGGAAGAAGTTCTCCTGTTCATCACCATTCCTTGATGTCGCCTGTGGATACAGTCTTTTATCAGTGGAAGAATCTGCTTGCATGAAACTGAAGAGCTCCCTTGTTGATATGCTCGGATTTCCTGGAACTCATACTCTATGGGCTCCAGTTGGAGACATGGATTCTGACACTCTTCTAATGTATTGCATATCTGTCAAACAATGAGAATATTAGTGAGTACTTTTATTTCAGCGAACTTTGCTAATATAAAATCTACAACTAAAAAAAAAGTATTTGTTAAGCAATCACTGTTACAATAAAAAAGTTACTACAATAAATCAAATTCCTGTTTTCTGGAACTTAAAATAATTTTTTGCTATTGTTTAATTCACCTGTTGTGTCATTTCGATCACAAGTCAAAAAAAGTTAAGTAAAACCATAAAAATAGCATAGCTATTCAATTTTTAACTTCTCTTTTGTTGCATATCCAAAGAATTTTATCAATATTTTCATAATTAATCATTTGAGAGGGAAAAATAAGCTCCTGTAAAATAAAAGTTATAACATTAGGTCATACATAAATGAAATTAGAGATTTGACTGATGAAGACAATCACCATTAATACATGGCAATCATTTGCTTCCCTGAAACGATATTTACCATTCATTGTAACAGTGAATATTCTGACGTTTTGTGCTGGAATAGTGGACCTAAAAGCAGATTTTTGGTCTTCTTTATCAACACAAAACACAAATATTCACCATTGCCATATGGACTGGTAAAAGTATAAATATTGCTCCAAGCTTTCCACCTCCACCACACCTCATCAACTTTTCAGCACATCGGGAGAAGGCGAGGGTGGAAAGCTGCCGCCTTGGTGCACCTCCCCTCTCTTTTCCAGGAGCCAGTTCCGTGCAGCACACTATGTGGCCAACAGTTTGATAATGACTGCAAATGAGGGAAACATGGCCTTTGATGTATTTCCTACCATTTTTATTGTTTAAACGCAGTTTATTGAGGCATCCAGTGTTTAATGGCAGAGGGGCCATAAAATCTGAGAGAAGCTGGGACCTGTGCAAGTTCTGCTTAGGGATCAGAGCCTTGCACAGGCCCAAGGAGAGATAGTCTCAATCTATTTCCTAGTACTACAATACACATTTTGCTACAGAACAAAACCGCCTATACTTTAGTGCAAACTGGGATTTCACTCAGGGAGCCCATAAGTATGACTGGTGTGGCAACACAGGAAAATTCAGACTCGTACAATAGGAGATAGCCCAAAGGTGAATGCATTTGTATGCTGGCTCCTTGCATTTACACTGCTAAATCTGGTTCAATTATCCTGGCAGCAGAATCATAAAGGGTTTACGATACTGCCGTCAGAATAAGGAAGCTGCTTTTTGCAGCGTAAACAGAGAGCTGGTCCATGGATCCTTATCTCCTGCAATCTAAACTAAACAAGCACCAATGTAAAAGCACCTTAAGACCTATGGTACATTGTTGGGGCATAGTGAAAGGAGCTTTACTCTGTATCTGGCAGTACTGTATAATATCCTAGAGTTATTGAAGCTAGTATTGGATGCCAAAGTGAAAAATGACTCCATATCCCTACATTCTTAAAATAAGCAGCCCAAAATAATCATCTCCTCCATAAAAAAAAGTACAATAGCTTTAGTTTTAAAATAGACATCTAAAATATAAAATCCAATAAGCAAATATACTGAAATGAAGACGTGAATTTTAAATGACTTACTCTATTGCATAGCTCATCATTGTCAGTATAGATGGCAACTTGCCGAGTTGCTTCACCCCTTTCACTTAGGAAGATGGTCATAAAGACAAGAATATCATATCCGTGCCTTCCAGTAAATATTTTCAAATCATCAATGAGGTTTGGACGAGATAGAAAGTCCTGCAACACAGATAAACAAACACTGACTAGGGCCATCAAATAGTTCACAGAGTACTGTGAGGAAAGAACCCAATTAACTAGCAATCAAATACTGGGGAGAATTAATTACAGGTTTCAATACTGATACAACCTCAGAGAATAACCCTCTTAGGACACTATTACAGAGAATATTTTACTTCTCATAGATTTGATTTTGTGCTGACTTGACTGTACTGTGTAAAAGACAAAAAATTGATGAGGCCTTCAAAGACAGCACATAATGAGAAAGGCACATATGAAAAGGATTTCAACAGCATGTTACACTGCGCTTTAAGCTTTATGTCAAAAATGCCTTTGGCAATTACACCAGAATCCAAAACACAGCAATGTCCAGAAAACGAGTTTACATTTCATTTGCTTCAACCAGTTCAGACGTTCCAGGCACATTATTAGGGAGGCCCCCATTTTTAATATTTCTTGGTCTTAATGAGCCTTGTGCACAATTTGTACTGTTAAACCACATTATGTTACTCTGAGCACTTTAGGAGAGCAGCAGGCTTCAGGCCTCTGTGCCAATAAAAAGCAATGTCCAGCATTGTATCATCAGCCCCATTATGTCATGTGATGTGGACAATCACTGAGCCCCAACAGCCCATTATGAATAGGAAACATCAGCACCATTATAATGTTGCTATACCTTGAACTCAATCTTTATAGTTTTCTGCAGTGAGCTTTTATATAACCATTAATATAGGTTCAATTGGAGACTTTTTTAATGTAAAATAAAATACAAGTATTCAAATTTTATATAAGTTATATGCATGCACTGTTTTGCCTCTATCCTCAGTTTATCCCTTTTTTGCCTGTCTATATTGTGTTAAGTAATATCTACATCAAATGTAAACAAAAATGAATGAAAAATAAACACCAAGAATAACAAGAAGAATTATGAGAAACATACATTGAATATGCCAATGGATATGAATATGCAAATTGAAAAGCATGGCTCGGTGCAGGATAGGATATGGGTAACAATGTTTTGGATAAGCTGGAGTATATGGAGGATGAAGCATGAGAGGCTGGCCAGGAGAGCATTGGAATAGTTGAGTATGGAGGAAAGGGGATGGGCATTAGCCTTGTAACTCCCCTGCTCTTCTTCGAATAGTGCCATGAGATCTTTTACATCTACCTGAGAGAGCAGATGGTGCCTTGGTAAAATGTCTCATCCGAAAGATGGTACCTCCTACAGTGCAGCACTCCCTCAGTCCTGCACTGAAGTGTCAGCCTAAGTGATCAAGTCTCTGGAGTGGGACTTGAACCCATAACCTACTGACTCTGAGGTGACAGTTCTACCACTGAGCCAAGGCCAATAAAGGCATGGATGATCGGTTCAGCAGCAGATGGGCTAAGATAGGAGCATAAGTGGGAGACGTTACTGTAGAAGTAGGAGGTCTTTGTGATAGAGAAGTATCATAATCAGAAGCTCAGCTTGGGGTCGAACTAATACCAAAGTTGTGAACAGTCTAGTTCAGTCAGAATTAGTTGTTTTCTCAAGTCCTTACTTTTCCATTGGAAATTTAGCTGTGTACTATTCTCAATTCAAATGGCACAGTGCCTACCTGTTTAATTATGATTTGTCACAAGCCTATAAACTCAAAATTTGAGAGTGTGAAATATAGATAGTGTCTTTCCTCATCCTAACTTGAGTTCTAGGTGCCCATTTTCACTTTCGGCAGGGGCATATAACTAACAGTATAGGATCATCCATCCGCCTGTTATATATCTCGCCTGATTTTCCATTCTATCTTGTTCCCGCTGCTAATGTCCCTCCCCTTTACGATATTGTTAGACGCCCTTCACATTCAGCTGCCCCGCTTGATTTCCCACCTCCAGATTAGTGAGGTGTCTAAGGGGGAGCACGTTTCACACTGGCCGCTCACCCAGGATCAAAACTGATCGGTTCCCACACTGAGTTCTCCAGGTAGATGCTACATACACCATGCCCACTGCCCATTCAAAATGAAAAACCCTCTGAAAGCCTGATGAAAACTATTATCAAGTGCTTATTTATTACTTGAGAGAGATGGGCTGCTAAGAAAGTTTATGTTCATTACAGTAGCTGTGCTTTATTTTATACTGAGGACACTATTTATGGATTTGTTTTTCCAAATAATTTGGAAACAGCTGTTAAAGCTTCAGAAGAAAACTATCACCAAGTTTTTTGTATTTACTTCAGAGGGACATACAGGCTTGGAGATAGACAGACAAACAGAAGGAGGTGATTAAAGCATTTGTGCGTTATTTTGTTTGTACTGAGAATTCAAATCATTGTTTACAGGGATCAATAAACTGGGGCCTCAGCTTTTCACTATATTTATAAATGACCTAGATGAAAGAATAGAGAGCCGTATATCCAAGTTTGCTGATGACACTAAGTTAGGTGGCACAGTACATAGTGTAGATGGGAGCAGAAAGTTGCAAAGGGACATTGATAGATTTAAGTGAGTGGGCAAAACTGTGGCAGATGGAGTTCAATGCGGGCAAGCGCGAGGTCATCCACCTTGGACCTAAGAAAAATAGATCAGAGTATTTTCTAAATGGTGAGAAACTAGGAACTGTAAAGGAACAGAGAGATTTAGGGGTCCAGGAACAGAAATCACTTAAAACTAGTGGACAGTTACAAAAAATAATTAAAAAGGCAAATGGAATGTTAGTCTTCATCTCAAGGAGGCTGGAATACAAAGCGGTGGAAGTTATGCTACAGTGTATAATGCTCTGGTTAGACCCCATTTAGAGTACAGCGTTCAGTTATGGGCACCACACCTCAGGAAGGATATATTGACCTTGGAGGGAGTGTCGCACAGATTCACCAGAATGATATTGGGGCTAAAAGGGTTAAGTTATGAGGAAAGGTTACATACACTAGGCTTGTATTTCTGTGAGTATAGAAGATTATGGGGTGATATAATTGAGGTGTTTAAGATAACAAAGGAATTTCCTCTGGTGGGGGAATCCAGAACAAGGAGGCATAAGCTTAAAATTAGAGCTAGGCCGTTCGGGCTGATGTCAGGAAGCACTTCTACACACAAAGGGTAGTGGAAACCTGGAATCCAGAAAGTTTTTGAGGCTAGGTCAATGAAAATTTCAAAACTGAGATTGATAGATTTTTGTTAGGCAATGGTATTAAGGGATATGGAACCAAGACAGGTAAATGGGGTTAAGATGCAGATCAGCCATGACCTCGAGGGGCTGAATGGCCTACTCTTGTTCCTATGTTCCTAATTATTAGCACAGCTGCAGCGGCTAAGAGAATAGACCAGATTTTTCTCAGCAGCAGCTTTGCTGTTTGAACTATGGTGAGTGAGTTATCTGCCCGCCCAAGTGATCTAGCACTGATCCTGGGTCAGCCTCCCTCAGGAGGGGGCGAGGTAAGTGGAAAATAACTGCTACGGGCTTAGGCACATCAGCAGCAGAGTGGGGTCAGGTTGTCTGCAGGCAGTACAAGGAGAGGAGCCACTTCTCGAGGTGGGATTTAAAATTTAAATGGCCTTCCAGCATTGCTATAATGGAAAATGTGACGTTTAACATCTCTCCACCCTACCTTACATATGACTGCATGCCTGCCCATATTGGCATGGACATATTCAACATCCACCATCACTTCTGGCAGAAAATCCCAGAAGTAGCAGCAATTGGCAGGGAGTGGGCAGAACGCCCTCCTGGAATATTTCCCACAATACCTGCCTCGGTTCCACCCAAAAGCTGGCATTAGTTATGAGGAAAATCCAGGTGTATTTGTTTATTTTGCAGAAACCAATCAAAAAACACTTGCATCAGTATCTTTGGACAGAAATCTTAGATATTTCTTTTGAAATATCTTTACTGGAGATGTCCACCACTCCTTCACTTCCACTTACATCAATTCCCCCGCACCCCAACCACACACACACACACACACACACACACACTCTGACTCATCGTGGGGAACTCCTATAATGAAGAAACAAAAAGACTAACTGATTGATTAATACAAGGGGCATAATTTTAATGTGGCAGCAGGAACTCAGCAGCGGGGGAAGGGGGGTGAATAGTCATGTGGGAAACCCGGAAAAATTTTGAGTGCGTTGGCTCAAGCGATCACGACTCAACTGAAGGCCCTTAATGTAACATCCGGGTTTCGTATCTCCAAGCTGCGCAGCAGGCGTACTGGGAACTGGAGTATTTAAAGGGCCATTGCTACCATGGATTTTGAGGGAGAAAAGAGGAATTTGCAGATATGGAGCACCAAAAGAGTAAGCCAGCACATCAGTTCAACGACTCTTCTCTTGAGTTGCTACTGGCCGGTGTGAGGAGCAGGAGGGACATACTGTACCCAGCTGACCGAAGAAAGCACCCTGCCCTGCCACCAAGAAGGCCTGGCTCGAGGTGACAGAGAAGCTGAGCAGCAGAAGCACTGTGACAAGGTCGTGGGTGCAATGCAGGAAGTGCTTTAACAACCTAACCAGGTCAGGAAAAGTGAGTACAGATACTGATTCACCTACAACCTGTGGTGTACATTACCACCACCCCACCCCCACTCTGTCTTCCCAAGCCTACTCCATCACATCACTCCTCACGCCCACTTAAGTCACTTTCTGTGCACTTTCTCACCTCCCCATTTGTGAACCCACCACTCCCACTCACCCCAATCCTGATGCAATGACATGAATCTGTCTGATAGTCACCCTCTGATGCATCTCTTTCATTGGCGGCCTCACCCGAAGCAATGCATCCACTTGGTGACCACGTCACACTCACACGTCTGTTCTTTCTCCCCTTGCAGGGGAAAAGAACGCAAAATGCACGGGAGAGCAGTAGGACTGGAGGGGGGAACAACACAAATTGTGCATCTGACAGAGGCAGAGGAGGAGGCCTTGGAGCTCAGCTGCACGGGAGACAGATCTTTAACATCCTTCACACATGTCATGAGTTGATGTTACCAATGATTGACATGTTGCACCACTCAGTATGCTCATTGCAAAATAACTTTTTTTTATTCATTCATGAAACGTGGGCGTCGCTGGCAAAGCCAGCATTTATTGCCCATCCCCAATTGCCCTTGAGAAGGTGGTGGTGAGCCGCCTTCTTGAACCGCTGCAGTCCGTGTGGTGAAGGTTCTCCCACTGTGCTGTTCGGTAGGGAGTTCCAGGATTTTGATCCAGCGACGATGAAGGAACGGCAATATATTTCCAAGTCGGGATGGTGTGTGACTTGGAGGGGAACTTGGATGGTGTGTGACTTGGAGGGGAACGTGCAGGTGGTGGTGTTCCAATGCGCCTACTGCCCTTGTCCTTCTAGGTGGTAGAGGTCGCGGGTTTGGGAGGTGCTGTCTAAGAAGCCTTGGCAAGTTGCTGCAGTGCATCCTGTGGATGGTACAGACTGCAGCCATGGTGCGCCGGCGGTAGAGGGAGTGAATGTTTAGAGTGGTGGATGGGGTGCCAATCAAACGGGCTGCTTTGTCCTGGATGGTGTCGAGCTTCTTGAGTGTTGTTGGAGCTGCACTCATCCAGGCAAGTGGAGAGTATTCCATCACACTCCTGACTCGTGCCTTGTAGATGGTGGAAAGGCTTTGGGGAGTCAGGAGGTGAGTCCTTGCCACACAATACCCAGCCGCTGACCTGCTCTTGTAGCCACAGTATTTACGTGGCTGGTCCAGTTAAGTTTCTGGTCAATGATGACCCCCAGGATGTTGATGGTTGGGGATTCGGCGATAGTAAAGCCATTGAATGTCAAGGGGAGGTGGTTAGACTCTCCCTTGTTGGAGATGGTCATTGCCTGGCACTTGTCTGGCACGAATGTTACGTGCCACTTATCAGCCCAAGCCTGGATGTTGTCTAGGTTTTGCTGCATGCGGGAATGGACTGCTTCATTATCTGAGGGGTTGCAAAAGGAACAGAATGTGAAATCATCAGCAAACATCCCCACTTCTGACCTTATGATGGAGGGAAGGTCATTGATGAAGCAGCTGAAGATGGTTGGGCCTAGGACACTGCCCTGAGGAACTCCTGCAGCAATGTCCTGGAGATGAGATGGTTGGCCTCCAACAAGCACTACCATTTTCCTTTGTGCTAGGTATGACTCCAGCCACTGGACAGTTTTTCCCAATTCCCATTGACTTCAATTTTACTAGGGCTCCTTAATGCCACACTCAGTCAAATGCTGCCTCGATGTTAAGGGCAGTCACTCTCACCTCACCTCTGGAATTCAGCTCTTTTGTCCATGTTTGGACCAAGACTGTAATGAAGTCTGGAGCCGAGTGGTCCTGGCGGAACCCAAACTGAGTATCGGTGAGTGGGGGTTATTGGTGAGTAAGTGCTGCTTGATAGCACTGTCGACGACATCTTTCATCACTTTGCTGATGATTGAGAGTAGACGGATGGGGTGGTAATTGACCGGATTGGATTTGCCCTGCTTTTTGTGGTCAGGATATACATGGCCAATTTTCCACTTTGTCGGGTAGATGCCAGTGTTGTAGCTACTCGAACAGCTTGGCTAGAGGCGCAGCTAGTTCTGGAGCACAAGTCTTCAGCACTACAGTCGGGATGTTGTCGGGGCCCATAGCCTTTGTTGTATCCATTGCACTCAGCTGTTTCTTGATATCAAATGGAGTGGATCAAATTGGCTGAAGACTGGCTTCTGTGATGGTGGGGATCGCAGAAGGAGGCCGAGATGGATAATCCACTCGGCACTTCTGGCTGAAGATGGTTGCAAACGCTTCAGCCTTGTCTTTTGCACTTATGTGCTGCGCTCCGCCATCATTGAGGATGGGCATGTTTACAGCGCCTCCTCCTCCTGTTAGTTGTTTAATTGTCCACCACCATTCACAACTGGATGTGGCAGGACTGCAGAGCTTTGATCTGATCTGTTGGTTGTGGGTTCGCTTAGCTCTGTCTATAGCATGCTGGTTCTGCTGTTTAACATGCACGTAGTCCTGCGTGGTAGCTTCGCCGGGTTGGCAACTCATTTTTAGGTATGCGTAGTGCTGCTCCTGCGATGATTCTTAATATTGTTGTATGCTCTCTTCCACGACCTTCAAGGATTGATGAGGAGGCACGCATCATGGAAGAGGGCAATTTTTCAGAGGAACTCCATTCCTCTGAGGGCACACCATCACATCGTATTCACCATCCACCAGCGCAGATACTGGCACTTCGGTGTGTTCTGTTAGGCAGATAGTTGGGTTGTCACCGGGTGATTCACCATTCAAGTGAGCACGAGCAGACACTGGTGGCAGGGGCAGCTGTGGAGAGTCCGTATCGCGGGCCACTCCAAGCTCTGCTCAGCTGGACGCAGATGCTGAACACCAGGGACCATCATTGAGATTGAGAATGATAGAAGTACAGCTACACCTTTGCAAAGTACTGGAAAATGTGCCACGCACACTCTCCACAACAGCGGAGAGGACGGAGGAGTCCACCTCTAGCCTTAGTGGAATAGTGTCACGGGTAAATGTGGGAATGTCTGCGATGGAGAGAATAGCAACCTCCATTGAGCTTAAAGTACAGTTCGCAAATGAGTCCATTCAGGTCATGATAATGTCCATGCAGACTCAGGATGCCAACTTTTCTGCTGCTATAACCAGGCAGACAGATACTTTAGCTGTGGCCTGTGGTCTGAGTAGTTCACCAACTTCATTTTGTACATCTCCTTATGAGAACCTATTAGATATGAGTGACTCCTCACGAGCAGCCACATGTGCCGTTGCTCTGCCGATGGGTTGCCCCTCTTTGTCGTCGTCCTCATCCTCCTCCTCCTCCTTCTCCTCCTCGTCTTCTTCAATGTTGCCGGAATATGCAGATGCTTCATAAGCACATTCAAGCTCCTCCACCTGTAATCCCCTCTGCTGAGCGATGTTGTGCAGGACACAACACACGACTAATATTCTGCACACCCTTGCTGGAGAGTACTGAAGGAATCCCCCAGATTGATCCATGCACCTGAAGCACATCTTCAGCATTCCTTTGGTTTGTTCAATGACAGACCTGGTGGAGATGTGACTGTCGTTGTACCGTTGCTGTGCCTCGTTGGTGGGGCTTCTCACAGGTGTCACAAGCCATGTCTGCAGAGGGTATCCCTTGTCTCCAAGGAGCCAACCCTCAAGTCTGTCTTGAGCGTGGAAGAGAGCCAGGATGTTGGACTTGCACAAAATGAAGGAATCATGGCAGCTGCCAGGGAATTTGAAACACACCAGCAGAAACCTCTTCTGGTGGTTGCAAACCAGCTGCGCATTGATGGAGTGATATCCCTTTCGGTTGATGATCAGTTCTGGCTCATGTACAAGTTCTCAGATTGCTACGTGTGTGCAATCAATTGTGCCCTGCACCCAAGGGAAGCCAGTGAGGGGGTTGAAACCCTCTTCCCTCGCAGTATGGCTGATATCATCACAGGGGAAGTTGATGTAGTCAGATGCCCTGGCAAACAAGCCATCCATGACCTGTCGTATACACTTATGTGCAGATGACTGAGAGACCCTGGTGATGTCACCTGTGGTGCCCTGGAAGGATCCGGAGGTGAAGAAATTGAGGGCAGTGGTGACTTTAACTGTGACAGGCAATGCATGGCTCCAGGCCTAGCCAGAAGCAGCTCTGCATGAAGGAGCGTGCAGATGTCTGTGACCACCTGATGACTCAATCTGAGCCTGAGTAGGCACTGCTCCTCAGAGAGGTCAAGGAAGCTCAGCCTCTGCCTGTGCATCCTCTCACGTGGGTAGTGCCTCCTGCGACGTCAGCCTCTCCATTAGTCCATTCTCTGCTCTTCTGGCTGTCCTTGTGGTGCACCTTTGTCTTGTGCACTTGCAACTCCCAGAACTGCACAACATGCCATCCTGATGTTGTCAGGTTGAGGGGATCCAAAATGTGGGTAAATATGTCTGAATTCAAGAAATCTGAGTGCAACCAAAGAAATCTCAGTCTAAACACAAAGAACTCCCAGCCAAAGGTTTGTCTGAGAGAACTGATTGTCCTGCTGCAAATACTCACCTTTTCTTCACGTGTCAATCATTGGTTTAAAGGTCCAAACGAGGGTCGGCTGCAACTTGCCTCTCTTTCCATGGTGTGTTTCGGAGGCCACGGGAGACAAGTTCAGGAGAAGTTAAAATGGTTTGTGTAACTCAATACACAAAAAGTTAATAGCATTAAGTACTTTAAAGACCTAATTTGGCCCTTTAAATATCATCCCGTCAGCTTTAAGTGCTGGCGGGACTTCCAGGTGTCAGAACCGCGCACGCATCCAAACGCATCTGGGTCAAACCTGGAAGTAGGTGTACTGAAACTGGGATGCAGTCCCACTCCAAAAACAGAGGATTTTTACTAACCAACTGCCGCCAACCCACCAGTTCTTGGGGGTTAAAATTTACTCCTAGAAGTCTAATTGATGTGTGAAATTTGTGACATGATCTCGTTGTCGTAATTCGATTTACAAACTGGTCCAGTAATTTATTTTTGCATTCTACAGCTATGTAGTGATCTATGTGACTGGCATAAATTTCTGTAGTAGTCATTGATCTATAAGGCTAAAGTCACAGATTGATTGCTCCATTTATCTATTATCTAAAAGGTTATCTATTTAAGGAGTGACTCTGTAGCAGTTTTGGAAGGCTGTCCCTGTGACCTGTCATTCATTGGTTATTTACATCTGTTTGATCAGTGGTTTGGGAATGGAGGCATCAGAATCAACACAAATGCTCTTCACTGCACAGATCATTGTGTTCAACATCAGATTTTTCAGGAGTGAATCAAAGTATGAGATTTTATTTTTACCATCCTGATTTATACTAGAAAGCTTTTTTTGTTTGTTTTTGTGGAAAAAGTTTAAGTATTGCCTTGACAAATGGTAATTTATGTTACAGTCAAGTGAAAGTTCCTAATGTTCACTACATTTTGACATACAGGGGACAAACAGTTAATTCTTAGCATCTTATTAGCAGTTAAAAGAGGGAAAATGCTTATAAACCAACTTAATGCATCAATCTATGATTCTATCACATCACACGCTGCACAAGAGGATAAATTAGTGGAAAAGCCACTTCCTTTCTATTACATATTCAGAGCAGGAGTTGTCAGCTAGATTTCCTGCTATGTCCATGTTCAGCTGATTTTTTACAGCGGTAATTTATGACTTCTGCTACATGTAATGACACACTGGATAATAATAGAATACTGAATTTTAATTACAGTATGTAAATCAGCCAAGCAAAAAATAACCAGCCCATCTTCTAATGAAGAAAGACAATTAAATATGACAGGCCTTTAGAATGGGAGCGATCTGTTTGTATTGAACTTTGACATAAAGCATATTAAAATTGAACACTAACTCAACTAGGAATGTATCAAAGAGAAAAACAAAAAGATTGACAGAAAAAGAGATTACTTTTAAGATGATTTTTAACTTGCAAAATGTATTTCACATCAGCATTTATTTATAACCTTAGAATTACCATGGAATTCAATTATTGAGAATTAGATGACATGCTTGCCTTGCTGAATCCTATTTTGCAAACATCTAGAATTTTAATACTGACTATTGCCAAGTTGAAACACTATACTTGCTGCTAAAGCTTGTTTGGTTCCCTGATTCAATGAACCAACGACAACATAATGTGAGTGTGAGTCTGAGCCATGGAGATTAGGAAGGTGCCAGTTTGGAATCCTAGTTTGTCCTGAGTTGGCTGATCTCAGCCAGGACACCAGTGGGGGCCTACCCCATTAAATCTGGGCTAGAAAGGGAAAATTCAACCAGAGTTCAACTTCTGACTCCCAATACAAATTGTGTGCATGTGGATATTGGGTGAAGACAAGATCAAACTCATATGTAATGTCTTTAAACAGCATAATGACACTCAGTTTCTGGGCAAACAAATGAAGAAAGGTCATGTGGTAAAGTACTAGATGACAGGGAAAATCCCTAGAACAATCTTGAACATGAGGCATCATTTTCAGAAGAGGAGGAGAGAAAACTGGTTGGAGGCAGGGGACATTCACTTGGACCATTGAAATGAACATCACATTTTCCAGTATGAGGTTAACTTAGTTGTAAAAAATTAACACTAGTGTTAATAGTGAAATAAAAATGGCAACTGAAGCCAATTATTAGAAAATTCCATCACCTGGGATGATCTGAGGTCATGAAAGGCACGATATAAATGCAAGTTCTTCCTTAAGTAATTCTGCTACTTTCCAATATTTCATTATGTTACCACTGCTAAATATGGACAACTGCAGCAGTTCAGATCCCCAGTAGGTATTATTAACCTTCAGTGGGAAAGCAATAAAAATGTTTCTGGGTATCAGGATATTAAATTAAAAAGAGATGTTAAAGAAATTGTTCTTGTTTTCTTTGCAAAAGAGACTTCCAGATGATATATGAATAGAATTGAACAGTTGAGTTGTGCACTGTGGTAAACTGTTCAATTACTATGGGACAGAAGTAAAACAAAATAGAAAGTTAGGAAGAAGAAAGGAATTGAAGCAAATATTTTTCACCCAATAACATTAGCATTGTGGAATAAGTTATTAGACAAGACCATTGAAGCAGACAATATAAGTAGACTCAAGAAGCAATGAGATGCATTCCTGGAGAAGGGATTAAGAGCTTTGGTGAGAAGACAGTAAATGTGTTTGTTTGGACTTAATAGCCTTTTCACATTTCTAAAAATCCTTATGTTCTTATATTATGTTTTGACCAGGTTTTATTAGTTATGACACACTTAAGTTATTGTTTACTATTTTTATGATCATAATTTCTTATAAAACGAGTGTTTAAGCTTTAGTCATAACATATGATGCACCACGAAACAATATTAATGATTTGGAGCAACACTGCTGCCTTGATACTATGTCTAATATTGCATTGGTAAATTATTCTGAATGGACACCAAGACACAACACAAAATAAAATTCTAAATGGGAAAAGCTGAATCACCATCTATTTTAATGGAGAGATTTTTTTTAAAAAACAAGTTAATTCCTCCATTAAAACAGTGGATAGAGGAAAGCTATACAAATGCAGTAAATATATTAATGGGAATAATATCCAGAGGAGCCAGAGGATAAAAGCAACATGTGCAATAGAATATTCCAGAAAGTTGTAGCTTTGTTGCCTCTTCAAGAAACTATGAAAACTGCATCCTGAAGGGTGCTGGTTCCAGTCTACATCGGAAACATGAATTAAAAAATTATATGGAGGAGGAGGAGATGATACTGGGAGGAGTAAGCATGTTTTTCCACCTGAAAAGAAAACAATCCCTTTAGGGAATCAAGGGATATGGGGATCGGGCGGGAAAGTGGAGTTGAGGTTGAAGATCAGCCATGATCTTATTGAATGGCGGAGCAGGCTCGAGGGGCTGTAAGGCCTACTCCTGCTCCTATTTCTTATGTTCTCATAATTATGTTATTTAGAAATGTAGATACCCTTGAAACCTAATCACTGTAGTTCAGCTGCCATCATTTTAAAATAACTACGAAAATATACAAGATTGTCCTGTTCACTTCTGTAAAAATTAAGCCCATCAACTCTCTTGTATGCAGCAGGAAACTCAAAGGTGATATTGTGATTTCCTGCATGTGGGAGGCATGCCTACATTTCCCAACATTTGTCTTGCTTTCTCTTGCAAGAGCAAGATATAATTTTGGAGCAGCAGTCATAGCAACAGTTAAAGCTCTCTATTAAAACTGTAGGGCTTATAGTTTTAATAGCTTTTGAATACCATTACAAACTAGGACACCGCTCCTCTAAGTAAACATAAAGCATGAGCAAACATTTGCAAATCCCACAGCCACAGTGCACCTCCAATGGTCTAATGGGTAAAAGCAACACCTGTTGTAATACTAAGAAACACATGGGCCAATTTTCATTGTCCCCCCAATCGAATGGGAATGGGGCGGTAGTGTGATGAAAATGGCAGCTTTGCACTTACCGCCCAGTTCCCGCCGATGTCTAGGTCGTTGCCATTTTTGTGGCGGCTAGGGTTGCCAACTCTGGTTGGAGGCATTCTTGGAGGTTTGATCATGTGACATTCTGTCCACGTGACTTCTACAACTGTTATTGCATTTACCTTATAAAGGTTGGGCCCCATGAGTATTTTTGGTCCTGGTTTTGCACCAGCAACTGTTGTGCCAAGAACCAGGAGACCACTCGTGAGCAGTGGAAGGGGGGAAACCTAGGAACCCCCCAATTTCAGAGCCCCCCCCCAATGCCGAGACCCTCCCCACTCCAGACTGCGGTAGTGGCCGGGTGACATTACCAAGTCGATGGCATATCTAACAGCAGCGGGTGGCATCACTGAGCAGGATGGGGGGGCGAATTGCGGCCTGAAATTTAAATCGTTGATCTCCCAGGCTGCTAGAGGCAGCTCGGGGGAGGTTTCCCTGATACCGGGAAACTCCCGGTCATTCTGGGATGGTTGGGAGCCCTAGTGGGGGTTTGAAGTAGGCGACCGAGGCACCGCACGAAACAGGCGGAAGCCTCATTAGCTTATGCAAATGAGGGTCTAATGATATAAATATAACTCCAATGAAATTTTGAAGTACCAATGGGCAGACCGTGTGCCGTGCTATTGGAATTTGGCATTGAGCAGCCTAACCAACAGTATAAAAGAAAGGTTTCTGAATAATTTTTGTGGGGTCAGGAGGAGCATTAATGCTCCTTTTGGTCCCACAAAAATCACCTCCCCCGCAAGCCATCCCCTGGGATCACCTCCTCCCCTTTAAGTTACCTGCATCAGCTGAGATCCACGGTGGAGCAATGGATTTCCCATCCCCTCCAATCGACGAGCTGCTCCAGAAGTGTGAGCAGCTCACCGACGGAATGCTAATGAGCCCCGACCATGAAAATGGTTCAAGCTTCCAACCACTTCCATCAGGTGGATGGCAGGCTCACTCTGCCTGCCTCCTGCCCGATGAAAACGGTCACTTGAAAATCAACCTCTGAACAGCAACTTCCAATTCCACCATATTCCTTTTCGGATGAACTTTTTGTTTAATTTCAGAAAAAAAGATTATGTTGAGCCACATTTATTATGAACTCTGATATAGTAAACCTAGTTTGTAATGGAAAAAATTTCAGTAACATATAATTGAATCTAACAACAAGGTGAGGAGGAGTGCCGAGGGCAAGTCGGTAAGTATTTAGTTCATTGCTTAGTGTTTTTTAGTGGTTAGTGTTTTAGGGTCAGATAAACAGTGAAGTGCCTCAAAGCTAAACAAACAGTTTAAATAACTGATAGGTAACTCAGCAGGGCAGCTGGGGCCCATTGCATGAACATCCTGTACCATGTGGGAACTCCAGAACACTTTGGGTGTCCTGGAAAACCACATGTACAGGAAGTGCCGCCAACTGCTCGAGCTCAGAGTTTGAGGGGCAGCTGGCGTCACTGAAAACTGAAAGTTTTGTGGATAGCACGTTTCAGGAGGTGATCACCCCGCAGCTACAGAGAGTTCAGGAGGAGAGGGAGTGGGAGACCACATACGGACTAGGAGGAAAAAGCAGGCAGTGCAGGAGCCTCCAGGAGTGTGGCACTCACAAACCGGCATTCAGTGTTGAATATCGGTGAGGGGTGTTGGCACCTCGGGAGAGTGAAGTCAGGTGCAAATCCACGGCATAGTGGGAGACTCGGCTGCACAGGGGGGCAAAAGAAATGCAGTTGTTATAGGGGATTCGATAGTCAGGGGGATAAACAGGCATTTCTGCAATCACCGACGTGAGTCCCGTATGGTGTTCCCCAGGGGTCAGTATTAGGACCACTGCTCTTTTTGATATATGTTAATGACCTGGACTTAGGTTATAGAGGGTATAATTTCAAAGTTTGCAGATGACACAAAACTCAGAAATGTAGTAAGCAATGTGGAGGACAGTGACAGACTTCAGGAAGACATAGACAGACTGGTGACATGGGCAAACACATGGCAGCTGAAATTTAAAGCAGAGGAGTGTGTAGTGATGCATTTTGACGGGAAGAATGAGGAAAGGCAATAAATGGTACAATTTTAAAGGGGGGGTGCAAGAACATAGAGACTTGGGGGGTGCACATACACAAGTCTTTGAAGGCGGCAGGACAAGTTGAGAAGGCTGTTAAAAAAGTATATGGGGTCTTGGGCATTATTAATAGAGGCATAGAGTACAAAGGCAAGGAAGTTATGCTAAACTTTTATAAAACACTGGTTAGGCCTCAGCTGGAGTATTGTATTCAATTCTGGGCACCACACTTCAGGAAGGAAGTCAAGACCTTAGAGAGGGTGCAGAAGAGATTTACTAGAATGGTGCCAGGGATGAGGAGAGACTGGAGAAGCTTTTTTTTTCCATTCATGGCATCGCTGGCAAGGCCAGCATTTATTGCCCATCCCTAATTGCCCTTGAGAAGGTGGTGGTGAGCCGCCGCCTTGAACCACTGCAGTCTGTGTGGTGCAGGTACTCCCACAGTGCTGTTAGTTAGGGAGTTCCAGGATTTTGACCCAGCGACGATGAAGGGGTGTTCTCCTTTGAACAGAGAAGGTTAAGGGGAGATTTGAGAGAAGTGTTCAAAATCATGAACGGTTTTGACAGAGTAAATAAGGAGAAACTGTTTCCATGGCAGAGGGGCCTGTAACCAGAGGACACAGATTTAAAGTGATCTGTAAAAGAGCCAGAGGCAACATGAGGATAATATTTTTTACGCAGTGAGTTGTAATGATCTGGAATGCACTGCCTGAAAGGGTGGTGGAAGCAGATTCAATAGTAACTTTCAAAAGGGAATTGGATAAATACTTGAAGGGGAAAAATTTACAGGGCCATGGGGAAAGAGCAGGGAAATGGGACTAATTGGATAGCTCTTTCAAACAGCCAGCAAGGGCACGGTGGGCCGAATGGCCTCCTCCTGTGTTGTACCTACTATGAACTCATCTATAATATTTTAAAAGTTTTTCATCTCACATGCACTTCCCATTTGCTGTTACAAAATCATGACACAGGAAGTAAGTGTAACACTTGGCTATCATGCTAGTTGTAATCTCTCGAATTCCTTTTAAATTAAACTGTACAATTTCAATAGCTATCTATTTCTACCACTACTTACCTTTCAGACCTCACTAGATGGCAATGCTGCTCCTCCAAGTTCTGTTTCCCAGGTCCATTCATCTTGGTTGCAATGTGGGTAAGTTTTATTCAAAAAGTTTTAAAAAGCCTTTTTTTAACCCCTCTCCTACTGCCTGCCACTGCCTGGCCTACTGCATCATTCTCCCAGGCACAGGGAATCCTGGGGCTGCTGCCTCTTTTGACCACACACACTGCCTAATCTTCAGTGGCTTCAGAAACTAGCACTTTAGTTTTCAAAGTGCTATCAGTGCCTTTGATATATTTGCCTAGATTAAAGGGTGAGTGAAGGGAAATGGAAGAAGGTAAGCAGTTGACAAATCATTCAGTTGTGGATGGGCGAAGATGATGGAATTGAGGGAACAAGTGGTACAATTGGGGGGAAGATTGGGGAAGGTTATGTCATTAGGCAGGGGATATGAATTTTAGGTTAAAAGCAGGAAGAGGTGAAGAGAAAGAGGGTATAGAAGGGCTACAACATAAGAGAAGTAAGAAAACAGAAGAGTGAAGGGTACAAAGACACTGGGACCAATACTGTAAAAACAGGAAATTAAGGCAAAAGCTAGAATGTGCAGCATGACCGGAATTATGCAAATTCAGGAAGGGGCAGCAGCCGATACAGCTTATAGTCTTCACTATCTCCCTTTCCCACAATGCCATCCATCAACTTCTACCCAAAAAAAATAAAATGAAGAAGAGGGAGGGAAGCAGGAGACTAAGAGAGAGAGAAAACAGAGAGAGAACGAGCAACACAAAGATGCCAGAGTTACAAAAAGAGAGACAGACCATACGCCAACTCACTGTGAGAAATGCCATGGGAGATCCACTCGTGTTATGATAAAATTGCTACTCCAAAGGCAGCTGAGCAGCACAGTACCTTGTTATACTAATATATCAATATGCTAATGTGCTATATTTTCTAGCAAAGAAATTGCATCTGTTCACATGAAAATATTTCTACATAATCTTTTTTGCCAAAGGCTGTTTTAGAATTTGTTCCTAAATGCCTCTCACCGGTTACACAAATCAGATCTTATGTAATACAGTTTAGAAATCTATCAACGGTGCTACTTCCTACACAGTCCATGATTACAAAATTGCAAGAACAAGAAGATGGAAACTTCCTTGACAGTGCAACTTTCCTAACAGAAAATATACTGACAACTTTGTAGTTGGTCATAGAGCCGCTGAAAGATTTAACCCCTATGACTCAATAGCACTTTAAAAATCTAAACATTTCCAATCCAGAATGAAATTTGCACTTGAGATGTTAGAAGTGCTAGTACTGAAAGCAATGCCAATACTCACAGCATTTAAGTTGCAATACAAAATTCAGGTACTGCTGATGCCAGTATTATTTTCAGTACTGACATTTATACGGTCAAAATATGAGACTCATTTTAAATAGAAATTTCTTTAAACTTTGAAATACTGGGTGGTGAAGTGGGCCGAAATATGTTCCTTTTAAATTTCCAGCCCAAACTAATACATAAGTGATACATCTCAGTAGGAAGAACGAGGAGACACAATATAAACTAGAGGGCACAACTCTAAAAGGGGTACAGGAACAGAGAGATCTAGGGGTATATGTGCACAAATTGTTGAAGGTGGCAGGGCAGGTTGAGAAAGTGGTTAAAAAAAGCATACGGGATCCTGGGCTTTATAAATAGAGGCACAGAGTACAAAAGTATGGAAGTCATAATGAACCTTTATAAAACACTGGTTCGGCCACAACTGAAGTAATGGGCTCGATTTTCGCATCCGATCACGGGTGCGTTCGTGGCGGGGGGGCTGCGAAAATCGGGGATTCCCGGGGCGGGTCTGCAGCCCGGCTCCAACCCGCCCCGTTTCCGGGTTCCCCACTGACGTGCTGACATGCGCGCGCAGCCCCCGCATATGGGACTCCCGCCGGCAATTAAAGCCGGCGGGGTGCCACTTAAAGTAATTAACCAGGTACTTCAGGTTGTTTACAGACCTGATTGACCTGAGATTTTAGCAGGGATGGGATTTTGCAAATAACTGGGACTGTTTCCCGTACTGGGGGAAACACTCCCAGTTCAAATGGACGTGTTGCAGCCATCAGCCTGTGGCAGCTGCAAAGGTCCATTTGACAGGTGGGGGGGGGGGGGGGGAGGGGGAGACCCTCGCTCATTGCAGGAGGCCACTCTGTCACTTTGGACAAAGTTTGGCCTCCACCACCCTCCTCCTAACAACAAAATTCACAAACTTGCACACTTACCCCGGTGTCCAGACACATTTACCTACCTTGCGGACCCCCTCAGATGTACATCTTCCGGATGGGAGCCGCCGTAGCTGCAGTCATGACCTCCTCGGAGGGCGAACAGCATCACCAGCCTCACCGGCCATGTCGTCCACCTCTGACACGTGGAGCTCCACAACACAATGCTGTGACACATCCACCTGCACAGCAGGAGGGAGGGCAACCGCAGAGAGAGATGCGTCGCAGAGGGCACTACCCTTGCCACAGGGTCTACAGACCGAGGCTCAGCTTCCTGGACCTCTCTGAGCAGCAGTGCACACGGAGTCTCAGAGTCACTCGACATGTAGTCGTGGACATCTGCAGCCTCCTTCATGCCGAGCTGCTCCTGGCTGGCCCGAGCACCATCTTCTTACCTGTCGCTGTCAAAGTCACCACTGCCCTCAACAACTTCTCCTCCACATCCTTCCAGGGTGCCACCGGGGACATCGCCGACGTCTCTCAGTCGTCTGCACAAAAGAGCCCTGCAAATACACCTACACCCACTCTGCAGTGACACAATGGGTGGCATCAGTTGTGGGTCTTCATTGTGATCCTCAGGAAAGGGCATTATTGCACAAACCAGACAAGATTCGCAAAGACGTGTCAGTAGTGGTGCCAATATAATATGTAATGTGAGTTGATCAGAAATTAAATATAAGTAAAAACCATGACAAACCCTCAAACACCCTTGTGCATCCCCTTCATGCTCACGACACGTTTGCCTTACGCATCCTACTGCACATATGTGATGCATGCCCTGTGGCTGCAGCACAGGTAGTGGCAGTTTGAGTGAGGCTGACTGAGAAAGAGATGCATGAGAGGGTGAGTATGAGATAGAGCCATGAGATTGTATGAGGATTGGGTTGAGTGGTAGTGGCGGGATGAGTACTGGCGAGGTGAGTAAGTGCAGGTAAGATGAGGATAAGATTTGAGTGGGTGTGAGGGGTGATGTGACAGAGTAGTGTTGGCTGTGCAGAAGGAGATGTGGGGTGGGGGTGGTGATGTGGCAGACGGAGTGTCGGGGAATGAGTAAGTGTACTCACTTTGGCTGACCTACTGAGGTCATTGCAGCGCCTCCTGCACTGTATGCAGGTGGGCAATATGTTGGTGGTGCAGGTGACCTCCTCTGCCGCCTCGAGCCAGGCCTTCTTGATGGCAGAGGCAGGCCGCTTCCTCCCGCCCGCTGGGGGGAAGATCTCTGTCCTCCCCATCCTCCTCACCCCATCCAATAAGAGCTGGAGTGAGGCATCAATTACCTGGGAGCAGCCTTTCCCCTGGGCTGCTCCATGCTGTAATTTTTCCTATTTCTTGCAGCATCAGTCAGTGGAGGACTGCCCCTTTAAATAGAGCTCCTCCAGCTGACAGACCTTACTGCGCATGCGCAGTCCGCCCGCCGCGCAACTTAGCAGCGGGAAACCCGGAAGACCAGGTAAGTGGATCCCATCAGCCTGCGATTGTGTGCGGAGCAGACTGATTTCACCGGGCGCCCCCGCCGTGAACCCGCCGCCATGGTAATATTGGGCCCAATGTGTCCAGTTCTGGGCACCACACTTCAGGAAAGATGTGAAGGCCTTAGAAAGGGTGCAGAAGAGATTTACTAGAATGATTCCAGGGATGAGGGGCTTCAGTTACGTGGATAGACTGGAGAAGCTGGAATTGTTCTCCTTGGAACAGAGACGGTTGCGAGGAGATTTCATAGAGGTATTCAAAATCATGAAGGGTCTAGACAGAGTAGATAGTGAGACACTGTTCCCAATGGCGGAAGGTTCAAGGACCAGAGGACATAGATTTAAGGTGACATGAGGATAAACTTTTTTATACAGTGAGTGGTTCGGATCTGGAATGCACTGCCCGAGGGAGTGGTGGAGGCAGATTCAATCATGGCCTTCAAAAGGGAACTGGATAAGTACTTGAAAGGAAAATATTTTCAGGGCTACGGGGAAAGGGCGGGGGAGTGGGACTCGCTGGATTGCTCTTGCATAGAGTCAGCGCGGACTCGATGGGCCGAATGGCCTCCTTCCGTGCTGCAACCTTTCTATGATTTTAATGATGCGAAAAAGTCCCTCCGTCTCTGATGGCTGTGAGGGTCCTATACAAAACTGGCTTAACCAGTCTCAATGCAATTCTGAATGGGTAGCACACAACTACTCATCATAGAGTATTACTTGGCACTAGAGTATGATAGATACCACTCACTTAGAGAAACTAAAGGATGACTTGATCTGGAAGGGAAATATAACACTAGGACAATGAAGGAGCTATAAATGCTATACTGGAAACAGAATTTTATTACTTTCAAGACAGTATTTCTCTCTTGACTATAACCATCCAAAAAGAAGTGGAATATTGTCAGTATATCTTTTTTGGAAAGGAGAAAGAGATGATTGTAAAAATTTAAACTAACATACTTTTATCCCAAGAGTCTGTGCTCTGAAACATTATTATACAGAATGCAAAATATGCCACAAATCTATATAAATGTTCTAATATTCATTTTGAGGTCAAAACAGCACATCAGAACAAACAGAATGAAAACCACCAAACCATTCTCAATACATTGCAAGGTATAGTGGCACAATGCCTATGCTCATGCAACACTTCTAGGACCGAATTCAACCCATTGTTGGGGCAGTACAGTAGAAGCCTCACTCTGCAACCCACTGTATTATACATGTTCTCGGACTGCTTGATGCTAATGCTTGATACAAAAAGTGGAAAAACATTTCAATTACTGTTCACTGACAATATTTGCCTTGGCCTGCAGTTATACTGTCACTGTGTTGATGTAAAGTAGTTTTGGATGCACATCTATAAAGTCGCAGCAGCACTCCAAAATCAGAGCCCAATCTGATTCAAGAACTCTGTGAAGCCAAGTGACGTGAGACTCTTTTCGGCAGTTCATCCATTGGCTTGGAATTGTATGGAAAATAGCTCCAATGCAGTGTGAAGCTGAGTTTAATAATAGTTTAATTAATTTGTTGGACACCCTGGGCACTTTATAAACATAATGCAAAGTTTTTTTAATGTTACGACTCTCTAAGACTAAAAATTACTGCCGGGGTGCAGAACTCTGTACCTCTGTAAGTACATACGGACAGAGCTCCCTCTTTCTATGAGTGTGGTTCACCACCAACAATATAATTCAGATCCAGCTAATTTGCCCTTTGCACTTTATAGTTTCTGTCTCAGACCAGCAGTGCAGTAAAACTGGAGCTTCAAGGAGCACAAAATTCACCCTAAATCTTTAGTAGTATGGTTATACATTAAAAAAAACTGAAGCAACATAACAAATCAAAAATCATTGTTTAGATGATACGAATTTATTACACAAATAATAGACAAGTGAATAATGTAACGGCTATATAATAGTTAATAGATTTTTTAATCTAACTCAAGTAGACAAAATAATAAAAGGATCATAACTAAGAATTGAGCTAAACCTTTGTAGATAACTTTTAAACACACAGTATTTCTCTTTTCTTTCAGGAATATCAACTCGTCTCTTCTGGGATTTTCAAATAGCCTCTTGGCTTCTCAGATTTTCGAACAATTCTTCTAATGAGATCATCCAACTGCCAATTTGAACAAAACAGCTCTTTTTTATATCCCAGAACAAAATTGCAGAGACTTCCTGACCCTTCAAATTCAAAAAATCTTCAGTCAAACACAAACCAAAACCAATCACGAAGTCTACATAAAATACATATTCGAAAATTGTGCGTTAGACCACCTCTCAAGCCTGTTACCAGGGAGACCATAACAAACTTTGCAACATTATATTGAGCTAGGCTTGGCATAAAAATTTGGCTTTAGCTAGTTGTATTAAAGAGGCAGCCACTAAATCAAAATTTAGGCAAAAAAGATACGTAATTTTTGACACAATTAGGAATAGGCAGAGTGCTGAGTAGTAAAGGCCCAACTTTGATTTGTAGCTACTGAAGCAGTAATGATGAACTAATGTCTTAGTTCCATATTGTATTCAAACATGCACTTTCAGTAAAGTGACATAAAAAAAATCCCAAAATATATTTTATAGTGTGATTTAATTGAACATAGGTTTACAGTCGCTGAAATAGCATTCAAATATTTTGCCTATCACATTTGAGAAACACCATTAAATAAAATGACGCATTGCCACAATATTACAATCACACTTTATGCCAGTTCACAATGATCCTGAGACTATAGGGACCTAGCAATGTTGCCATATAAATGGGATGGTTAAAAATTCTCTCAATTAAAAAAGCAGACAAATAATTCAGCTCAGGAAATAAAATTATACGAATTTCTATTAAAGAAAAGTTATCTCTGATTCTTCATGTTATGTATTCCTGGGCTTGTAGTTAAGTTGCAGTTTAAACCTGAAGCTCTATATTTAGGCTACTGGGTTTTGATTACCCAAACTTATTTCACTCAACCTTACAGAAAACAAGAGATTTTTTACAGTCTACTACTTTTAATTTGGAGTCACTTAAATTGAATTACCTGTTGATTCAAGTTGTTTAGCACAATTAAGTTGCTTAATTTGAATTACTGGATAGTTCGTTTATGTGCCAAAGGAATTTTGGATTAACAATTATCCTAGCTTGAACTTAAATCCAGATATTAGAGTTGAAAGGAGTCTAACCCTAACCCACTGCATCTGGTTCTCCTAAGATACAGAAAATGCCTCAAAGTCCTTTACATAAATAAGAGAAAAAAAGCGATAAAAATAATTTAATAAGTGGGTGGCAAGACATGGTGCAAGAGTTCGGAGGGGTGACCAAAAGCTTGGTCAAAAATGATGAGTTTTGGGAAAATTTTAAAAAGTTGGAGAGGCGAAAGTGTTTAGGCAGGAAGACCTGGAGAGTAGGACCAAGGCGGCTGAAGCTCCTTCTACAAAGGGAAGGGGTATGCATGAAATGTAAGAATCAGAAGACCAAAACGTGCACGGGAGCAAGCAAGACTGGACAAGGATGGAGAGATTTGAAGATGAGAATCGGGGTTTTAAATTTAAAACATTGGGGAACAAACAACCAGTGTAGGTCAGCAAGGATGGGAGTGATGGGAGAGCAAGACTTAGTACAAGACAGGATATGAGCAGCTGAGCTTTGAGTAAGTTGGACTTTATGGAGGGTGGAGGGCGTGAGGCCGGTAAGGAGTGCATTGGAGATAACAGAGCCCCAATTTTAACTCGGGGCATAAGTGTGGCGTGGAGGAGAGCATCAAGCTGACCTGGCCACCCTGGAATGAGGCCCAGATCATTTTAACACCCGGATCTCATTTCTATCTCCCAGGTGAGTCTTCAACCTGATCCTGGCAGGAATCAGTACCTGGCCAGTGGGCGGGAGTGAGATTTTGGGCATGCTAGTTACCCACTGAAACGGGTCCCAGTAGTCAGCGAAGTGCATTGTCCAGGGGCAATCATGGTCAGAGGGGGAAGCCAGAGGCAGGGGAGGTGAAAGGTTTCCTGTGGGGCCTGGAGTACTCCTGCTTCTTCTGGCCCACAAGGAAACCATGAAAGATCTTACGTTCTCGGCCCTCTTCTGGGCCTGGTCCTGCCTGCTGCCAGCTTTCTCTGGCAAGCCTGGCACTGGTCACGGGTTACGTGACTATGCACTAAAATTGCATCAGGGTCCTATTTACATCATTGGGCCCCAACCTTTGTATATTTATGAGGCTCTCGCCTGCCTCTATTTTACATCCCCCCCAACCCTGCGCCCCATTCCTGTCGGGCGCGAAGGGTAAAATCAGCCCTCAAATCTGGAGGTGACAGAAGCATGCTTCAGAATTTCAACAACACTGGGGGTGAGGTCTGTAAGACAACAAATAATGGAAAATACCGTAAAAACACTGTAAAACTGCATGACATGAAACAGGCTGCGAGAGATGCAACAGTTAACCCCAGGTGCCAGTCAACGAAACACCAGCCCATGATCAGTTTCGGAGACTCATTTACATCAAACAATGATCCCCTGGCGAAGACACATTAACATCGAGGCAATGTATAATCAAACAGCCTCTGAGCCATGCTCAGTCTCGAACAAGAATGGAAGGCCTTTCACATCTAAACAATTGTAAACAATTTTACAACACCAAGTTATAGTCCAACAAATTTATTTTAAATTTACAAGCTTTCGGAGGCTTCCTCCTTCCTCAGGTGAATGTCCACAACATTCGCCTGAGGAAGGAGGAAGCCTCCGAAAGCTTGTGAAATTTAAAATAAATTTGTTGGACTATAACTTGGTGTTGTAAAATTGTTTACAATTGTCAACCCCAGTCCATCACCGGCATCTCCACATCACATCTAAACAATGCTGTGAACCAAGGGCCCGTCACAGTGAGGAATACCGCATTGTCCTGATGCAGTGCAGGTAGCGTGGGAGGAGATAAGGAGTTGTTTCTTGACCTCACAGCTCTGCACAACTAAGGAATTTTGAATCACCAAGATGCCCAGATGAAGAGGTGTGAATGTCAAGCAATCCAACAGATAGATAGCTGAAACCACAGATGAGGCCCAGGTGGGGGTTTGCATGACTGGAACACTATAAGAAGGTACAACAGCAGCACGTGGAGGCTGCGGTCAAGTGAAGATGGACAGAGACCAGTCACCTCCAGATCCAGGCTTATAATCAACATCGGTAACGACCAGCCACGTGGGTGATTGTAAGTTCCAGACAAACCACCAAGGGGTTTGCACTGTGGAGGCTGCAGTCAAGGGAAGAAAGACGGAAACCAGTCATTTCCAGGTCCAGGCCTACGATCAGCATCGGTAACGACTAGCCGCGTGGGTGATTGTAAGTTTCAGTCAAATCATAGAAGGGTTTGTACTGGGGTTTTGTTGGTCTAATAAACTAACAAGTTTGGGTTGAGCCAAAGCCTGTTTGTCACATGCAATTTTATCCTTGTAATTCCGAGGTCCAAGAACCGGTGTAAGGTTGAAGGGAACGGAACACCTTACAGGTCAGGGCAGAGATTGGTTATATTGTAACAATTGAGGTAAGTGAAATTAAAACAGAACATGCTGGGTGTATGTCCTATGTTGAAGACCTTGAGATAACTGAGGATTTTTTTCATCCTGGAATATGCTAATCGAATAGTAAAGGGGAGGAGAAAGTGGGCACTAAATATCTTGTTCATCACACTTGTATTTTGGGTTACACAAAATAACTTTTCATAAATTCTTTTTTGCTAAGCCAGAAAACAGTCATAACCCATCGCTGCAGTAACTAAGACATGATGTAGCAGCTATAGAAATATGGAAACAATTTTGCATACAAGTGATTTTAAATAATATTGTTACTTCCAACCAATCCATGTAGCAGCAATCTATTTATCAAGTATTTTCTACAGTAGCCTCAATAAGCCCATTTGGTGAGGAACAATTTAATATAATTCAAATAACTTATGAAAATAAATGCTGCAATATGTTGGAGGTACTAACTGACACCTCAGCTTACATTTCTTGAATTTCACAACACTGTAGAAACTCTGAATAAAAACACCCTATAAAACAATGGTAAGCTCCTCCCAAATACCAAACTTGTGCAAAAAAGAGTAATAAAGGTTGCTATCCTTTAAGTGTTAAAGCAGACATGCTAGATTTGAAGTGCTGTTCTCCGCAAAATGCAAAATTTACAAAAAGGGCACTAAACAGCCCCTCAGGACGGGCCATGATAAATTTGTAACACACTAAATGTTGAGCGTCAATTTCCCTTTGGGAAAAAACGGACATCAAATTAATTACATTAACTCACAAATTAAAGAAAAACCATCTCATTGCCTTTTAATTTACTCTGCAAGCACGTAACCTTAACATTTTTCAACATAATGAACATACTGTAATGCCCCAGGTACCATTGTAGGATCATGTCTAAAAGGTACAGCAATATGATCTTCTGAAAAGTCAGACACCTCATTTTTCCCAAGGTGTGATAATTACTTGTTTCTATTACCGATTACCATATATTAAATAATTAACCTTTACATCTATAGACAATTTTTCAGACATTTAAAGTCTAATAGACTTATGGTAACCTCACTTTTTAAACAAAGATTAACCAATTACCATGCAAGTTCCACTCACCTGATTTTTATTACATTAGATTATCACTTTGCAAGAGTTAAAACAGATTTTTAAGAGACAGAAAAAAAATGTAAGCATTATTCTCAAGGTTAATTTTTTTTTGAGGGGTGAGAAGAGTCAGGGTAATTAGAAACACCTTTTTCTCCCCCAAAATTTTTGGAAAAAATTCCCTTGTTTAGTTCCATTGCTAAAAATCCTTTCCCATCTGAATAGTCAGATGGCATGAGACTGTCCTTCAGGTATGTCCAGTAATGGGGAAGTAGGGGTTGAAAAAACATGCCAAAGCGTAGACACTATTTTCAATTTTTTAACCATCTCGCTGTTTATAATCAAATCTGGTTTTTGTATTTGGAAGTCCAAATTAATTATTTTTTTTTAAGGAGCAGGTCAAAGTTGTATGAACTTTGGGAGGAGTGTTTAGAAAAGTGGAGGGAGGGGGGAATGGTGAAAACCTGTAACTTTCAGCCAACAAACTTTATGGATGGTCCCCAACCAACTCACAGGCCCCTGCTGACATGTAACTGGCCACTAGATGGTGCACAAGAGCAATACATGCTGATTAGCCTTAAGATTTTACCATCCAGCTCTCTGCAAGCTGCCTCACCAAAATGATTTGGTTGAAAATAATAAATCATAGAATAAGCAAATCATAGGTGAAGTTATGCCATACAACTCCTTGGTACAGTGGACTGACACACCAACACACTATATTGGTGATTGTCCTGCAAACTAATCCTGAAAGAAAGGAAATGAAAGAACTTGCATTTATAAATGATTCCATATTATGTGACAGTTGGGTAGGACAAAGAGAATTGATTATTGGCCCTTAACTTGATTCTTTGATCATTAAGAGATCGTTTTAAAAAAATGGTGCCAGACATTAACTTAAACTCAGTTTCAAATTCAATAAACCATGTTTTAGATCATCAATTTAGCAAATATCCCCTGCAATCCTACGATGCAGTAAGCTTTTCATTTATTTTGAATATCTTTTAGATTTTAGCAATCAACCCACATGTCCATAAGATGACTTTGAACAATTTGCTATTATTCATACACATCAAGTATTTAAGTATTTTAAGGATGTATTTTTTCCTCTAGCTAGTGAAGGATCTGCTGGGCAATGGAACATTCTTTACATTTCTTGTACCTACTGTCAGAATCTTGCTCACAGGTCAAGTACAGCAAGTTCCAAATTCAGAGTAAGTCTCCCTCTACTGTGTTCCACAAACCCATGTGACAGTTTCCTTTTTTTGTGGCCCCTCTGACCGACTGCCAAATTAGTGCCAATTACTGTAAAGTTTTGGACAGTTTCTCTGGACCATAACATTAAACCTGAATAAACTCAGCAACTAAAGCTAATAATACAATGTGACATATTGAGTATCTTTGAACATGCAACTGATTTCTGACCAGCATGTTATAAGGGCTCAGATTTCAGGTTTTGAGTCTAAAGTGTAATTCCTCATGCCTGACTGCTTTAATGTAGTGTTTAAGTATCTCCAAAAATAGAATATTTCTGTTTTAAACTGGGTCATTTTTTTTGATTCTGAAGAGAACTCCACTTACATGCTTTATCACGTACCATGACAATGAATAAATTATTACAGGGTTATCTATATCTAAAATGTACATGCAGTATGAACATTTTGTGTGTAGAGTGCCCCGATCTATGGTTAAACCTGGTTTAAAAGAAATCCCATGTGAAAATCTTGCATGAATTTTCAGTGTTTTAGTAAATAACTAAAAACAATGTCAATATAAGAATCTATCTATATTATTAAAATCTATGTCCTGTCATCTGTTAACATTCTTTATGGAGAAAGTATGTAAATTGTATCCACACTCGAATATTTTTCTAATAACTTGTGACGCCTGCAGGTAATGATCTAATAGGGTTTTCCAATTTAGAGCACTCAGCTCACATTTTTCAGTCACAAAACCTGTGACTGTGCAATTCCAATATTAAGAATTTTGGTTCAAGTCTACTTGCAGTTCCATGCTCTGCAACCCTTCACATCACACAGGTACACACCACAGGGCTAACTGACACTGTTGTATTCCAATATGGGGCCAAATTTACATAGGTTAAACCAAGTGCCAAATTAGTAACATAAAACCAGTGACCTCCAAATCAACAGCCCTAAGACTGCAGCCAGCCAGACCCACAGAAAGTGACAGCCAAATCCCAGAATTAACTCATCCCCAAGAGGCGGGGGGGAATAGACAACACTCCAGAAACTGATAACATTATATAATGTCGTGATATATAGCACAGGTCTAACTACCCATCAGTGAGAGTCTGAATTCCCTTGGGTTGTTATGTAGATTTCAATGTGTATTGCTGAGCTAAAAGTCCCACACACTAGGTGTTCCAGCTACCCCCAAAACTCAGAAAAGGGAATTTTAACCCACCCCACCTGGCGGGAACGGGGCAGCACGCAGCTAAAATAATTGTACAAAGACTGAGTGCCTATTCCAACTCAATTCCGACCCATTATCTTAACTGGACCCTTTTTTAGGCAACCAAGACATCCGCCTGACTCAGGCAGAAGCCTCATTAATGTATACTAATCGGAGTCCTATACTATCTATAGGACCCAAATGGCATTTTAATGGCCCACCGAGTGGGGTGCCTGCCGTGGGCTGCCTTTCAGTAAAACCTGGCTGGGAAGAAGGGGAGGTCCTCCAAGGTAAGTTAAAAACTTTCCTTAATGGTGTCAGCCTTGACTCAGAGGTAGCACTCTCACTTCTGAATCAGAAGGTTGTGGGTTCAAGCCCCACTGTAAGACTTGAGCACATAATCTACACTGGCACTTCAGTGCAGTACTGAGGAAGTAATGCTTTGTCAGAGGTGCCATCCTTTGGATGAGACGTTAAACCATCTGCCCTCTCAGATGGAACTACAAGATCCCATGACATTATTTTAAGAATAATAGGGGAGTATTCCTGAAGTCCTGGCCAAAACTTATCCTTCAACTAACAGATTAACTGGTCATTTAATTCTTTGCTGTTTGTGTGACCTTGCTGTGCGCATATTGGCTACCGAGTTTTACAAAACAACAGTGACTATACTTCAAAATTTAGAAGGTAGTTATTAGTGGTGGTGGCTGTGTGTGGGGGCCAGTCACTAGTGGAGTCCTGCAGCAATCAGCATTAGGACCAACACTCTTCACCATCTTTCTCAATGATCTGGATGAAGGCATCAGAATTATCTGCATGCATGTGGATAGCACTAAGATATGTGCGGGTGTAAAGATCTTAGATGAGAAAAATAAATTGCAGTGGGGAAATGGGTCGGTGGCTGGCAGATGTATTTTAATAAAAACAAGCGCAGCCTGATGCACTTTAGTAGGGCACTCCCAAACATGTACACACCATGCACTGTTGTCTATCGAAAGCTACTAAATGGAAGGAGGACTTGGGGGCTACAGTGCATGATTCATTGAGGGTCCATGACCAGTGTAGCAAGGCTGTTGCAGAAGTGAATACGATTTTACAATGTATTGATAGAACAATTAAACAAAACACAATAAGTACTATCCCTTCCCTGTAAAAGGCCTTGGTCTGGCTGCATCAAGAATATTGTTCCCAGTTTTGGTCCCCTCACATGGTGGAGGATATTGAGTTCCTGGAAAAGGTTCAGGGGGGTGGGGTAACTCAATTGATAGCAGGACCTTACTTATCAGGACAGGTTTAGAGAACTGGGGCTTTTAACTTTGACAAAGCATAGACTTGGGGAAGATATGATTGAGGTCTTTAAAATAATTAAGGATTAGCTTCTATTCACATGGATAGACTATTTGAGCTCGATAGATAAGTGAAGACTAGGAAACATTATACGTTACAGAAGCATTGAACTAGTTTAGATGCTAGGAGATGCTTCTTTTTGTGGAGTTGTCAACCTCTGGAATGAGTTGCTGCCATGTGCAGTGAGCATGGATTCACTGCTGTCATTCAAATGGGAGCTGGATACGTTCTCTATATATAGAAGAAAGGAGAGTTATTGGGGGCTTGGGTCACCAGTCATCGTGATCTCTTGGAGCTTACTTGATCACCTTCATAGGTCGAGGAATTTCCCAGATTTTTTTCCCTAAATTGGCCAATGGTTTTTCTTCTGTTTTTTTTGCTTCACCCAGGAGATTGCATGACTGGCGGGTGGTGGGGTTAAGTTACACTATGCTGGGATGAAACAGGCCTGATAGAGCATCTAATCTTCTCCATTCCTTTACTGCACGTTTGTAATTCAATGGCTGTATAGCGCTTTGGGTCATCCTTTTACAAGATGTGATTAGCGCTGTTTAATAAAATTCATTCATGTCAGCACTACAGGTACAAGAGGATAAAATAGTATTGACTTAGGGGAATAGTCCCTTTCAAATACTAGTGCCTTGCTGAGTTTTTTTCAGCAAGTGTTGTAGAAGTTACCAGGATCATCCTCCCACTCCTCCCAAACTAACAGAAAACCACCTAAATCTACTACATGCACAATTCCTGTACAATGAATCAAAGCACATCCAAGTAACACCATAACCAGGCCATGGTTTAAACAAGGGAAGAAAATCAATACAGTGATCAAGGGGTTGAAGACCACTGATTTCAGGGTCCTGCAGAAAGTACTAAACCTCAGTTCACTAGTAAATATAATTATTAAATATGTCACTGATTTAATTATAAATGAGTTCAAGGGAATTAGTTTATTAAGTATTCTTGAAAAAGAACAGAGCAGTTGATGTAAAAGCAATGTTAGACAATGATAAAAAAAAAGCACCAGATTCAAAACCCATTAAAAAGCTTTTATGTTTTGAATGATTAAATTATTGATGTTTATTTGATTTTGAAGCAAACTCTGTACAGTTATAGCTAGAGGGAGAGTGAAATGAGCACGATTTTTGCACAAATTAAAACATTTTACCAACATTAATAAGTTCCATGTATTGAACACTAAACAAATGTTGATTATATGTGTCAGCCAGATATTTTTATTTACACGATACACATTAGATGGTGCTACAGTGTCACAAAATGATGCACATAGCAAAAATCATTCAAAAGGTTGCTGCTAATGGTAAAGTCACTGCTATAAAACCCCATCTCCTATTTTGACATTCCTTTCACATGATCTATGTATGCTCAAAATCCTGGCTCATAGCAATAATGAGCTCATGCGAGTTTGTAGAAATGCATTCCATGAGCACTGTTATTTTGTTCTCTAGAATCCAAATTAGGTCAGAAATGTGGAAGAATGTGTGTTCAACCATGCACATTGTTGAGGACAGTCCTAACCATTAAAATAAATCCCTGATGAATCAGATTTTTCCTTTTCCAAAGAAAAATAATTCAATAGATACAAACTTGGATTCAAATTTACTCCATTAGATTACATTTTAAAAAAAAATTTCAACATAGATAGTATGAAATTTCCACAGAGCTGTCAGTGTCTTGATCTCACGTTTTCATGATTTTATGTAAAATAACCACAACAGTTCTCTATATTGAGGGTGTTTTATGCCTTTGAATATAAAATTTGTCTTAAGATTTAGGGGATCCAAATAACTTGTGCAGCCTACTGTCATCAGCCACCTATAGGATAAATTACATATTGCCATCAAGTAATCTGTTTATTCAATTATGGTGTAAAATAAGACAGTAATGCTAAAATAATCTAATATTAATATTTCAATTCTGCTTTATTTGAAACTATTGTAAGCACATAATACATTTCACTATTTACCTAAAGCAGCTTTCACTTCTCTCCAGAGGATCTTGAGCACTGGTACAGCCCCAACTCTACATTTTAAATACATTTTTACTTTAGAAGGCAAAATTCATAAATAAATGTAGAAATACAGGCCCCAAAATTCCTTCGTCTTATTTCTGTCCAACGGAGGCCCGGAATTCCACTCAATTTAGACCAGTCTTTTAAATTCTGGTCAGAGGGGTCATGGGTGGATCTTCTACCTGCTCCCCCCTGACATCAAAGACAAGGCTGCAGGGAGGGAGGGAGGGTGGAGTTTTTGTTAGAGTAAGGTAATCGATCCTTCTCTAGTCAGAATGGCTCCATTGAAGTCTTCAGCTTCCAATGGAGCCACTCCGACTAGAGAAGAATTGATTACCTTACTCTAAAAATCAGTATGTCAGCGAAGAGACTGAGATGTGGAGCCAGATGTCTATTATCAGTACTTATTGATAAAGCCACATGCCAGTCCCACTTTCATTTAGAACTTAAGACCAGGAAATTCCTGCAGGCCTGCTCTGCTGGTGTAAGTGCAGGCACTACATCCGCTCATGCCCCAGTGTTCCAGACTCTCCTCTAGTATACCTATATTTCCACTTCCAAAGTTGTGATGTGTTAAATTGCTGATTAAGTTAGTGAGATTGAAAGAGGGCCTAGGTGCCCAAGACACTGAACATTGGGAGCATAAACCGAGGCAGAGTAGTATTCCTGAGGGAGGGTGAGGAGAGTGACAACGGGAGTAGGAGTCTCTCTCAAAAACATGGCTGCTTTAATAAATTTAAATTGCTTAAATGGACAATTTCCTTTATATACATTACTTACATTAAGGAATGGAAACACTTGCATTTATATAGCACCTTTCACAACCTTAGGACGTCCGAAAGTGCATTACAGCCAATTAAGTACTTTTGAAGTAGACAGTATGCAGCCAATTTACGGACAGCAAGGTCCCAAAACAGTAATGAGGTAAATGATCAGCTATTGGGGCAGAACTCACTCCCAAAATAACGGAGGACCTCAACAGCGCTGCCAGTTTTTAGTGGTGAATCGAAGGCGCAAGTTCCTGTGTTTGCAAATGCACAGTAAACCTAAAATCGTGAACTTGCTCCTAGTGGTGAGCGGGTGATATGTCAGCTTCAAATTAAAGGGCCATCGCAGGCTGCAATTAGGGAAATCATTAATAAAGTGTAAACTTGTTCATCTGCCCAACTGGAGAGTAACTAATTATGCCACCAAACAGGTACGCTTAAAAATACCAGGTCTAAACTAACTTAGCGGATAGTCTTAATTATTGCCAAGTAACTAAAAATTAACTTTAAAAAATGTGGAGTCTCATATTACTCCCTATTTTAATAGTTTATGCTCTAATCTCGCTCCTGAATTTTTTTTTAATTTAAAATTTTTAAAAAACTTTTCCTTTCTGTCTCTGTAATTTAATTCAATTATTTCTTTGGCCTTTTATCAAAAAAAAATTATACTTTTATTTACAATGACATACAGAATAACTAACTTTAAATGAATGAGGTCTGCTTGCCTGCTTGAGCAATGACGCCTGAATCTGTGGGTGTGACTTTTCTTCCTGACAGATTTTGTGGGCGTGTCTTCTATTCTCTGTTCCATGCACGTTAACTCAAACTGCAGAGAGTGCACAATTATTTTTTTTTAAAGTTCAAAATCAAGCAAGTCGACACCAGTGCCCACAGTAAGTACTTTTGTTAATTTAATTCGCAGGAGCTGCGGCGAACATTGCCTCACCGTTCTGCGTGAGATCTGGCCCAATCTGTTTGGTGTTGTTGATTGAGGGATAAATATTGGCCAAGACACCGGGGAAAACTCCACTGTTCTTCATCGAATACTGCATTGGGCTCCTTTACGATCACATCCAAAAGACTCCGAAAATAAAGAGAAACTATTTCCGCTGGTTGGGGATTCTAGGAGTAGGGGGCACAGTCTAAAAATTAGAGCCAGATTAGAAAACATTTCTACACACAAAGGGTGGTAGAAGTTTGGAACTCTCTTCCACGAGGGGCTGAATGGCCTACTCCTGTTCCTAAGTTCCTATGTATCAGTCTGGATTATGTGCTAAGTCTCTAGAGTGGGGCTTGAACCTATGACTTTCTGACTTAGAGGCAAGACTGAGCCAAGGCTGACGTTGCTTTTTTTTCTGTCAAAAATTATATCCCAAGAAGTTCAAAGTTCATGTTTGAAGTTGCTTTGATGTTTTGAATACAAAAAAAATCTTTCTGGCTTGATGCTGCTTATATTTTTTTTAATCACTGGACAAGGAGAGAGAGGGGGCTCACAAAAAGCATGCTTTGTGAATGGATAGTCTTACTGTCAATCAAAAAAATCAGATGCATACTGGGAGCTGTAGTTTGCTACCATGTTGTGTTTCCTCACTGAAATTGATAAGTCTGGGAAACATCTAGGGGTAACTTTCAACATCAGTGGCGGCGGAAAACTGGCGGTATCAGAGCGGTCATCTGATATAAACCCAACACATTCTCTTCGCCATTGACTTCAATGGAAAGGAAAATTGGATGGGGTGTATAACAGGTGACCGATCCAATACCACCAGTTTTCCGCCCCCACTGAATTTGAAAGTTACCCCCCTGAACTGAAGGTCTCGGCTTTGCAAGATGCACAGGCCTCTAAAAGAAAATGTTGTTTTATCAAATCTTAAAAACATAGTGCCGAGAATTTCCTTGGAGAAGTAGCAGCTCTGATGAAATTCTCTGCCATGAAATGCAACTACATAAGTAATTAATCATTTTCTTGTGAATGTGATTTTTATGCCTTTATTATGTTACAAACCTTATTTTCAGTACTAAATTGCTCAGTTTAGTGAGAGTCCAAGGTGGAGGCTGACAGGAATCTCCAAAGATATTTGGAGCAATTTCAATGGTTGCCCTTCTATTTTTACTGCTGGCTTTTGCAGACAGTTCATTGTTGATCAGTTGTTTTTAATACACCTTTAGTAGTTTTTCATTGATGTTCATGTACCTGCTTTGGCTGCTAATGATTAGTCTGTTCAATACTTGTTCGGTTGTGATTTAATGAATATGGAATTTAACCCAGTCAGGTGCACGTGTGTCACATTTCCATATAGAAAAGTGAGACAGCCAAGTGTGACGCCTTTAATGTGAAGAACATAACATGCTCTAGATGCAAGACTATTATATGGATATAATGGTGTACATACACATACAGTATTGTCTAGAAGCTGGTCTGTTATGTTTGATTCTAAATTGGTTTTAGTTGAAGTAAAAATTTTCCTCTCCACAGGGTCCTCATGAAAATTAGCCTGGGTTAAGTTGGGGTCACCTCACATCATCTTTGTTTAAGAAGATTGATCTCATTTAAATAGATGTGGGAAAATAATGTTAGTTATATTAGAAAAGAAAAGCTGACTCTCATCAGTCCACACCACAGTATCTTTCCTCACAACTCTCTTCCTCAGTCTCTCTTATAAATATATATACTACAGATAAGTAGAAGAAAGGTCAACCATAAGAGTAGGCAATATTTGTAATGGCATATTTGCCTTTTTCCAGTAATGAATTGTTCCTAATGTAAGGGCAATTAAATAGGGTGAGTGGACTTTGCTGACAGTAACTGAGTATGGTTATGCAAGGTGTGGACAGCAGACCAGGACTCCCAGTTCACTACATCTCATATACTCTAAGAACAGAACATAAGAGATAGGAGCAGGAATAGGCCATACTGCCCCTCGAGCCTGCTCCGCCATTCGCTGATCTTCAGCCTCAACTCCACTTTCCAGCCCGATCCCCATGTCCCTTGATTCCCTTAGAGTCCAAAAATCTATCAATCTCAGTCTTAAATATACTCAATGACTGAGCATCCACAGCCTTCTGGGGTAGAGAATTCCGAAGGTTCACAACCCCCTTGAGTGAAGAAATCTTTCCTCATCTCAGTCCTAAATGGTCGACCCCTTATCCTGAGACTATTCCCTCTAGTTCTTCACTCTCCAGCCAGGGGAAACAGCCTCTCAGCATCTACCCTGTCAAGCCCCCTCAGAATCTTATATGTTTCAATAAGATCACCTCTCATTCTTCTAAACTCCAGAGAGTATCGGCCCATTCTACTCAATCTCTCCTCATAGGACAACCCTCTCCTCCCAGGAATCAATCTAGTGAACCTTTGTTGAACCGCCTCTAAGGCAAGTTTATCCTTCCTTAGATAGGAGACCAAAACTATACGCAGTACTCCAGGTGTGGTCTCACCAAAGCCCTGTACAATTATTGTAAGACTTCCTTACTCTTGTACTCCAACCCGCTTGCAATAAAGGTCAACATACCATTTACCTTCCTAATTGCTTGCTGTAAGAAATGTATAATTGGTGAAATTCTGTTGGGCTTAATCCAGTTTAGGATCAAAGGTCCTAGGTTCAAATAATGTCAAGAAAAAACAGTAAGAGTCAGATTTACAATACTAGAAAGGGAAGACTTTATTTGCGAAAGCACAGGCAGACACTTTCTCCCAAACCTGCACTATTGTAACCCCTCTTTCCATCCCACACCCTTATCTTTGACACCTTGGCTTGGTCTTCAAGAGATCTTCAAAATACTTCCTGTAAACTTGCTTAAGGATGTTTTCATACATGCAAACTGGCAGCCTAATAGAAGCTAATCAACATTTCAAAAAAGCTGATACAGTCCTTAAAAGGCTGACAACTCAAACAAATTTGAATATGGGCCTACAACGTACAATTACAAGTACAATGGGGCACAAGCTTATCATAAGTTGCAGGTGTACTCAACATTCCAACATAGAAGATAAAGGCAAGTTGTGGGGATTTTCCATAATTTCTTGTGCAGAGATTGCAGGCTATTGTGGATATGTAACATACTCTCTGTTGCTAAATCTGATAAATTGTTTCTACGATTATCTTAGTGAAACTGAGGCACACTTCATCACCTCCCAATTCATTGAGACACGCCTCTTCTTCCTGTGCCCCCAACGGTGTATTGCCAATTATAGAAGTGGGTATATTATACATTATACACAATCATTATTTTCTGGTGAGGTCTGGAGGCATACCACCCAGAAATTTTTGTTCTTTGACATTTTATTTTGTCCAGCATTTTGGAGTAGATTTTTTTATGTATACTTATCATTGTTAAATTGTGCATACTTCATGACGCACAAACACACCACACAGTTAAAACTCACAACACAGGCTCCCTGATGACTCCGCATTTAGAAATGGAGAAGGGTTTTCACATTAATGTGCTGGGCAATGGTGTGAAGGTGAAAGTAAGCAGTCTTAGTAATGGATAGGATATAGAGTTTGAAGCATAGCATCTGGGTTTGCTGTTGGCATACGGTTTCCTATTATAAATATTGACACAAAAACATTACTTAGAAATTGTCCCAAGAAAGTACGGGTAACATGGAATGGAAGCGCACATCATATGCAAGACATTTAATATCTACTAGCAAATCTCCTGTGGCATTGCTCACATTGAGTCAGAGGATATGCTGCTTTATAACAATAGGGGTATTTATGCCATGTAAGGGATAACATCAGGACCACTAATTTACAGTGACTGAATATATCAAATTCCATTTTTATTAAATGACATTCTGAGATTGTTGCTAGTATTTTGGGGATAGAATTTCACAACTCTTTCCATTATTCTGTGAAAATCTTTAAATTAGTAGAATTTATTTTATTTAGATTTATTCCTTTGCCTAAGTATTTAATTTTGTTCCTATTCAGTTTTAAAGCTGAGAATACAGAGCAAAATGGTATACAAGATGTACCAGCTGGAGTTATAAATTTGGTATTTAGCAGTACTAGGTGGAGGGGGGGTGGTCTTTAGCTGCATTGGGTTGGTCCTGGGGCTTTGGTTGAACTGGGTTGCAGATCTTGGCAGTGCCACAGGGGATTTTCTGCATTTAACAGCATGGGGGAGGGGGTGGTTTCTTTGGTTCAGCATCACTACGGAAAGGGAATCTGGGATTTGGCAGAACCTGGGAATGGAGTTTGGGGTTTGGCTCACTGTGGATTCCTGGTGTCTTTTAGCAGTGAAAGGATTGGGTAAGGCATGGGCTTGATGGCATGGGGTCTTGCTGTGTTCCACAAGTATCAGTAATTAGAATGCTTACATTTTCTAACTATCAAAATCATTGGTAATAGTCAGGTGATAATTAAAAGCTTTCTTTGTTTTCAAAATTATTGTATTTGATTTTTAAAAAAAACAATAACTCAAATTAGGATGTGGAAAGATATAATTTACAGGTTTTTGTGCATTATCTTCTCTTAGGGTCAGCATCACCAGTCATGCTGTAGGCAGAACTCACATTCTCTAAGATGTGAAGTGCATCTTTTAGTGCCCAATATCTAGTTAAACAGTGGTATAACCCTGAGATCATAATCGAGAACCCTTGATTTATATACTGGCTACTAAAATATCATGTGCTGCCACATGCATTTGCCTCTCAAACTGGAAAGTATTCTATCAAGATGTATTCTATCTATTTTTTTCACTCAAAGGGTGGTGAGTGTCTGGAACAAGCTGCCAGAGGCAGTAGTAGAGGCGGGTACAATTTTGTCTTTTAAAAAGCATTTGGACAGTTACAGGGTAAGATGGGTATAGAGGGATATGGGCCAAGTGCAGGCAATTGGGACTAGCTTAGTGGTATAAACTGGGCGACATGGACATGTTGGGCCGAAGGGCCTGTTTCCATGTTGTAAACTTCTATGATTCTATCTATGATTCTATGATACATAACCAAAGCTATGTTATTTTTCATAAAACACATGAATGAACATAATACACTTTTCACAATGAGAGCAGTCAATTTCCTACTCTCCTTGGCTAAGGAAAAATAATGAAGATGGAACTCACTAGCTCCATAAATGTAGGTCCAGACTTCCTGCAAAACTCATCAACTGAGAGTGACAGAGACACAGAGGGAGAGACAGACAGACAAACACAAAGACAGTCAGACAGACAGACAAAGAGGGAGATAGACAGACAGAAATGAGAGAGATCTGTTCCCTGCCTTAAATCTCTGAGACTGGAGGTTCAGGCCAGCAAGCTATCAATCATAATTACTACCCTTGGATGTGCAAGCTCCCAAATATCTACCTTGGCTAAGCCGCTGGCTGTACAAATGGCATGAAATGACACTTGGCCCCTCGGACATCAGAAAAATTGCTCCATTAATAATGGCCTTCCTCCTGCACCTCATTGGGCTCCCCAACCTATGCCCGCTGGTCTCCCCTGCTGCCCCATTTCTAAAAACCTCTAGCAGCCTATTCCTGTGAACTCCTTATCATCTTCCCGATCTCAGACTCACACCCTTTCACTCCAACCTCAAGTCTTGCTGATCCCTGCAACTTTGCTGGCCCTTGCCACCCACATCCCAACTCTGCCCAGGCCTGATGGTCCCTCCATGGGCTCTGCTCCATTTCTTCTTCCCTGCTTGTCCCACATTCTTGGACAAGTGGGGGGAAAAAAAATCCTGTTCTTGATCATTATCCAGTGGCCCCACTGGAAATGCATGTGTAAACATGGTTGAGCTTAACTGTGGTAGCTCCTAAAATTGAGCAGCCTGATGGCACACTTTTTCCAGGCTCATGTACAAAGAATGGTCACTTAAGTAAGATACTGGAGAGTTTCTGCCGCTGCCTATACCCCAGTATTCAACTCCATCTACGCATTACAAGAAATAAACAAAGTACTGGAAGCAAAAGGGAAACAAACAAATCATTGCCAGGGTATTTTTTTAATTCTTTTCATGTATAGAATACTACAAAGTTCCTAAAAATAGCCTCACAGTAAGAGCCAAATGCAGAGCCTGTGTTCTAGCTCCATAATGTCAGACTTGGCTCAGTGGTAGCATTCCCACCTGAGTCAGAAATTTGGGGTTGGATCCTGACTGCATGACTTCAGCACATAATTTAGGCTGACACTTCAGTGCAGATGAGAGTGCTGCATTGTTGGAAGTGCTGTCTATCAGATGAGATGTTAAACCAAGGCTCTGTCCACCTGTTGTGGAGGATGTAAAATATATCAGGATACTATTTGAAGAGGATCAGGGAGTTTTCCCAGGGTCCTCTCCAATATCTATCCCTCAACCAACACCACCAAAACAGATTATCTGGACATTTATCTCATTGTTGTTTATGGGACCTTGCTGTATGTAAATTGGCTATTGTGTTTGCCTACATAACAACAGTACTTCCATTTTAAAAAGTAGTTCATTGGCTATGAAACCCATTGGGAGATATATATCTTCTTTATTTCTTTTTATAATGGTAATCCTGCATTACAAGAAAGTTTGGTCCACCACCTTGGCTTCTCAAAAATATCTAGCGACCCCTGTTGGAAAGTGCATATGGGTGAATGCCAGGTGAGAACAGGATTATACTCAGTTGTGATGTCCCCACAGTTGAATAGTCAGTCAACAGTCACTGTTTAATCTCAAACATGAAGAACAATCCCTTGGATAAGGTTCTGAAGAACTGCCAGTATTTGTAGAACAATCCAGATGAGCCAGCAGCTTCAAGGAAGAGAGAAAACGGGACAAAAAAAATATCCTGCAGTGGGACAGGATCAAATCATGATCAAAAGTAAAATATAACAACCTTTTTGCCCCCTTTTGCACTCAGGTGGATTGGTTAAAATGGGATTTGATAAATAATTTGTAACTATCCACTGTGACCTTATCAGGTTGACAATGTTGTGGAACCGCAACTTCTTCATTCTGTCCTTCAGTGTCCGCCTAACTTTATATAAAATGTTTAGTAGTAGTTTGTGATGGTCAGGTAATTCTGCATAATAGACCAAATTACCTGTCTGTTTGGATTGTCCTACGTTAAACAGCAATTCATTATCGGAGCCACAATACAGATTGCTCATCATTAAATTGTTTGTCTGCCTACCAGCTGATGAATTACTTGTAATATATGTAACAGGTAATATTTGTTAATCTATTCCAAATTTCAATCTATCATTCCCTTATTGAACAAAGGTGGCAAACAGCTGCTGACAGACAGTTTTTGTCATAAGACGTTTCAGAATATGTAGCCAAAGCGCTGCTGTGTTTACAATACCTCAGGAGACAGTATCATGATCAAACATTTTTGTTCTGCAAAATTTCCTGCGTAGTTTGTTTCTAAAATGTTCTAGGTGACATCTCAGTGATTTTAGCAACGTTTTTTTGTTAATTTTCTTGTTTCTTATTCATCTTTTGATTTATTTAGCTTCTTAGAAGTAGCTTGTACACTCAAGTCCCTTCACCCGGGCTTGTTATGTAAATTGTTTCCCAATTCCTGACACGTACATCCACACATACAGATATGCAAACATGTGTGTGGATGTACTTGTGCACAAAACAAAAAATAATTTGAGCTACTTGATCTTAGAAGGGCATTTTGTTACAATGCAAGCTAAAATATAAATGATTTATGTTATTTGAACTATAATACTGCACTTGAATTATTCAGGATTCATAAATTATGTTAATTTTAGTGACATGTAAAAAATGATTTATGAAGGTAAGAAAATGCACTAATTAAAGGTTCTGTTTGTTTATACGAAAAGGGTCCTTTAATTAGGAAGGGCTAAGTAGAAGATGTGTTTCACTCTTGTTCATTTTACAAAAAAATCCAAATTATACAGTATTTAGTTTACACTAGTACATTTGGTCATATATACTAGCGAAGATACGTAGTCACCCATAACATCAAAGTTGTCCGACTGAATGCATCTCCACTGTTATTAAGCAATAAGGGGACATGAGCAATGATGCAATTACATATAGAATATCAGTTGCTTTAGAATGAGTAACAAGATTGTAATCCAATTGAGGTGTTCAAATGACATTACAACTGAGGAAAGCAAAAGTCAAAGCAAGTTATGACATTTGAAGCAGAAGATTGCATTTTAGCTTTGAACTAACTCCCTAGTAGCTATTATTTAGATGCTGCTGCGGTGTCATTGCTGCAGAATTGCCAGAGAATCATTTTCAGTAAAAATGAGCTCCAGGTAGTACAAGAGTTCTACCGACCGAAAGGCAAAATCCCAACCTTTGCAAGACTGCTACATGCTCAGGGTAGCAAATACAAAATAAATCTGAGGGATCTACTAAGTCCAGTTGGCCATTTCAATTTTAGTAAGCATATCCCTTTGCGTGAGAACCCAAATTAAGCAGTTAGTGATGTATAAACGTGGTATGTGGCATTGAACTTAGACATCAGAACATCAAGATAGCTAGCATGTTGTAAGTTGCATGTAGGACAACTTGGAAAACTAGCAAGTTTGAAACAACTTCAGAAAAGCTGACAACTTAAAAGCAGCCCTGAATATAGGTTATGATATGTAGTTACTCTTAAAGTGCAATGGACACAGGCTTATTATAATTTAAGGCACAGGTATAAACAACTTTCCATCATTTGTTCAGTGGAAATGTCTGGCAAACTTTCAATCTATTAAAAACGAATGGACTGAAAATCCATCATTTCCTGATACGTGCTCCGGAAGGATGAGACTTTGTGCCTGGAGCAAGCATTTGGAAAATTGTCCCTATATTATCACCTGCAATTCCTTACACGGTGAGTTCCCGACTTCAGCAATATTGTCGATAGTACTGGGTAGAGCAAGATATTTTCCCCTCAAGGAAAATATCTTGCTCTACCCAGGAGGTTAATCTGTCAGTCTGCTTGGGGCTACTGGGAAAGTTACAGGTAACTTCAGAAGCATGTTCAAAGGATAAGCAGAGGTGCAGAGAGGGACCTGAAAATGACAATAGCTGCAGATACTATAACAGCAAGGGAGGAATCACGAACAGGTGAAAACTTCAAAGGATGCCAATAGGGATCAGACAGAGGATGAGCAGAGTTAGTTGAAGTACTCAATGAATAAATCCCTGCAATATTCACTGAAGAAGAATACAGTTAACATTCATGGAATTAATACATGTAGATTGACAGACCTCAACTTCCACAAGACAAAGGCTTTAGACAGGCTTAAAGGGCTCAAAATGAACTACAAAAGGAGTTAGAGAAAATCTGAAAAAGGGGTAATCAGTGACAGAAGAATTTCAATATAGACAAGTGCAAGGTAGAACACATTAGAACAGTAGCTGATGTGGAAGGGGAACTCAGCCTCTGCCTTGCATGATCCTTGACCCTGTCTGATAACATTTGACCTTACTGCATAAACCTTTGGTTCCACCCCAAAGCTGTTCCCTAATTTAAATTAATACATAAAGTCCATAATCAAGTAATAAAAAGTTAATAAAATTCAATGAAAAATACATTTCCCTACATTAAATTAATTAATCCATAAGTAAAGATCTTCACAACAGTCTCAAACACCAACAACATAAAAACAAAATGGAAGTGTACCTTCCAAATGTGCAGGGCTTCAGCAGCACCAATTAATTAAGCACACTGATAATTTACAACCAAGCACCACAAGGAAGCAAGAAAGAGTGTGGAAAGAGAGTCAGGAAAGAGAAACAGAGCAAGATAAAGATCAGAGCCTGGAAAGTGCACTTGAACAAGAAAAGATTAATACTTTATATTTTAATGTGTTTGTTTTATTTCCAATTTACATACTTAGCCAGATAAGAGTCTAGCCAGGCCTCTGCACATTGTGTTATATAACCAGTTACTCAGGCATCGTACAGGAAGAGCTCTTCCTGTGTTTTCCCTTTCCGGGGAGAAAAAGCAAGCCACTGCCTTGTGACTCTGGAAGCTGATCTGAGCTCCCCCTCAGCGGAAAGCTAGCACTCCCAAGTCTTCTGCATTTGAATCCTCTATGTTGTATTTGGGGAAGCTGTATTCTTTTTCAATTTTTTTTTAAAAAGACATTTAAGCTGCAAGAAATATTATTGAGTTTATTGTTTTGATTTCTAGCTCCTTTGCTAAGATCCCTCCCCATCCAAAAATTAGGAGTCCGATATGCTTTAATTGTAGAACATGGAAAAGAGTTTAGAAAGTTCTTTTTTTTCTTTTCTTTAATGTTAAAAATATCTAAACTAAATAATCTAAAATAATCTCCCTAATGGTGGTAAAGTGAATAAAATCAAAAGTGCCTCTGATGCACTTAGTTTGAAATTAGGTAGTGATTGAGCTGAACGCACCAGTTCAGGGAGGACAGCAGACTATATAGGACAGAAAGCTGCTGGAGAGAGTGGGAAACATCAGGCTGGTTGCAGAAAGACTCACTCAAAGACCAGCAAAGAGATAATCAAAAGCAGCAAAAAAAACGGTGAGATTGGGATAAGAGGATAGAAAGAAAAACAGGGAACAAGCAATAAGAGTGGGAAAGTATCCCTTGCAAAAGGACTGAAGTTAATTTTCCAACTATATTTAAAATTAGTAAAATGGAGCAGATTGAAATACAGTTATTTGGGCTTCCTTGAATCAAATTATTAATTTATTTAGACCAGACAGTAAAGCTCTTGCCCACAATGCCATTTGATATACCAGCTAACATGAAATGAGGAAATATAATTCTGGATCAGTCTTGTGATCAAACCATGAGCTGGCAATTCTACCTAGCTGACCACGTACTGATGGTAACTGCCCGTACTGCAGGCCATTTTCTAGCCAGGACTCTCACTTCTGCAAGCATGGTAGGTATTGATACACCATCCTGGCCTACTATAATCGCTGGGAAGGAAAAGTGGGCATTGCAAGTATATATTATGGATGATGTAGAAATAGCTCAAAGTAAACAAGAAAGTAGATTCTACACTTAATGAGTCAAATCACTTTTGAGCAGCAACAAAACCTGATCAGACCATATCTTGAGAACTGTATTTAGTTTGGCCACCAGGACACAAGGGAAATATTCAAGCCATGGAGGCAGTGCAAAGAATCGTTATAAGGCTAATCACTGATACTAAAGGATTGCGCTATGAGGAGGAAAGACTGAAGAAACTATAGCTCTATAGCCTTGAAAGGATGTGACACGGAAGGAACCATGTAGAAGTATATATGGTATTAAACAACAAAGATAAAGCAAATCTGGGGCGCTACTTAAAGGTATGCCAAGATAACAGAACAAGGTTAAAATTGATGAAAGGATGTCAGGAACAGATAACAGGAGAACGTCTTCACACAAAAACTGCAGTAGTCTCTTGCAGTGGAAGCAAAAAAGTTAGATTCATTCGAGTTAGTTAGATTACTTGATGGGGCTACTGTAAGCTTCTTTTTATATTCTGGATGTACATGCTAAGATGGGATAAATGTGCATATATCTAATAAAGTGCAGTACTACCAGGGTCATGGGAAAGAAGCCACACTCTACTCTTACTTGAGCAGTCAGCAATGTTTGTGCTGCAATGGGGAACAGGAGGAGGACAAAAGAACAAGACAACTTTCAAGAGAGGGATGGAAGAAATGAAAATGTACAAACTTCTCACAAACAGTAAACAGATAGTGATGCAGTTCAAATTGATTTCAAACCAAAAATTCCAAAAAAGTCTTCAAAAATATTGATAAGTTTTAAAAACTATGGGGATGAAATTGGTCTTCGGTGATAGCGTAAATGGGAGAAGGTGAATCAGTGGGCCGTTTTAGACCCCACCTGGTTATCTTTTTCACAATGGGAAAGAAAATTAGGAAGGATGAAAAACTGGCTGCCGATTCGCTATCGCCTGTATTGCACTGCTGCCGAAAACCAATTTCACCCCCCATGTTTCTCTAATTTGCTAACTAATGACAATAATCCAATATCCAAAACTCAGTTCTCCCAAGTAACCATTAAAACTGTCTGCTTGGTGCCATTCTTATCATTTCCAAGTAAATTATGTCAATATTAACCTGGCAAAATTGGGAACAAACTGACTTATTTTGTTACTGGTACTTTACTCATGGAGTGCACAATATGGTATTTGTTGGAGCAGCTTTATCACTCTGACATGAAGAAACTGTCAGTTTGAAGCAGGAATCATTTTTCAGGGGACGACATCCTGATGTGTCTAATGAAGCCTTTCTGCTGACAACTCATTTACTATAAATACCCAACAATAATCAGGTGAAGAGGGTTAATAAACTACTTAGATAATTAGTCCCACACAAGCTGTGTATTAGAAAGAAAGCAAAAAAAACAGTAAATTCCGGGTGAACACATCTTCATTTATGCTGCATTAATCTGCATCAGACTTCTTGTGAGGTTCGGTTTTGCTTCAAGTTTGTAATGTGTTTGAATTGCTATATAATAGGCTGAAAATTAGTGAACACACGCAGAGCAGCAGCCTGTGTGCCATTTGTTGCAAATACAAATTAATCTTCAGTTAGTTCTTTTTTTAAAGAGAATAGATTTTTAAAATCACTAGCAAATACGTTTTTACAAACCTTAATGAAGAAATAATTCCATGTATTTTGTGAAGTGCAGATATATATTTATAAATTTTTATCAACAATTAGACAGTATTGGCTATATTTAAAATGCGGTAATCTATAGGAATAAATAGTTAAAAAGCCTTTGTTATTTTTACAGAAATAATTATAACTTGTTTTCATTACCTTATGCTTATTTAGTACAGATGTAAACATATCAATTGTGCTATTACTTAATGCATGTTTTCACTAAAACACTCACAAAGTTTGTGGACAATTGCATCTTCAGCATTATGATCTACTCCTGATAATTCAAAGTTGTTTTATGCACTAAAAGATTTGAATTATCCAGTAATTAAAATTAAGTAACGTAAATAACATAAGTAGAAATTTAGTCCTAAAGAAATTTAAATCATCATATAATTTAAATGACACAACTTTGAATTAAGAAGAGTAGATTGCGTTCTAGACTATTCCTCAATCATCAGCTTGAATGTGTTAGGTTTTATCTTGCTAATACAGCCAGCTTTTTATTTTATTAGGCTTGTCTAATAATTCTACTCAATTCATTTGTGAAATGCATTTTTTTTCTTTAAATATGGTATGAAGCCTAACATAGATAGTCTGTCACAGTGCTGAAACAAGTTATTAGTTTAAAAGGAATGCAAAAGGGATCATAATATACTGAGTTTAGATACAGTAGTCAACTAGGAAATTATTTCCAGAATATATGGTTATTTTCAAATTCAACACAATAACATTCATCTTAAACTATCAGATTCATTGTTCTTTCAATCACAAGATAGGTTCAGCGAAGAAAGTCCTTCACCCATTTGATCTCATCCTAAAATATCAACCCTAACATCGTTCCATTACAGCATCCAACTGTTTCTTAAAGGAGTCCAGTGTCCTGGTCTCAACCATCCTTCCTCATATTATAAGTAAGTCCATCAAAGTAACAAAGGAAATGCCATGTAATTCTTGTCTGTTTAGACATTTATGTCCTGAATGCTGTACTTTTTACATTCTACACCTTTCATCAATACCTATGTTCTTTCCTCCCCCCACCTTGACATGATCATCTATTATTCTTTTTCTACCAGCAGAGGTTTTTATTTAATGCTAACAAGCAAGAATCTATTTCAAATCTTTATTTTTGAAAATTTATTTTGAGAATATATTATTATTTTCACTGTAGTTATCTCTTCTCACTAATCTTTCATAAAATGCATACCTCCTATGGTGATAGTATACTCTGTCAATGCCACTGAGCTAAAAGGTGGGCTAGAGACTCCCATATGATTGAACAGTACATGGAGGATAACATAATTCAAGAAAATGAGGATGATTACACCTAAAGTTTAGTCATCTACAGTTCTTCACTCATTATTTTACATCTACTGTGACCAATTCTCATAAGTTATGCCTCTTAGGGGAAAAGAGACCACTACTTACTTTGTGTTTGAGGCAGAGGTGAGCATAGCTCTGCTAAATTACATCTTTCTTTGCAAATCATAGAATCATAGAAAGGTTACAGCACGGAAGTAGGCCATTCGGCCCATCGAGTCCGTGCCGGCTCTGCAAGAGTAATCCAGCTAGTCCCACTCCCCCGCCCTTTCCCCGTAGCCCTGCAATTTTTTTCCCTTCAAGTACTTATCCAATTCCCTTTTGAAAGCCACAATTGAATCTGCCTCCACCACCCTCTCAGGCAGTGCTTCCAGATCATAACCACTCACTGCGTAAAAAAGTTTTTCCTCATGTCGCCTTTGGTTCTTTAGCCAATCACCTTAAATCTATGTCCTTTGGTTCTTGATCCTTCCACCAATGGGAACAGTTTCTCTCTATCTACTCTGTCTGGACCCTTCATGATTTTAAATATCTCAATCAAATCTCCTCTCAACCATCTCTGTTCTATGGAGAATAACCCCAGCTTCTCCAGTCTATCCACATAACTGAAGTCCCTCATCCCTGGAATCATTCTAAGAAATTTCTTCAGCAACCTCTCTAAGGCCTTCAGATCCTAAAGTGCGGTGCCCAGAACTGGACATAATACTCAATTTGTGGCCGAACCAGTGTTTCATCATAGCCTCCTTGCTTTTGTACTCTATGCCTCTATTTATAAAGCCCAGGATCCCGTATGCTTTCTTAACTGCTTTCTCAATCTGCCCTGCCACCTTCAACGATTTGTGCACATATAACCCGAGATCTCTCTGTTCCTGCACCCCTTTTAGAATTGTACCCTTTAGTTTATATTGCCCCTCCTCGTTCTTCCTACCAAAATGTATCACCTCGCACTTTTCTGCGTTAAATTTCATCTGCCACTTGTCCACCCATGCCACCAGCCTGTTGATGTCCTCTTGAAGTCTATCACTTTCCTCCTCGCTGTTCACTACCCTTTTTTGTTTACCCAAGTTTTGTGTGATCTGTAAATTTTGAAATTGTGTACTCTACACCCATTAATATATCAAGAAAAGCAGTGGTCCTAGTATCGACACTACTGTATACTTCCCTCCAGTCCGAAAAACAACCATTCACCACTACTCTCTGTTTCCTCAGAAATCAATATTTAGTCAAAGCAGGAGGATTACTCAATACAGCCACCTTAAAGATGTCTTCTCATGCAACATGTTTGAAATATTCCCAAAAAGAATATCAAGGAAATTTGGTGCATGGAAATTGATAACATTTGAGGGTCAATTTTCCAAGGCGTTGCTGATGGCATGGAGCCTCCGTAATAGCAGGCGCAAGTCAGAAAACTGGGAATATGCACATGATTTGCGGCCCATCCAGTTTTCTAATGTACACTTTTGATGAATGAGGTTGTACTATAAGGATGCGTGAGCAGCATTTAAGTGGTATATTCAGGTACGAGGTCCCACACTGAATTTCACAACTGGATGAGGCTCCATCCACTCTCAGCATGTAGCTTGCCCACAGAAAATGTCAATGGGCCGGGCCTGCTGTGTAGTGATTGTGAAAACTAGGTTGCCATTGCATCAATTTCCGGTTGCTATTGAAGTTTGGTTTATTTTTGGCTGGGACCGTGTGCAAACTTTTATTTCCTTGATGTTCTTAATTATGCAGCCATCTCCAGTGCCTGCACCCTAAAAGTACAGCTGACCACCTCCCTCCTGGAGCCAGGACCTTGCAAATTAGCTAGCGTGGTGTTTCTGTTGGCAGTACTCGTCACAAGCTTAACTTTGAACTGCTATGTGTAAGGTATTACTGCGGCCCTCAACAATTGTATCCTTCAACTTCTAGTGCATGAAAGAGTGCAGTGGGAAGAGGTAAATGGTCTCTGCATACTATTTCCCTGAGGGTGCAGAACTGAAACCTTGGCATTAGTGCCACACCTTCTATGAAGGAAGAGTAGGCACATAAACAAAGGAAGGTGCACTTACATTGGCACTTCTGATACCAGCAAGCTTCTTCCTTGTACAAAAGACAGAGAAGATTGCATTGACTCACTCCACAACCTCCATCCAGACAACCTGCGACCCTGCTTTAACAGATGGGTTGTCTTTGGCTCCAATTTGGCACAAGTCTTGTTTAAGTTGACATGCACAAACTACATCAAATTTTGTCTCTCCTTTATAATATGGAAATATGATCCAAGCTCATAGCTCACGATTAATCTTCTGGCTCTCACTGCCTACAAAATAGTAGGTAGTGTTACCATCTTGAAGTTTAGGTAGATTTCCCTTATAAATAATCATACCCCAAAGTAAAAATTAGAAACCAGTAATCCCTCTGCCTTTATGACTTTTCTCCTCCATAAAGGCAGTCAGGGACTGCTCGTTGTAATATGGCTCTAATTTCCTCAAAGGAATTCTAGCCTAGATAGGTAATGACCTCAATGTTGAAGGCCAATAAATTTTCCTTATTCCTCCTCCAATGACTCACATTCAATTTTGTCAACCTATACTTGGTCCCGTCTGCTCATAATCCAAGATGTTTGGTTTCTCCTTGTTGTACCCAAGGATTTGAGCTTATATGACAATGCCACCTTTTGTAAACGTCTCAGTGACAAGATTTCCTTTTTTTTTTACCCTCGCTGTGGGGAGACACATGACCTCTGCTTCATGCTATCCACAGCAACCCAGATGAGAATGGAAACTCAGTGGAATTTGTATACCACTGCTCCATGACACCATTCACTGGTGTCTTCTGATACATTGGCCTAGTCTTTCCACCACCAATGTTTTGGCAAATCTAGGGTAGGAAGAGGCAGAAAGCAACTAAGAGATGAACTCCTCTGCCTCACCACCGCTGTCCGATGGCCATTCCTATTGGGCAAATACACCCACCCATAGGGTAGGTGAGCATGTGGCACAAACATGCAAATGAAGGAAACATATCCTCCTCGAGGTTTCTACCATCTGCATTCTTTGAACACTGGATGCATGGGCCTCTTATTAAGCCCCAGTGTCCTGCATTCACAGGTTGGTGGAGGGGTCCCCAGGCAAAACTTGAAGGGCCTGTGCAAGCACTCTCAGAGCACAGCCATGCTCAGGCGTCACCAGTGAAATTAAAAATTATGTTGTTTTTTTTCAATAGGCAATTTGCTGGCCACCTCTTTCTCCTGCTTCAGACTTCTGAGGCTTGCTACAACAAGTCTGCAGCCTCTAGCATGAGAAGCATCACAAGGAGGTGGTGTAAAGTCTAGGCCATTATCTCTAGGCTTGTTTCTTCTAATAAACGTTAACAAAGGCTGAAACAGAGCCAAGAAAACAGCAATGATTTACATTCTCCTTCTTTCATACAGCAAATGCATGTAACAATAAATGGAGATCATCTTGTTAATGAGTAAAATGTGAATTTGTTTTTAGCTTTATTGCATTTAGGCTGGTGGAATTAAAGTTTAAAGCTGATCCAACTGCGTACAACTTGGCCTGCCTAACTCAAATTTGCAAACACACGTTTTTAAAAAAAAATAAAATGTTTCATTGAAATTATACAACAAAATAACGTCAGTTACATGAGGTGAGATGAAATATAGTACAAACACAGCAATTATTTAGCAGCAGTTGCATCATGTATACATGACAAGGGCAATCCTTGTCCTTTTAAATGTTTAACCTCTGTGTGTTGGGATAAAGGACATAGGAAAGACTCCAGCTTACTTACATTGTGAGTAACCCCTATGTTGGTTCACTGTGTCCTGAAAAGTGAAATCTAATTTTGAATTATCAACTTAACCCAGACCCAAAGCAACCTTTATAAATATTAATGAACTTCAACCTTCATTGATTCCTGTATTTTAGACTTCAGTTCTATGCACAGGCCACTTATTTATTCAATACTTCCAGACTTCTCTTTAATTGACTCACTTAATTTTTCTCAGCAGGGTGACAACAACATGTCACCCCATCTGCATGGCTCTCCAATACAGTGGTAAAAAGCATACAATCTCTATTTGTAGATGCATAAATGATGCCAGTGAAAATATTTGCAACATTCCCACCTGTCTCAAAACACAACTAGAAGTAGTGCAGCAGATCGGGCTTGATTTTCAGTGCTTACAGGAGACTGTGCTGGATATTGTGAAATCTAAGTTCTTTAAGTACTGGCAAATATTAGTTAAACCACATCAAGCCCAGGCTACCTATAAATCTGAGCTTCAAGTTAGTTCACTGATTTTGGAGTCTATATCCAAATATTTCCCACACACCATCAAACTAATAATTCTATCTTCTGAATTGGATAAGACATCATAATTCCTTCATAGAAGACTTTCAAATGGGATTTTCCAACCAAACAAACTCTGCATTAAAATACTTTTTTAAAATCAAGATTGTCTCACTGTTGTGTCTATTTCCAAATTGAAAATAGTATCGTGAATTGCACCGAAGAAATGTCTCTGGCTCAATCCTTATCTGGGCCAAATTAGCTGATCTTAACTGGGGCGCAGCAAGGACACTACAGATGACCTGAGTGTCCATTGGTAAGGTAAGGCAAGGCAAATAAGTCAGGATTCCTTCACCCAATCACCGTATAGCAAGGCTTTAATATAAGTGTCTGTATTGGACACCAGTTAAGAACACGACTGAACTCCCCTGTGATATTACCCCCATGAATGACAACCCTGCCAACACTTGAGTCTCAAGGCTCACACATGAATACTGCGGACTTGGATATGCCAGTGAGGGAGTCAATGTCTTAAAGGAGAGGAAGGAAGAAACTGCGAGGAAAGCTACAGAGAAAAAAAGAAGAAAACACAACTCATCCTTCAGGATGGTAAAATATCTGGCTATCATTTTTCTTGTAAAAGTAGCAGATCTCCTGTGGTATTTCTCACTGTGAGTTAAAGGATGGACCATGAGGCAAGGAGGATACACTGTGTGAGAAAGAGGGATGTGATCCTCCTGCAATCCTCCTGCTTCTCCGTTAGTGCTTCATTCTTATCACTTACCCTACTTCTTCCTGGCCTTATTCCCATCGTATCCCCTTTGAAGTACTCCCTCACCTCTTGTATCACGTGCTGTATCTGAACTGCTCTGCCCCCTGCACTATCATCCTGCTTCACCTCCTTATTAACGCTACCTAATGAGCTATCCTCTCCTTTTTGCATGGCACTCTATCATGCTTCTCCAATTGACCCCATTCACCTTCACTGCTTCACCATCATACCTTCCTTTCTGTAGTCAAATGCCTATTTCCCCCTCTCTATTTTAGCTCCCTATTCCTTCTTCTCTGGCTGATAGCCCATCCTAGGGAGGGTGACCCCAAAGCTGCCTCCCATTCTTTGGTTGACCACCTGATTCCCCATTCTCTGGCTGCTCCTCTCTGCTGTAACCCTCTATTCCATTCGCCCCCTCCCCACCCCACTTATGGCTGAATACCTAGTGACTGTTTGCACTATTCCATGAACAATATTCTGGGGTTGGAAAGAATGATCCCAAGTGTCAATTCCTGCCTGAAGCCTCCATGTAGACCCAAAAACCCACAGCATAAACCCCATACCTGTTTTGTACCCATGTGTTTATGGTGATGTGCCCGTCTGCTGCTGACACAATGGTTGAGGGCGAAAAAAAAGAAAAAAAAATTCTAAGTAAATTGGAAAAAAAAGGTCTCCGCGAGGAACAAGGTCTCTTCCCTGTTTGTTCTTTCTATTAGTTAGTACTGGCAGGCAGCGGGGTTCCCGGAAAAGGTAGGTAGCCTACATCACCTACACTGGAAATCAAGAACAAAATTAAGAACATTTAAAAAAAACATTACTCCAGAAATACCACTTCAAGCAACAATTAAATAACTTTGGGAATTCAGCTGGAGTTTACATCATTCTGAGTCACTCAGCTCAAGTTTAATTATATTTTGAAGTGCTTCTAGGTTACTGTGTGTTTCCTTATATTTGCAGCAGGGAAAAAAGGAAAGGTTGCCAGAGGGCCAAGGACAGAGGCCCAAACTGCAGCAAAGGTCGGAAGGGAAGGTGGACAGGTAGTTGGAATCTAATCTCCCAAGGTGGCGGGAGGCAAAGCATCGCAGACCAAGGAGAGAAGAAGTGGCTAAAAAAACTTTTGGAGGCCGGGTGCGGGCAAGAACTAGAGCCAGAAAAGTGCAGGGAGATCAGGCAGCTGAAAAAAGAAGCAGGGAGCACAGAACTGGGAACCCAAAGGAAAAGGAAGAGGCCATGTGGCTGAAGAAAAAAAAGCAGCAAGACATAGCTGACACCTGGAATATCACAGAAATGAGGAATCTGGGGGGGGGGGGAATATGTATATAAATTTTTAAAATTTGCTTTAAAAATTGAAATAGTTACCTGTAAGCACTGCACAAAAACAAGTTGAGGGACACAGCTGGGAAAGTGAATATAAACGTAGCTCCATATTGTTGACTAGTGGCCAGAGCATGCAATTACATAGTTTACATCAGGATTTCAATTATAAATGATTATACAAGCAGTTTCAATGCAAAGTGTTGACATAAAAGCATGACAAAAATTATGTCAAAGGTAGTAGTAGACACATATATATTTTAATATATTTGTATATATAGAATGCATAGGAAAGGAAAGTTTTCAAATACTCAAGATCTGTACCCTTGTTCTTTTTTTTTAGTAAAGATAAAAATAAAAACTGATGCTGTAAATCTGAAATGAAAGAAAATACAGGAAATATACAGCAGAACCATCAACATCTGAAAAAATAAGGCAAATTAAAGTTTCAGGTGAAGAGATTTTGGTTTCTGATTTAGGGCCTTAATCCAAAACATAAATCTACTGTCAGCATCTGCCCCCTATTTTTTAAGAAAGTGAATGCATTCGCATCTCTTGAATAATAATCATGAGGAAGTGGGCTGATGAATGGCCAATCTCATTTAATGTGAGCAAATGCTAAGTCGTGAGATTGGCAAAGGATAACCAATAGTGGCAATCTTAGTTAAATGGTATTATTTTACAGGACATAACACAAGAGGAGGATTGAGGAACAAATGGAGAGATTACTGAAGTATCAGCATAGTGTGCAGTAAATACAGAAAATTGACTCTAAACTATATAGCCAAAGAAATAGAGCACATATCTCAGGAATTGATTCTGAGTTGGTACAGGATGCTGGTCCAGCCCCACTTGGACTACTGTATACAATTCTGTTCAGTATATTATGAGAACGACACCCAGGCATTGGTGAGAATCCATTGGAGAGTTACTAAACCGATAGCTGGGATTACGCAACTAAATTATGAGAGGCTGCAGAATCGAGGAATGTTTACACCAGAAAAGAGAATGCTCATGGGAAGCCTTCAAGAACCTAAAGTTTAAAGATAAAGTAACATTCACAAATTCTACAAGAAGGTGGCATAACCTCGAACCATGAAGAGTGAGGATAAAAAGATAGTTTAGATATAACTACTTTATGCAGGAAGTGGGTGAATGCATGGACTGGACTGCAAGGGAGACAGTGGAGATTGGTCATATCACCAAATTCAAGGAAGAGTTAGGTAAGAACCTGACAATAAATTATACAGGGGTATGATAGGTAGCGAGGAATACAATATTTCCTAGAAGTTGGTACCAGCCAGATGGACCATGATAGGCCTTTCTGGTTCTGTACAATCCTATGTTGTTATATTAGCGCTATTAATGATCACCTCTTCATGCTCACAAGTCTCATTGCAGCATAAAAGAGCAACAAGTTGTCTTCAAACACAGCACAAGAAACAGGTTTTATCTTTTAGTCCTTTTGACCGAATATGTATCAACATTTTGTTTCTAGAAAATCAAGAATCAGATGATAGAGATGGGTCCCTAAATTCCTGGAGCGCTGCTCCACTGCCAGAAGTATGGTGGGATGTAACTTCTCTCCTTCAGTATGGTTTGGCCTTGTCCAAACCCCAAGGCCATTTACATAAAAGAGGCCAGTGCCTACGATATTTACAGCATTTTCTCAATATCTACACCACAAGGGGCCAGTGATATCAGAACGGCACCTTGCCGCTATATTGGGGAGGAAGGGAAAATCGGGCAATGGGTTTAACATTTTTGTAAAAGTAATGCTGGCAATTTAATCTGGAGCTACTTTCCTAATGGCATTCAATCAATCCACAATCGACTGGCATTAATAAATTGGCATTAGGTCCTGACTTCTATCTTGGTAGTCAGTATGCAGGCATACTAGCTGCAGGAAAGGTGGAACTGGTGGTATTTTCGATATGCAATTTAGGTATTTTTTAATTTTAGCTTTTAATAAAACTAATATAATAAATTTGTGCCTTTTGTGAATATTCTGTTATAAACATGGGTGTTGTGTTTCAAGTTTTCTGACCATTTTGCTGCAGAAGTATCTTGGAACGATTTACATTAAAATGTTACTTTTAAGTTAAATCTTGTTCGGAAGTAATTACTTTTCCCACAGCAGCCAGAGGATGGAAGGTGAAGTGGGGGGGGGGGGGGGAGGGGAGAGGGGAAGAGAAGATGTGTATTAAAGCCAGACAGACCAGTTTGTGGAATATTGCTACTCACATACCATTTCAAACTGAGATAATAATAAAGTCCCAACTTTAACTTGGGGGAGGGGAGGGGGTGGGGGTGTGAGCGGCAAGGCCCCTGAACACCACCAGCGTGAGGCCTGGCTGATTTAACTCCTGGGTTTCATTTTAATAATGATTGACGGGCTGCCCACTCGATCGCATCGGGTGTCATAGAATCATACAGCACAGAAGGGTGCCATTTGGCCCATCATGCTCGTGCAGGCTCTTTGAAAGAGCTATACAATTACTCCCATTCCCCTGAAATTTTTCCTTTTGAAGTATATATCCAATCTACAATGTGGTTTTATAGCAGCTTCTGAGTCTGCATCATCAGTATGTCATTGGTATAGAAGTTGGCTGAATGGTTTCAAAGTTCTTTAATGCAGAATTAAAGGAGTGCTGAAGAATGTAACAAGGACTGTTAATGTGTAAGTTTTCAGGGCAGGGGAATAAGCAGGTCACCAGAATCGCTGAGTAATTAACTCTTCCTTCATTTGCTGCAAGGTGTTGACATGGCGCTTAATTTTATAACAATTTTGATCTTCACTAAATGAAATAAATCCCCTGTTCTATAAAATATTTAAGATTCTACTAACAAAATATTTCAATGTTTAAAGATGGCAGATTATTAATAATAATTATTCAGGAAATTACAAAATTTTTACTTGAGGGATCTTTAATAAAGCGCCTTAAAACTTGTAAAATGTAAATGTCAGAATGGAAAACAAAGAGGAACATTCAACAATCAGAATTTGGCTACACTACTAACATGGTAATTAGGGCAGATAGGCAAAAATGCCACAGGGTTGCATTTGTATTTGCTGTGGCTTTTGACCAAATAAAACAAGTCAACTCTTGGAAAAGTACAGCAAGTATGACCTCGTTATTACCTCTGAGCCAAACCTACCTGACAGCAGATTAAATAACTTGGCTGTAGGTATACATTAAAATGTAGTAATTCACACCCTTCATAAAAATACTACCATGCAAACAAAGTAAAAGCAAAAATACAGTTCCTGCTGTCAGTAAAATTTCTGGCAAAAATTAATCAACCATTCATCCATTCAGGCTCTTTGCACAGCCTTTGTCAAATAGGGAATACTGCAAGATTTCTTCACTCTTCCAGGCATTCATTTGAATGAATTGGAGAATCCATCAAGCTCTGTTTGATTTATTGAAGTGTCTCCCGACTCAGCAGTAGAACTACAGCAAATGAACTGGTATCATCACTGCTCTACTACAAACCAGCAGCAATTCCAAATTTAACTGTTTTATGCATCTTCTAAAAAAAACATGAGTTTTCTGACTGCTGCATCAAATAGCTCTTCCCCGCCCCCCCACCTTCCAATAAGGTTTCAATGCATTTTAGTTATCCAAAAAGGGACAAGTCGTCATTACTAAGATGTGCATTTCAACATATATACCTTTGGAATGTCTACATCTGAGTTGAAAAGCTGACATGAAAACACTTTGTACAAATATTGCATGATGGGTAATCAACACAATAAAAAAAATGCGTAACACTGATCAAATTTAAAAAGTGCAAACTTTTATTTGAGAATTTTTTTTAAATAAAAGACTAATACATGCATGTCTTTTGTACTTAAAAGTGCCAAATATAACTGGATGCAAACTGCAGCCTTCAAAAACAGTGAAGTATTGCAGAGTACAACGCAGCAAAGAACCCAAGAAATACGATCTCACGTAACCCATGTTATATTTGATAACGGTGACAAGGTAGAAAAATAATATTTACGTGAGGCAGTCCTTTAAATTGTCGAATGCTTATCAGTAGTTTGGAACACTGTTTAAACATGGATTTTATCCATGAGCACCCTCCATTGAACCCTGCACAGTACATTCATCATGCTAGAGCTCCTCTGTTTTCTCATAAAGATACATGACCTTTGCCTATTAAATTTCATTAGCAGGGCACCACACAAGGCTCCTTTTCACATGACAGAATACAATGTAAAACATCCTTGCCTCAAGGATTAGTGAGAACTATCCCCTCTTCAATCTTTGTCCCTAGGAGGCACTTTTAACACCTGCCAACCCCAGCACTATCATCAGAAAAACATTTAGAGATTCATCTTCAGGCTGGTAATTATCATAGATAATTATTTGTGTGGCTGTATAGATAAAGTTGGTCTAGCATAAAAATCTGGTAGATTTTTTCAGTAAACACAAAATATCATTACAGGTTTAACTCTTTCAGCTGATTTATCCTGTTCACCATTCAACTTCTTCTGTTGAAATATATGCATTTGTATCATGAAAAACTATTGTCCTCTCTTAGATACAATAACTTAGAGGCAGTACTGAATAACGTGGGAAGGGAATTAAGGCGATGGATTTAAAAAAAACAGTATTGTTTTAATTTTCATTTCAATTAATGGTGTAATGAAAAGTCTATTTGTAAACACTTGTATTTTTCAAGCAAAGTCTAATGCCTCCAGCAACTCATTTGTTACAGAGCTGATTGCTTAGGAGGAATATTCCAGAAGTAAAGATACTTAAACTAGAAATGAAACACAAAACTATTCACGTCATATGCATTTGCTGTGAATAGTCAATATACTCACAATGAAAATAGAAAACTTTTTACAATACCAGTATTATGTTAACTTTTTTATACCAAGCAAGCAAAAAAAAACACAGGAAAACAGTTCCTGCAGAAAGTAATGAAAATCTTAAAATACTAAGTTTGCAACTAGACAATCAACCTCAGCATAATAAACATGGAACTGTGCTTCATTGGAAATTCATTTACATATAATAGCAGAAAGGAATAGGGAAAAATTATGTAATGAATTGCACTCATTTCTGCAATGCACTATTACAGTGAACAACATCATACGGTTTCTATGTTTTCTTTAAATGTGGATAAATAAACTTTTTATGATGATACTGGGAATTACCAACAAATCAAATCTTCAAAAATAACATCTTATTTTCTGACTTGGGTTTTGTAGACACATATTTTAATTGTAATGGTGTACATGTTTTTCTGTTTTCAATCATTGCTGTCCATGCTCTTCCAAAGGAGTTTCAGATTTAAATGCATTTCAAGTTAATGTGATATCATAATACGTATCACTATCAAAATTATATCATTAGCATTCAATGACTCATTTCTAGCTATCACTAACCTTATATACCTATTAGTAAATGATTGGTCTAGTCAGGTAAAACATATGAGCTATGAAGAAACAGCTGGTGAGGGATTGAAAGAGCAAGTTAAATACATTGTAACAGCAAGAAGCTTCTTGCTGACACACTTGTTTCATTTGCACTTTAACAATATATCCAGAGCACTGTGTCAATGTACAGCATTTACAGCCACAAAAACACGGTGGCCCCGATTTTAACTCTGGGCCAGCTTTCAGAGGACGAATTTTGGTTTCAGTTCAAAACTCACCCCGACAGCCAAAAAACAGGCCCGGTGTATTATAACTCCCAGGCCTCATTATAATCTCATTATAATCTCACCAGTGAGTTTCCCACCGAATTGGCTGACCCAATAGGAAACCTGCCCACTTCCGGGGAGCAATTTCCAGCGGGTCAGTCAGAGGCCTATTTAAAGCGGGAATGCACCTCTTAAAGCTAGGTTGTATTCCCTTGTGGGTTGTTCCAATTGCAAGGTGGTAGAAGTTCAAACTTCGATGAAATGAATCAAAGTCAAGCATCGATATTCTCAAAAGCCATCCTGGGGGCGCTTGTGGAAGAGGTGAGGGCCAGGAGGGAGCTCCTGTTCCGCAGCGGTGCCAGGAGAGTTGCGAAACAATCTATCCACCAGGTATGGAAAAAGATTTCAGAAGTCATCAGCTCCAAGTGTGTCACCCCCAGGACTTGGATGCAGTGCAAGAAGTGCTTCAACATCCTCACTAGAATAGTAAGGGTGAGTACTGCTCTTCATTTATCCCTCTTTCTACAACACAAGGCAGAAGTCCCCCACCCCTCCCCCAGCACCCTGAACAATTCACTACCCAGCACAAGAGCACACAAGACCAGCTCTCATTCTTATCACAAACAGACTCAACTCTTCCTTGCTCCCTTCACACTAGCCATTAGCACCATTCTCCCCTCGCTTGGTAGCCTTTGCAGAATCAGCAACTTCTCTCAGGACTCCTCCAACATTTCACACTCCACTTGCTTCCCATTCAACACCTCCTCATCTTGTTTCTTCTCCCTCTCAGCATTTGCAGTGCCAGCGCAAGCCCCAGTCATCTGCACTCCTTTTCAGTAGCCACTCATCAACCCTCGCCTTCACTTTCTGAAGGACAAATCAGCACACAATAATTGTGAAAGGAGCAAGATCAGTGGAGGAGCAGCTAACCTGAAGATTCTAAGCGAGTTGGAGCATGAAGCCATGGAAATGTGTGGGCCTGCCAGAGCTGTGCACATCAGGCATTTCTGAGTCTCTGACGAATACTTTTACCCCTTCATTAAGCATCAGAAAAATGCATGTTCGGCCAGCTTGACGACATCAAATTACATTATGATGCATGTCTTCTGCAACTGTGCAGCCTCTCAATGCCATCCAAGCTCTTCTCCCTTTTCTCTTTCCTCTAGGTCCTTCTCAACAGCCAAAGCCCCTGAAGAAGATACCTCAGAGAAGGAGAGTCTTTCTGAGGAGGCACTGTCACGTGCTCCATCATTCGCAAGCACCAGCACAGAGAATGGCACTGTAACTGGGTTCAAAAGTGATGTAAAGGGGTCTGCATGTGATGATGCACCTAACAATAGTGCACAAGAGCAAGTAGTGGTGTAAGGGACAGCTCAAGAGATAGCTCAACAGAGTGCAAAGTCCTCTTACAGCTCTGCTGAGGAGGACAAAGATGAGGACTTCAGGGGCTTAGCAATGAGAAGAAAACTGCTTGCCTCACACAAGCAGTTGTATGAAGTATTGGAAGTGCTACCAAGCAGTTTCACCACCATGGCTGGATGTATGAAGAAGTCCGCTTCCAGCCTGATTGGTGTCATCTCATATGAGTTCTGCATTCTACCTTTGAAAGTGTAGCCACTTCTAGGGACTCTGCAGCTGGGCCCTCACAACAGGAGTCCACATTTGCATGCTTTGAAGCTTTGAGGAAAGCTCAAATGCTTGCTATGCAGACTCTAGGTTCAAACTGGTGCTCTGCCTTGGGAAGACTGGTGCTGTAAGTGAATAGGAGCTTTCAAGGAGTCACTCAAATTCTGCAGCCTGCCCTCCCGCAGATCATTGGAAATGAAGAGCCCCAGCCCTATAGGAGCGGCAGCGGTGCGGTGGGAGTCGCACCTGTAGCCATCTCTCATATCATCAGCATGTTTGCTTCCTTGCCACCTGTCAACCAATACCCAATATGGTGCCAGAAAGTCAGCTGGATGCAGCAGTCTGCAGTGTCAGGCTTGAGCACTCAGGAGTCGTCAGTCACTGTCATCTCAAGGGTCCTCAGATGAGCAACAGTAGCCTTCCATAAGCTCGGCTGAAGCCACTGGGGGAGCACCTTGTAGTGGTAGCAGAGTGAGGACACCTCCTGTTAAGAAAAGCACCAGGGGTTGAGCATTTTGATGTCAAAAGATTTTAGTTCAATCTTGGGTTTGCAAATGAATTCAATCACCATTTTCACATTTAGGAGTTTGGTGTGTGGTCTCTCTTCATTGCAACTTGTTGGTTTGCATTATCAGAAGGTCAGCAATATACAGGTTGCCTGAATGGTTTCACTGTACTTTAATGCAAAATGAAGGGAGTGGTGAGGGAGGTAAAAAGGACTGTTAATGCAAAGGGGTTTTTTTGTACAGGAGATTGGATTGAGAAGGTCAACAAGAGGACTTCTGTAACAACAGATACTTGGGGGTAAGTTTTGCCCGCGAGTCGGGAGTTGGTGGTGGGGGGGGGGGGGGTGGGGAGGGTGGGATTTGGATTTCCTGAAGGGAAACCCACCCTCATGCTCCTCCTGGCTAACAGGCAGTGCAATAAAGGCACTTACCTGCTGATCTGGGCCTTCTAGCCTCCTCTTACGTGGTGTGAAGACTACGGCTTGGGAATCCCGGCCCCCAAGAGTTAAAAATAAAAAACCTGTCAAAATAGAGGCCCAAGGCCTTCTTAAAAGCTTTCACTGACCAAGAGCGGGGTTTTCGCCCGCCCCTCGACACACCTCCATTAAAACCGGATGTGGGCGGATTGGGGTCGAGCTTTAGGTTTTTTTTAAACAATTTTTACCTTCTCACCTGCCCCCAACCCACCCGTTCGTGGGGTTAAACAATTTTAAAAAAAATCATTCATGGGGTGTGGGCATCGCTGGCAAGGCCAGCATTTATTGCCCATCCCTAATTGCCCTTGAGAAGGTGGTGGTGAGCCACCTTCTTGAACCGCTGCAGTCCGTGTGGTGAAGGTTCTCCCACAGTGCTGTTAGGAAGGGTGTTCCAGGATTTTGACCCAGCGACGATGAAGGAACAGCGATATATTTCCAAGTCGGGATGGTGTGTGACTTGGAGGGGAACGTGCAGGTGGTGGTGTTCCCATGCGCCTGCTGCCCTTGTCCTTCTAGGTGGTAAAGGTCGCGGATTTGGGAGGAAGAAGCCTTGGCGAGTTGCAGCCACAGTGCGCCGGTGGTGAAGGGAGTGAATGTTTAAGGTGGTGGATGGGGTGCCAATCAAGCAGGCTGCTTTGTCCTGGGTGGTGTTCAGCTACTTGAGTCCAGGCAAGTGGAGAGTATTCCATCAAACTCCTGACTTGCGCCTTGTAGATGGTGGAAAGGCTTTTGTAATTATGTGGCTGCTCCAGTTAAGTTTCTGGTCAATGGTGACCCCCAGGATGTTGATGGTGGGGGATTTGGCAATGGTAATGCCATTGAATTGGGAGGTGGTTAGATTCTCTCTTGTTAGAGATGGTCATTGCCTGGCCCTTGTCTGGTGCAAACATTACTTGCCACTTATCAGCCCAAGCCTGGATGATGTCCAGGTCTTGCTGCAAGTGGGCACTGACTGCTTCATTATCTAAGGGGTTGTGAATGGAACTGAACACTGTGCAATCATCAGCGAACATCCCCACTTCTGACTTTATGATGGAGAGAAAGTTATTGATGAAGCAGCTGAAGATGGTTGGACCTAGGACACTGCCCTGAGGAACTCCTGCAGCAGTGCTGGGTAGGAACCCAACCATTGGAGAGTTTTACCCTTGATTCCCATTGACTTCAATTTTACTAGGGCTCCTTGATGCCACACTCGGTCAAATGCTGCCTTGATGTCAAGGGCAGTCACTCTCACCTCACCTCTTGAATTCTGCTCTTTTGTCCATGTTTGGACCAAGGCTGTAATGAGGACTGGAGCCAAGTGGTCCTGGCAGAACCCAAACTGAGCATCGGTGAGCAGATTATTGGTGAGTAAGTGCCGCTTGATGGCACTATCGATGACACCTTCCATCACTTTGATTGAGAGTAGGCAATGAGGCGTTAATTGGCCGGATTGGATTTGTCCTGCTTTTTGTGGACAGGACATACCTGGGCAATTTTCCACTTTGTCGGGTAGATGCCAGTTTTGTATCTGTACTGGAACAGCTTGACTAGAGGCGCGGCTAGTTCTGGAGCACATGTCTTCAGCACTACAGCCCGGATGTTGACGGGGCCATGCAACCTTTGCTGTATCCAGTGCATTCAGCCGTTTCTTGATATCACGTGGAGATGTTCACGGAGTCTCCACCTCCCGTTAGTTATTTAATTGTCCACCACGATTCATGACTTGATGTGGCAGGACTGCAGAGTTTTGATCTGATCCGTTGGTTGTGGGATCGCTTAGCTCTGTCTATAGCATGTTGCTTCCTCTGTTCAGCATGCATGTAGTCCTGTGTTGTAGCTTCACCAGGTTGGCAGCTCATTTTTAGGTACACCTGGTGCTGCTCCTGGCATGTTTTTCTACACTCCTCATTGAACCAAGGTTGATCCTCTGACTTGATGGTAATAGTAGAGTGAGTTATATGCCGGGCCATGAGGTGACAGATTGTGGTGGAATACCATTCTGCTGCTGCTGATGGCCCACAGTGCCTCATAGATGCTCAGTTTTGAACTGCTAGATCTGTTCTGAATCTATCCCATTTAGCATGGGGGTAGTGCTACACAACACGGCGGACGTTGTCCTCAGTGTGAAGATGGGACTTCGTCTCCACAAGTACTGTGCGGTGGTTACTACTACCAGTACCGAAATGGACAGACGCATCTGCGACAGGTAGATTGGTCAGGGCGAGGTCAAATTGGTTTTTCCCTCGTGTTGGTTCGCTCACCACATGCTGCAGGCCCAGACTGGTAGCTACGTCCTTCAGGACTCAGCCAGCTCGGTTAGTAGTGATGCTACCAAATCACTCTTGGTGATGGACATTGAAGTCCCCCACCCAGAGTACATTCTGTGCCCTTGCTACCCTCAGTGCTTCCTCCAAGTGGTGCTCTACATGGAGGAGTACTGATTCATCAGTTGAGGGAGGGCGGTAGGTGGTAAACAGCAGGAGGTTTCCTTGCCCATGTTTGACCTGATGCCATGAGACTTCACGGGGTCCAGATTCAATGTTGAGGACTCCCAGGGTCACTCCCTCCTTACTGTATACCACTGTGCCACCACCTCTGGTGGGTCTGTCCTGCTAGTGGAACAGGACATACCCAGGGATGGTGATGGAGGCGTCTGCGACGTTGGCTGAAAGGTACTATTCTATGAGCATGGCTATGTCAGGCTGTTGCTTGACTAGTCTGTGGGACAGCTCTCCCAATTTTAGCAAAAGTCCTCAGGATGTTTGTGAGGTGGACTTGCAGGGTCAACTAAGTTTGGTTTGTCTTTGCCTCTGTCGTGTCCAGTGTCTAGTGGTCCAATGCCAGGTGGTCTGTCTGGTTTTATTCTCATGACTTTTTGTAGCGGGATTGTACAATTGAGTGGCTTGCTCGGCTATTTCAGAAGGCAGTTAAGAATCAACCACATTTACCCTTTGGTCTCTCTGACTCCCCGCCCTCCTCACCTGCTGTGCTCTAACAGGCCCAGCTGCTGCTTGTCCTGGGTGCTGAGGCTGCTGATGTTCCTCTAACTGTCCCTCCAACCACAGTACAGAAGCAATACTGATATCCATGACAAGCAGAGCAAGATTAGTCAGGGTTAGTGAAGACAAAATGTGAGATAAAACATTAACGTGATACTTTACCAATGCCTTGGAAATCTAATAGGCTCTGCAGCACAAGCATCTCCCTAATCTTCTGCCTTCGGTTAAGTTCCTCTTTAAATTCTTTTTGCAGCTCTGGTCAGTCAGTTTCTGCAGCCAATCTAGTGAGGATGTGGAGATGCCGGTGATGGACTGGGGTTGACAATTGTAAACAATTTTACAACACCAAGTTATAGTCCAGCAATTTTATTTTAAATTCACAAGCTTTCGGAGGCTTCCTCCTTCGTCAGGTAAATGTTCAGGAGCTCCTTGAAGCCTACGCATTTATACATCACAGAACAATACATGGTGTTTACAGACTGCCCCTGCAACTGCCCGTTGCCAAGGCAATCACCGTGTTCAGACAGAGAGGTGTCACCTGCAGAACCCCCGAATACACATTCAACAAAAAAACAGGAAAAAAAAACAAAAAAAAACAGAGAGAGGCAGAAACATCCGGAAGGCAGAGAAAGCCAGCAAATGACCCATTATATTAAAAACAGATAACATTTGTTCGCTGGTGGGGTAACGTGTAGCGTGACACGTTACCCCACCAGCGAACAAATGTTATCTGTTTTTTTTGAAGAGAGAATGTAACTATGAAATCTTGTTTGTTTCAGAGTCTAATCAGTGAGTTTACATTTGTCATAATCTTGGCCACAAGGGTTTTTTTTTAAATAGTCATGAGCCCATTTCTAAATCTTAACTTCAACCATATTGCTTAGCAACCTCCAAAGCAGTTCAGTACTGATCGCCTTATTATGCTAGGCATTTCATGCCAAATTATTCCCATCACAGCATAAATTTGGCATGAAAACCATAAAAAAACAATAATATGATCGTTCCCCTTTTTCCTGAAGCATATCAGGTGACAGTTCCCTATTTTATCAGGCACAAAGGCCTGAGGCATACTGCAGATCCGTTTACAGCCATCCTGTGCGTAGCACACTGAGTGCCTGTGTGCCAATACTGCTGTGGTTCATTTAGGCCCAAAAACCTATTCAAATTATAACCGTTCACCATAATGCACCTGGAATGCATCAGCAACTAAAGAAGAGGCCCTATTTAAACTTGTTTTTCCCTGCTGGCCCTGACCTTGCACGTGAGTTCAAATTCCACCATGGCAGTTTGAGAATTTGAATTCAGTTAAAAGCTGGCAATAAAAAGTTGGTATCAGTAAAAGTGACCATGAGTCTATTGGATTGGCGTAAAAACCCAACAGGTTCACCAATGTCCTTCAGGGAAGGAAACCTGCTTTCCTAAACTGGTCTGACTATATGTGACTCCAGTCCCACCCCAATGTAACTGACTCTTAACTGCCCTCTGAAGAAGCCTAGCAAGCCACTCGGTTGTATCAAGGCAACTAGGGAAGGGCAATAAATGTCAGCCTTGCCAGCGACACCCACATCTTGCGAATGAATTTTAAAAAAAACTTAACTTTGACCTGAAATGCCACTGCACATGCAAGGATACCTTTACCGAACAAAAATCTATTGAACTCAGTCTTGCAAGCTCCAATTGTCCTAGCAGCCACAGTCTTTTGGGGAGAGTTTTCCAGATTTCTACTACTCTTTCTGTGAAAAAATGCACCCCGATTTCACTCCTGAATGGCCTACCTCTAATTTTAAGATTATTTTCCCTGGTTCTTGATTCCTTAACCAGAGGAAACAGTTTCTTTCTATTACCCTATGAAATCCATTTAACATTTTAAACGCCTCGGTCAGATCTACTCAAGGGAATACAAGCCTAGACTGTGCAACATGTCCTCATAATTTAACCCCTAAGCCCCAGTATCATTCAGGTGAATCTGCTCCAAGGCCAATATCTCCTTCCTGAGGTGTGGTGCCCAAAACTGAACATAGTACACCAGATGGGATCTGACCAAGACTCTATACAACTGCAGGATAACTTCCTCCCCTTTGTATTCTGTAAAATCATGTCTCTGGTTCACAGTGGCTTGTAATTGTATGTCTGCAATGCACTTACTGCCCTACAAATATGAATCTTTCTGGAAGCACAGCTAATGGAAGAGTGAGAGAGGTTGTTGGCAATTCAGCTCATGGAAAATATGTGGGAGGGCTTCCTGGAGACAAAGCCTTTAGAAGTGTGGGAGGGTTTCATGATAACAGCTTTAGGAAAGAAACCCTGAAAGGAATGAGTTAATTATGCTCAGTAAGAAAGGAAAAAAACTACACTTAGTCTCAACTGCAGATACAACTACAGCAAGTGATAATATGATCACACCTGTCAGCCCTCCAGGGTAACCAGGAGAATTCAGTTATTTCAAAACCATTCCTGGTCATTTTGACTCCTGGCTAGGTCCAGGGAATTTCATTCTTTGATCACAGTCCCTTTCGCTTCAGAAACTGTTGTGCTAGCACTTGATTATTTTACATTTTACTTAGCTTCCTAAATTAATTAGTTATCCGAGCCACACAGTTTTTAGTTCTCACAATTCAGGATTTGTTCTGGCTTCTCTTGCTGATGTTACATGACAGGCACCTCAGGGTGCCAATGTGATTAAGCAATGCCACCTCACTCATACCAGCAGGGATAAAACTGCCTATAGCACTGCTACTCTGGGTTTCTCCAAAACAGACTGCCATTGCTAACGTGCATAAATGTGTGCAAAGTAGCACCACACTTACATGTGTCCATCCATGAACAGCCACACATGCTGAAATCTGCATACCATTGCAGTTCTATTAGCCAGAAGAGGGAATGGATTTGTTAACTTGGCAGCAAATTCATAGCATAACAATGTATTAACACAAAATTATGACCAACATTTCAACATCTTTCTCAGAGTTACTCCATTACAAGTGCACTAGCCACAAAAACATTGTTAACTTAAACCTGCTCTGAAGTTTTTTTTGTTTTATTTTGATCATGTATGACAGATGTCAGGTTGCTAATACAAGTGAGAAACAGGCTGAAGATAGAAAGTTCAAAGGGGAAGTGAAAAAGGAAATAAGAGGGGCAAAGAGAGAGTATGAGAACAAACTAACAGCTAACATAAAAGGGAATCCAAAAGTCTTCTACAGGCATGTAAACAGTAAACGAGCAGAAAGGAGAGGTGGAACAATTAGGGACCAAAAAAGGAGATCTAAGCATGGAGGCAGAGGGCATGGCTGAGGTATTGAATGAGTACTTTGCATCTGTCTTTACCAAGGAAGAAGATGCTGCCAAAGTCACAGTAAGAGGTAGTTGAGATACTTGGCGGGCTAAACATTGATAAAGAGGAGGTACTAGAAAGGCTGGCTGTTCTTAAAGTAGATAAGTCACCCGGTCCGGATGGAATGCATCCTAGGTTGCTGAGGGAAGTAAGGGTGGAAATTGTGGAGGTACTGACCACAATCTTCCAATCATCCTTAGATATGGGGGTGGTGCCAGAGGACTGGAGAATTGCAGGTGTAACACCCTTGTTCAAAAAATGGTGTAAGAATAAACCCAGTTTTTTGATGAGGTAACAGAGAGGGTTGATGAGGGCAATGCGGTTGATGTAGTGTATATGGACTTTCTAAAGGCGTTTGATGAAGTGCCGCATAATAGGCTCGTCATCAAAGTTGAAGCCCATGGAATAAAAGGGGCATTGGCAGCATGGATACAAAATTGGCTAAGTGACAGGAACCAGAGATTGGTGATGAACAGTTATTTTTCAGACTGGAGGGAAGTATACAGTGGTGTTCCCCAGGGGTCGGTACCAGGACCACGGCTTTTCTTGAAACATATTAATGACTTGCACTTGGGTATACAGGGCACAATTTCAAAATTTGCAGATGAAACAAAGCTTGGAAGTGTAGTGAACAGTGAGGAGGACAGTGATAGACTTCAAGAGGACATAGACAGGATTGGTGGAATGGATAGACATGTGGCAGATGAAATTTAATGCAGAGAAGTACGAAGTGATACATTTTGGTAGGAAGAACAAGGAGAGGCAATATAAACTGAAGGGTACAATTCTAAAAGGGGTGCAGGAACAGAGAGATCTGTTGAAGGTGGCTGGGCACGTTGAAAAAGCAGTTAAAAAAGCATACCGGATCGTGGGCTTTATTAATCAAGGCATGGAGTACAAAAGCAAGGAAGTTATGATAAACCTTTATAAAACACTGGTTTGGCCACAATTGGAGTATTGTGTCCAATTCTGGGCACCACACTTTAGGAAAGATGTGAAGGCCTTAGAGAGGGTGCAGAAGAGATTTACTAGAATGGTTCCAGGGATGAAGGACTTCTGTTACATGGATAGACTGGAGAAGCTGGGATTGTTCTTCTTAGAGCAGAGAAGGTTGAGAGGAGATTTGATCGAGGTATTCAAAATCATGAAGGGTCTTGACAGAGTAGATATAGAGAAACACTTCCCATTGGCAGACGGATCAAGAACCAGAGAACATAGATTTAAAGTGATTGGCAAAAGAACCAAAAGCGACATGAAGAGTAACATTTTTTGCACAGCAAGTGGTTATGATCGGGAATGCACTGCCTGAGGGGTGGTGGAGGCAGATTCAATTGTGGCTTTCAAAAGGGAATTGGATACGTACTTGAAGGGGAAAAAATTGCAGGGCTACGGGGAAAGGGCGGGGGAGTGGAACTAGTTGGATTGCTCTTGCAGAGAGCCGGCATGGACTGAATGGGCAGAATGGCCTTCTTCCGTGCTGTAACCATTCTATGATTCTATGTAATGTTAGTACAGCTCGGTTCTCCAGAGTTCTTCGGGGAAAAGTATTTTCAGGATATGCTTCCTTGATTTAAGCTTTTGCCTCAGTCTACTTATACCTTATGTTTACTACTCTTGTCTGACCACAAGCCACAAATTAAGAAAACTGAAATAGAGAAGATAAAATTTTTCATCAACAATTCCACTGAAAATCACAGAATCATAGAAAGGTTACAGCATGGAAGGATGTTATTCGGCACATCGAGTCCACGCCAGCTCTATGCAAAGCAATCCAGTTAGTCCCACTCCCTTTCCCCATAGCCCTGCAATTTTTTTTCTTTCATGTACTTATCCAGTCCCCTTTTGAAGGCCATGATTGAATCTGCCTCCATCACCCCCTCCGGCAGTGCATTCCAGATCCTAACCACTCACTGTGTAAAAAAGTTTATCCTCATGTCACCTTTGGTTCTTTTGCCAATTACCTTAAATCCATGTCCTCTGGTCCTTGACCCTTCCCCCAATGGGAACAGTGTCTCACTATCTACTCTGTCTAGACCCTTCATGGTTTTGAATACCTCTATCAAATCTCCTCGCAACCGTCTCTATTGGAAGGAGAACAACCCCAGCTTCTCCAGTCTATCCACATAACTAAAGACTCTCATCCCTGGAATCATTCCAGTAAATCCCTTCTGCACCCTTTCTAAGGCCTTCACATCTTTCCTGAAGTGTGGTGCCCAGAACATGGACACAATACTCCAGTTGTGGCCAAACCAGTGTTCCATAAATGTTCATCATGACTTCCATACTTCTGTACACATTGCTTCTGTTTACAAAGCCCAGAATCCCACATACTTTTTTAACCACTTTCTCAACCTGCCCTGCCACCTTCAACAATTTGTGCACATATACCCCCAGATCTCTGTTCCTGTACCCCTATTAGAGTTGTGCCCTCTAGTTTATATTGCCTCTCCTCGTTCTTCCTACCGAAATGTAGCACTTTGCATTTATCTACGTTACATTTCATCTGCCACATTTCCGCCCATGCCACCAGCCTGTCTATATCCTCTTAAAGTCTATCATTATCCTCCTCACTGTTTACTACCCTTCCAAGTTTTGCATCATGTGCAAATTTTGAAATTGTGCCCTGTACACCCAAGTCCAACTAATTAATATATATCAAGAAAAGCAGTGGTCCCAGCACTGACCCCTGGGGAACACCACTGTACACCTCCCTCCAGTCCAAAAAACAACCGTTCACCACTACTCTCTGTCTCCTGTCCCTTAGCCAATTCTGTATCCATGTTGCTACTGCCCCCTTTATTCCATGGGCCGCAATCTTGATGATAAGCCTACCGTGCGGCACTTTATCAAACGCCTTTGAAAATCCATATACACCACATCAATTGCATTGCCCTCATTTACCCTCTCTGATACCTCATCAAAAAACTCTATCAGTTTAGTTAAACACGATTTGCCTTTAACAAATCAGTGCTGGCTTTCCCTAATCAATCCACCCTCATCAAAGTGACTTGTTAATTCTGTCCCGGATTATCGTTTCTAAAAGTTTACCCACCACCGAGGTTAAAATGACTGGTCTATAGTTGCTGAGTTTATCCTTACAACCTTTTTTGAACAAGGGTGTAATATTTACAATTCTCCAGTCCTCTGGCACCATCCCCGTATCTATGGATGTTTGGAAGATTATGGCCAGTAGCTCTGCAATTTCCACCCTTACTTCCCTCAGCAGCCTAGGATGCAACCCATCCGGACCGGGTGACTTATCTACTTTAAGTACAGCCAGCCTTTCAAGTACCTCCTCTTTATCAATTTTAAGCCCATCCGGTAGCTCAACTATATCTTCCTTTACTGAGACTGTGGCAGCATCTTCTTCCATGGTAAAGACAGATGCAAAGTACTCATTCAGTACTTCAGCCATTCCCTCTGCCTCCATCAGTAGATCTCCTTTATGGTCCCTGATCGGCCCCATCCCTCCTCTTACTACCTGCTTACTGTTTACATGCCTGTAGAAGACTTGGATTCCCGTTTATGTTGGCCGCCAGTCTGTTCTCATACTCTCTCTCTGCCCCTCTTATTTACTTTTTCACTTCCCCTCTAAAATTTCTATATTCTGCCTGGTTCTCAATTCTGTTATTAACCTGACATCTGTCATATGCCCCTTATTCCGTTTCATCTTACTCAGATAGCTTAGTGTAATGCCATCTCCTCCCCCAACAAAGATTAAATATACATAACTTAAAAAACGTAGTGGAAGCAATTTTTTTTTGCTGTTGTTTTGGTCCTAGACAGAAATCCATTTTCTCTTGGACCGAAGTCCACTTCTCCAGTGCTTCTGGACCTTACAGTGACCTCCAGCGTCACTGCCATTTTCTACAGAGATTGTATTTTCTGCTAGGCCGTCTCAATTCTCGTATCTGACCTGCCCCTATGTCCTCAGTTTTCTGCTCTTCTGCTGAGAATTTTTTACTCTATTCTAAGCTAGCTCTGATCTGTTCCTGCTGGTTCACATCCTACTCTGGATTCTGCTCCACTGTGGCTGAAACATCTTTGCTCTGCCTGCTTCCCACTGTTGCTGATTCCATTCATCCCTCTGATGGTTATAGTGGATCCGTTGGCGTGCACTACATTTTTTTTTTATTGGTTCACGGGATGTGGGCATCGCTGGCGAGGCCAGCATTTATTGCCCATCCCTAATTGCCCTTGAGAAGGTGGTGGTGAGCTGCCTTCTTGAACCGCTGCAGTCCGTGTGGTGAAGGTTCTCCCACAGTGCTATTAGGAAGGGAGTTCCAGGATTTTGACCCAGCGACGATGAACGAACGGTGATATATTTCGAAGTCGAGATGGTGTGTGTCTTGGAGGGGAACGTGCAGGTGGTGTTGTTCCCATGTACCTGCTGCCCTTGTCCTTCTAGGTGGTAGAGGTCGCGGGTTTGGGAGGGGCTGTCGAAGAAGCCTTGGCGAGTTGCTGCAGTGCATCCTGTGGATGGTATGCACTGCAGCCACTGAGCGCCGGTGGTGAAGGGAGTGAATGTTTAGGGTGGTGGATGGGGTGCCAATCAAGCGGGTTGCTTTGTCCTGGATGGTGTCGAGCTTCTTGAGAGCTGCACTCATCCAAGCAAGTGGAGAGTATTCCATCACATTCCTGACTTGTGCCTTGTAGATGGTGGAAAGGCTTTGGGGAGTCAGGAGGCGAGTCACTCGTCGCAGAATACCCAGCCTCTGACCTGCTCTTGTAGCCACAGTATTTATAGGGCTGGTCCAGTTAAGTTTCTGGTCAATGGTGACCCCCAGGGTGTTGATGGTGGGGGATTCGGCGATGGTAATGCTGTTGAATGTCAAGGGGAGGTGGTTAGACTCTCTCTTGTTGGAGATGGCCATTGCCTGGTACTTGTCTGGCAGGAATGTTACTTACCACTTATAAGCCCAAGTCTGGATGTTGTCCAGGTCTTACTGCATGCGGGCTCGGACTGCTTCGTTATTTGAGGGGTTGCGAGTGGAACTGAACACTGTGCAATCATCAGCGAACATCCCCATTTCTGACCTTATGATGGAGGGAAGGTCATTGATGAAGCAGCTGAAGATGGTTGGGCCGAGGACACTGCCCTGAGGAACTCCTGCAGCAGTGTCCTGGGGCTGAGATGATTGGCCTCCAACAACCACTACCATCTTCCTCTGTGCTAGGTATGACTACAGCCACTGGAGAGTTTTCTCCCTGATTCCCATTGACTTCAATTTTACTATGGCTCCTTGGTGCCACACTCGGTCAAATGCTGCCTTGATGTCAAGGGCAGTCGCTCTCACCTCACCTCTAGAATTCAGCTCTTTTGTCCATGTTTGGACCAAGGCTGTAATGAGGTCTGGAGCCGAGTGGTCCTGGCAGAACCCAAACTGAGCATCGGTGAGCAGGTTATTGGTGAGTGAGTGCCGCTTGATAGCACTGTCGACGACACCTTCCATCAATTTGCTGATGATTGAGAGTAGACTGATGGGGCGGTAATTGGCCAGATTGGATTTGTCCTGCTTTTGTGGACAGGACATACCTCGGCAATTTTCCACATTGTCGGGTAGATGCCAGTGTTGTAGCTGTACTGGAACAGCTTGGCTAGTTCTGGAGCACAAGTCTTCAGCACTACAGCTGGGATGTTGTCGGAGCCCATAGCCTTTGCTGTATCCAGTGCACTCAGCCGTTTCTTGATATCACGTGGAGTGAATCTCCACTTTCCACGGGAAATCCTCGAGCAGTGCGGCCACGAATACTCTGCCCCTCAAACAACTCCTAGACTTATTAGCTCTCCACACCAGTCTCCAAACCTGGGCATTAGTCTGTCAATGCTCCTATCTGACTCCACCCTCGACAAGTCAATTTCATCCCACCACAGGACCTCTGACTTTAACTTTGGACACTCTCTTATTGTCTTCTGGCTCATCTCCATTTACAACTAGGACATATCCATCCTTATCTTTGCCATGTTTATGTAATCTGAATTTCCTCTGTGTCCATTCACATAGGCATTTTGGCTGCTGCTCCGGACCCAAGTCAAGCCTCCTTTCATTTCTCCCCTCTCTGGTACTTCGCCCTTCCATATCCCTACCCCAACCCTTAATTTTTCCTCTAACTTCCGACCATCCCGCTGCTGTCCCAAGCTTAACTCCCTCTTAAATAATCCCACAGGTTACCTCTGTGCCTCTCTCTGCATTCTCCGAAGGGCCCATCGAGACACTTGTCGCTGCCTTCTTAGGAGCAACAAATCCAACTGCCCCATTTTACTCTCGCACCAACCTTCCCAACCAGCCCACCCACTGAGGGCTAATCTTGCCAACTTCCTTCCCATCACTGAACCCATGGGGCGCTAAATTGGGCCATGTAGCACCAGCTGTTGCGGCGCTACACGGCCTCTCTGACATCCAAGATGGCATCTTGGATGCGCACGCACGTTTCCAGCGTGACGTTTGCCGGACCCCATCTTGGTATAGGAGTTAGTGCAGGCGTAAATAACAAACGCTGGAATCATGTAAAGTAGGGAGAAAATGGATACAGTGTGCAACACTGCATTTTGGGACTGAATACTCAACTCAACGCATAGTCTTAACCCCGACCAACTGAACGTGTCTTAGAGTGCCTGGAGTACCCTCCACCAGCGCTATTTAAAGGGACCATGCAGGAATTACACGTTAGTGGCTGGATTATTGCTTCTGGCTGCCGAGACATTTGTAACTGTTTCTGGAGGTCTCCTAGACTTCAATACTAGGACGCGGGGACATAGCCTAACACTTAGAGCCAGGGCATGCCGGAGTGAAGTTAGGAAATGCTTCTACAAGCAAAGAGTGGGAGATGTTTGGAACGCTCTTTTGCAGGCGGCAGTCGATGCTAGCTCACTTGTGAATGTTAAATCTGAGATTGATAGATTTCTGTGAACCAAGGGTATTAAGGGATATGGGGCTAAGGTGGATATATGGAGTTAGGTCACAGGTCCACCATGATCTCATTGAATGGTGGAACAGGCTCGAGGTGCTAAATGGCACTGCCACTTGCTGCCTCCTGATATGTGCCACCTTCTCCTGCAAGAAAGCAGGAAGCATGTCTGGGTGATGGTGCCTGTCATGGACTGCACGGTGTGCGGATATTACACAGTGTGCTGAGAGTTCGGTAAGTGTGGGAGTTTGGTGAAGTGGGGGAAGGAGGTGCTGCTTTGCCTTGCTTTTCCAAACTTTTCCTGCAGAGCGGTAGTCGACCTGAGAGTAGAAGACTGAGATTGTGGAATAAAAGCAGCAGCAGACCTGCACCAAGAGACAACTACTGTACGACATCACAGGGACTTAACTCCTGGACCTAAGATAAATAAGAAGCAAAAAGTAATCCAAGTGGGACGTCACCAAGGAAGAGGTAAGTGATTGGCTGGTGAGTATTTTCCTGCTGAATTTGTCTAAGGTTAGAGTTTGTGGATTCTCTGGTCTCTGTTGTGTAGTGGGGGACTGCTGTTCAGCAAGGGCCCTTGAGTATACCTTTTTAATTGAAGTGAAATTGGTGGGATTCATTTAATTTGAATTAATTAGTTAAAGGGTAAGTCATGTCAGGACAGCCCAGCCCCGTGTTATGCTCTTCCTGCTCTATGTGGGAAATCAGGGACCCTTCCGGTGTCCCTGACGACCATGTGTGCGGGAAATGTATCCAGCTGCAGCTACTGACAAACCGCATTGCGGCACTGGAGCTGCGGATGGATTCATTAAGGAGCATTCGCGATGCTGAGAACGTCGTGGATAGCACGTTTAGTGAGATGGTCACACCGCAGGTAAAGGTTGTACAGGCAGGAAGTAATTGGGTGACCACCAGGCAGAGTAAGAGGAGCAGGCAGGCAGTGCAGGGGTCCCCTGTGGCCGTCCCCCTCTCAAACAAATATACCGCTTTGGATATTGTTGAGGGGGATGACTTATCAGGGGAAGGCAGCAGCAGCCAACTTCCTGGCACCAGGGGTAGCTCTGCTGCACAGGCTGGGAGGAAAAAGAGTGGAAGAGCTATAGTGGTAGGGGATTCTATCGTAAGGGGAACAGACAGGCGTTTCCGTGGCCGTAAACGTGACTCCAGGATGGTTTGTTGCCTCCCTGGTGCCAGGGTCATGGATGTCACTGAGCGGCTACAGGGCATTCTCAAGGGGGAGGGTGAGCAGGCAGAGGTCGTGGTCCACATTGGGACCAACAACATAGGTAGGAAGGGAGATGAGGTCCTGCATCAAGAATTTAGGGAGCTAGGTAGCAGATTAAAGAGCAGGACCTCAAAGGTTGTAATCTCTGGATTACTCCCAGTGCCACGGGCTAGTGAGTATAGAAATAGGAGGATAGAACAGATGAATGCGTGGCTAAAGAGTTGGTGCAGGAGGGAGGGTTTCAGTTTCCTGGATCACTGGGCCTGCTTCTGGGGAAGGTGGGACTTGTACAAGTCGGACGGGTTGCACCTGAACCAGAGCGGGACAAATATCCTTGCGGGGAGGTTTGCTAGCACTGTTGGGGGGGGTTTAAACTAACTTGGCAGGGGGATGGGATACAGAGTGGAGCTACAATAGGGGGTGATGTGCAGCCAAATATAGAGAAAAAAACAAGTCAGCTTGGAAGACAGGACAAATATGTGAGGGCAAGGCTAGATGGCATCTATTTTAATGCAAGGAGTCTTGCGAATAAGGTGGATGAACTGAAGGTGTTGATAAACACATGGGAGTATGATATTGTTGTTGTCACAGAGACATGGTTGAGGGAGGGGCAAGACTGGCAGCTCAATATTCCGGGGTACAGAATCTTCAGGCGAGACAGAGGGGGAGGTATAAGAGGAGGGGGGGTCGCAATATTAATTAAAGAATCAACTACTGCCATAAGGAGGGATGATATATTAGCAGGTTCCTCTAATGAGGCCATATGGGTGGAGCTTAAAAACAAAAAGGGGGCAAGCACTTTGATGGGAGTGTACTATAGGCCCCCAAACAGTCAGGGGGAGATAGAGGAACAGATATGGAGGCAAATCTCAGAAAATTGTGCAAATAATAGGGTAATAATAGTGGGGGATTTCAACTTCCCCAATATTAACTGGGATACTCAGAGTGTAAAAGGCTTAGAGGGTACAAAATTCTTAACGTGCATCCAGGAGAGCTTTTTGAGCCAGCATGTAGAAAGTCCTACAAGAGAGGGGGCGGTACTGGACCTAATTCTAGGGAATGTGGCCGGCCAAGTGGAAGAAGTGCTAGTAGGTGAGCACTTTGGTGACAGTGACCATAATTCGGTGAGATTTAAGGTGGTCATGGAAAAGGACAGGGAGGGGCCAGAAATAAAGGTTCTAAATTGGGGGAAGGCCGATTTTAATAGGATAAGGCAGGATCTGGCCAAAATGGACTGGGATCAGCTGCTTGTAGGAAAATCCGCATCGGAGCAATGGGAGTCTTTCAGAAGGGAGATTGAGACCATACATTGGCAACATGTTCCCGTAAAGGTCAAGGGTGGTTCCAAGAACTCCAGGGAACCTTGGATGTCAGGGGATATACGAGAATGGATTAGGAAAAAAAGGAGGGCTTTTGGCAGATACAAAAGGCTAAAGACGGAGGAAGCCCTAGAGGAGTACAAAAAGTGCAGGGGGATACTTAAAAAAGAAATTAGGAGATCAAGGAGGGGCCATGAAATAACACTGGCGAGCAAAATAAAGGAAAATCCTAAGATGTTTTATAAGTATATTAAGGGTAAGAGGATAACTAGGGAAAACATAGGGCCCATTAGGGACAAAAATGGCAATGTGTGTGTGGAGCCGGCAGATGTAGGAGGGGTTCTAAATGAATTTTTTGCATCTGTTTTCACTATGGAGAAGGACGATGTAGACATAGAAATACGGCAGGGGGACTGTGATATACTCGAACATATTAACATCGAGCGGGAGGAGGTATTGGCGGTTTTAGCAGGCCTAAAAATGGATAAATCTCCAGGCCCGGACGAAATGTATCCCAGGCTACTGTGTGAGGCAAAGGAGGAGATTGCGGGGGCTCTAACACATATATTCAGAACCTCTCTGGCCACAGGGGATGTGCCAGAGGACTGGAGAACCGCTAATGTAGTACCATTATTCAAGAAGGGGAGTAGGGAAATATCGGGGAACTACAGGCCAGTGAGCCTAACATCAGTGGTAGGAAAATTATTGGAAAAAATTCTGAAGGACAAAATTAGTCTCCACTTGGAGAAGCAAGGATTAATCAGGGATAGTCAACATGGCTTTGTCAAGGGAAGATCATGTCTGACTAATTTGATTGAATTTTTTGAGGGGGTGACTAGGCGTGTGGATGAGGGTAACGCAGTGGATGTGGTATACATGGATTTCAGTAAGGCCTTCGATAAAGTCCCGCACAGGAGACTGGTCAAGAAGGTACGAGCCCATGGAATCCAGGGTGCCTTGGCACTTTGGATACAAAACTGGCTTAGTGGCAGAAGGCAGAGGGTGATGGTCGAAGGTTGTTTTTGTGACTGGAAGCCTGTGGCCAGTGGGGTACCACAGGGATCGGTGCTGGGTCCCTTGCTGTTTGTGGTCTGCATTAATGACTTGGATATGAATGTAAAAGGTATGATCAGTAAGTTCGCTGATGATACAAAAATTGGTAGGGTGGTAAATAGCGAGGAGGATAGCCTCAGTCTGCAGGACGATATAGATGGGTTGGTCAGATGGGCGGAACAGTGGCAAATGGAATTTAACCCGGAAAAGTGCGAGGTGATGCACTTTGGAGGGACTAACAAGGCAAGGGAATACACAACGAATGGGAGGTCCCTAGGCAAGACAGAGGGTCAGAGGGATCTTGGTGTGCAAGTTCACAGATCCCTGAAGGCGGCGGAACAGGTAGATAAGGTGGTAAAGGCGGCATATGGGATACTTGCCTTTATTAGCCGAGGCATAGAATATAAGAGCAAGGAGGTTATGATGGAGCTGTATAAAACACTGGTTAGGCCACAGCTGGAGTACTGTGTGCAGTTCTGGTCGCCACACTACAGGAAGGATGTGATCGCTTTGGAGAGGGTGCAGAGGAGATTCACCAGGATGTTACCAGGGCTGGAGCGCTTCAGCTATGAAGAGAGACTGGGAAGATTGGGTTTGTTTTCCTTGGAGCAGAGGAGGCTGAGGGGGGACATGATTGAGGTGTACAAAATTATGAGGGGCACAGATAGGATGGATACTAAGGAGCTTTTTCCCTTTGTTGAGGGTTCTATAACAAGGGGACATAGATTCAAGGTGAAAGGCGGGAGATTTAGAGGGGATTTGAGAAAGAACTTTTTCACCCAGAGGGTGGTTGGAGTCTGGAACTCACTGCCTGAAAGGGTTGTGGAGGCAGGAACCCTCACAACATTCAAGAAGCATTTGGATGAGCACTTGAAATGCCATAGCATACAAGGCTACGGACCAAATGCTGGAATATGGGATTAGAGTAGACAGGGCTTGATGGCCGGCGTGGACACGATGGGCCGAAGGGCCTCTATCCGTGCTGTATAACTCTATGACTCTATGAATAGCTGCCAGTGTGTGTGGCCTGAGAGTTGTGGGTGGGCGACTTGAAACTGTGGTAACTTGTAAGGGTGAGAGGAAGCATCTGGTTGGAAGAGTTGAGTACTGGTGGAAAGAGTTTGTTGGTATGTGGTTGATGGGTGGTGTAGTGCGTGGTGCAATTGGTAGGAGACGCCACTTGACAGTTGACCTCACTCACCTTGACCACTCATGTCAAAGCATTGAACTTATTCCTGCACTGCATTCATGTTCATGATGCTGTGCGCCTGACATTGACTTTGTCTCCCGCTGCCTTTTGGATATATGTCTGGAGGGCTTCTTGCACCCACCCCCCACTCTCCGGATATAGGATGTCCCTCCTTCTGTCCACCTCTTGCACCAAGGTCTCAGCAGAGAACCTCAGAGCACGCACTTTTGCAGGCCTGGTACCAACTCAGATCGGCAGATTGGTGAGATCTGGTGTGCAGATTGGAGGATGTGGGATTTAATAGTACGCAACCTTTATTCAATGTTTTAACATAACTCATCACTGTGTAACTATAGGGATGGGACCTGCATCTGTGTTTTACATGTGCGATGTCTGATCTCCGTTCAGACTCCATGCAGACAGTGGACTGTAATTTTCAGCAAACAACAGGTACCAGTTACCTTTATGAGATTTCTGAGAAACATCCTCCCTTTACGAGATTGGGCAGCCCGTGCTGGTGGAAAGTGCGAATTGCACTGATTCCACATGCCAGGTCCGGAATGGAATGCTGATTGCAGGTCAGTACTCTGGCCGGCCGAAATTCGCGTCCTGCTTGCGCAGGGATCATTGGGTGCGGGGTAATAGCGCATTACGCTACCTGCACCCAAAAACAGTCCTTATCCAATATTTCCCCCATGGACTCTGCCATAGGATCAACATTCATCATTCATCACCCATCTCCGCATCTCCCTCCAGAATATCTATTCATTTATGGACAAGGTCCTTGCCACAGATCAGATTGGGCAATATGCGTAAATTGGTTGTAGTGCATCTCTACATTACAAGAGTGACTACACTTCAAAAGTACTTCATTGGCTGTGAAGCGTTTTGGGACGTCCTGAGGTTGTGAAAGTGGCTATACAAATGCAAGTTCTTTCTTTTCTTTCTTTGCATCCATGACCTTATTATGGATGATTACATTGACATGATGGCCTTGATGGAAACTTAGCTTATGGATGATGATGACACCTTTCTCCTTACTGAATCCTCGTTACCTGGCGATATCCTCATTACCTGGCCCACTCAAACCACCACAGTGGCAGTTGTCACCAAATCTCACCTTGGTCTGTCCACCCATTCCTATGGCACCTTCTCCTCCTTTGACCACCTCAACTTGTTCCACCCCTCTCACCTGTCCTTTAAAATCCGTGTTCTCCACTGCCTTCCCAAGCCCCATACAAGTTTCTCACTGAGATGTCGTCACTCCTTTCCTTCTTCAGCCCCTGCATTGTGCTCAGCTCAACTTGCCCTCTCTCTGACTATTCTCCTGTTCTCTTTTAACCTCTCCCTTCTTATAAACTCTCCTGCACATACTCACGGTCACTCCCTCAACCTTGCCATTGCCCGCAGCTCCCTATTTCCATCGTCTCAATCGCTGACAAGGCCATCATCGCTCACATTCCCCTTCCAACCCCTCCTCCTTCTGTGTCCACCCTGAAATAAAAACTCTCCCCCAAGTCACTTACAAAAACACTTTCAAACTCCTAACTGTTTAGTCTTTGACCCTCCATTCACCACAACACTTCTGCAGCTGTCTATCTGCTCAATCATTCCCTCATCCTCGCTCCCTTAAATCTAAGGGGCGCAGATGTGAACATATATGCCCAACTGGTTTAGCCATTCATTGCTTGATCTGGCTGGGCCACATCAAGCACTATCGGGCTCTGCCCTCCTCTGCAAAAACCGCTTACTACTCCAGGATTGTCCCAGAATGCAAAGATAACCCCTGGCTTCTTTTCTCCACTGCCAATTTTTTTTTGGCCACACTTAATCAAAAGTCAAAACATTTGAGAAGAGCTAAAGTAAGCAGCAGCGGTATCAGAATAAACATAAGGACATACACTTCCTTTTGGTCAGAAGTTGGTATAAAATGTCTAAGAGGGAAATTGGAAGGGGGAAAAATCAAAAAGAGGCAGAACTTGGCTTCTTGCAATAAAAACAAAAGAAGCAGGCAGGCAACTGGAGATGGAAGAGAGACTCGAAATTCTAAGTGATGCCACGAGTGCTGCAGAACTGCAGGTTAAATTGAAATGATGAAATAGAGACCATGGTAAGTTGTGAGTCTTTAGGTTGTACTTATATAATGTTCATGATGTTGACAGGTTCATGAATTTCTGCAGGGGTTCTCACTATCTTCCACTATAACTTCAGAAGATCCATTGAAACCCTTGAGAAATGACGTAAAAGGATTCGAAATTTCTCTGGGCTTTCTATAGATCTGCTGAAGTTACAACAGATGATCAGGAGACCTCCCACAGAATTAAAAATTCTTAGCGATTTACCTGGGAACCCATCTGCTTGCTGAAAAGGGATTTCTTGCATTTTGCCTAAGAAAATAAATTACTGAAATTTCATGGAACTGGTGCCTCCAACACCAAACAGGTTATTAAACTGTAATGTATTTTAGTTCACTGAGTTCCTAAATTTCATCAAGAGAGCTCTGTAACCAGATACGTACATTATATACACACACAGGTAAGAGTTCAAAGTGAGGCAGAATTTGCCAATCCAGAGAATTTAATATTTAATGACATTTCTCAAAAAAGGTAATTAACGCATTACTGATTTTGCTTATAATTATTTTTAATATTTGTTCAATATTATGTGCTGATTTATTTTGTACTTCATATTTCCACTGAATTATAAATAAGAATTTTAATTTAAATGCATTTAAATATATTATTACACCTCTCAAAACTATTTCAAAGTGCTTCACATACAGTGAATTACTTTGAATTGCAGTGACTTACATAAGAAAAATATATCACTTGCTTTAGCCTAAAACAACTTCAGGAGTAATATCCACCTATGCAGAAAAAGTGTGCAGCATTGCATGGAGCTACCTTTAATATAAACAGACTACTACAAGTAGGGTAATTGTTAATCCTCGGCATCACACAACTCTGCAAGAACGGGTTACAGCAAAGTCCAGCTTCTTGATTATAGTGGCCAAGGTCCTTTTATAGTAACCACTGAAACAGAAAACAATCATTAGCATTTTGTTCGCAAAATGTCACATCCCAGTATTTATTTTTGTTTCATCATATCTGTAATCACTTTGATTCTATTTTTTTTTGCCATGGACAGTTTTAAGTTCTGAAAACTCGTATGGGAAATGTCCATATGGCTTCGAAGTTTCTCAAGTGACTCACTTTCTGCCCATTCTGCACCGTACTTAGAACTATAGAACTACACAGTATTAATTTACAGCACAGGAAGCCATTCAACCCATCTGTGTTAGTTCTTTGCTAAAACAATCTAAAACTAATCCCACTGCCCTGCTTTCTCCCCACCTCTGCTTCAAATGTTTATCTAATTTCACTTACAAGATGCAATTGTTTCTGCTTCAGCCATTGCCTGTAGCAAAGCATTCAATGTACTAATAACCCTACAAATAATTTTTTTTCTCCTCACCTCTCTCCTTACTCTCAGTGACAATTTTAAATTGGTGACTCCTCATAACTGACTCCCTAACCAGATGAAATAGTCTTTGTCTATTTACCCTATCAAAAACCATAATTTTTAAAACCTCCACTAAATCTCTTCTTGGCCTTCTCTGCTCTGGTATCTCAAGTCTCTGTTTGTAACTATAGTTTCTCATCCTTGATATTGTAGGAGAAATGCCCTAGGAATTGCCTTAAATGTGTCCTTAAAATGGAGTTAGTAGTCAGGCTGAATACTGAGAAAGGAAAGGTCTAAAACTAGTTAAACCATGAAGGTTTATACAAAAATATATTCTTTACTGGTGATAGAAAAAAGCCGTTAATACCACAAGTCCAGAGATGGCTCATTAAGGGGCACATAAAGATGTCCTGACTTATCTGGATCTGTGCTGGACCCTTTGTGAGCAAAGAACTGAGAAGCAAGGAAATAAACAAATAACCTGACATGTCTAGGTGCTGCTGCTGATTGACTTGGAGATCATCAGGGGTACCAACATTGCTGTGTGAGGTGATTAACACCAGAAGGGCTAAACTCTTCTAACACATGTCATACAGATTGTTCAACAGAATTCTTTGGAAATTAAAGATACATAAGTGTTTTGACATTAAAGTCTTTAGTTCTTAGTTTTTAGTTTAGTTCTAGTTATGTTAGTTATCTTTGTCGTAGAAGGTGTAGGAGTTCTTTGTCTTGAACATATAGCTCACCACCACCTTCTCAAGGGCAATTAAGGATGGGCAATAAATGCTGGCCTTGCCAGCGACGCCCACATCCCATGAACAAATAAAAAAAGGCTGTCTCTATAAAATCGAGAGGAAAGTACAGAAGTTAAGATTGTACAGCTATACCAGCCAGATACAGGCACGTATAGTGTGTCACTTAGATGTACAAGCTTTCCAAGTGTGGTGATATTTAAGTCAGCTAGTCCAGATACAGCTACCAGCCTGAAAGGTGACTATACCCAGGAGGATCCAAAAGAAATGGCTGGCTCCTCTATAGATGGAGGCTCATCACTCTGACATCTCAGAAGGCTAACCCATCCGTCCAAAAGATGATGAGATCACCAGTTCTTCCATTCAAAATGACACGGTTGTATAAGTTCAAGAAAAATTGCTAACTACGACCATAGAGACTTTAATCTATTCAGTACACTGCCAATTTAATGTTGTTAACTTGTCATCCAACTAAGGAATCTAATGCTGAATTAATCTCATCAATTTATATCAATCTCCAACACTGAGCTCAACAGTAAAAATATAATCAGCAAGCAGTTAATGCAGAATTACTGTGATATAACTCCCTTTGTAATCCATTATTTATTAATCAATTAACCTTATTTGCACAATGTTTAAGCGCTGCTAAATAGGATTCTGAGGTTAATAAACAACTGTAGTTCATGACTTTGTTGTCTGACTTTTTGACAATTCATTCACTCAGTAGCTTCTGCTGATCCTGTTGGGAGGTTGGTAGTGTAAATGCTAATATAATCTGAACTGGTTGACGTGAGATACTTCAGTGAGCCAAATTGAGTCATTGTTAACTCTTAGGCATAGAACGAGTAAACCCCGGACTGTTCCTTGACGAGGAGTTAAGGTGAAGAGGTAAGGATTCGTCTGGTCCCTTCGATGAACCTTCTAGTCAGGGTATCATCCCAGTGTTCTTCCAATATCATCCTAGTGAATCTACACTGCATGCCCTTTGTGGCTTTAATATCCTTTCTATAATGGGGCACCCAAAACTGCACAGAGTCATTCAGCTGAAAACAACCACTGCCTTCCACAAATTTTTCATAATCCTTTTGCTCTTATACTCTTATTTATAAAGTCCAAAATGCTATTGGTTTTTTGATGGTTTTATTTGCCATCTGTTCAGAAGGGAAAACATTTAATCTCTTTTCCCATTGAACAGCAAGAGCAGCATGACAGGGCTCTCTACTTTCACCACACTACTGGGTTTCCGAAAGTACATGAGGTCATTGTTGGCACCCATGTAGCTATCCAGGACCCTAGGATGTGCAGCATCCACAGATAAAAGCAGTACACAGATACAATGAGGACTTTGCAGTGTGTGTGCGTGTATGTAAGGGATGAGCCATAATAAGCGTAGAGTGGTACTAGCCCTGGGGAAGACCTTTGGCTTCATGCTCCAAAGTACCTCTATGCTCTCACACCAATAATGTTAAGGACTTGAAATTTCCTCCACTTTGGGCCAGCTCCATTTAAATAGCTGTTGAAGCACTTTAAGTTACTTCCAGCTGTGAATCTGGTGCGAATGCTCCCTGTGGAAGTCTGTTGTACAGGCATGTACTTGCTCAGAATAAGTAACATCCTGAATAAGTTTAATGGAAGCCCTTAAATAACCACATTTACCTTGGATTTGTACAGGACCAGGAATTTCTAGGCTATAGTTGTTGACAAAAGTTTGTTATCTATAAACAACTTTAGATTTGACGTCTCTATCAAAATCTATTAGCATTTAACATTTTTTCACCCAAGGCAGAAACTTACTGTATAATCATAAAAAAGGTTTGGTAGGTGCTGTTTTTAACTGGTTCAAATGCATATATTAAGAAAAAAAATGATTCAAATATCCCACTATTTAACCTTTTAAGTACTCAAGCTTCTTTATAGTTTTCAAAACACACACCTAATTAATTTTATATTTCTGCAAAGACAAGGTTCTGCAACTTTGTATTTCCTTCAATTCCTCCTTTCTCCCCTGAAGGACACAAACTGCCCTGTACTACCTCAACAAAGTGACCATTCATCTGTGAGAAAAAACTTAACTGGAACTTTCCGACAAAAAAACTCACTGGTGGTGCTCAGCTGAATCATAAAAAAAGGCTTAAAAATGCCATTTAAAATAGAACTAAACAAACTTCCCACTGTGCTCAAGTCCTAATAACCAATATTTGTTCCCCTATTCATTCACTGCATGCTCTTCAATGGGGAAACATCACAAGAGCCATGACACAACAACAAAAAACGCTATACTGGACAAAACAACTCAAGTATATTCCCCGAAGCAAGGAGAATATCTAGACAACAGCAATCACAACATAATAAGGTTTAAGGTAAAGATTGAGAAAGACTTAAGTTAGACAAAGACCAGACTAATAAATTGGAAAAAGCTGATTTTCAGGGGATGAGAATGGAACTAGGGAAAATAAACTGGAAAAATTTACTGATAAACAAAGAAATAGAGCAGCAGTGGGAAACATTTAAAATGGTGATCAAGATAGTCCAGGAGAAATGTATCCCACTAAAATGCAAGAAAAAACTAGCCAGTAATGATACACCATGGATGAATAAAGAAATATGGGAAAAATTGAAACTAAAGAAAAAGGCATACACTAAGTACATAGACAACAAAGGGGAGGATGATAAAAAGGAATACAAAAAGGTCAGAAGTTAAAAAACAAACAATTAGGAAGGCAAAGAGAAACTACAAAATTAAATTATCAAGGAATTTAAAAAGAAATAGTAAAGTATTCTACAGGCACAAAAATGACAAAAGAAAAATCAGGATAGGGATAGGGCTACTAAGGGATGCATAAGATAAACTCTCAGGTAATGACAGCGAAATGGCAGAAATATTAAATAATTACTTTGCCTCGGTATTTACCAGAAAGACTAACAAGGTGGGCATGACATTAGAAGAAGAGATCAAAAAGGATATAAAGACATTTAAGATAGAAAGAGGGGTGATTTTTGATAAACTAATCAAACTTAGAGAGGATAAGGTCCCTGTCCGGATGGATTGCATCCAGGCATGTTAAAAAAGTTAGGGAAGAGATAGCAGAAGCACTATTACATATATATAAAAACTCATTAGAAAAGGGAATAGTGCCAGAGGACTGGTGGGCAGCTAATGTGATTCCTATATTTAAAAAGGGAGATAGAACCAGTCCAGGGAACAATAGACCAATTAGCTTAACTTCGGTAGTAGGAAAGATAATGGAATCCTTACTCAAAGATTTAATAGAAAAATATCCAGAAACCTAAAATTTAATGAAGCATAGTCAGCACGGATTTCAAAAGGGAAGGTCATGCTTGACCAACCTTAATGAATTCTTTGAAGAAGTAATAGAAAGGTAGACAAGAGTAATGTAGTAGATGTAATATATTTGGATTTTCAAAAGGCCTATGATAAAGATTCCACATAGTAGGCTCACGATTAAGGTCAGAGCATGTGGAGTCAGGGGACAAGTAGCAGAATGGATAGCAAGTTGGTTACAAACAGAAAACAGAGAGTAGGGGTTAAAGGTAGTTACTCAGACTGGCAAAAGGTGGGAAGTGGTGTTACACAAGGATCGGAGCTGGGACCACTGTTGTTCACCATTTACATAAAACGATTTGGACTCGAGAATCAGAAGTACAATTTCAAAATTTGCGGACGACACCTAATTGGGGGGGGAGGGGTATAGTTAATACCGAGGAGGACTGTAACAAAATACAGGAGGACGTTAAGAAACTTGCAGAGTGGGCATGTAATTGGCATATAAATTTCAATATAGATAAGTGTGAGGTATTACATTTTGGTAGGAAGAATAAGAGGGCCACATATTGCTGGGATAATAAGAGTCTAAATGAGGTAGAGGAGCAGAGGGATCTGGTACAGACACACAAATCACAAAGTAGCAACACAGGTTAATAAAGCCATAAAAGAAGCAAACCAAACACAGGGGTTCATTTCTAGAGGGATAGAATTGAAAAGCAGAGAAGTTACATTAAACTTGTATAGAACCTTGGTTCGACCACACTTGGAATACTGTGAACTGTTCTGGTCTCTATGTTATAAGAAGGATATAGAGGCACTGGAGAAGATGCAAAAAAGATTTACTAAGATGATACCAGAATTGAGAGGTTATACCTATCAGGAAAGATTGAACAGGCTGGGGCTCTTTTCTCTAAAAAAAGAGAAGACTGAGGAGTGACTGGATGGAGGTCTTTACGATTATGAAAGGGTTTGATAGGGCATTTTGAACAGATATTTTGTATCTGTCTTCACAGTAGAAGACACTAATAACATACAAATAATAATGGAAAATCAAGGGGCAAAAGGGAGGGAGGAACTAAAAACAATCACTATCACTAGAGAAAAAGTACTAGGTAAACTAATGGGTCTAAAGGCTGACAAGTCCCCTGGAACTGATGGCTTGCATCTGAGGGTCTTAAAGGAAGTGGCTACAGAGATAGTGGATGCATTGGTTGTAATCTTCCAGAATTCACTAGATTCTGGAAAGGACCCAGCGGATTGGAAAACCGCAAACGTAACACCCCTATTCAAGAAGGGAGTGAGACAGAAAGCAGGTAATTATAGACCAGTTAGCCTAACATCTGTCATTGGGAAAATGCTGGAATCCATTATTAAGGAAGTAGTAGCAGGACATTTGGAGACTCATAATACAATCAAGGAGAGTCAACATGGTTTTATGAAGGGGAAATCGTGTCTGACAAATTTATTAGAGTTCTTTGAGGAAGTAACAGGCAGGGTGAATAAAGGGGAACCAATGGATGCAGTATATTTGGATTTCCATAAGGCATTCAATAAGGTGCCACAGAAAAGATTACTGCACAAGATAGGAGCTCATGGTGTTGGGGGTAATATACTGGCATGAATAGAGGATTGGCTAACTAACAGAAAACAAAGAGTCAGGATAAAAGGGTCATTTTCAAAATGGCAATCTGTAACTAGTGGGGTGCCGCAGGGATCAGCGCTGGGGCCTCAACTATTTACAATATATATCAGTGACTTGGATGAAGGAACAGAGTGTCTTGTGGCCAAATTTGCTGATGATACAAAGATAGGTGGAAAAGCAAGTTGCGATGAGGACACAAAGTGTCTGCAAAGGGATATTGACAGGTGAATGGGCAAAAATCTGGCAGATGGAATGTAATGTGGGAAAATGTGAAGTCGTCCACTTTGGGAGGAAAAATAAAAAAGCAAAATATTATTTGAATGGAGAAATACTACAAAATGCTGTGGTACAGAGGGATCTGGGTGTCCTCGTACAAGAAGTCAACACAGGCGCAGCAGGTAATCCGGAAGGCAAACGGAATATTGGCCTTATTTCTAGGGGGATGGAGTATAAAAGCAATTAGACGTGTTTCAAGAGGGAAGGGGTTGAGGAATAGGGTTAGAGTGTGGATACATGGGATTGAGATCAAAAAGGGACAAACTGATTAGGCAAGTAGCTTTTTCCCATTCCCAAAAAAATATGCAATATTTCTATTCGGTTATTTTAATGGCTGCATCAGTTATTGAGACTAAGCTTATCTGGCCAATAATTAGAAGATTAACTATTTAAACAGTTATCAAAATGCTAGATAGGTCTGGAAAATTATTCTATGGTATATAACTAGATATGTTCAAAATTCATGTACAATATGTATTTGCCCACTCACTCAACTCGTCTAAATTACCTTGAAGTCTCTTTGCATCCTCGTCACAACTCACGATCCCACCTAATTTTGTGTCGTCAGCAAAGTTGGAAATATTACATTAGGTTCCCTCATCCAAATCATTGATCTATATTGTGAATAGCTGGGGCCCAAGCACTGATCCCTGCGGTTCCCCACTAGTCACCGCCTGCCACCCCAAAACAGACCCATTTATTCCTACTCACTGTTTCCTGTCTGTTAACCAATTTTCAATCCATGCCAGTATATTACCACAAATCCCATGTTCTTTAATTTTGCACACTAACCTCTTATGTGGGACTTTATCAAAGGCCTTCTGAAAATCCAAATAAACCACATCCACTGGTTCTCCCTCATCTATTTTACCAGTTACATCCTCAAAAAACTCCAGTAGGTTTGTCAAACATGATTTCCCTTCCATAAATTCATGCTGACTTTGTCTAGTCCCGTTGATATTTTCTAAATGTCCAGTTATCAAATCCTTTATAATAGACTCTAGCATTTTCCCTACTACTGATGTTAGGCTAACCGATCTGTTATCCCCTGTTTTCTCGTTCCCTCCTTTTTTAAATAGTGGGCTTACATTTGCCACCCTCCAATCTGCAGGAATTGTTCCATAATCTATAGAATTTTGGATGATGACAACTAATGCATCCACTATTTCCATGGCTACCTCTTTTAGTACTCTGGGATGCAGACTATCAGGCCCTGGGGATTTATCGGCTTTCAGACCCATTAATTTCTCCAGCACTATTTTTTTACTAATACTAATTTCCTTAAATTCCTCCTTCTCACTAGTCCCTTGGTTCCCTAGCATTTCTGGGAAGTTATTTGTGTCCTCTTGCGTGAAGACAGAACCGAAGTATTTATTTAATTGCTCTGCCATTTCCTTGTTCCCCATTATAAATTCTCCCGTTTCTGACTGTAAGGGACCTACATTTGTCTTCACTAATCTTTTTCTTTTTACATACTTGTAGAAGCTTTTACAGTCTGCTTTTATGTTCCTTGCAAGTTTACTCTCATACTTTATTTTTCCCCTCTTAATCAATCTCTTGGTCCTTTTTTGCTGAATTCTAAATTGCTCCTAATCCTCAGGCTTGCTACTTTTTCTGGCAACTTTATATGACTCTCTTTGGATCTAATACTATCCTTACTTTCTTTTGTTAGCCATGGTGGGCCACTTTTCCTTTTGTGTTTTTGCGCCAGAAAGGAATGTATAATTATTGCAATACATGCATTCGTTCCTTAAATGTTAGCCATGTTAGACAAGTTGAGTGAGTGCGCAAATACATGGCAGATGCAGTATAATGTGGATAAATATGACGTTATCCACTTCAGAAGGTAAAACAGAAAGGCAGAGTATTTTTTAAATGGTGATAGATTGGGAAATGTTGATGTACAAAGGGACCTGGGTGTCTTAGTACACCAGTCACTGAAAGCAAACATGCAGGTGCAGCAAGCAGTTAGGAAGGCAAATGGTATGTTGGCCTTCATTGCAAGAGGATTTGAGTACAGAAGCAAGGATGTCTTACTGCAGTTATACAGGGCCTTGGTGAGACTGCACCTGGAGTATTGTGTGCCGTTTTGGTCTCCTTAACTAAGAAAGGATATACTTGCCATAGAGGGAGTGCAGCGACGGTTCACCAGACTGATTCCTGGGATGGCAGGCCAGTCGTATGAGGAGAGATTGCGTCGACTCGGCCTGTATTCACTCAAGTTTAGAAGAATGAGAGGGGATCTCATTGAAACATATAAAATTCTGACAGAGCTAGACAGACTGGATGCAGGGAGGATGTTTCCCTAGCTGTGGGTACAGAACGAGGGTTCACAGTCTCAGGATACGAGGTAGGACATCTAGTACTGAGATGAGGAGAAATTTCTTCACTAAGAGGGCCGTGAACCTGTGGAATTCTCTACCACTGAAGGCTGTGAAGGCCAAGACACTGAATATATTTAAGAAGGAGCTAGATAGATTTCTAGACACAAAAGGCATCAAGGGGTATGGGGCAAGAGCGGGAATATGGTATTGAGATAGAGGATCAGCCATGATCATACTGAATGGCGCAGCAGGCTTGAAGGGCCGAATGGCCTACTCCTGCTTCTATGTTTATGTTTCTATATATAAATAAGTTACAAGATTAATTCTTAGATCAAACAAAAGCTGTTTTCAAAGCATGCTACAAAAAAATATCACGACATTTGTCTTGAGTTCAGACTTTTTGTTTTAATTTTCTAATTAAAGTTGATAACGGAAAGAAAATGCTTTATTTTGTGGTTGCTTTGAGTGCTTCTGCCCTTATAATGTAATTATTTCCTTATACTGGAGAAAACAATCAGTCATGGAACAAAACCACCATAGAAAAATTACACTTTCCTGAATAACTAATAATGCTTGCAGAGTAGCACACTAGAATGAAGGGCAAATTGTAAAATTGAACTCAAGATGAACAATTCATGATTAAACAGCATTAAAATCCATCAATACTGAATTTTTTAACTAACCACTTTCAACTAAAATATTATTTTACAACCTTCTATAGGCTAGCAAACTCAATGCAGCATGGTGTATTATAATCTAAGTCCCAAATATCTATGTTTTGACACTGCTGCTGTTTAGTAAATTATCTATTCTATTACAAGTTCTGAAGTATTCAAGTAAAGGCAAAATCATTGCAACACCAAAGGCAGATTGACAATCTGAAAGCTGTGAGTGAATTCTGTGAGATAATTAACACAGAGCAGAACTTGCAGTTGAATTACATCCAACATACAACTGAGCATTCACAAAGAAACTGCTTAAATCCAGTCACTAGGTGGAGCTAAAACATAGGTAATTACTTTTCTATCAAGCAATTCTATATTTTGATTTGATTTCGAAGTTATTACATGATGGCCCTGAATTTCTGTAGGGCCTAAGCCCCCCCACTCCCAGAGTAAGTCCACCAGGTGTGCAGCAGAGGGGGCAGGAAATCGGCCAGGTCCCGGATTTGTTGGGTCCAGGTCCTAGATTTGTTGGATCCCTGGCTACTTTGCCAGTTTCGATCAAGGTCCATTTGGGGCGGAACCTCCATCCTTCCCAATCATGGCTCATGACATTGGAAGGGCTGAGGCTCTGTTTTGAGGCGGAGTGGCGGGGGGAATTACCACGCAGGAATTTCCTCAATCTCCAGCCTCCTTTCCACTGAGTGCCCTGTTTACTGGCATACCAGCACACAAAGTGGTGGAAGTGGACCCCTCCACCAAAAAATTGCCGGCATGTCAGGTAGATCAGACCCTTTCTAAAGAGGGACAATTAGGCCTGCAAAGAATCTTTACTAAGTCAGTGGCGCCAGTAGCTGCTCTAGCAGCTTACGAGCGCCACATTACCCATCCCCACTCCCCCACCCACATCTATCAGGCGTTCAAGATGCATCCATAGGAATAGGAGTAGGCCATTTAGCCCCTTCAGCCATTCAATTAGATAATGGCTGATCTGTCTCTTAAATCCATCTACCCGCCTTGGTTTCTTAATCGATAATACCTTCGTCTAGTAAAAATTTATCAATCTCAGTTTTGAAATTTTCAATTGAACTAGCCTTAACAGCTTTTTGGGGGAAGAGAGTTACAGATTCCCACTACCCTTTGTGTGAAGAATTGCATCCTGACAGCACCTCTGAACGACCAAGCTCTAATTTTAAGGTTATGTCCCCTTGTTCTGGACTCCCCCACCAGAGGAAATAGTTTCTATCTATCCTATGAAGTCCTTTAATCATCTTAAACACCTCAATTAAATCACCCCTTAATCTTCTATACTCAAGGGAATACAAGACTAGTATATGCAACCTGTCCTTATAATTTAACCCTTTTAGCCCCGGTATTATTTTGGTGAATCTGCGTTGCACCACCTCCAAGGTCAATATATCCTTCCTGAGATGCAGTGCCCAGGATTGAACGCAGTATTCTAAATGGGGTCTAACCAGAGATTTATATAACTGCCATCCACAGTGGTGCAATCATCCACCACTGGCATGATAGTGAAGTGACTTCCTCCTAACCCCAGATACTTCAATGGGGTCAGAAGTGGAGATCACCAGCTGGTAGAGCAGATCTGCGCATTTTTTGGGCCCAACATCTTGTGCTGTATTGAGTTCCATCGAGCAACCATCACAGCCCAAATCAAGGTGAGAGAGTCACCAAAATGCCACGTTGCCGAGCAGCGCACAGATTTGTAAACAGATTCAGAAACCACTTCGAAAAATATTGTAACAAGGTTAAGGAATAATTAACTGAATAAATCACACACATCCCCATGTTATGAGTTCATGGAGATGCCCTAACCTCAGCTACTCACCATTATATTGACAATTTTCTATTGTGATTTCATTATTTTTATAGAGTGTGCATTTGATTTATACCAAGGATTTATGGCACCACTAAACTTTTTCTTCAAATTGAGAGAATGGTTTCGTCTTTCATCAACTATCTGGTCCCAATAGTTAAGATGACTATTTTAACATGTTCACTTGGTAAAAATTTAAATTACTCTTAGTTTTTTTGTTGCTGTTTTCAGGTAAATCTACAACCTATTGGTACATAAACTTGAAATTTGCAGAGAACTGACAAAATTAGTTTCAACTTTGCAAGCTGTTTTAAAAAGTTGTTTCAATGGTATACGCATCCAGTGTGGTGGTTTGTACAAAACAAACTGTTTGAGTTCTTCCAATGACTGCATTGGCAACGTATAACCAAGCCATTCAGACCGAAAACCTCCGTTTTCATTCCTGGTCTGTGCTGAGTTTCCAAGATCATATTAGGAGGATTATCATTAGCTTCAGCTGTGGTGGTGGGGGTGGGGGCGGTGGTGGTAGGAAAGAGAATCAGGCCGGAGTCCCACTTCTGATCACTATGCAGTCGTCCCCCTTGAATAATTGCACATGTGGATGTCAGATGAGAGCAGTATGAACCTTCCATGGTGAATATCCCTACACCACCTAGACTCACACAAAGAATCGCGCCAAGTACTGGAGAGCTGATGGTAATGCACCCTAACAGTAGTCAACAGCTTCAAGAGAGAAGAACATTGGAAAAAACACAAGGAAACCACCCGTCATAGGTACCACAATGACCAACAAGTGCCACACAGCTTTTTTTTTTAAATTGCATAAACCACCAATCTCTGCTATTTATCCTCCACATCATGTTGAACACACTATTTTTTGACATTAGCAGCTTGCTTTTAATTTTTCAGCCAAATATTGCATATGACTTCAATACAATTGATATTCAAATAGTTTCAGAAGGATTACATTTGACAATAATCAACAAGAACATTCTGTACATCAACAATACCAACTTGCATTTATATAGCAGCTTTAAGATAGAAAAATTCCCCAAAGCACTTCACAGAGGAAAAAGGACAGCACACCAAAGGGAGAAAGAGATTAGGAGGGTGTCCAAAAGCTTGGTCAAAGAGGTTGGTTTTACAGAGGGTGTTAAAGGAAGAGAGAGAGGTTGAAAATCGGAGGGGCTTATGGAGGGAATTCCAAAGAGTGGGACCTATGCAGCTGAAGGCCCAACTGCCAATGGTATAGCGAAGGGAGGGGATGCACAAGAGGCCAGAGTCAGCGGAACGGAGAGAACAGGAGGAGGATTGTAGTGCTGGAGGTAGTTACAGTTATAGGCAGGAGCAAGGCCATGGAAGGATTTAAGCACAAAGATAAGAATTTTAAATTTGAGACATTGGGAGACTCTGAGCCAATGTAGTCAGTAAGGACAGCGGTGATGATAAAATAGGACTTATTTTGTAATAGGATATCAACAGCAGAGTTTTGGAAGAGCTGAAATTTACAGAGGGTACAGAACGGGAGGCCGGCCAGGAAATTATTGGAATAATCTATACCAGAGGTGAGAAAGGATTTTACAGAGAAATTATTGCTTTGGTAAGAGGCAATTCATCATTTTTTTTTAAAAATGGTATGGTAAGAATTAAGAGTAATCTAATGGGCCTTTATACTGAAGTTAAAGTTTTGATGCTCATTTAGAGAGCAGCAGCATTTCAGGCTACTGAAATATTTAAAATAAAAACAATGGGGAGACTTGTAGGTTGGGCACAAAATGGGTACAACATCGGTGCTGTACCTGTGTTGCCCACCCAACATATCAGTCAGGAGCACTTTCAGGTTTGGGCTCCATTAACATTTTTTGACAAGCTGGGGGCACCAACTGGAGGAGCAAAGTAAACTTGTTGCTGCATGCAGCCCGCTGGCAGGTAAGGCCTGTAGCGGGGAGGGGGGCCAGTGGAGCAGATGCCTGTGGGGCAAGAACAAGCCAGCAGCGGGCCACAAGATTTTTGTAGGGCTAGAGAGCACACTTAGAGCTGCCAACCCTCCCAGATTGTGCAGAAATCTCCCAAAATGGATGACTGATCTCCCAACCCAAAAAAAAGTATATCGCGTTTGCACAACCATGTACTGCTTGGTGATATAGCGAAACCCTTCCAGCATACCCCTGCCACCATCATCATGCCCACCTCCCTTACACTCAAGGCTTCACAGATACAGCTGTCTGTCTTTTGTTGACAGGCTCTCAGGCATTTCCTGCCTCCCATTTCAAGATACGGCTTGGAAATTCCTCAGTTAGTCCTGCCCCGATGCTGTAACCACCAAAAATGTAGTTCTTCCTATTTTCGGACTCTGACTCGGTGCTGCACGTACCCCAACCAAGAGGCCCAAAGATCAACAGAAATTGTTCCTCGGACCTCATCCACATACTCGAGACGAACTGCTGGCAGTAGCTGCACCTCCACAGGCAGCTCCCTCAATGGGACAATTTAGAGCCATCTGCCTTGCCAAAATCCCAGGAGGGGGTTTGGGGCAATCACAGTGTCTGAGGAGTAGGGGGAATACTCCTGTGCCTCCTGGATCCACAGGATTGGTTTTAAAAAAAATGTTTACAACTTACTTTTCGTTGACAGCCATGGGGGCAGCTGAAGAATCCTAAGTGTGGCAGGTCCTGCCAGGGACTCCTATAAAATAGGCCCCACGAATTTAGCAGTGGGAACGATGCCTTCATAGATTGGGCGCAGGCTGTCCCACTGCTAAATTGTTATGATTTGTGCTCGTTTTACATTCTGAAAAAAGGGCACAACCTATACCAATTTCTACCCGTGTGTTTTGTGTTCTGCTCACTATAACAATTTGAAGGAAAGAAACTGGCTATGGGACAAACAAAAGTTGCCCTAACTGGAGGAAGCATCACTAAAGGTGCAGCTCCTCTCAATCAGCTTACATAGATTCATTTGCTGAGTCTGGGTTAAGGTACCAGAGATCTGTACAAAAAAAGTCCTCTCTCACATTTTTACATTCTAAAACTAGTTTATTTTATAGCATATGACATTGGGCCTGGAAATTCCTGAAAACTTGCACCAAAGCAATGGCGCATCTACAGCGTACGCCATTATTCTGAGCGTAAATGGCCCAGGAAATTATGGCATAAGAGCAAGAGCAGGGCCTCAAACCTACTCCATCATTCAATGATTGAATCATAGAAAGTTACGGCACAGAAGGAGGCCATTCGGCCCATCGTGTCCGTGCCGGCCGAAAAAAAGCTATCCAGTTTAATTCCACTTTCCAGCACTTGGTCCGTAGCCCTGTAGGTTACGGCACTTCAAGTGCACTTCCAAGTACTTTTTAAATGAGTTGAGGGTTTCTGCCTCTACCACCCAGTGAGTTCTAGACTCCCACCAACCTCTGGATGCAAAAAATTCTCCTCAGCTCCCCTCTAATCCTTCTACCAATTACTTTCAATCTATGCCCCCTGGTCACTGACCCATCTAAGGGAAATAGGTCCTCCCTATCCATTCTATCTAGTCCCGTCATAATTTTATATACCTCAATTACATCTCCCCTCAGCCTCCTGTGTTCCAAAGAAAACCCCAGCCTATCCAATTTTTCTCATAGCTAAAATTCTCCAGCCCTGGCAACATCCTCGTAAATCTCCTCTGTACCCACTCTAGTGCGATCACATCTTTCCTGTAATGTAGTGACCAGAACTGTACGCAGAACTCAAGCTGTAGCCTAACCAATGTTTTATACAGTTCTAGCATAACCTCCCTGCTCTTTTGTTCTATGCCTCAGCTAATAAAGGAAAGTATCCCAGAATGCCTTTTTAACCACCTTATCTACCTGTCCTGCTACCTTCAGGGATCTGTGGACATGCACTCCAAGGTCCCTTTGTTCCTCTACGCTTCTCAGTATCCTCCCATTTATTGTGTACTTCCTTGCCTTGTTTGCCCTCCCCAAATGCATTACCTCACACTTCTCTGGATTGAATTCCATTTGCCACTTTTCTGCCCACCTGACCAATCCATTGATATCTTCCTGCAGTCTACAGCTTTCCTCCTCACTATCAACCACACGGCCAATTTTTGTATCACCTGCAAACTTCTTGATCAAGCCCCCCCCCACCAATCATTAATATATACCACAAAAAGCAAGGGACCTACTACTGAGCTTTACGGGACCCCACTGGAAACAGCCATCCAGTCGCAAAAACACCAGTCAATTATTACCATTTGCGTCTTCCCACTGAGCCAATTTTGGATCCAACTAGCCACTTTCCCTTGGATCCTGTGGGCTTTTACTTTTTTGACCAGTCTGCCATGTGGGACGTTGTCAAAAGCCTTGCTAAAATCCACGTACACTACAGCAAACGCATTACCCTCATCGACCATCCTTGCTCCCTGCTCAAAAAATTCAATCAGGTTAGTCAAACACCACCTGTCATTCTATTAGATCCTGGGTGATCTGTACCTCAACACCATTTACCCACCTTTGATCCATATCCCTTGATACCTATACCTAACAAAAATCTATCAATCTCAGTCTTGAAAATTTCAATTGTCCCACCATCCACATCCTTTTGGAAGACCGAGCTCCAGATTTCCACTACCCTTTGTGTGAATAAGTCCTTCCTGATTTCACTCCTGAATGGCCTAGATCCAATATTAAGATTATGTCCCCTTGTTCTTGATTACTCCACCAGAGGAAATAGTCGCTCCATATCTTCCCACTGTTTATGTGCTCTTTGCATAAGTCAAAATATCACCCAGAACTATGTATAATGATGATAGTGAACTTACCTCAAAAAATTGAATGAAAAAGCACACTTTTTTTGTGTCAGTCCAAAACCTGTTTTTAGCCATTCAGGCATAAAAAAGATTTAAGAGTAATTTGTCAGGAGCTAATTTTACAGCTATATTTTTTGCCAACTGATTTACATGGTAGTGACAACAACCACCACATACAACTATTTTCCTCATGGCATCTAAATGAGTAGTTTGATAGCTTATTTCCAAACTGGTGGAACAGGATAAGTTGGAGCAGGACGAATACCCACACTCCACCTTTTATCAATTAACTGTGGTAAGGGCAAATACAAGCCACACTTGAACTTACTGCATTTTTGTAAATAAGTAGGCACATCTGCATCAAACTGTAATGAATACAAACATTGATAAATAAATTAGAAAAATAGACATTCCTGTTGGAGTTTATAAGAACACAAAGGGGGTGAAACTCGGTGGGGATGAAACTCCACTGGGGTTCTCTCACTTTTACTGCCATACCTTCAGTGGAAGAGCCACAGAAACCCACCCCCCCAAAAAAAAAAAAAACATAGTTTATGCCATTTTTCCGGGGTTACCATGGGTCTTCTGCCGAAGTTACGGCGGACATGTGGGAGAACCACCCATGGAAGTTCACCCCCAAAGCCTTCATTCTCCCCCCCCCCCCCCAAAAGACCAATCACAATTTGCACTATTATGGGTTCTCACCAACATATTGGGGGGGAAATTTCTACTACAACAGTAGAATTCTACTACAACATTGGACTTATGCCTCCCTACTGCTGCACGGCTGACCCTGTGCTCGCGTTATCTATTTTATTTAGGTGGGCTCCCAGCATGATTCCCACTTGTATTAAGGAGCCCACCTTGTGGAGGGAGGGAAATTATTACTGTAGACCTTGAGAGCCTGCAGCAGTGCAGCTGAAGAAAAAAATACTTATTTATTTTGAAAAATTTCTAAATTCCAGGATTGAGGAATATTTACAGTTGCTTAGGGGAGGAGGATTTGAATTTTAAATCTCTATCTGCCAACCATACTAACATTGGATTCAAGGAATGTACCAGTGTTCCTAATGTCCAGCTATTCTATGGTGTTAATGGCAGGAAATATGTCACGATGCTTTCCTGTCATAAGTGGACTGGAATACTTCTGCCCATATTTGGGGACATATATTGAATGCCTGCCCTCACCTACAGCTGAAGATCCCAGAAGTAACTATGTGCTGCATTATTTTATATTATTCAATCCTGTCCAAGATTATTCTGCAGTTAATATTTTCATTGTCGCAGCAGCACAGGTTTCATGATGTCCCATGGAGTATTTGATCATCCATGTCTAAACTTATTTTTTTAATCCACTTTTAAAAAACAATATTAATCACACCAAGTGCTTGTGTTGAAATTTTGTTCCACGTATCTACTAATCTGTCAGAAAAAAAAATCCTCCAATCTCTAATCTTACATGAGGCACATTAATTTTCTGTTCTCTCATTTTGTAATCAATTTAAATGAAATAGCCTGGTTACGTTAATGTTATCCATGCCTTTCATCATTATAACGATTCCCCTTTTAATTTCTTTTCTCCAGTAAGAACTAGTTCAGTTCTGTGAATCTCTCACCTTAACATAGCCCTAAGTCCTGCAATTATCCTCATCATTCTTTCCTAAATTCTCTCCAATGCATTGTGTTTTTGAAAGCAGAGTGCTCAAAACTGAACAAAGTTCTAAATGTTATAAAAGGTTCTTGCCAATGCATTCTGCAAGTAACTTTTGATTCAGTATTCATCTCTAGTGTTACTTGCAGATAGTTGCTTTTTAATAACTAAGAAAAAACATTTTGCAGGGAGATTGCAGTTTTGCTTTAAAATCATTTTGTTAATTTTCTTTTACTAAGATTGGTGATGAAAGATGCCGAGCAGTTTTCTTTGTGTGTGTATATGTATGAATAAAATACCAATCCCATTTCTAGGACAAATCAGATTGCATTTAAATGCATACTGATTTTTGAAAGAAAATTTTACCCACTAATTCAAGAATGCATTTAGAGATGCAGCTATATGTTTATGCTTTTATTGTAGGATTTATTCTTTGAGGCTTTAGACAGTTACATTTTTATGTATACAGCATTCCTTTAAGAACTAATGGTGTAACAATTTTTCATCAAAAGATTTTACGCATGCATCAGGAAACCCCAGTTCACTGTTCATTGTACTCATAAATATTTTATAGTCTTTGTTATGACTCATCTCAGTGGTGACTGTAGGCTCAGTTTTGCTGTACAGTTCATCAACTTCCCAGCATGCTGTATAATGAATGTTTCACTTACGCTGCTAATTGCCAAACAATGGTTCCTTCAACCTTTCACCTTTACGTTTCACAACATTATCCCCAATTGCTGGTTTGGTTGCACTTCAAATTTCAACTGGTAAAATATTAAGCATACAACCAATGTTATTCTCTTTAATCCTGGATGCCTTTAAATAAATCATTTAATGACAAATTACTAGTAAAATTACTAAAAGTTTACTATATCTAGAATTGCACCACAATAAGCAACACCTTAAAAGTTGCAAAGAGAAAGCTGTTCGGCCGGATGATAGGCAAAATACACGATAACAGAAGATTGACACAATGCAGTAATTCAATTGTGCGGTTCTGATGGCATAAGCCTTGAAACTGAAGCTCAAGGGATATATGTTAGAAGAACCTTGGGATTGAATTATTCAATGTTATAAACTCACTGCCAGACATTCATTTTTCTTTACCATACATAGCATTCACTTTATTTTATGAAAAAACAACATTCTTTGAGTACAGACGCACTCCCTCTATGGCAAGTATATCCTCTCTTAGGTAAGGAGACCAAAACGGCACACAATACTCCAGGTGTGGTCTTACCAAGGCCCTGTATAACTGCAGTAAGACATCCTTGCTTCTGTACTCAAATCCTCTTGCAATGAAGGCCAACATACCATTTGCTTCCCTAACTGCTTGCTGCACCTGCACGTTTGCTTTCAGTGACTGGTGTGCAAGGACACCCAGGTCCCTTTGTACATCAACATTTCCCAATCTATCACCATTTAAATAATACTCTGCCTTTCTGTTTTTCCTTCTGAAGTGGATAACTTCACATTTATCCACGTTTTACTGCATCTGACATGTATTTGCCCACTCACTCAACTTGTCTAAATCGCCTTGAAGCCTCTTCGCAACTCTCAATCCCACCTAGTTTGAGTCGTCAGCAAACTTGGAAATATTACATTTGGTTCCCTCATCCAAATTATTGATCTATATTGTGAATAGCTGGGACCCAAGCACTGATCCCTGCGGTACCCCACTAGTCACTGCCTGCCACCCCGAAAAAGACCCATTTATTCCTGCTCTCTGTTTCCTGTCTGTTAACCAATTTTCAATCCATGCCAGTATATTACCCCCATCCCATGTGCTTTAATTTTGTGCACTAACCTCTTATGTGGGACTTTATCAAAGGCCTTCTGAAAATCCAAATAAACCACATCCACTGGTTCTCCCTTATCTAGTCTACCAGTTACATCCTCAAAAAGATTCACTAAGATTTTGCAGGACCATTGAGGTTGCTGCATGGTATATAGGAACTAGCAGTGCAAGCACCTTTCCAAGACCAGTGCAAAGCAGCATCAGCAAAGGTCTATTAGTAAGACACCTCCCCTATCAGCTGTAGTTAGCGGTGGACCAGGAAACCCAGAAAAGGAGGAGTAGAAGAGATAAAATAACTTCAAAAAGAAAAAAGGGGGTTTGTAATGATAAACAAGTAGTCATAAAATCATAGAATGATACTGCACAGATGGAGGCCATTCGGCCCTTCATGCCAGTGCCAGCTCTTTGAAAGAGTTATCTAATTAGTCCCATTCCCCTGCCCTTTTCCATAGCCCTGCAAATTTTTCCCCTTCAATTATCATAGAATCATAGAATGGTTACAGCACCGAAGGAGGCCATTCCACATGGTCTCCGTGCCAGCTGTCTGCAGGAGCAATCCAGCTAGTCCCACTCCCCCCCCTCCCTTTCCCCATAGCCCTGCAAATTTTTTCCTTTCAATTACTTATCCAATTCCCTTTTGAAAACCACGATTGAATCTGACTCCACCACCCCCTTAGGCAGTGCATTCCAGATCATAAACACTCACTGTGTAAAAAAAGTATTTCCTCATGGCACCTTTGGTTCTTTTGCCAATCACCTTAAATCTACGTCCTCTAGTTCTTGACCCCTCCACCAATGAGAATAGTTTTTCTATCTACTCTGTCAAGACCCTTCATGATTTTGAATACCTCTCTCAAATCACCTCTCAACCTTCTCTGCTCTAAAGAGAACAACCCCAGCTTCTCCAGTCTATCCATGTAACCGAAGTCCTTCATCCCTGGAACCATTCTAATAAATTATTTATCCAATTCCCTATTGAAAGTTATTATTGAATCTGCTTCCACCACCCTTTCAGTGCATTTCAGATCATAATAACTCGCAGTGTAAAAACAAAATTCTCCTCAACTTGCCTCTGGTTCTTAAATCGGGCAAGTGGATAAAATCCCGGAAATGGCAATCCAGCCCCCAACCCGTCACGTTCCCGGCCGCTGCTATATTAATGGCAACGAGTTTCAGATCCGACAAGTCTCCCGCTGTAGAAAGGCATGAGGCTCATTAATATATGCAAATCGGGGTCCTGTGGTGCAATTAGGTCCCCAATATGATTTTTAATGAGTAGCAGCAGATTAGCAAGGTTACTAGGGGAACCCTGGCGGATTGGGTCCTGACTGATCAACGTGCTGAAAGTAAAAGGACCATGATGTGAGTAAATCTGCAACACTCATAGGGCTCTTTCACTTCATTGTGGGATGTGATTCTGTGATCACTATCTGCTTTGGGTTGTACTTTTGAGAGTCTTTGGAAAAAAATACGAGAAGCTGATTATGGGCAAGCTGAAGGAGGAACTGTAGGTGGGTCACAGAGAAGGCAGCAACAGAAGGGCCATGCACACAGAGGCCTTACCCACCTCACAGGGTCTACAGACAGAGGCTCAGCTTCCTTGATATATCTGAGGAACAGTGCGTCAGAAGGCTCAGATTGTCAAAGCGGGCAGTCGTGGACTTCGGCAGCCTCTCGAAGAAGACCTCCTGCCATGCCATGCCAGTAGTACTGAAAGTAACCACCACCCTCAACTTTTACACCTCTGGATCCTTACAAGCTGCCACGGGGACATAAAAGTTGTCGCAGTCAGCCACCCACTTGGTTGTGGCAGCAGCAGATTTCATCTTCCCACTTGTGGGGAACAACACATCCCTCCTGGCCCTCACTTCACCCAGCATGATCTCTAGGGAAGCATCCGATAGCCTGAGGGCCATCTTCCCTCTCTTTGCAGCCTTAGGTCCAATTTGTAACTTTTCTTCAATGTTTCCTCACTCCTTTCCCTTAGCCTCCCTTGCAGAGGTGGACTGAGCCTTTAAATAGTGGCCGAGAAGTTGCATCATGCGGGTGGATGGCACACCTGCATAATATGTCATTACAATGAGGAATCAGGAAGCTTTACTTAAAAAGACACCTGGCCGTTAAAAGTGACCAGAATCCATGTTATGCGATGCTGCGGTTTCATTGCCCACTACGTTCCCAATTCCGGGTAAATATCGGGGCAAAGATTTTGCTGTCTTGACTGGTCCAGGAGATGTTACTGCGCATCTTTTAAAAGGTGCGCAAAATCAGGAACCTTTGTTGCGCAATTATGCTCTCAGGAGAGGAATCACCATGTAATAGGAGGAAAGAGAGGGTTCAGGAATGGGACAAAAAAGTCGGAAATAACGAGGTTCAGCTTCAGAAGTTGCCAGCCCCACTGAAGCAGCAACAAAGATCTCAAATTCAACATTTAGTGGAGAACCAATTCTCTTCAAAAGCACAGTCATTCTAACAATGAACTGTCATACCAACCGTGGCTCAGTACTATATCTCTCCCACTATGTCTGCGCATCAGGTCATATCGTGAAACAGAAAGGTATCACAAAACAAAGGAAATCTCAGCACAAAGTTCAACTCCAAATTCTCAACATTTATTTGTGAGGGTTTTGTGTAGTATAGGTGTTTCTCTTACCAATGCTTCTCCTTTATGACAATGTACGGTGAGGGTCTTTTACTGATTATTCTAGGTCCTACCTTAGTGAGAGAAGAAGTGAAATGGCTGGTTACTTCCTTCTGTAGGATCAGAAGATAGCCCTGGAACTGCAGACATCACGTCTATTACTATGGTAGCTGCATGGCCTGCTTGTTTTCTGGCACTGCATGAATTGAGTGGGATAGCTGGGGAGCATGGATGGTAAGTCACCTTGAGAGGCAGTTTCCTCATCCTGGGCGACTCCTGTCATACCTCTGCTGCTGAACACTCCCTTACCTTTTATTCCATCTGCATGGAAGCAGGCTGCAGAGCTGCAATGAGGTCGCTGAAGCCTTTAAGCAAGTTCCTGTCCAGGCAATTCTTCAGCATGATGAATCCACACAGAATCGACTCATGGACATTGGTGCCCAAAGACTCTCTATCATCAGTTATACCACACCTGAGAAATTCTACTGCTGTGCTTAGGACCTCTGTTAAGAGAGGCTCCCCTGCAGATGCCACTCACCCCAGGATGGACTGCAGGTCTGTGAAGCAGTCAAATATCACTGCATTGATAGAAATAGTGGACTCCTCCATACTAGCTATTAATAATTGCAGGGTTCTTTGCAGATTCTCAAAGGACTCAATGAATTGATGGTGCTAAGAAAGCAGCCTTCTTTTGTAGGCCCAATTTTAACCCAGACCAGGAATTGGACAGGAAGGGGCCAAGGCAGCGTGAGACCTGGGCGATTTCATTGCTCAGGCATCATCTGCATGCTGCCAGTCAGTTGCCTGCCTAAGGCCAGCAAGAAGCAGCAGCTGGCCAGAGGGCAGGCGGAAATGGAACGGCAGGAGCAGGAGGCTACAGGCCGGGACTGAAAAAAATAGTCCCTAGTACTCAGGTAAGTTGCGGGGAGAACTTAACTTTTCTTGTGGGGCTTGGAGAATCACCCCTGCTCCTTCTGATCCCAAAAGGAAGGTTAAAAAAAAAGTTTCCTCTTTTGGCTTCCTCTAGCCCAGCTCCTCTTCCCACTAGCTTCACCTGGTAAGAAAGACACAATGGCTTCTCCACTCAGGCCGCCAGTTAAAAAAGTAGTCAGGCCCTGATGAATGTGATCAGGGCCCGATCTGCATATTTAAAGAAGGACCCCGCCAGTTTCAGGCAGATGTCCTTGCTGCCTGCTCAAAAGAGCAGGTTAAAATTGAAGACTGCGGGAAGGGAGCAAGGCATCAGCGGTAAGTCTTAAGGCTGATTTTAACTGCATGCCTACCCGGTTATTGAAAAAATTGGCCTTCGGTTGTCTTTCCCCAGATTAGATATTCCTGGGCTGATGCTTAATCCAGTTGGAGTGAGTGATGCTGTGTGTTGTGAGGTAGATGGGCTCTTAATCTCAGGGTCTACAAGCTGATGGTCCTCAGCTATTCCTGGGGAAATATAATAGGAAGAAGCATACTTAACAGTCTGAAAGATACCCCTTGTATGACATTTCATGTCATATGATATGATGTTGTGGTGCCAGTTATGTTGCCTGTTGCAGAATGCCTGACTAAATAACAAAATTCCCTGAGGGAAGTGAAGATTGCAAGAATGTGTACTAGCCTGCTGTCCACCACTTGTATGTACTTTTCCAATCGGCACCACTAGTGTCCGCCCACAATATTGAGAGTTAGCTCCTCCAGGCAGCGTCAGGCTTTAAACTGGGGATGCTTTTTCCAGTTGCCAGCCTCTCCCTTCTGCTGTGAGCCTCTTTTTCCTTCAATAATGAATAAATTGAAGTGCTGAATGTTTAAGGAGCACTATCATAGCTGTGCAATTGGCGACTGCATTTCCCAAAATAAGGGTGCAGTAACTTTCCCTCCTATTCAACGTCTATATTTTTATCCTTTCTGTAAAACATTCTGAGACATCCTTCTGACATGAGGAATGCTATGAAAGTTGTTTTGTTGACCTCGTTAAATAATTGGATTTTCATAAAACTTATCAAGCTAATTTCCCCGATCCACCATGTCAGCAATCTCTCTGAAAATCTCCACCAAGTGACTTAAACATGGTCTTTTTCCCTGAATCCATGCTTACACTCCTTTAACAAGTTGTATTTTCCATGCAATCCAAAATAGATCTCTCAAAATTGTTTCAAAGACTTTTCCTACAAATCTACGCTTACAGAACAGCTAGATCCTGTGGGCCTTCTCTTAAGGACCAGATGAAGTGCAGAGTGCTCTGTGAAGAACAGAGGCAGAAAGGATCAAGATTATTGGGGATTTTGAGAGAGTGGTGCTAACCGTGTTAATCTCATGTAGAATATCTCAGTGCAGTACAGTATATAATTGTGTTGTCCACCTCCAGCATATTACAAGCATAAACCAAACAAAATAATGTTATTTAATTAAAATTAATGAATTAAGAAGACTATAATAAAACCCACCAATTACAAAGTGCTGGGCCTAAAACAAAATTCTGAGTTAATACCAGTGATATCTAATTGCACATTCTTATTGTTTAGCTATGAGACTGAAATAATAATAAGCATTACAACAGTTATGGAGTTAGGAAAGGAAGAACTTGCATTTCCATGGCATTTTATCATGTCTTTTAGAAATTTCCCAAAGGTGTTCAGATACAATTTTTGAATTGCAGTCACTGTTATGTAGGCAAATATGGCAGCGACAGCAACAAGATGACTAACCAGTGCCACAAAATCTTTAACATCCACTAGTGCCATTGGAACAGACAGACGAGGCTTCAGTTTAACATCTTATCTGAAGGACAATACCTCTGATGATGCAACATTCCCTCAGTACTGCAGTGAAGCATCAGCCTAGGTTATGTGCTTAAGTCCTGGAGTGGGGCTTGAACCTAAAATAAATCTGATTCAAAGGCAAGAGTGCTACCAGCTGAGCAGAGATGACACTTCACAGCAACTGTGAGGAAATATTACAGCTCCTATATCAATGTATATGGTGCCCTGTTTCTTAATTCTGAGACGCCACTATGAGCCTAGACTTTCCACTAGAATTATGCCAGCGACCTGGCCTACCTCCAGCAGAATGCAGCAGATATTTATTCAAGAATTGTTCTAATGGCTTCCCACTCATCCCATTAGTTTTGCCATTTTCTTCTGGAAGTAATCCAAATATGGATTGGCATATTATAATTATAGGCAAATGATGGAAATACATCATAAGATGTATTACATCATAAGCTGGACACAAGGAGCAGCTGTTTGTCCTTGGCATCCAGCATTGCTATGGGTGGCACAGGGGCCATTGGAATTTTAAAGAGCTTGAAAGCCTGTGCAGTTGTTCACAATATGATCAATTGCACAGGTAAAGGTACTGTTTTTTAAAAAAAATCCAATTTTCTTTTAATTCATCAGGCATCGCAGAGACCATCGGCAATGCTATGCTGCAACAGGTTGTCTTGGTTTATCGCAGCCGTTCTTCACACCTCCCCAAGGCAGAATCCCCATCCTTCCCCGAGGTGACCCTGAGCCAAGAAAATCAGCTGCACTCGGAGCATTCATGCAGCAGGCGGCACAGCCCCCTTGTCGCACTTCCACCAGCACAACAGCTGAACGGAAAATCTAGACTATTATGTCCATATTTAAATAATTTACAAGTATTTCCAGTAATGACACTTTGACTTGTTAACAATGTTTAGAAGTATACTCTTTTAAAAAGAAATATATACTTTTCCAAGCTAATTATTTTTGCACACGTCCAATGAACAGTAGTACAAAACTGAACTAAAAAACAAATGCTCTTTAATAGGCAATAAAAATAATGAAGTCAGTGCAATAACGTATCGCAATACTCAGCAGCTAACATTTAAGTAACGTTTTGTTCAGCAGTACCTTGTCTGTGAGAATGCTACTTATGTTCTATACACTCTGATGCTTAATTATGGAACAGGTTACATTTCAATATCTGTTTAAATATGTATAGTATGATTTTAACATCCTATTGAGCAACATATTTCTGTTTTAAAAAACACTTTACAACATAACATCAAACAGCTTCTGAAATATGCACATTCCCCATCAATTCATCTTTTATTTATAACTGCGATATAATATAGTTTTCTACATGCATATTACAATGCAATTGGTTCAAATAAAAGTTTGACTCGACAATGGACTGGAAATAAAAGGCCACCACATGCAGTTTTATCTATAAAGAATGATAAATCTGACCCCTGCCACTAGATACTCACTGTTTGATGCATTTGGTTAAAGAATGTCATTGGCTTTGCTTTCTTCTGAACAGAAGAAGATGATTAAATCTCAGCTGGTGTTGCATGCCAAAAAGTCCAGAATATTCATTTCTCAGTGGTAAACCAGACAGTTGATTTTGTTTCCACTTTGACTGCTTGCTAGGCTGGGAAATTTGATCTGGATATCAGTTACACGAGGATAAAGTTAACAGGACAGCTAACAGAATAATCAAGTTTGTGTAGAAAGCCTCAAGCTAAAACAGTGTACAAATATCAGTCTCAAAGCATCTCAGGGGCACTTAAATGCAATTGAGTACCTCTGCTTCTAAGATCTGTATTCTCAGAGGCCATGTACAATCTCAATGATATGTACAAGTCCTTCGACAGCACCCAGCCAGCAACATAGTGTAGATATTAGTAGTAAACTGGAAAAATTGGCATCATAGCAAATGCCACAAATCCTTTTCCTTATGGATTCCTACTACCCTCTTTTTGTGACCTTAACAAATGACATTGAGGATGTCAGGGTCAATATACCAGACTTCTATTCCAAGTGAAACAATGTCTGAATGAGTTTAAATCCTTAGTAGTGCAATGAATTAAAGAACTATCTAACCCTGAATCCCTCCCTGAAAAACCTGAAACCCTAATAGATGAAAGTCCCCTCCTCTGATAGCTTAAACAATCCTAAGTGATGATGTGGAGATGCCGGTGATGGACTGGGGTTGACAATTGTAAACAATTTTACAACACCAAGTTATAGTCCAGCAATTTTATTTTGAATTCACAAGCTTTCGGAGGCTTCCTCCTTCGTCAGGTGAACGATGTGAAAATGAAATCCTCGAAATGAAGTCCTAAGTGAAACATGTATGTGTAGTCTTTATTTGAGATAAGTGCTAATCCAAATGGCACATGAATTACCACAGTCAGGTGTCAACCTTGGCTCTATAGTAGCACTCTCGTCTAAGTCAGAAGATCATGGATTCAAGACCCACTCCATGATTTGAGCACATAATCGAGGCTGACACTCCAGTGCAGTACTCAGGAAATGCTGTACAGTTGGAGCATCCGTCTTTTGGATGAGACACCTCGCACTTCTCTGCCCTCTCAGGTGAACGTAAAAGATCCCATTAGGCACTATTAGGGAAGCTCTCATGATGTCTTGGCCAACAATTATCCCTCAGCCAACACGTCATCAGAGCCTGATCTTCATATTTAAAGAAGGATCCCACCAGTTTCTGGCAGGTGTTTTTCTCACCAGCCTAAAAGAGCAGATTAAAATCATAATCTGCGGGATCAGTTCGGGATGCCTGTAGGCAAGTTCCATGAGCAGGCAGGGTCATATTCATCCCTTATAGCTTCAGGCGAGTCTAGAGCATTGTGGCAGCAAAGCTCATTGTTATCCCAAGTTGCTAAGTCAAGACAGTTATGTCTAATGCAAGTGTAATGTAAGTGCTCCACATTGCTGTCTTGCAGATGGCCTCAAAGATGATAAAGGAGGCCATTCAGCTCATCCTTCCATATAAACCTTAATCCCCACTTTACAGTGTCACAGAGTTACACAGAGCCTACAGCACAGAAATAGGCCATTCGGCCCAACTGATCTATGCCAGAGTTTATGCTCCACATGAACCTCCTCCCACCCCTCTTCATCTAACCCTATCAGCATATCCTTTCTCCCTCATGTATTTATCTAGCTTCCCCTTAAATCCATCTATGTTAGTTGCCTCAACTACTCCTCGTGGTAGCGTGTTCCACATTCTTACCACTCTTTGGGTAAAGAAGTTTCTCCTAAATTCTCTATTGGATTAATTAGTGACAATCTCATATTTATGACCTCTAGTTTTCAACACCGCCACAAGTGGAAATATTTTCTCTATGTCTACCCTATCAAACACTTTCACAATCTTAAAGACCTCTACCAGGTTACTCCCCAGCCTACTCTTTTCTAGAGAAAAGAGCTCCAAACTGTTCAGCCTTTCCTGATAAGTATATCCTTTCAGTTCTGATATCACCCACGTGAACCTTTTTTGCACCCTCTCAAATGCCTCTACATCCTTTTTACAATATGGAGAGCAGAACTGTGCACAATTACGGTCCGGTACGGTAGGGTACGGTAGCATAGTGGTTATGTTACTGGTAATCTAGAGGCCTGGACAAATAATCCGGAGTCATGAGTTCAAATCCCGCCACGGCAGCTGGGGAATTTAAATTCAATTAATTAAATAAAATCTGGAATTAAAATACTAGTATCAGTAATGGTTGCCATTACCGGATTGTCGTAAAAACCCATCTGGTTCACTAATGTCCTTGAGGGAAGGAAACCTGCCGTTCTTACCCGGTCTGGCCTATATGTGACTCCAGACCCACAGCAATGCGGTTGATTCTTAATTGCCCTCTGAAATGGCCTAGCAAGCCACACAGTTGTAAAATCTCGCTAAAAAAAGTCATAAGAAGAATAAAACCGGATGAACCACCTGGCATCAGACCACTAGGCACCGGACACAACAAAGGCAAACCAAGCCCAGTTGACCCTGCAAAGTCCTCCTCACTAAAGATAAAGCAGCCCGCTTGATTGGCACCCCATCCACCACCCTAAACATTCACTCCCTTCACCACCGGCGCACAGTGGCTGCAGTGTGTACCATCCACAGGATGCACTGCAGCAACTCGCCAAGGCTTCTTCGACAGCACCTCCCAAACCCGCAACCTCTACAACCTAGAAGGACAAGAGCAGCAGGCACATGGGAACAACACCACCTGCACGTTCCCCTCCAAGTCACACACCATCCCGACTTGGAAATATATCGCCGTTCCTTCATCGTCGCTGGGTCAAAATCCTGGAACTCCCTTCCTAACAGCACTGTGGGAGAACCGTCACCACACGGACTGCAGCGGTTCAAGAAGGCGGCTCACCACCACCTTCTCAAGGGCAATTAGGGATGGGCAATAAATGCCGGTCTCGCCAGCGACGCCCACATCCCATGAATAAAAAAAATACTCCAGGTGTGGTCTAACCATGGTTCTATAGAAGTTTAACATAACTTCTCTGCTTTTCAATTCTATCCCTCTAGGAATGAACCCTTGGTTTGCTTTTTTTTTTTAAAAATGGCGTTATTAACGTGCATCGCTACTTTTAGTGATTTGTGTATCTGTACCCCAGATCCCTTTGCTCCTTTATCCCATTTAGACTCTTATTATCCAAGCAATATGTGCCTCCTTATTCTTCCTACCAAAATGCACTACCTCACACTTATCAATATTGAAATTCATTTGCCATTTACCACGTCAATTTTGCAAGTTTATTAATGTCTTCCTGCATTTTGTCACATTCTTCCTTTGTATTAACTATACCTTCAAATTTGATGTCGTCCACAAGTTTTGAATTTGTACTTCCGATTCCCAAGTCCAAATCATTAATATAAATTGTGAACAACAGTGGTCCCGATACTGATCCCTGTGGAACAGCACTTCCCACCTTTTGCCTGTCTGAGTAGCTACCCTTAACCCCTACACTGTTTTGTAGCCAGCTTGCTACCCATTCTGCTAATTATCCCCCAATTTCATATGCTCTGACCATAGTCATGAGTCTACTATGAGTTACCTTATCGAAGACCTTTTGAAAATCGAAATATATTACGTATACTACATCACTCTTGTCTACCTTTCTGTTACTTCTTCAAAGAATTGAATAAGGTTGGTCAAGCATGACTTTCTCTTTTGAAATCCCTGCTGACTACTCGATTATATTTTAGTTTTCTAGATTTTTTTTCTATTACATCTTTGATTAAGGATTCCATTATCTTACCTACCACCGACATTAAGTTAACTGATCTATAGTTCCCTGGACTTGTTCAATCTCTCTTTTTAACTATAGGAATAACATTTGATGTCCGCCAATCCTCTAGAAATGGGAATAGTGCCAATGAATTTTTATGTTATGTAATAGTGCTTCACCTATCTCTTCCTTAACTTCTTTTAATATGCACGGATGCAATCCATCCGACCAGGGACTTTATCTCTCTAAGTTTGATTAGTTTATTATCTTCCCCCTTTCCATCTTAAATGTCATAGAATCATAGAAGTTTACAACATGGAAACAGGCCCTTCGGCCCAACATGTCCATGTCGCCCAGTTTATACCACTAAGCTAGTCCCAATTGCCTGCACTTGGCCCATATCCCTCTATACCCATCTTACCCATGTAACTGTCCAAATGCTTTTTAAATTGTACCCGCCTCTACTACTGCCTCTGGCAGCTCGTTCCAGACACTCATCACCCTTTGAGTGAAAAAATTGCCCCTCTGGACCCTTTTGTATCTCTCCCCTCTCACCTTAAATCTATGTCCCCTCGTTATAGACTCCCCTACCTTTGGGAAAAGATTTTGACTATATACCTTATCTATAGAAAATATATATCTTTTTTGATTTCTTCTTCTGTCATGCCCACCTTGTTAGTATCTCTGGTAAATACCTTCCCTAGTTCCATTCTCATCAACTTAAAATGAGCTTTTATCCAATCTACTATTTTGGTCTTTCTCTTACTTATGTCTTTCTCAAACATTATTTTAAACCTTATTATGTTATAATCGCTATTGCCCCGATGTTTCCCTTACTTCTCTTATCTGCACTGGTTCATTTCCCTTAACTAAATCCAGCAGTGATTCCTCTCTTGTTGGGCATCTCACATATTGGGTAAGAAAGGAGTCCTGTACACACAGTAAAAACTCCATTCCCTTTTCCCTCCCTCTTTTTGCCAGTTTATTTGGGGGTAGTTGAAATCTCCCATGATTATTATTCGATGTTTTTTTATTCATTTCATAGATTTGCCTACATTTTTCTTCCTCCACTTCCCTTCCACTATTAGGTGGTCTGTAGAATATCCCGAATAAAGTGATCGATCCCTTCTTATCCTTTGTCTCAATGGATTCTGTTTCTATCTTACTACTTTTTTCAATTGCCATTATGTTGTCTCTAATTAGTACAGCTATCCCCCCACCCCTTCTTCCTTCCCTATCCTTTCTGAATACGTTATATCCTATAATATTTTAACTGCCAGTCCGGTTCTTTATGTAGCCTTATTTCAGTTATCCCTACTACATCTGGCTCCTCGTAATGAATTATTGCCTCCAGTTTCCCCGTTTTCTTTCGGATGCTGTGCACATTGCTGTACAGGCAATTTAATTTGTTTTTAATAACTGCTCCCCCCACTTTATATTTAACAGTTATTTTGTACTGATGTTCCATAACTGTATTTGTTCCCTGATTGTTTATGTTACCCTTATTCCTTACCCCGGTCTGACATTTACTCTCATCTCCTAGTTCTTTTATCTTCAGACTTACGTTGCTTTCGCCCCCATCGCCCCCCCCCCCCCCCCCCACCACCACCACCACCACCATCTTACTAGTTTAAAGTCCTATCGACAGCCCTATTTATCCTTTCCACTAGGACACTGGTCCCATTCTGGTTCAAGGAGCAGCCCATCCCAGCGGTACAGCTCCTTCTTGACCCAGTACTGGTGCCAATGTCCCATGAAATGGAACCCCTCCTTCCCACACCACTCCTTCAGCCGTGCATTCACCTTCCTGATCTGTCTATCCCGATGCCAATTAGCACATGGTTCGGGTGGTAATCCCGAGATTACCAACCGTGAGGTCCTGTTTTTTTAAATTTAGTTCCTAACTTCTGATATTCTCTTAGCAGGACCTCATTCCTTTTCATCCCTATGTCATTGATCCCAACATGGACCACCACAACTGGATCTTACCCCTCCCTTTCCAAGTTCTTCTCCAGTTGCTCCAAGATATCATTTACCCTTGCACCAGGTAGGTACACACCTTCCTGGTCTCTTGGTTGCAACTAGAAAGGACATATCTATCCCCCTAATTATCGAATCCCCTATGACTACAACCTTTCTATTCTGCTCCTCCTCCCCCTTGAATTGCCTCCGTGTTGCCATGGTTAGCACTCTGGCTGTCCATCCCACAGCCTGCATCCTTATCCTCACAGATTGCAAGTACATTGTACCTGCTGGATAAGACCAGAGTCTGCGGACCCTCCTTCTCTACCTCCCCTTGGTTCCTCATTACCCTAGTGACTAAGAGTCACACTCTCCCCTTCCTGTACTTGTGCTTTCCTTTGAGGTGTGACTGTACTCTGGAGAAAACTATCCAAAAATTCCTCCCCCTCCCTTATGTGTCGGAGTGTCTCTAACTCGCACTCCAGCTCAAGGACTCTGCGCTGGCGTAGTCTACGGCAGAGACATTTCCTGCAGATGTGGCGATCCGGGACAGTCTCACTGTCCACAAGCTCCCACATATCACAGTCCCAACACGTCGCCTATGCTGCCATTTCTAGTTTTTTTATTTATTAGTAGTAGTTTAATTCAAACTGACATTTGCCTCCATGACATTATGTGGAAGAACATTTCAGGTATTAATCACTATGAAGAAATGCTTCCTGATGTTACTACTTATACCAGTTTGCACCTATGTCACCTTGCCCTGCAGTCATAGTTTTACTTGAAATGGTGCTCAGGATTAAATTTTCCTATTCTGCTTATAATCTTGTATACATCTATAAGATCTCCTCTCATTTGTCCCCTTTCAGGACCAATGAGTTCAAAATTTTCTAACCTTTCCTCATAACTCAGTCTTCCCACACTAATTAGTCTTTCCTGTCCCTTTCCTGCACCACATCCAGAACTTGAGGTTTCCTTTGTTCTTCATTGACCAGAACTGAACTCAGTACTCACGTTGCAGCCTGACCAGAGTACTACACAGCTTCAGCAATACAGCCTTAAACTTAAATTAAACAATTGTTCCTAATGATAAATCTCATTATGGTGATGCAAGACTAATGGAGCTGTAGTTAGCTGGGTTTGGTTTAATGCCTTTCTTGAAAATAGGTGCTACATTGACTTGTCTTCAATTCCTCCTTTGTTTTCACCAACTCCCACGTTATAACCATCAGCATTTTGTAGGTTTAGTTCCTAGTCTTAATCGACACTCGTGTGTGTACACGTACACGCGCACAGCGAAAATCTGAAGGCCTTTGATGTCTGCATATGTATTGGAACCAGCCCACCTGGAACCTCCATCACAAACCCTGCCAGAGTATCCAGGACCTGGGGATGGTTCTTAATTTTGATAATCCAGATGGTTGTCTATATAACCTTGGGTTTACCCCTTGGGGGCGAGGGGGATGTAAAGCAGCACTGGCCAGCCGTAGGCTGAGCTGTCAGCACCATCAGCCCAAAAAAAATGTTACAGTACAATCGGGGAAACCTTCTGCAGCTGATGGCAAAGTTACCCAGGGGTCCAGTTCACAACTCAAGCCTGGAGCCCACAATGGGCCCCACTTCCACTGTGGGCAAGGTCTTCACCTCTGGAAAGCCAGGTTCAAATCCAGCCTTAACTTTTGACCAATTACACTCCTGTAAAATGCCCTGGGATGTTTTCCTACGTTAAAGGTGCTATATAAATGCATGTTGTTGTTGTTGTTGTTGTTGTTGTTGTGAAAACAGAGCTCAAATTGCAGTTAATTGTAATATTCAAGGAGTTTAATGTCATCACCAGACATGAACTGATCTGGCATCAATGTGTTTGTCAAAGTGCCTGTGAAGTATGTGACGATATTCACAATTTAATTTTAAAATCCTGAGATTATGAGGTGAATTATTCACAAATTTGTTCAACAAATGAACAGACACGTCAGCATCAGGGGAATGTCATCTGGATTTACATGAAGTTAGTACGTGAAACTATACGCTATGGGGAGATAAGAGAACGGAGATCAATTTCATCTATCCCAGTGAATTAACCTACGAACTACATCAGACTATGCTAATGCAGTAACAAAGTTTAAACATTGACATGTCAGCAAGTCAGCTTTGCACAAACATGCTGCATCAAAGTATTTTTAAAAATTATTGACCAATTTTTTAAGCATGCATAAAGAGGAGTAAAAGGCAAATAAGCCTCAAATACTGACATGTCTAATACATCAGAACAGATATCAGCAGTTAGCAATGTCATGCAAATAGTCTGAGTGTTCTTGGTGTCCAATTCAAACTTCTCCTGTTCATCAATTTCCACTCTATGTGAAGATTAAAATGTCACTTAATGTTGGTTAAAAGCTATTCTATATTAGAATACTGTTGAATAAAGAGGAAAATATACATTCAACAAAGCAAATTGTGTGACAAGCACTTTAAGGGTTAATGAGTAGCCGATAAAATGTAAAGAAACAAAATCCTGCTGATACAACATCTGCACAACACCAGGCAAGAAATAAATTACTGCAAAAAAAAGACATCAAATCCCAGTGAAAGTATTAAGGCATCACTCTTGACAGTATGTGAGATAAATAAAACTTCCATAACTTTTAGATAGACAAACGCATTAGTCTCACAGTCAATGGAACGCCCACAGCAGCTTATGAGCTAATGTCATGTCATTTAGCTGTCTGATGATGTTCAATTCAAAGGAAACAAATAACCTACTGATAATAATGGCATTACAAAAAAGATATGATGAGCAAAACTTATTTCACGTTACCTGTTCTTAGGAAACCTTACAGTGAACACATTTTTTAAAAATATGAAGTTCACAGATCAGAAACTCAAATTTTTCCTTTAAAATAGTCCATTGGGACATTTTAAGACCATATATCGGTTAAAAATGTGTCTAGTAGAAATTAAGCATGCAGTGAGTATGATGCTGAGACCTCCATATGGTGGAAATCTTATTAAATTACATAAAAGATAAAGGAAAATGGATGTTTGTTTTTTTAAACTAGGATTAAATCTGGCTGATTTGCAAAGTCTGCCCTATTAAATTATAGCTCGATACTCCTTTCCAATAGCATTTTTTGTTCTCTATATGATAAAGAAAGGATCCTGGTGTCATTGAGGAACAATATTTATGAAGCAACACTGCCATCTTTTTAAGTGTAAATGCATAATATTGATTGATTTGAAAAAAGGAATACTGGTCTGAAAATTTAACTGATTTTTTTCTTTACTAAAATATTTAATTGGATCACACAGAGAAATGTTAATCCTTTGCATCTTATATAATTTACAGGAATAAGGTGCTCGTACTGAAACAAGATCCAATATTATGCATCGTGCCAATTGTAGAAAAAACATTTCTACAAGAGTTAATGTAGTAATACAGAAATTTTTTTATGATTAGATTTACATAGATTCATGACTCTTAGGTTTGCTCATTTAGCAAAATAAAATTCAATAGTGCATACTAAACAATAAAGTAAAAGTGAAGAAAAATTCTCTCAAGGTTTGCTTAATACTTGTCCCAAAATATTTTTAATTGCTTACAAAAGCTGCAATACCGTTGCACATTAATGATAATTAAATTGACAGGACACATGACTGAAGCATCTATGCAACTAAATAATTCTTCTTTCATCACAAAAGAATTATTTTTCATGATGTCAAATACTACCAGAATTAGTCTCACACTGCCATAGTACACTCAAGATTAATTGGAACTGATTGATTTAGCATACAATATGTACTCAGCAAAGGGGAACACTGTATCTGCTAACATTTATTTCCAGCCACAATTAAAAAATCATAAATAAATATATACATAATGTAAATGACATCCATGAAACAAATTCATTTCAACCCATTTAAGCACATTAGTAGCACACTATGTGGCTTTAAGATTTGGGTTGAGAGAGGACCCCTTGGTGATTTATTTAATATTAATCTCTAATGGCCTCCCCTCGGCTATGCAGCACATCACAAAGTCCAGAGTATATAAAAATGAGTGGCTAGGTTCTTTATAGCAGAGACATATTTTTGGCAGATTCTCAGCAAGTTTTGTCAGGGATGAGAGCCATCTTTTTTTGTATGCTTCTTTTTGTGTCCCTGAGAATGACTTACTATAATGCCCTTGTCCATTTATTTGTGTATCATTGTGTCATAAATTGAGACACAATACCTTCCATACATGAATATTTAATAAACAAAGACAAATAAACAGTCCAGCTTAAATTTCAGATCATTCTAATTTTATGAATCATTATTAACAAACTTTTTTTAAAAAAAAGCTCCTCAATTGAATAGTATACAATGTAAGGGCATTCGATTATCATTAAGTTTAAAAAAACAGAAGAGGGCTATTATAAGTTCATCAGCTAACTAAAGGAAAATAACCAATCATGGAATTTTTTTGCTTAGTAAAACAAAATGATCTAACAGGACATCATTGACTCAGTAACAAATTAGTTTTATTAAATTATTAGTAAGCATGAAGGCATGATTGTTAAGTAGTTCTAGACCAGCTTACTTCATATTTCCTAAAACCTAATTTATCCTTCAAGGCAAAGAAGGCATAAAAACTAATTTGATTATATAGAGATAAAAAGCAAAATTATTGAATGCTAGAAATTTTTTAAAAAGGAAACAATCTGAAAGAGAAAGATTAAAGTTTCAAGAATAATTCTGATGGGTCAGAACCAAAATATTAAACTTTACTTATATATTTTCATTCTGCAATCTTATTAAATATTATGCTGTTAAAAATCTCAACTCCAAAAGAGATTTAAAAAAAACAAAAATCATAAACATGTCATTATTCAACTCATTATTAAAATGTATCAATTACCAAATAAGACTTTGGAAAGAAGTGTGAATATCGATCAGATCAAAGCTTTCAGATTCTGAATAGCTAAGTACAAGTGTATTGATTAGTTGGGGAATATTCCAAAAAGTTGTGCAAAATGTAAGAATTTTTGGCAATTAAGCTCATTCATACTGCAAATTTATTACCATGGTAAGTAATTGTCAGTTTCTATAATAACCTGGTAAATATCACTGATGTCAATGTGTTCACATTGCAAAAGAACCAACAGAAGATAAAGGCTACACAGCTTTAGTGAAGTTTTATTTCTGGATTTGTTTTTGACTGAGTTATGAATATCCTTGATAATACTGCTTGCACAATTTTAAACTGTTTAACTAGTATCCTGGGGTAAAACAAGTAAATTGCCATAGGATGTCAGTAATCTAAATGTAATATGAAAGAGGCATTAGATTGATATTTTCAGCTTTACATTTCTCTGTACTTTCCTGAAGATTCGACTTATTGCAAATACAAATATTTATCAGCAGAAAATTTAATTTAAAGAATCTTCCAAAACTTAATTGATGCATTTGTTCCTAACTAGATATTGTTTTACATTAGAGAGAGAAAGGGACAACCAGTTTTAATATTGTTTTGTGCCATCGGGGGAAGGACTAGGCATTTTCCATAGAGTTGCGAAATTGGAGGGCAAGCCACCCTAGGTCAACTTTTGTACACCTTGGCTCCGTGGTCATATTCCCGTCTGAGTCAGAAAGTTGTGGGTTCAAACACAGCTGCAGGACTTGAATGTGTAATCTCGGCTTTTACTGTTTTTGTATCTGTGCAAAATATGCATTTAACGTTTAATATGTATACTTCTTTTCATAAGAGTTTTAAGATTAGGACCAAAGTTTGGTTCCAGTACAAATCAAAAAACCAAAAGTTTAGTGTAAAGCTGGAGTCAAGGCCCAACCTGACTCTGGAGTCAAACAAACTGAGGCTGCTTTCTTCAGAGAATCTCCAGATTTAAGCTGCACTTACACTATACCTAGTATTGGTACAAAATGAATCCACTTTAGTATTGGAACAAGTTATAGTGTAAATGCAGCCTAAGATTCAATTCATTGTTTTGGATGAAAGACCATCAAAAGGCTCACTGTAAATATAACCAGTAAAACAAAAAAGATAGCCCTCAATATTGGCCACAATTTTTTCCCCATTTCATTTGTTCTTGCCCCTCCTCCAGGACTCAGTATTGCTAGCAGTTGGGGAAGGTGACACACAGTATTGTTACATTTAATGGATGGGATAAGTATGGATGGGTTAGGTGGTTTTTGCCCACCTTTCTGTTCATGAGCTGTTTTGCAGGTATCGCCCCATAAAAATGCAAACTACAGTGCTCCAAGAATTAAGGAGTTGATTTGCAATAGTTCAGCCTTTCACTTTAGACTGACCAACAAAATTAGTATTACCATTATAAAAATTGCTGCTGATAGTGAGGGAAGCAGATCGTTACAGTTTGGAGCTATACATCAGCAGCTCATATCTGAGGTAAACAACAATAATAAAATCATCTGCAATTGCATCACAGTTATATTTAATATTTACTTTATTAAATATCCAGTCTTTCAGAATCTAGTGGAAATTTGTTCAAAATCTGACAGAAGGCAATCAGCAACAAATTCTGCAGACTGTCCAGCAGTGGGAGCTTGTTGGCAGTATCAAACACGATTTACTGTGCTCAGTCCACTCTCTTGGTATCCCAAGAGAATGGTATGTTCAAAGTTCATTGGCATAACGACAGCAGTGATATTTCACTTGAAAAACTGATAAGTAAATCTACATGGCATATTGGTTTATTAGTACAATAGTAAGATAGAATCAGACCTTAAATATACATATAATTTCACTACTTAATGTTAGAAGGCAAGGAGCCATTTATACTGAAAACAGACAAGTTATTAAACAGAATTGTTGGAAAAATAAATCAGAAATAGAAAATTATCTCCACTGCACTGGTCACTAAATACCTTGTACAATTTGTCCTTTATGGTTGTTCAGGCATGCAATAAAGCCTTTAAACAATAAAAGAATTACATTATTACCAACAGGATAAGGGAATAAGTATATGTGCTGGAAATAATAGGCTTTATACAACCACTACTTCTCAAAGCAAAGACATATTTTACTTCAGAAATAGCAAATATGAACAGACACAATGGGCTCGATTTTCGCACCCCCGAGTGGGTGCGTTCGTGGCGGGGGGGGGGGGGGGGGTGGGGGGGGCTGCGAAAATCGGGGATTCCCAGGGCAGGTCTGGAGCCCGGCTCCAACCCGCCCACTTCCGGGTTCCCCAGTGACGCGCTGACATGCGCGCGCAGCCCCCGCGTGTGGGACTCCCGCCGGCTTTAAGTAATTAACCAGGTACTTCAGGTCCTTTACAGACCTGATTGACCTAATATTTTAGGAGGGGTGGGATTTTCAAGTCAACTGGGACTGTTTCCCGTACTGGGGGTAACACTCCCAGTTGAAATGGACATGTTGCAGCCATCAGCCTGTGGCAGCTGCAAGGTGGGGGGTGGGGGACCCTCACTCATTGCAGGAGGCCACTCTGTCACTTTGGACAAAGTTTGGCCTCCACCACCCTCCTCCTAACAATAAAATTCACCAACTTACTCACTTAACCCGGTGTCCAGACACATTTACCTACCTTGCGGACCCCCTCAAATGTACATCTTCCAGATGGGGGCCACCTTAGCTGCAGTCATGACATCCTCAGAGGACGAACAACATCACCAGTCTCGCCGACCACGCCGTCCACCTCTGACATGTGGAGCTCCACAACACAGTGCTGTGACACATCCACCTGCACAGCAGGATAGAGGGCAACCGCAGAGAGAGATGCGTCGCAGAAGGCACTACCCTCGCCACAGAGTCTACAGCCCGAGGCTCAGCTTCCTGGACCTCTCTGAGCAACAGTGCACACGGAGGCTCAGAGCCACTCGACATGTAATCGTGGAAATCTGCAGCCTCCTTCATGCCGAGCTGCTCCCGGCTGGCCCGAGCACCATCTTCTTACCTGTCGCTGTCAAAGTCACCATTGCCCTCAACAACTTCTCCTTCGCATCCTTCCAGGGTGCCACCGAGGACATCGTCAACATCTCTCAGTCGTCTGCACAAAAGAGCCCTGCAAATACACCTACACCCACTCTGCAGTGACACAATGGGTGGCATCAGGTGTGGGTCTTCATAGTGATCCTCAGAAAAGGGTATTATTGCACAAACCAGACAAGATTCGCAAAGACGTGAATGTAGTGGTGACAATATAATATGTAATGTGAGTTGATCAGAAATTAATTATAAGTAAAAACCATGACAAACCCTCAAACACCCTTGTGCATTCCCTTCATGCTCACGACACGTTTGCCTTACGCTTCCTACTGCACATATGTGATGCATGCCCTGTGGCTGCAGCACAGGTAGTGGCAGGTTGAGTGAGGCTGACTGTGAAAGAGATGCATGAGAGGGTGAGTATGAGATAGAGCCATGAGATTGTATGAGGATTGGGTTGAGTGGTAGTGGCGGGATGGGTACTGGCGAGGTGAGTAAGTGCAGGTAAGATGAGGATGAGCTTTGAGTGGGTGTGAGGAGTGATGTGATCGAGTAGTATTGGCAGTGCAGAAGGAGATGTGGGGTGAGGTGGGGGCGGTGATGTGGCAGACGGAGTGTAGGGGAATGGGTAAGTGTACTCACTTCGGCTGACCTACTTAGGTCATTGAAGCGCATCCTGCACTGTATGCAGGTACGCAATATGTTGGTGGTGCAGGTGACCGCCTCTTCCACCTCGAGCGAGGCTTTCTTGGTGGCAGGGGCAGGCCACTTCCTCCCGCCCGCTGCGGAGAAGATCTCTGTCCTCCCCCTCCTCTTCACCCCATCCAATAAGACCTGGAGTGAGGCATCATTAAACCTGGGAGCAGCCTTCCCCTTGGGCTGCTCCTAGCTGTAATGTTGCCTATTTTCTGCATCAGTCAGTGGAGGACTGCCCCTTTAAATCGGGCTCCTCCAGCTGACAGCCCATGCTGCACTTGCGCAGTCCACCCGCTGCGCAGCTTTCCACGCACCCAGTCGACCCCCTGCTGCCAACCCGCCGCCCTCCTAATATCGGGCCCAATAAGTAGCGGTGAGTAAAAGTGGAGTAATATGGTAGAACGTGCCAACAGATTATTCATCTGTGTTCAGTATTGCTCTGAGTATCCCTATCCTCATTTAAAAAAGGAATTAAAAAAGGCCAGTGAAAGGGAAGGAAAAAATCAATTGTTTTTTTGTTTGTTAAGGCCTTGCTAAGCTCATTCCACAGCTGCAAATTCAAATTGGAAAATGGGTATTTTGCTCCAGGTCAGACCTGAAGTTTTAAATTTAAGGAAGGAGACGATTTCATAATATTACTAACAGGATAAGAATTAAATAGTGCAAACGAGTTTTCTGCCCATGAGCATAAGTGTTGCAGCCACTGGTGGGTATATCAAAGTGGAGCAGGAGGAGAGGATAGCCCAGGAGCATAGAGGGCACAAGAAGTGCACAATGTGCAGCAGGTATTGTTCTGGGCAGCAGGACTACCACAAAAGAGTCAACTGCCTGGACGTGGCAGAGGACTGCATGAAAAAGCTCAAGCCTGCCAGGGACACCAAGACTGAAGTGTGTCACCTAGGTCACAAAGACCTGAAGGGACAATTAACCATGCACACTTTACTACTAGTGACAGTGAGGGTCAACACTAGACTATCACACAGGGACAGCTCCACAATCAGCCACACTGTCTATAGAAGATCTGACACTTCATTTTCTGCACAATGAAAGGATGGCTGATGGCAAGATATATTAGAAGTAAATATTACGTTTTTCAGTACTTGCGGTGTTTGTGTTTAATGTGTTTCGTGGTGTGAACTTCTAAACATTGCTTCTCGATGCATACTACTGTTAAGTTCCCTTAGTTAATGAAGTAACTCGGATGAGACACTAAACCGAGGCCCCGTCTGCCCTCTCAGGTGGACGGAAAAGATCCCACGGCACTATTTTGAAGAGCAGGGGAATTCTCCCCGGTGTCCTGGGCCAATATTTATCCCTCAACCGATATCACATAAAACAGATTAATCTGATCATTATCACATTGCCATTTGTGGGATCTTGCTGTGTGCAAATTAGCTGCCACGTTTCCTACAGTATAACAGTGACTAATTTCAAAAGTATTTCATTGTCTGTAAAGCGTTTTGGAACATCTTGTGGTCGTGAAATGTGCTATATAAATGCAAGTCTTTCTTCCTTTTACATGGCCAACTGGGAACCTTGAGGCTAACAGAAGGCCTGATGCATTTATCTGCAATTAACGGTGACAGATACGCATTAATGCCAGGATCTCTTTTGTAGGAGTCACTGTGGGCTCTTAGCTTTCAGGGCTACTTGATTGCACAGAGCTGCCGTTGACATGACTACCAACCTACTGCTTCTATGCTACTCCATGCATGCCACTGCTGAAGGGCTCTTCCTCACCATGCCTATCTAAGCAAACAATGAGCATCTATGAGATCTTAAGAATCCCTCCCTTCCATTTGCCTGTAATTGATCACCAAGCAAGTTGAAGCTGGCCACAACAAAATTTTTTCATCTGGATCCAAAAGCTCCCTTTCCAGCAACAAGATTATTCATGACACATGCTGCTACTGTGCACTGGGTCTGTGTGATCATCACATGTTCAATTGCAGACTTCAGTACATACAACAATTGGTCCAATCTAATTATACCACCTTCCAATGGTTTGTGCATGGAGGCAAATAGCCTAACAATATTTCCCTGGTATTACACCAGCCTCTATTCAAAAGCAGACATACTAAAATACCCATGCCAGTCAGGTGGGGCATTTAAGATGTCAGACCTCTGCCCTACACCAAGTGGCTCCTCATCAACCACCATTGCTATCTCTTCATCACCAATGCATAGTGTTCATTATGTACTCCCTCACAAGAATCTTTACGATCTTGTCCTGTATCGTGTGCATTTGTATTGGTGCCTACTTTAAGTGGGGGTGGTGACAGTTAATGCTAAGATGAGTGATGTGGTTTTGAGGTTACTGGATTCCCCTTGCTAATTGAGGAAAGCAGATGATACACTGAAGGGCTAATTTTATCCCTGCCCACTCGGCAGCAACAGGGTGGGTGGGTTGTTAAAATGGAAGTCGGACACATTCAAATCCGCCGCATTTCAACAGTGCTGATTTTGGTGTCAGGAATGATGCCACAACAGGAAGGGGGAGGCTTCATTAAAATGTAAAAGTCGGGGTCCGATGATGCCATTCAGACCCCAACTTGATTTTAATCGTGGGTTGCGCAAGTTGTGCACAGTGCTGAATCTGCCGCTGAAACTTGGTGGCAAGCAGCAGCCTGTATAGAAGAGACGCGGGTAAGTTTCAATTTAAAAACATTTTAAGTGCTCCTACAGACCCTACAAGGAAACCTTGGTCTCCCCAGCCCCTGGCTTCCCTCCCTGTCCACTGACCATGATCCCCTCTGAACCTCCACCCACTGCTACTTACTTTAGCGCCGGGGACCATTCTCTCAGGTCCCTGGCTGCGGCCTCCTGCGGTGTGAACTCCCGCAGTTAAAATCGAGGCTTATGAGTACCTAAGCATACTTAGCCATTTGGGTACTGTATTGTAAATAACATGCACTATTATGGTCAGTGTATATGGATGCTCTAATATAACAAAACATGCAAATTAATAGAATGTACAACCAATATGATATATCACTAGTTCTGCACATTCCTCCAATACCACCTCCTTCCAGAATCACTCCTGAACAAATCAACTATTCTTTCTTTATTAAGTAGCAAATTGTTCGTCATTGGGTTAAAAACCTGTTCCACTCTGCTCCCCTCTAGTAATGTGGCAGTTTTGCCTTCAACCACAAGAGCTGTGGGATTAGAAACAGAATTATGTTCCTGGAGTACATTCCTTTTCCCATCATGGTATGTGTAATATAACTTGCCTAATCCTGTTTCATTTGCTCACTAAATCCTTGCTATCATTTCTCTGTGACAGTACAGCATTTCTGTGCATACTGTTTTCCTGCATGTCCATGTACACACTATACTGCTATTTTATAGAACCACAGAATGGCTGCAGCACAGAAGGAGGCCATTCCGACCATCAAGCCCTTGCTGGCTCTTCGTAAGAACAATCCATTTAGTCTCATTCCCCCATAGCCCTGGAAATTTTTTCCCCTTCAAGTATTTATCCAATTCCTTTTTGAAAGCCACAATTGAAACTGCATCCACCACCCCCTCAGGCAGTGCATTCCAGTTTATAACTACTCGCTGCATAAAAAAGTTTTTCCTCATGTCGCCTTTGGTTCTTTTGCCAATCATCTTAAGCCCCATTGGTCCGTGCCAGTGTTTATGCTCCACACGCGTCTCCTCCCACCCTACTTGATCTAACTCCATCAGCAAATCCTTCTATTTCTTTCTCCTATATGTACTTATCTAGCTTCCCCTGAAAGGCATCTATGCTACTCCATGTGGTAGCAAATTCCACATGCTAACCACTCTCTGGGTAAAGAAGTTTCTCCTGAATTCTCTATTGGATTTATTAGTGACAATCTTATATTTATGGCCCCTAGTTTTAGACACCCCACAAATCTTCTCTACGTCAACCCTATCAAACCTCTTCATTATTTTAAAGACCTCTCTATTAGGTCACCCCTCAGCCTTCTCTTTTCTAGAGAAAAAAGCCCCAGTCTGTTCAGTCTTTCCTGACAGTTATAACCTCTCAGTTCTGATATCATCCTTTTTTGTACCTTCTCCAGTGGCTCTACAGTATATCCTTTTTGTAATATGGAGAGAAGAACTGTACATAGTACTCCCTGGTATGGTTTAAGCAAGGTTCAAAATAAATTTAACATAACTTCCCTGCTTTTCAATTCTAATCCTCTAGAATATTCTTACCTTCCTTATTCAAGGTCCTCCAACCCATTAACCACATATTCACGCTTTAGTGATAAATTGCCACACTGGTCATGCCACAGAAATATTTTTTGACTAAGTGACTAAGGGTGTAAATAAGGGTGACAATGTAGGCTGTATTACTTGAATTTTAGTGACGTTTTTGATAATGTTTTTTATGGAGAACCAGTGGGAAAAAATGAACAGATGACACTAGGGGCAGCACGCTGAGGTAGACTGAATTGTAACTGAGCAATAGAAAACAGAGAGTGCATGCACAGAGTTAATGTTTCAGGTCAAAGAACTTTCGTCAGAACTGGAAGATGTTTCAGCTCGAAGACCTTTCTGATGAAAGGCCTTTGACCTGAAACATTAACTCTGTTTCTTTCTCCACAGATGCTGCCTCACCTGTTGAGCTTTTCTAGCATTTTCTGTTTTTATTTCAGATTTCCAGCATCCGCAGTATTTTGCTTTTGAGAATGCGCGTAAATGGTAAGTCTTCTGGGTAGAGGGGAGTGACTAGTAGAGTCCTGCAGGGCTTGGTGTTGGAACGATTACTCTTCAAGATTTTCATAAATGATCTGGAAGCTTCACCATAGAATCATAGAAAATTTATGGCACAGAAGGAGACCATTCGGCCCACTGTGTCCGCGCCGGCTGAGAAAGGAGCCACCCACTTTCCCGCAATTGGTCCGTAGCCCTGCAGGTCACGGCTCTTCAGGTGCACATCCAGGTATTTTTTTTAAATGAATTGAGGGTTTCTGCCTCTACCACCCTTTCATGGAATGAGTTCCAGATCCCCACCACCCTCTGGGTGAAAAAAAAATTCCTAATTTCCGCTCTAATCCTTCTACCAATCACTTTAAATCTATGCCCCCTGGTTAATGACCCCTCCGCTAAGGGAAATAGGTCCTTCCTATTAACTCAATTTAAGCCTCTCATAATTTTGTATCCCTCAATCCTCTGTTCCAAGGAAAACAACCCCAGTCTATCCAATCTGTCATCATAGATAAAATTCTCCAATCCTGGCAAGATCCTCGTAAATCTCCTCTGCACCCTCTCTACTGCAATTACATCCTTCCTGTAATGTGGTGACCAGAACTGTGCGCAGTACTCAAGCTGTGGCTTAACTAGTCCATGCTGACTGTCCTTGATTAGTCCGTGCCTTTCTAAGCGACAGTTTATTCTGTCCCTCAGAGTTGATTCCAATAATTTGCTCACCACCGACGTTAAGCTGACTGGCCTGTAATTACTCGGTCTATCCTTCACTCCCTTTTTAAACAACAGTATAACGTTAGCAGTCCTCCGATCCTCCGACACTATGCCTGTATCCAGTGAAGTTTGGAAAATGATTGTTAAAGCCTCCACTATTTCCTCCCTGGCTTCTTTTAACAGCCTGGGATACATTTCATCCGGCCCTGGCGATTTATCCACTTTCAAAGATGCTAATCCCCTGAATACTTCCTCTCTTGCTATGTTTATCCCATCCAATATTTCACACTACTCCTCCTCCTCCTTAACTTCAATCCCTGCATCATCCCTCTCTTTTGTGAAGACAGATGCAAAGTATTCATTAAGAACCATATCCACATTTTCTGCTTCCACACATAGTTTACCTTTTTGGTCTCTAAAAAGCCCTACTCTTTCCTTAGTTATCCTCTTGCTCTTAATGTATTTATAAAACATCTTTGGGTTTTCTTTGATTTTACCTGCTAATATTTTTTCATGCCCTCTCCTTGCTTTCCTAATTTCCTTTTTAACTTCACCCCTGCACTTTGTATACTCCTCTAAGCTTTCCGTAGTATTGAGTTCCCAGTGTGTATCATAGGCTTTCTTTTTCTGCCTTGTCTTACCCTGAATGCTTCTTGACATCCAGGTGACTCCAGATTTGGCAGTCCCTCCCTTTTTCTTCATGGGAACATATTTACCCTGAACCCCTTGAATCACCCCTTGCTGACAGTGATTTACCTTCAAGTAGCTGTTTCCAGTTTATTTCTGCTAAATCACTTCTAAGTTTAATAAAATTGGCCTTTCCCCAATTGAAAACTTTAACTCCTGCTCTGTCTTTGTCCTTTTCCATAACTATGCTAAAACTAACTGCATTATGATCACTACCACCAAAATGCTCTCCCACTGCTACTTCTTCCACCTGCCCCTCTTTATTTCCTAGAACTAAATCCAGAACTGTCCCCCCTCTCGTTGGGCTTGCTATATACTGACTAAAAGAATTCTCCCGTATGCAATTTAAGAATTCTGCGTCCTCTACACCATTCACACTGTTTGTATCTCAGTTAATATTAGGGTAGTTGAAATCCCCTACTATTACTGCCCTATTGTTTTTGCACTTCTCAGAAATTTGCCTGCATATTTGCTCCTCTATCTTAAATTTTGCAGATGACACCAAAATAGCAGGGGTGGTTAACATGGTGGAAGATAGGGTTACCAGCTACAGGAGGACTTAAAATGAGTGGGATATGTCAGCAGACAATTGGCAGATGTAGTTTAATATAGATAAGTAATGTAATATAGAGTTACAAGGGTGTTGCCAGGACTGAAGAATTTTAGCTATGAGGAAAGATTGGATAGGCTGGGGTTGTTTTCTTTGGAATGGAGGAGGCTGAGGCGAGATTTAATTGAGGTGTATAAAATCATGAGGGGCCTAGATACAGTGGATAGGAAGGACCTATTTCCCTTAGCAGAGAGATCAATAACCAAGGGGCATAGATTTAAAGTGATTTGCAGAAGGATTAGAGGGGAGTTATGGAGACATTTTTTGACCAGAGGATTGTGGGGGTCTGGAACTCACTGCTTGAAAGGGTGGCAGAGGCAGAAACTCTCATTGCATTTAAAGGGTACTTGGATGTGCACTTGAGGTACCCTAGCCTACGGACCAAGAGCTGTAAAGTGGGATTAAGCTGGATAGCTCTTTTTTGGCCAACACAGACATGACGGGCTGAATGGCCTCCTTCTGTGTTGTAAATTTCTATGATTCTAAGTAGAAAGTAATGCAATTAGGTATATGAAATAAGCAGAGAGATTATAAGACTAATAGAGAAATACTGACAAGAAGAATCAGAAAGGAATCTAGCAATCATAGATAAATCTCTCAAGATATCAAGCCAATGTCTGACTGCTATCAAAAACAAATCTAATGCTATAGTGTATAAAACGAGTAATACAGTGTAGATCAAAGGAAGCTATTGTACCATTTGTATAAAACACTAGTAAGACCCTGCCTGAAGTATTGCATACAATCTGGAACCCATACAACAAGAGCGAGCTGGAAAAGGTGCCTGTACAGAAGAGCTATTAGAATGATTAGGGGTCTACAGAATAAAACAAATGAGAATAGGCTCACAGAACTGGGATGGCTAGTTGTCGGAGAGAAGACGACTAAGATTGAGGTTTTCAAATTAATAAATCTCCAGAGATGTAGAGGATCAGTCAGGTTTATTTGATTTGGTACAAGACAACAGAACAAGGGGGCATGAGTATATGAGAAAAAGAGATAGATTAAGGAAGGATATAAGCAAATGTTACTTCATAGAGTTTGGTTTTTGGAATAGCTTGACATGGGAGGTTATAGGGACAATAGTTTAGATCCCTTCAAGGTCAAACTGGACAGGTATCTTGAAGACAAACACATCATTAGTTACAACTGCTAGGAAAGCAGGAAGAAGGACTAGATGGACCTACATTTTTTTTGTCCTTGACATTTTATATGGCTTCTTTCTCAGTTGATTTGTGTGCTGTCCTTCTCCCACCCAAAATTTGAATGTAACGCTATTATAATAGTTACAAATGAGCCTAGAGCCTTGTTACTAAAGTAGACTTTTCTCAATTGTCATTGAGCTATCCAAAGCTGCATTAATGAACATTTCGACACTTATACCTGTAAATTGCTGGAGAAGTATTGAAAGGATCATTAATTTACAGGTATATCATGTTTGGCTGGTATGTTTGTTACCACTAACTAAATGGCATTCTCAGAAATCACACATTTCCACAATTGTTAATGATTCAATATTTACAATGAAAAATTGACACTTTTCCCTTTTTTTTTGGATATTGTACTTTATTACCTGCCTGTCACCCTTAATTAGCAAAAGGAGGTGTAGCAGAAAAAGTGATGAACAAACTTCAGCTAAAATATGTATGAGTTAACTAGTCAAAGCTATGTAACTTAAAAATAAAACCCTTTGTTACAATAAATGAACTATAGGATCAAAGACACAACAATACATCAATCAAGAGCAATTTTTTACCTCTGGAAAATACATAATCAACCAGAGATATTTGATGAAGTGCATTGAAGACTTCAAAAATCTCTGTCGACTTTATAACATTGGGAAAAAAAAGAAAAAAAAAGCACCCCCATCGTTGATATCCAATTTTGTACATGCATTCAGTTTCTGACAGATAAGTAGTGCATACATCCAAAGAACTGAAAAACATCCTGTTCAATTCTATATTAAGGAATCCCTATTGAGCCATCACAGGATGACACACAACTCTCGGAATGAGGAATGTAATATTTCATTTATGATGTTCTAAAACATCATGATAAATCATTCTTCATTAAAAACGTTATTAATATGCATTATGCAAATCAGTCCACAATTAAGCATTTATATCCGTAAAGTGGTGGTAACATCACTCAAACTGTGCTGTTGGTGTTGTTTGCTGTATCAAAAGTAAATATTGATGTGATGGAATGGACCACCCTATGCACTGCTATTTTTGAATTGTATCTAATTTTGCCAGCAATTCACTCACCTCCAGGGTCATATACACAGTACTAATTGCTAGTTTTGTATCTCCTTCTGACAGCTCCTGAAGATCTTTCAGTAAAATCTGTTCAGTATTTAAACCTACAATAGAAGCGGAAATAAAATATTAAAAATATTTCCTTCACATAGCATAGCAGCAATTATTTGTTATTGCTTTGGGTTACACAGCTTCACTATAGCAAGAATTTAAAAATGTTTCCAAACTTTAACTCAAAACAACTATAGCTATCACTTGATAAATTTAGAGTGGCTAAAGTTCTCCACGTTGCTTGAAATTCAATTATAACAGTAAATAACGTCAATGGCATAACAGAAATATTGTGCCTTGACGATCAGCTATGATTCTTAATTCACCAAGGTGTTAAGCCTTTGTGCCATTATGTCTAACTACTTGTCACTCTAGCATCCCTCAAAGCAATATATTAACATTATTGCTTTCAACAGATCAGGTTATTTGTATGCCAATTTAGGTTTGCATGCAAACTCATGTTGCTCAGTGAAAACACACAACATAGATATACTCCATATTTTCTCTTCTTAGGAATATACACATTCATTGCTTAAATTTAAGATAACTTGCAAAAGAACCAGAAAAATGATTAGAATTTTTCTTTTAAAAACGCAGCAAGTTGTTATGATCTGGAATGCACTGCCTGAAAGAGTGGTTGGAGCAGATTCATTAGTAACTGTCAATAGGGAATAGGATATATACTTGAAAAGGAAACATTTGCAGGGCTATGGGAAAAGTGCAGGGGAGGAGGACTAATTGGGCAGAAAGGCCCAATGTCGCGGGGCCATGTATCCCCATCCAAAGCCATACTGGCTTGGGCAATATTCTGGTGGCCCCTTGCATATGCTAATGAGGGGCCTAACATCTGTTTAAGGACATGTCTCTGAAATTGGTCAGAAACTGAGCAGAACATGCACCAGGTAAGATCTGCTCAGTTTTTCCAGTTCCTTCTGCCATCTAACCAACGTTCCTTAAAGGCATGCTCCTTCTGGCTCCACAGTATTACTGCTCATTCCCCCCGTCACCCCACCCCCGTCCACCTCGCCCCGCCCAGCCTCCCAGGGGCGCAGCCAACATCACGACCTACCCAAATTGGTCCAGAGAAAACTGTGAGTTGCCTCAGGAGGCCCAACAGGTGCCTCCAGCTTGTCACAACTATTCTTACTTCTGGCATGCGCACCGACCATTTCGGGCTCGAAATCAGGCCTAAACAAATTGCATCCCCACTCTTGCTTTCATCAATGGCATGTGCAGCACTTTAGTGCCCTACACCATGCACACAATATACACTAAATCTAATACACAATGATGAAGAAGTGTTTTGATGGGTTTTAGCTAAGAATTAAAGAAATCAAGAGCAGAGATTTTATTTTATTTTAGTCAATTATTTTGAACTCATGAATTTCAATATATTTACCGGTGCCATGATTTTTCATTCCATGCGGCTGCAGCAGGAAAACGGGAGTAAATTTACGATCACCATCAACTTGACTGGGGAGTAGTTATGACTATCAATTTTGCAAGGGTATTGGCGGAGCAGCGCAACAGTCCCAGGAAATTACATGAATAGTGGCGTAACTCACTTATGCTATAATTTCCTGGAACTTTTATGGTGTTAAATGAACTCAATGCCATTGATGCGCCTTTCCAATGGTGCAAGTCTCCAGGAAATTCTGGGCTAACATTTCAGGTTTCACCTGGCAAAGAGTTTACACCTCAAACATCAACTCATCCGTTCTATCCACAGATGCTGACTGACCTGCTGAGTGTTTCCAGCATTTTCCGTTTCTGTTTCAGATTTCCAGCATCTGCAGCTTTTTTGCTTTTCATTTATGTCTTATACCTGATATAGCTATTTATATATAAAAAAAGGCCAGAACACGTAGACTGTCTTCATGAAAAACTGTGGCATTTGAACATGCGCAGCTGGTGCATTTCAAATTAGTAATTTTTCTATCATGAAATGAGGTTAAAATGAATCTGACTTAACACAAGAGAGTTATGTAGGATTATGGTGTGGATGAAAAACTTAACCAAAGTGCACTGAAATCATTCCTCAATGAAATATCCTCAGTTTCCACATGAAAAAAGTCTTTTTATCCAATTTCCCAGCATCAATGGACCCAGTTCTGTAAGCCCATTGTTTTACAGAATGCCATCACTGTACTGAGATGGTTTTGGTCAGGATAAGTGACTGAACAAACTACAACAGCCTGCCCTGAAAGATCAAATGTAGAATTGTTAAGTTGGCTGTCTCAACATGCTGACACTGCAGGAGGCATCAAGTCTGCTGCGCTGCATACTTTTGAAAAGGAATTATTTATTAACGTTTATGACATTTAAGTGGCAACCACAGACAGAAGCAGCCAAGCTCATGCTACAACCAGAACAATCAAGGATACCATTGGTATCTTGAAGCAGCACTTCACATGTCTGGGCTGATCAGGGGCAGCCTTACAGCCTCCCAAGGTTCCAGAATAAAGGTCATCTACTGCATGCTCAACATTTTGTCCTGAAATGAAATCTCAGCATGCTGGTTAATGGCTGGGAGGGTAAGAGTAAGAGGATGAAAATGTCAATGAGGAATTAACAGCAGTATTAACATTGCCACAAAGACTGGTGCACTAGGCACTTATCCCAGGTATGGCACAGCTATACAATTTCTTAAAGCATCAAATCACATCTGCCAAGTAATGAGGCCAAATGACCTGTCCTTCATTTTTATGCTCAGTTCTGCAAATATCATCTATTACCATCTTACGCTGGGTGCCTGTATATTGTAACTGATGACAAATAAATCCATAGTACAATCTTTACATCAAGTGTGGTGAATTATACAGTATGTGAATGTTGGTACTTTGAGTTAAGTGCTGCCCCTTACTGCTTGTGCTTTGTTTCAGATGTGTGACACTTAAACTATCACTAAATAATTCCCTTGTGGAAGAAATATGCTGGCTGGCTGCAGGGCTATCGCAACAGCCTATTGGGATTCTGGTGGCCATGGATCTCCTTGGGTTGTGAGTTACAAGGAGGGCTCTGCTTGTGAGTCATCCATGTCTGGGTCAGTGGTGGTTGATTGGTGCTGCCTACTTTCTGCAATCTCCTGGTGCACAAGGCACTTCTGGGAAAGGGGGGGGGGAAAACCAATCCCATAAATTATATATCTCCTCTCTTGGAAAAGGCTTGCAGCTTCTGCCTTGTAAAACCTGGTTTCTTCACTCTCCAACACCCAATTTTGCTGAGTAAATATCAAGCGTTGCCTTCCCATTTCAGGTTCTTAACTGCCTTATATTTGCAGGTCACAACTAATTCTCAATCAGTTCTTTTCCCCATTGTGTGGAAGGTATAGGGTACGTTTTAGCCCACAGACTGAGAACGGCAAAATTAGGAGTAAACAACCAGAAATAAATTCTCCCCAAAACTTTCATAGCCCACAGTTAAACTCTGAATAGTATTTTTTAGGCTTAAAGCTTTGATAATGCAGTCAATCCAGAAACAACATCCTGGCCACAAACCTATATACTGATTTCAAGTGACGAAGAGAATGAGACTCAAATGATCCCTGCCAAGTAAATGGAGCAAGTTGTGAACAATACTGAAAAAGTAGTAAAAATATAAGGATGAACATGCAATGACACAAGTGCAATTTTAAACTAAAATAAGAAACTTTCCAGAAATATTCAATTCACATAAATTGTGTTTCAGTTGGCATTAAATGTGCTTGCTTTATTTTACTGTTTAATGGCAGTTTTAAAATTAAGACAAAATGAGAATTCAAGAAATACACTCAGTTTGTCTGGTCACTTAGTTCCCCATTCAGAACCCTGATAACCTTGTTATCTTCTCCCTCCAGTCTCTATTCCCTTTACTTCCTGTTATATCTGAAACTTGTCTGTTTGCTCTAGAAATAAATCAACTGACTAAGCTTTCATGATATTGAGTTGTACATTTCTTAAATTAACAGCGAAGTGTGAAGAAACTTCTTAAGTTACACTTAATTTGCAGTTTCCAATTGTATGATCATGCCAGTTGTCAGAGTTCAGTTTAAAGAACTTCTTCATAACCATCCTGCCAAATTCTTCCCTGACTTCAGAATCTTGGATCCCATCTTCCTTTAGTTTTAGTTCCAATAAGAATATATTTAGGTTGGTGAACAACTCGTTAGTTTATTGATTGAAGATTCATTGCCATTCTTATTACCTTGTTAACTATAATTCCACTAAACTGGACACAAAAATCCCTGGGGAGCATATCCCTGCTAACTCTGCCAAAGTTCTCAGGCTCAGCGGGAGGTCCCTTTATTTAAATTCAAATTCCACCTTAGCAAGTTGTGAAATTGAATTCAATAAATCTGGTTACTTGTGAGTTACATCAGGTAAATAACCGTGATAGCTTCCGGATTGTCATATAAATCCCAATAGTTCACTGAAGTCCTTCAGGAAAGAAAGCCTGCCTTCCCTCCCCAATCTACCCTACATAAGACCCCAATGCTGTACTACATGATTGACTTTTGTTGATCGGCGGTCACCGGTTACGGTTACTGGCTTAGTACACAGAGGAGAAAAGAGTCAATTCTCTCTTAACTCTCAATTCACTTTATTCACGCCGTTAGATCATATACATATAGCTTATACATCTGGTTAGATATAGGCATGCAGTTTACACCAGGTTATACAGTCTTATACCCAAACTAAGATCTAAACGCACACCCACTAGGTTTCTCTGACACTCCCTGGGTGGTCACAGAATACAAAGGATAATAACCAAAAAGGAGAGCTGACGCTGGCCAGGCGTTCCGTTCTCTCTCTCTCTCGAAGTCGTCTCTACGTCCCTGACGTAGGGTCTTCCACTTCTGCGATGGTTGGTCTCCGGAGTCTTCGCTCTGGCTCCATGCCCCAGATCCTTCATTCTTATTCCGAATCTTATCTCTTCAGGCTGTGCTGTCTCTCTCTCTTCGGTTTAGGCCTGCTCGCTTTTGCCTGGGTCTTCTCCTCATTGGCTCTGTCCCAAGGACTTAGGTAGCATTACCTCATTACTCCTTTTCTAAATAAGGACTTGTGTCTTATCACATTTTCTTTGTCTTTCACAAAACTTGGTTAATTCAAACTGGTTCCAGCCAGCCAAGGCCAGGACTGAACTCAGGTTACTTTAGTTCAAAAGTCGTTCCTGCCTGTGTGTATCAGCAGCTGACGTCTCAGGTTACCTTCTGCAGCCCCTGGCCAACACTTTCATTGCCCCATGAAGTAGCCCAGCAAGTCACTCAGTGTTCAAAAGTTGAAGGAAAACTGGATGGACCTAACAACAACACTCCGAAATGAGTGCCTCACCTTCTGACCCCTCAAAACCTAGCCACCATCTACAAGGATCAAGTCAGGCAATGTGATGGGCTAGTCACCAATCACCCAGATGGATGCAGCTGTAACAACATTCAAGAAGCTCACCATCATCCAGGACACAGCAGTTGGCTTAATTGGTGCCGTTGTCACCGGGCTCAATATTCATTCCCCCCAACCATCATCACCACCACCGGCATATTGAGGCTGCAGTATATTCGATCTACAGGATGCTCTGCAGCATCTCACCACGGTTACTTCGACAGCAGTGGTCACCTGCACCACTAGAAGCACATCAAGGATGCCTGTCCACTGAAGAAGCCAGAAAGTCTCCCTCTAAGTGTGCTCTTACTAATATGTTTTAGAGGGTACATACAATCTACTTTGTAACATTTCAAGTGTCACCTTTTGGGTGCTACGTTCCCACCGCCCCCCCTCCCCCACCCAAACCCCGAAACAATTTTCAGTTGCACCTGGTGGCCCCTTTTAAATATGAGGAATTGCAATTCCTCAGCAAGGGTCCTGACCATATTCTGGCTTGAACCCTCAGGTGATCCCCGCTTCTACCATTTCATATACCACCACTGACCCTATGCCAGGTCCTTTGGAGGATTGGGAAAGCAGGAACTCCTGCACCCTATGTCAATGGTCTTGTTTGTGGCTGGTTGAGACTCCGTTCCCAACAGGCCATACGGGACACTCCAGGGGGAGGTGTAACTGTGTCCCAGCCTAATTTGCGGCCTTCCTGGCGCATTCCCGGACAGGATGTGGATTGTTGCTCCCTGTGCTCCAAGCATTCTTTTAATAATATTTTATAGATGGTGCATAGAATCTATCCATAAAGTTTACTTGGATTTACATTCCAATAATCTTATTTTAAACTCTTACATTTCAAGTGTCGCCTATGGGTTCAAGGTCTGCTCAAAGATTTCAGCATATAACTTAAACTAGCACTTCAGGCAGTACTGAGGGAGTGGTGCATTTTCAGATGTGCTATCTTTCAGATAAGATGATGAACTCGAAGACAAGGCCTCAGTTTAAGTGGGCATAAAAGATCCCGAGGCACTAATTGAAAAAAAAACACACGGACTTCTCCTGGTGTCCTGGCCAGTAATGTTCGCTCAACAAACGCCACCACAAAAAGTTTAAGTTCTCATTCATCTCAATTTACTGTTTGTAGGACCTTGCTGTGCGTAAATTGGCAGTTGCATTTGTTTACATACCAACAATGACTGTATTTCAAAAATAATCCATCGCTTGTAAAGCACTTTGGGACATCTTCAGCATGCAAAACATTTCAACATTTTACCAGTCTTCCTACCCAATTGTTTCCTTCTTATTTAAGAATGCACTTTTCAATGTGTAACCACATTTGCCAATTTTAGTACTGTACATTTTGCAACATTTATTAGAACTTACCACTCATCTGTCCGTTTGTCAAGCTGGAGATCTCTGAAAAATATCCTTGGTATATACTACTTTTTCCACACAATTTGGTATCCATAAAACACACATATTCCATTCACAATTCCCTAATTGAAGTCATTAATAAATATTATGAACAGAGAGTCCAAGATTGATCCCTAGAGGACTTCATAGGTCACATTTGCCCAATTAGAACTCATCATTGATAGCTACCACTTGTTCTCTATTATGTAATAAATCCATTATGTAGGTTATAGGGTTTTTCATTTCAGCCAAATTTTTTGATCATAAATTTCTTAAAGTAAAGATACATATGCCCTGCAATTATACCTCAAAATGCGAATGTACAAATGTTAAACATGTTTATCTAAAATTCCTCTCTCTGCTATTTTAATGAAGACATTAAACCATTTATTTTAAAGCGATCAACATCAACGCTAAAGTAGTAGATAGAAGAATTTCAGATGAATACTTTAAGCATTCATCCACTGGTATCCCATGGCATAATTCCAGGGCCATGGTATCAGCTACATTAATCCTCGTCCAGTGTCATCTTGACTCAGTCGCTAGTAGTCTCACCTGTGAGTCATATATGCCAAGTAGAAAATCAACAAAAGTTGACCAACAGCTTCATAAAAGTAGCCACAGAGCCCAAAAAGCTTATCAACTCATGAACAGCTCTGATTATAAGTCAATGAAATGTAAAAACAAATTGTTTTACAAGCTTCTAACTTAAGCTGTCAGTGTACTCAATGGAGCTAAGAATCCGTGGCCCTTCCAGCAGGACCACGGAAGAAAACTACAAATTAGGCCAGAACCTAGATATATCGGGTCCCAGCCGTGCAGGGAGTTTCTGTTCGGAGTTGGGGGCAGAACCTCCACCCTCCCCAAAGGTCAACAACGTAGGAGAAGGAACACACACTCCCAGGCCAGGAGTTCCCATATGTCACAATGAAAGAAAACCAGCAGACCATATATTGAGGCATATTGCACATGAGATTCACTTTGGGGTGGGGGGGGGGGGGGGGTCCAGGCCTGGAAGCCAAGGGGCCACTTACCTCTTTCCGGGGTGGGAGGGGAACCTGATATGCGACCCTAGTGGCACAGGAGCCCATCCATTTTATTCAAATTCAGCTACCTGCCAATGGCCCTATAAATTTTGACGGGTTCAATACTGATGGTCGCAGGTGAGTGCATGCCAGCACTTATGCTGGAATGTCAGCCTCATGGCAAGCAATATTCCTTCACTTGTAGTGGGCCAAAAATAAACAAACACGAAAGCTTGACGAGAAATAAAAATGTTGAAGCCACTGTGTTTATTTTCTAGGGGTTCTGGAAATGTGCAACCCAGAAGCCTTCGATTTTTGACATGTTTATTTGGCGCATTTACCAATTTTTGGAATATGTATTGAACACAGGCTTTGCATTTTTAAATCTTACAAAAGGACATTTGCTGAATTTTACTGAGAGTTACTCATTATTTGCCTTTTGGGAACTAATTATTTTTCTTTATATTTTAAAATGTCTTTCCTGAAGCAGCAACAGACAATTTATTCCTGGAAAAAAAAATGTTTTTTTTTAAATTAAAAATATTCAATAGCAAATAGAGGATTTATTAACTCCCACGGTATTAACCTAGGAATCAAGCTAGTCAGGTCTGTAGGCAGCAAGTGTAGAATTAGGACCACACCTTCAAATATAGTTCCTTCTCTCATACATGTGGTAACTGGGGGCATGCTTATCTGGAAAGATTTTTAAAATTTTAACATTATAAATGGTACATTTTGGTTCATTTTAAACACTTCATAATTAATGGAAATTTTATTAAAAGAAAAACAAAGTGATATTTGGATTTTCAACAGACCAACCAGGTCATTTCCCCCTTCTCCCCTCCAATTCCCTCTCTCTCTCTTCCCTCCCCACTTCATTCCCCCCTTCCCTCTCTACTTCCTGCCTTTCCTTCACTTCCCCATTCCTTCTGCTCCATTTCCCCTCTTCTTTCCACCGGGTCGGCCTCTGGGCCATCCGATATTGCGCTGTCCTGGAGCCGGCAAGCAGCAGAAGGGTGTCTGTTTGACAATCAATGCTTTACCTCCAGCATGGTAATGAGACCCAGCCGTCAAAATGGATCAGACCTCCGGATGGCAGGATCAGGCAGCCAGCTAGCACACTCCACCAGTCAGCCAACTGATAGAAAGAATGGGGTAGATAGTCACCATGTTTTCCAGCACATTCAAAATCTAGTTCATGCCTCAAAACAAAATTGCTAATCTTCATGGCACTCCCAATCAGCACCAATACAAATTACAGGAATAAAATGGAGCCCATTGCTTTTCTGGCTATTTGAAATCAACTCTGATAGAGAAAAATAGAAGTTAGTTAAGTACCAGAGACATCAAATTTTGCTTGTTGCAATACATCAAAAACCTCTTGTTGTGCAGGGAGGTCAGGAAACCTCTGTTCCAGAGCAGCTATCATTTCTTCATCTTTTAAAGTCGATCTTCCAGCTTCAGGAGTCATGTTCACACAGTCTAAGATTATTGCTCCTAACATACAAACAAACAAACATTGTTACAAAACAAGATGCAATCACATCTTTTAGAATTAAATACACCAAAATCAGTTAAAAAAAATTCTCTCATCGGTAGTTCAATGAAGCAGAAAATGAATATCAAATACAATGTGAAAGCTTAGAGATGAAGATGTTAATGTGTAAAAATTAATACAGCTACCACCAATCGCCTCTACCATTGCCACACTAATTATTTATAGGTAGCAGCAACAATTGTTCAAACATACACACAAAACAGACTGTGATAGCATTCTTGGTTGAATGGACTTATTCTGAATGCACAGAATTAAATCACATGCCCCGCTGTTGCATTTAATCTCACAGATTCAGTACGACTCATTGACAACAGACTATTTTATTCCACAGTACAACCTTAATTCACTATCAAGTCACTTAGGGGTTTATTTTGCACCTACTACTCCTTAAATTAGTTATTTTGTTTCTCCCATTTTTGCTAGTGCACTTGCAGCAGCACAGATGATAAGCATAAAGTTCAATGCAATGCAAATGACACAACTGAGAAGCCAATCAGAAAAAAATCTCCACTCATTGTGCTGACTCACTATTAACCCCCGCCCCCCTTAATAGATATGCAAATATAACATTGTGCAAATTGCAGCACAGAAGGCAGTCATTTGGCTCATTGGACTTTTGCCAGTGCTAATTCTTCAACTGGAGCTATCTGCTCCAATCCCATTTCCTTGCCCTTTTATATTTTTTTCTTTAAAATACTTATCCAATTCCCTTTTAAATCACATTATTGACTCTGCCAGAATGGTAGAGCATTTCATGTTCTAATAATCTCGAGTGAAAAAAAATCTTTTAACTTCCCTTATCATTCTTCTAGTCGAGTCTAATCTTAAGTCAATTCACTAAGCAGTAGAAGCAATCTTTCTGTATTTACCGTCTCAAAATCTTTCATAATATTTAAGCATTACAAATAGCACAATAGTCTGGATTTTCCAATTAAGCTCGATCAGAAGGGGGGCTGTGTGAGAAGAGCACTTGCCTCACCTTTTGTATGCTGACACCGTGTGTATTTCTGGGGTCAGTCTTATTATCATAATATGGGCAGACTGCTGGCATTGAAAATGACTGTGGAGCTCACCCATTTTTTAAAATATTTGTTCATGGGGTGTGGGCATCACTGGCAAGGCCAGCATTTATTGCCCATCCCTAATTGCCCTTGAGAAGGTGGTGATGAGCCACTTGAACCGCTGCAGTCCGTGTGGTGAAGGTTCTTCCACAGTGCTGTTAGGTAGGGAGTTCTAGGATTTTGACCCAGCGACAATGAAGGAACGGCGATATATTTGGTCGGAGAGCTATGATGTGTTTGTGATGGAACCAGCTAACTTTTACAACTTGTTGCCACCAGTGTGATGTAATTTTAGGATAGTTACATGAATTGTTCCCTCTTGCAACTGTCTTGATGCACTTTCTGAAAGCAGACTTCACAACCCATATAAACCAAAAGCTGTGACCCTGCAGTTTCCCGCCCCTGCAGAGACCTTGTATCATTTAGGACTCTTACAGTCCTGGATTGCTAGTGTCCCACGCAACTTTATTTCTCTCCAGCGCACTACATATGAGCTGGTCTTAGATTCTGGATTAACTAAGTAGGTTGATTCACATAAAATAAGCAAATAAGTTATCTACAGAACAGCACAAGCTTTTGCATAATGACCATACAATCTGCCAGGTCTTTTAAATCTACAATAAGTGAACGTACGGAGTCCTTTCCATTACCAGCCTGTAGCTTTCTAGCACATGCTTACTGTTCGGCTTCATTCTGGACCATTATGTAATTCTCTTCTTTTCGTGCTTCACTCTTTCTCTCTCTTGTCCATCTCCATGCCACAGACTTAAAATGTCCCTTTTGTCTTTGAAATTTCTGGAATGCAAATTCCAGGTAAAGGTAAATGTATATTAGTTGCTTATTGGGGGTGATTTTAACCCCCAAGAATGGGTGGGTGGGAGTTGAAAATAGTTTTTTTTGGGTCACACTACAAAATTTTCAGACTTTGCATTTCCAGTGGGAAGCCTGTACTTTTACCATCCACATTAAACCCGGAAGTGAAGCCAAGTTGCAGTCGCGACCCAAAAAACAACTATTTTGAACTCCCATCCGCTCCCAACCCACCCGTTCTTGGGGTTAAAATCACCCCCGTTGTTTCTCTTATAGTCCCACATCCAGATTGAATGATCTACACGTCATGCGGCTGCACCCATCCAGGCAAGTGGACAGTATACCATCACATTCCTGAATTGTGCCTTGTTGTGTTCTAGCAGCCATGGTATTTATCTGGCTGGCCCAGTTGATGAGTTTCTGGTCAATAGTGACCCCCAGGATGTTGATGGTGGGGGATTTGGCAATGGTAATGCCATTGAATGTCAAGGAGATGTGGTTAGACTCGCTCTTGTTGATGATCAATGGCTGTTACTTATGTGATGCAAATGTTACTTGCCACTTATTAGCCCAAGCTTGGATGTTTTCCAGGTCTTGCTGCATGCAGGCATAAACTGCTTCATTATCTGAGGAATTGTGAATGGAGCTGAATACTGTACAATCAGCGAACAGCCCCGCTTCTGACCTTATGATGGAGGGAAGGTAATTGATGAAGCAGCTGAAGATCGATGGGTCTAGGACGCTGCCCTGAGAAACTCCTGTGCTGTTCATATGTTGGAGGTTGGCTACAGAAAACACAGAACTCTTAAGTGCCTCCCTGCTGAACCTAAGTCTGTAAGGGTAGTGCTCCTCAGCTGTTGCCAGGTAACTATGCTTGGATCTGTGGATGCAGTAGGTGGCATATTGATGAGTATGAACAGTCTACCTCTGGTGCCATCGGACATCCTTTCTTTGTTCCTATTTGTCATCCTTCATTAAAATTTTGCAATTCTTATAGTATGACAAGAGATCACTGAAAATACTTCCCACAGCTGAGAAGCTACTACCAGCAAAGCAAATTAAACATTGCTATTCCAAGTTTTCAATTTCCAACATGCAAGAGCTGGGCTAGCCTCTTAATGCCCAGTTCAAATGGGGAAGATTACTGCACTGCACATGAAGGCAGAAATATTTACAGGTTCCCCCATTAAGTAGCAGATTAGCATTATTTGATCAGCTGAATGTGAGTCAGGGCAAGATGGGCACTGACAGGCCCTGCAATAATTTTGAGCAACTTACTCAAGAAACCATACAAATTCAGTAATTTAAAATTGCTGCCCCTAACCATGCAGATGCCATATTGATTTGCTCAAATATAGATCACAAAAGATCATAGATAAAAGCAACCAATTCAAAAAGTGCAATTTGAATCATCACTTTGTTCAATTTTTTTTTTAAAAAGTGGTTTTGCTGCCAACTTGATCTCTGACACAGCTGTATAAACAGCATTTAGAACCTAAGAAACCAAAAAAACAAAATCATTTGCTTTAAAATTGCCCATAAAATAAATCAATTATTTAATGTTATAAATCCTTAGAAGTTTTCCCATGGAGGCTGACCCCTCTCTCTTGAATCTGCTTCAGGCCCAGAGCTGGAAATTTCACTCAACCCCTGCACACTGGGGATTTCGAGTTCCTCTGAACAAAATCTGGTTACGATAGAGAGATGTACCATGGTAGTTGTAGTTGCTCTGTTCCTGTCAAACAACCCATGTCACATGACAACCAGGAAGGAAATTTACAAACAGTGAGAAACAGAAAAAAAATAATCAAAAATGAATGATTTAGAGGCCGAAAATCTGCAGCCTTTGAACCTGGTGTAAGGGCAGAAATCACTCTGCTGGGAACTTCCATCACTGACCCCATTGGACTTCCCAGGGTCAGTGAGAGGTTCCCTTATTTAAATAAGCCTGCTTAAGCCCTCATTGGTATAACACTTCCAAGGGAGATTTTTTTCATTGTCGAGTCTCCAACACCTTAAAAGGTGTTATTCGCCATAGTCCAACCCCAACTGGCTGACTGACTCCAGCCACAATGAGTAAGCACTGAAGTGTCTCATAAATATCAGTCTCTCATTCCAGCATAAATACCAGTCCCCTCAGTAATGCACAAGAAATTGCAACCCAAATAGTACAGTTAACTCAAATAAATTTATTTAATGGCTTCAACTGTATAAAACGCTGAAAATAATGTGATCTTTTTACGTTTGATTTATAAATTAAGAGAGGGTGGTGGGGGTCTGGAACTCACTGCCTGAAAGGGTCGTAGAGGCAGAAACCCTCAACTCATTTAAAAAGTACTTAGAAGTGCACTTGAAATGCCGTAACCCACAGGGCTATGGACCAATGCTGGAAAGTGGGATTAAGCTGGATAGCTCTTTTTCGGCCGGCACGGGCGCGATGTGCCGAACGGCCTCCTTCTGTGCCGTAACTTTCTATGATTCTATGAAATCAAAAATATTTGTATTTTTTCACCACTTGTGCCTCAGGTTGTTATGTGTAAATTTTATACCTGACTGTCACAGTGCACTTGGTTACTGAGGTTCCACAGCAGTAGGGCAAAACTTACAATCCCCACGATACATCTCTGCCTCTGTCTCTGTCACACACACACAATTTGACTGCAGTAGCCAGAAATCTCCATCATCCAAGATTCAGGTGGAATTTCCAACAAAGCACCAGGCACCAGCAAGACCAAAGGTCAAGGTGGGGGAAACTTTTTACAGGCATGAAATAACTAACATGAAACAACCAATTTTACAGGTTAGTTTAGTGATTTTTTTTCAGATGTGTGTAATTTTTTCTATGTTACATTATAAATGTTAGCCAATAACAACTGGAAAAAAAATAACCAACTTGTTGGGTCAATTTTGTGGCACTCAATTGTTTGTAAATGACAGCTTCAGAAATAAAAGGAGAGATTTTATTGCTTGGTTTTCTGCTGGTTACTCATTCTTCATTAATACTTTTTACTACTTTTGATTTGTTCACACTTACTCAATCAGATACTCGATTGACAATTTAACAAGTGCTTATTTCAACCAATCATGATTTTTGCTTAATAGGCATGCAACACTGAGTTGTGATGCTTCTGAAGCCACCAGTTATCATGTGACATCTTTAAAAGTGTGACACTATGGTCTCCTGCTAATTAGTAGATAAATAGATAAACAAATTGGAAACCCCTTTGCAGGGTCACAAGCATCACAGACCTGATAAAGTGAGTGTACAGATTGCTGCACAAAATCTCAGGAAATGGCTGTTAAAGCCATTAGTGGGAGATGTATATTTTAAATGTTGCACTGACCAGAAGTTGGGCACCATCCAAGCCTTAATGTCTTGGATAATGCAATGGTTACAATGAGGTGTACCAAGCAATGGTTATTACCCAACATGGTGACTATAATTGAATCTTCAGTGATCATGGATGCAGGAGTAATGTTTTAAAGTGCTCTGTGAGTATGAGATATAAGGTCATCATTTGTAGCAGCTCCACAAGCAGGGTTGTCTGATGATGGAGATCACCATCTGCACTGTGGAAAATTTAGTAGAGGTAAAGTATTTCATTTAACATAGCTCTACTGTGATTAATGACAGTATTCAGATTCACCACATTACAGATTAAGCAATATGATAGGCAGTAATGGCTGCTCCATAACATTGGAAAAAATTAGCATTATCTTAATGCATCACCCTTCAAAAGATATGGAGCCTTCTTGACACAACTCCATTTCCCAGTGCCCAGACACCAGAAAGTGCTGATGCTGTTTCTTGTGTCGGTTCAACTCAGTTGGCTGCACTCTCGTCAGACCCATACCAGGATTTGAGCACATAACCTAGGCTGTTATTCTAGTGCGGTACTGCTGCATTGTTGTGATATGTCCTTCAGATAAGATGTTAAACCGAGGTCCCTTCTGTCTACTCAGGTGACACTATTAGAAGAACAGGGAGTACTCCTGGTGTCCTGATCAACATTCTTTCCTCAAATATAAGAGAGATTCTGGTTATTTATCACTTTGCTGTTTCTGAGACATTGTTGGTGCAGAACAGCTACACTGTGCTTCAAAAATAATTAACTGCGTGAAGCACTAAGATATGCTACACAAATGCAAAGATTATATTATTGATATTTTACCATTTGGATGTGACTCCATCTTTTAGCAGTACTGCTTGTCAGAACTTACAGCCACTCAGTGAGAAAGGTGGGAATAGTTTATAGTACCCCTAGCAGTAGTTATACAGTTGGACAGAGTATTAATCAAGAAATAAGAGGAGTTTGTAACAAAGATAATGCAATAATTGTGGGGGACTTTTATCTTCATACAGACTGGACAAATCAAATTGGCAAAAGTAGTTTGGAGGACAAGTTCATGGAATGCATTCGAGAAGTAACTTATAGCATAAAACTAAATTTTAAAAAAAAACTAAACTTAATTTAGTGATAGCAAGTAGTGTTTTTTAGTGAATCAAAGTCCCTAGTGTAGTTAACATTCTCTAAATTAAGAGTAATTTAAAGGAGTAAACTCCTTAAAGGGAGTAACTAATGAACTTAATCTAAGGCAAGTCATGGCAGCAGAGCTCGCTCCCGTGATATGCTCCTCCTGCACTATGTGGGAAGTCATGGACACTACCAGTGTCCCTGGCGACCATATGTGCAGGAAGTGTGTACAGCTGCAGCTACTGGCTAACCGCATTTCGGAGCTGGAGCTGCGGGTGGATTCACTGTGGAGCATCCGCGATGCTGAGATTATCATGGATAGCACGTTCAGTGAGGTGGTCACACTGCAGATAAAGATTACGCAGGCAGGAAGGAAATGGGTGACCGCCAGGCGGAGTAAAAGGACTAGGCAGGTAGAACATGAGTCCCCTGGGGCCATCTCCCTCTCAAACAGATATTCCGCTTTGGATATTGTTGGGGGAGATGGCTTATCGGGAGAATGCAGCAAGAGCCAAGACCGTGGCACCACGAATGACTCAGCTGCACAGAAGGGGAGGAAAAAGAATGGGAAAGCAATAGTGATAGGGGATTCCACCGTAAGGGGAACAGATAGGCATTTCTGCGGCCGCAGACGTGACTCCAGGATAGTATATGTTGCCTCCCTGGTGCTAGGGTCAAGGATGTCACGGAATGGCTGCAGGACATTCTGAAGGGGGAGGGTGAACAGCCAGAGGTCGTGGTCCATATCGGTACCAACGACATCGGTAAAATAAAGGATGAGGTCCTGCGAGCAGAATATAGGGAGTTAGGAAATAAATTAAAAAGCAGGACCTCTAAGGTAGTAATCTCAGGATTACTCTCAGTGCCATGTGCTAGCGAGAGCAGAAATAGGAGAATAGACCAGATGAATGCATGGCTTGAGAGATGGTGTAGGAGGGAGGGGTTTAAATTCCTGAGGCATTGGGACTGATTCTGGGAAAGGCGGGACCTGTACAAGCTGGACGGGTTGCACCCAAGCAGAAACGGGACCAATATCCTCGCGGAGGCATTTGCTAGTTTTGTTGGGGAGGGTTTAAACTAGTATGGCAGGGGGATGGGAACCAAAGGGCAGGTACAGATAGGACAAATTCAGACCAGGAAACAGGAAGTAGAAAAGCAGTGAGTGACAGAGTTAGCAACTGAGAAAGGCAAAAGAAGCAAAAGTTAAATAGTGTTCAGCACAGGAATTTGACAGGGTTAAAGGGTATATACTTCAATGCAAGGAGTATTACAAACAAAGCAGATGAGCTAAGGGCACAGACAGACACATGGCAGCATGATATCATTGCTATAGAATCATAGAAGTTTACAACATGGAAACAGGCCCTTCGGCCCAACATGTCCATGTCGCCCAGTTTATACCACTAATTGCCTGCACTTGGCCCATATCCTTCTATACCCATCTTACCCATGTAACTGTCCAAATGCTTTTTAAAAGACAAAATTGTACCCGCCTCTACTACTGCCTCTGGCAGCTCGTTCCAGACACACACCACCCTTTGAGTGAAAAAATTGCCCCTCTGGACCCTTTTGTATCTCTCCCCTCTCACTTTAAATCTATGCCCCCTCGTTATAGACTCCCCTACCTTTGGGAAAAGATTTTGACTATCTACCTTATCTATGCCCCTCATTATTTTATAGACTTCTATAAGATCACCCCTTAACCTCCTACTCTCCAGGGTAAAAAGTCTCAGTCTATCCAACCTCTCCCTATAAGTCAAGTCATCAAGTCCCGGTAGCATCCTAGTAAATCTTTTCTGCACTCTTTCTAGTTTAATAATATCCTTTCTATAATAGGGTGACCAGAACTGTACACCGTATTCCAAGTGTGGCCTTACCAATGTCTTGTACAACTTCAACAAGACATCCCAACTCCTGTATTCAATGTTCTGACCAATGAAACCAAGCATGCTGAATGCCTTCTTCACCACCCTATCCACCTGTGACTCCACTTTCAAGGAGCTATGAACCTGTACTCCTAGATCTCTTTGTTCTATAACTCTCCCCAACGCCCTACCATTAACGGAGTAGGTCCTGGCCCGATTCGATCTCCCAAAATGCATCACTTCACATTTATCTAAATTAAACTCCATCTGCCATTCATCGGCCCACTGGCCCAATTTATCAAGATCCCGTTGCAATCCCAGATAACCTTCTTCACTGTCCACAATGCCACCAATCTTGGTGTCATCTGCAAACTTACTAACCATGCCTCCTAAATTCTCATCCAAATCATTAATATAAATAAATAACAGCGGACCCAGCACCGATCCCTGAGGCACACCGCTGGTCACAGGCCTCCAGTTTGTAAAACAACCCTCTACAACCACCCTCTGTCTTCTGTCGTCAATCCAATTTTGTATCCAATTGGCTACCTCACCTTGGATCCCGTGAGATTTAACCTTATGTAACAACCTACCATAACGGAAACCTGGCTTAAAGAGGGGGACAATTGGCAGCTCAATAACCCTGGATATAGAGTTTTCAGGCAGGATAGAGTGGGTGATAAAAAAGGAGGGGGTAGCATTATTGGTTGAAGTATCAATTACAGTTGTGAGAAGGGATGATATGTTAAATGGATCATCAATCGAGGCCATATGGGTTGAGCTAAGAAATAAAAAAGGGGCAGTCACACTACTAGGAGTGTACTATAGACCCCCGAATAGCGAAAGGGAGATAGAACAACAGATATGTTGGCAAATTTCTGAGTGCAAAAATAAGAGGGCAATAATAGTAGGGGACTTCAACTATCCTAACATCAAATGGGATTCAAACAGTGTGAGGGACACATCAAATTCTTGATCAGTGTCCAGGAGAACTTTTTTAGCCAGTACGAGACATGCCCAACAAGAGGGGATGCAATTCTAGATTTAGTCCTGGGAAATGAAGATGGGCAAGTGGGTGAAGTGACAGTGGGTGACCACAATTCAGTTAGTTTTAGCATTATTATGGAAAAGGGCAGAGTTAAATCAGGAGTAAACATTTTAAATTGGGGGAAGGCAAATTTTACAGAACTAAGAGCTGATTTGGCAGAAGTGGACTGACACAACTACTTGAGGAGAAATCAGTGGCAAGCCAGTGGGAGGCACTAAAAAGTGAAATTCTACAGGTACAATGCAGACACGTGCCCTCAAAGAAAAAGGGTGGCACTGCCAAATTTAGAGCCCCCTGGTTGTATAGATAAAGCAGAAAAAGCTTATGACTGTCACAGAAAACTAAATACTGCAGAAAGCCTAGAGAAGTATAGAAAGTGTACGGTTAACGTAAAAAAGGAAATGAGAGCAAAGAGAGGGCATGAAAAAATATTAGCTAATAAGATTAAAGAAAACCCAAAGATGTTTTATCAGTACATTAAGAACAAGAGGATAGCTAAGGAAAAGGTGGGACCTATCAGGGATGATAAGGGTAACTTGTGTGTAGAAGCAGAGGATGTGGGTAGGGTTTTAAATGAATATTTTGTCTCCATATTCACAAGGGAAAGGGATGATCCGGACATAATAGTTAAAGGGGAGAGGTGTGAAATATTGGATAAGGTAAACGTAACGAGAGAGGAAGTACTAGAGGGACTGGAATCTTTGAAAGTTCATAAGTCACCAGGGCCGGATGGATTGTTTCCTAAACTATTGAAGGAAGCCAGGGAGGAAATAGCGGATGCTCTGAGGATCATTTCCCAATCCTCACTAGATACAGGGGAAATACCGGAGCACTGGAAGACTGCAAATGTTGTGCCATTGCTTAAAAAGGGTACGAGGGAAAGGCCGAACAATTATAGGCCGGTCAGTCTTACCTCGGTGGTGGGCAAACTATTAGAATCAATACTGAGAGATAGAATAAACTGTCACTTCGAAAGACATGGTTTAATCAGGGATAGTCAGCAAGGATTTGTTCAAGGAAGGTCATGCCTTACAAATCTAATTGAATTCTTTGAGGAAGTGACAAGGAGGATTGATGAGGGTAGTGCAGTGGATGTTGTCTACATGGATTTTAGTAAGGCATTTGACAAGGTCCCACATGGCAGACTGGTCGGAAAGGTAAAAGCCCATGGGATACAGGGAAATGTGGTGAATTGGATCCAAAATTGGCTCAGTAACAGGAAACAAAGGGCAAAAGTCGATGGATGTCTTTGCGAATGGAAATCCGTTTCCAGTGGTGTGCCACAGGGCTCAGTGTTGGGTCACTTGCTGTTTTTGGTATTTGGACTTGAATGTAGGGGACCTGATTGGCAAATTTGCAGACAACACAAAAATTGGCCATGTAGTTGATAGTGAAGAGGACAGCTGTGGACTCCAAGAAGATATGGGCCAAGTGCAGGCAATTGGGACTAGCTTAGTGGTATAAACTGGGCGACATGGACATGTTGGGCCGAAGGGCCTGTTTCCATGTTGTAACTTCTATGATTCTATGATTCTATGATATCAATGGGTTGGTGGAGTGGGCGGAAAAGTGGCAAATGGAGTTCAACCCGAAGAAGTGTGAAGTAATGGACTTAGGGAGTGCAAACAGTAAAAGGGAATACGCAGTAAATGGGAATATATTGAGTGGGGTAGAGGAAGTGAGAGAGCTTGGAGTGCATGTGCACAGGTCCCTGAAGGTGGCAGTACGGGTAGATAAGGTTGTGAAGGCATACAGAATGCTCTCCGTTACTAGCCACGGTGTAGAATACAAAAGCAGGGATGTAATGATGGAACTGTATAAAATGCTGGTAAGGCCACAGCTGGAGTATTGTGCACACTTCTGGTCACCACATTACAGGAAGGAAGTAATTTCTCTGGAGAGAGTACAGAGAAAATTTACAAGAATGTTGCCAGGGCTTGAAAATTGCAGCTATGAGGAGAGATTGGATAGTCTGGGGTTGTTTTCCTTGGAGCAGAGGAGGCTGAGGGGTGACTTGATTGAGGTGTACAAAATTATGAGGGGCCCAGATAGAGTAGACAGGAAGTACCTGTTTCCCCTAGCGGAGAGTTCAAAAACTAGAGGACATAGATTTAAGCTGATTGGTGGAAGGATTAGAGGGGACATGAGGAAAAACATTTCTACCCAGAGGGTGGTGGGCGAATGGAATTCGCTGCCCGAATTGGTGGTAGAGGCAGGGACCCTCAACTCTTTTAAAAAGTTATTGGACCTGCACCTAAAGTGCTGTAAGCTGCAGGGCTACGGATCGGGTGGGATTAGAATGGGCACCTGGTTGTTCTTCGAGCCGGCGCGGACACGATGGGCCGAATGGCCCCCTTCTGTGCTGTATCTTTTCTATGGTTCTATGCGACAGTTTCCTAGAACGATATGTCATGGGACCAACCAGGGAATAGGCTATTTTAGATCTTATCTTGTGCAATGAAACATGGTTAATTAGTAATCTCATAGGAAGGTATCCTCTGGGCAAGAGCGATCATAATATGATAGAATTTCACATTGAGTTCAACAGTACTCAAGTCTGAAACTAGAGTCTTAAACTTAAACAAAGCCAATTACATGGGTATAAGGGGCGAGTTGGCTAAAGTTGATTGGAAATTAGATTAAAGGATATGATGGTAGATAAGCAATGGCAAACCTTTAAAGAAATATTTCATAATTCTCAACGAATATACATTCCCTTGAGAAATAAAAACTCCATGGGAAAAGTGATCCATCTGTGGCTAACTAAAAAAGTTAAGGATAGTATTAGATTAAAAGAAGAAGCTTATAATGTTGCCAAGAAGAGTAATAAGCCTGAGGACTGGGAGAGTTTTAGAAACCACCAAAGGATGACCAAAAAATTGATGAAGAGGGAGAAATAGAATATGAGAGCAAATTAGAAACAAATATAAAAACAGATTGTAAGAGCTTCCACAAGTATATAAAAAGGAAGAGAGTAACAAAAATAAACATGGGTCCCTTAGAGGCTGAGACAGGAGAAATTATAATGGGGAATAAGGAAATGGCAGAGGTGTTAAACAAATATTTTGTATCTGCCATCACAGTAGAAGACACAAAAAACATACCAGAAATAGTGGGGAACCAAGGGTCTAATGAGAGTGAGGAACTTAAAGTAATTAAGGTTAGTAAAGAAAAAGTACTGGAGAAATTAATGGCACTAAAAGCCGACAAATCCCCTGGACCTGATGGCCTACATCCTTGGGTTCTAAAAGAGGTGACTGCAGAGATAGTGGATGCATTGGTTTTGATTTTCCAAAATTCCCTAGATTCTAGAACGGTCCCAGTGGATTGGATGGTAGCAAATGTAATACCGCTATTCAAGAATGGAGGGAGAGAGAAGGGAGAGAGAAAACAGGGAACTACAGGCCAGTTAACCTGACATCAATAGTCGGGAAAATGCTGGAATCTATTATTAAGGACGTAGTAACAGGGCTCTTAGAAAATCATAATATGATTAGGCACAGTCAACATGGTTTTATGAAAGGGAAGTCGTGTTTGACAAATCTATTCGAGTTTTTTGAGGATGTAACTAGCAGGGTAGATAAAGGGAAACCAGTGGATGTAGTATATTTGGATTTTCAAAAGGCACTCGATAAAATGCCACACAAAAGGTTATTACACATGATCAGGGCTCGCGGCATTGGGGGTAATATATTAGCATGAATAGAGGATTGGTTAATGGACAGAAAACAGGGAATAGAAATAAACAGGTCATTTTCGGGTTGGCAGGCGAGAACTAGTGGGATGGCGCAAGGATCAGTGCTTGGGCCTCAGCTATTTACAATCTATATTAATGACTTAGATGAAGGGACTAAGTGTAATGTATTCAAGTTTGCTGACTATACAAAGCTAGGTGGGAAAGTAAGCTGTGAGGAGGACAGAGTCTGCAAAAGGATATAGACAGGTTAAGTGTGTGGGCGAGAAGGTGGCAGATGGAGTATAATTTTTTTTTATTCGTTCATGGGATGTGGATGTCGCTGGCGAGGCCAACATTTATTGCCCATCCCTAATTGCCCTGGAGAAGGTGGTGGTGAGCCGCCTTCTTGAACCTCTGCAGTCCGTGTGGTGAAGGTTCTCCCACAGTGCTGTTAGAAAGGGAGTTCCAGGATTTTGACCCAGCGATGATGAAGGAACGGCGATATATTTCCAAGTCGGGATGGTGTGTGACTTGGAGGGGAACGTGCAGGTGGTGTTGTTCCCATGTGCCGGCTGCCCTTCTACCTTCTAGGTGGTAGACGTCGTGGCTTTGGGAGGTGCTGTCGAAGGAGCCTTGGCGAGTTGCTGCAGTGCATCCTGTGGATGGTGCACACTGCAGCCGCAGTGCGCCGGTGGTGAAGGTGGTGGATGTTGTGGATGTTTAGGGTGGTGGATGGGGTTCCAATCAAGCGGGCTGCTTTGTCCTGGATGGTGTCGAGCTTCTTGAGTGTTGTTGGAGCTGCACTAATCCAGGCAAGTGGAGAGTATTCCATAACACTCCTGACTTGTGCCTTGTAGATGGTGGAAAGGCTTTGGGGAGTCGGGAGGTGAGTCACTCACCGCAGAATACCCAGCCTCTGGCCTGCTCTTGTGGCCACAGTATTTATATGGCTGGTCCAGTTAAGTTTCTGGTCAATGGTGACCCCCAGGATGTTGATTATGGGGGATTCGGTGATGGTAATGCCGTTGAATGTCAAGGGGAGGTGGTTAGACTCTCTCTTGTTGGAGATGGCCATTGCCTGGCACTTTTCTGGCGCGAATGTTACTTGCCACTTATGAGCCCAAGCCTGGGGAAATGTAAGGTTATTCACTTTGGTAAGGAAGAATAGAAAAACAGACTATTTAAATGGTGAGAAACTATTAAATGTTAGTGTTCAGTGGAATTTGGGTGTCCCTGTACACAAAAGACAGAAAGTTAACATGCATGTACAGCAAGCAATTAGGAAGGAAAATGGTATGTTGGCCTTTATTGCATGGGGGTTGGAGTACAAGAGTAAGGAAGTATTGCTGAAATTGTACAGGGCTTTGGTGAGACCACACCTGGAGTACCGTGTACATTTTGGTCTCCTTACCTAAGGAAGGATATATTTGCCTTCGAGGAGGTGCAATGAAGGTTCACTAGATTGATTCCTGGGAGCAGAGGGCTGTCCTATGAGGAGAGATTGAGTAGAATGGGCCATGTAGGCCCTAAGTTCTGGAATTGCTTCCTATACCTCTCCACTTCTCTCTCCTCCTTTAAGATGCTCCTCAAAACCTACCTATTTAACAAAGCTTTTGGTCACCTGTCGTAATGTCTCCTTCTTTGGATCTGTGTTAATTTTTGTCTAATTATGTTCCTGTGAAGCACCTTGGGACATTTTACTACATTAAAGGCACTATATAAATGCAAGTTGGTGTTGTTGACCAATTCTGCGAGTGGTGGCCAGTTACGGGGGTTGGATCTGCTCTGGGCCTTTGATTGGCTTGGGGCCTCATGCAATTATACAGGTTGCATGGCCCAAATGCTGCCCCGGCATGGCTGAAAACACAGAAACAAAATGTGTATAGATGATATTTTAAAAATAAATTAATTAGTAAATACTCTTATGCTACGGTTATATTCTTATGGAAATTATTTCCTTTGAAATAAATGTACTGCATCATGTGCGAAAAAAGTTGATTCCAAGCCCTAATCTATGAGCTTTCTTTGAGGATAGCAATATCAAGGATCTCCACTTTTGGCACCTGTGTGCAATTTATGTGCTGAATGACATAATACAAGGATAATGGATAATCAGTCAGGAGGATGGGGGCACAAGTGAGATTCCATTAACTGAAGTGTTGCTTATTGAGATTGCTCCTAATCGCCATTGATGACACAGCTCTTTTTTAACCCCTTCCTCCACCTCCCCCGTCCCATTATCCCTTGGCAGATCTTGGTTGCATTCCTCATAACGTCTAAGTAGATACCCCTCGTGATGGTCAGCATGCAATACACTACTATAACTTTGCCCGTACGACACCTTTCTACATTAAGTAAAGGCACATAAACTAGTTATCACAATAAGTGACTTCAAGAGCCTACACTTCTACAGCAGTTTATTTAAGACCAGCTCCTAATTGCTTCCTTTCAACCCTAATGAAAGATCATTTACCAAGGTTTTTTTGTCATAGTTAGCAAAATTCCACAGAGAAAATAGCTCACCGAGGATGTGCAAAATAGGCAGTCACTTGATAACTGTAGTACCCCTGGAATAGTGGCTACATTTTCAGTCAGTTTACTAGAACAGTGACATAGCAACAGTTTCAGGTAAGAAAAACCTTTGATCCAACTAGGTCACCTATCCACAGTTTTCATTTACGCATTTTATATTTGTGTAATGTACAACACTAACCACAGAAGAAGCATAAAAATGTAACTTTCTAAAAGTGGGTTACATTTTATTAAGTATAAACGAGTATTACTTTTTTTTCCTGATACTTGCTGTCTAAGATATGAACATCCAGTATGGCCCTTATGTGGTTATGGCACTTTGCATTGGTGGATAATTTATTGTAATACATTGGGGCCTAAATTCCTTAATGGAGAGGACCGAGGTAAATTCGTCCTCGGGCCTTATCAGAATAAATCAAGTGAGCTCTGGGTGCCAATCAGGCAGCTCAACACAGCTCAACTGTTAGGGCCCATGCTCTGATATATAAGTCCAGGAGGGAGGGGGGTACTGGGGAATGAGGGCAGGCCACCACTGTCCCACAGTTGTTTTGTGGAGCCAGAAGAAGCATTCCTGCTCCTTCTCACTCCAGAGAATACCAACAATTTTCCAAGTTTCATCCTTTGTTGAGCGGCCTCCAGCAGTCCATTTAAGAACCACTGGTTAGGCTGCTCAATACCCATAAATACCAGTTGGAGCTTGAGCATCGCAAGCTGAGACTTGGGCAAACTAATTTAGAAGTCCGGGTCTGAAATGAATGCAGGAGCCAGGGCCACCTAAAGAAAGGCCCCAACCAATTTCGCAGTGACCTGAACTCCCGCGCGATCGACCACAGGCCCCTGCACTGCTAAATTTGTTAGTGTCATGCTCATTTTAGGCGCAACAATGTAAAATTTAGACCCCATTGTGTCACTATTGTTATGTACTGATCTTACTAATACGTTACAGTAAATTACAGCATCCTTATTTTAAGTGTTGTGGTTATTCTATTAATCCAGTTTTTAACATTATTCATCTGCAAATTTTCCACTGTCGAGAAACAACAACAAATGTAATATGTATTTACCCTCTTCTGGATCCACAAAGAACACTCCTTTTTTTCTATACATACCTCTTGTAATTTCCTAAATATTTGATCTGCACATTGACAACAAGTAAGATACTGGGGGTGGGAAAGTTTCTCAAGCAACCTAATAGAGCTGCCCATTCAATCCACAGAACTGAATATAAAATTGCAGCAGTTGGCACCCACACCGTTCAGAGTAAATCGGTTAAAAATCATGTGAACTAGACTATTTCCTAAAGGTACCAGAAGGTATAGTTCATCTTCATGTACAATGACCCACACATTAAGAATATAATTTAGGACATTGACCTACACATTAAGAATCTAATTTAGCACATAATGTATACTTCATCAACACAGTACTTTGATTCATTCTGATGTAAGTAGTTCCCACATACTCCTATGTGGGGTGTGGTTAAGAACACAAATGCACGAACACACAGTCCTTTTACTCTAACCGAAAATGAACATTCTTACCTCTGAAAAGATGTGCTAGTTGTTGGTTTAGCAACTCCGGAGCTTCTTGAAGAATCTCTGAAGCTATTAGGGTGGTGCAGGATCCCACTGGCTCCAGGACAACTTCACACTGAGCAGAATGTAGTCGCTCTTGTTCATGATGGTCAATTATTTTGACAACAGCTGTTTCAAGTGCTTTGTCATCACTAAAAGACAACAAGGCACCAGATGTCATTTTATATTGTCTATATTCTTCTGTATGTGTTTATTGTTTAATTTTGGTTACCACAAGAATTGCAAAATTTAAAAGACACTAGGAATATAAGGGCTAACTGAGCAAAGCTCTGGTCCCATTGTGCAGCCTCATTAGATGAAAGCAAAAATTCAAAATAGGACAATAATTCTATAGCCTTAATTCTCCAAATTGCACTCCTGTGTAGCAAGGCTCTGGATTCAAGAACACAATCTCATTGAATTTGCCCTATAGTTGTAATCAGTGTATTTTTATAAGCTATTAAATCCAAATATTAAAATATTCCAATAAAATTATTTCAACATAACTTTTTGTGGCACATAAAATTATTGGTTGAAATTAGCTGCATTTAACTCAGAAAATAAATTAATTCATTAATGGGAATTTAATTGGTATGGTGTGGTACCAATATGTCAACAGTTTTCCAATCAAGCCTTATCAGGTTACAAAAATGTTTTCCTTTTCAATATTACTGGGGATTGTAACAAATGTGCAGTACTTCGGGTAAACTAATTAATCCAAACTATTACCTAGATGGCATTTTGTACCCTTTGTCAGTACTTTTTGTGAATCTTTATTGCAGAAATGTTCTTTATTGAAATGCCTAGATATATTCCTATTTAGATAGGTCAGTTGACTCCTTGATGTATAAACCTTAAATTTTGTGATTTCAGTAATTTTCACAGAAGTCTTTACATAACTACATTAATATTTATTTGGAAAACAGTAATTTAAAAAAAAGATTCATCAGGAAACAATGTCGTCCAAAAAGAACAGACCTTTTATTACTCAGTTAAAAGCTTCAGAAGTAAAGAAATACTTGAGAAATCAAACACTCGGCTCGTCAAATCAGCAGCCTCTATCATAGTAATCAATGTAATGACAAGCATCCAGAAGGGAACACCATGCTTAAACATCTAGAGAGTTATTGATTCAGAGCGCCCTTATAAGCTCTTTTGTTTCATGAAGTGTATTCTTGATTTTTTTTTAAAACCCACTTTGTTCCCCCCACCTCTATATTTCCTCCTTGAGGGCAGCATAGCCTAGGGCATGGATTTGTACAGAAGTACCATCAATTCCACTTCATTATGAGCTATGGAGCAGGTGGGTCAACTGAAGAGCTGAAACCAAGGCCTATGAATATCTAGTACTCCAACATGACAACTACCAGGCCATGTGAAACATGATGTAGGGTTTTGCAATGTGGATGAACATCCAGGCAAATTCAGACTACAGACTCAAATTCAACTTTCAGCTGGGATAAATCCTTACAATTCCGAAGTGCAGATTGAAGTCCATAAATACAAACCCAAACAGTAGCATTTCTTACTCTTGCTTTTTTTTAAAAAAAGAGCAGTGTCTCCTGCACAATAAAACCAATAGAATTTGACAAACAAATATGTAAAAATTCTCTGTGGATATTTCCATATTAAGTGCAAAAGGTTTGCTCAGAGAAATGCACTCAATAATATAGTTTTATTTGGGTATCAATAGTCATAGAATATGTTATATTATATGTGATAATTATGAAGCAGCTCTGTCTTGTCTTGGTCTGTTAGCTGTCCCTTTTAATCAGATACCAGCACAGCCTCAGCCTATATCATTATATATGTTGTAAAGTTTGTAGTTGTTGTTATGGTCACCTTTGTAAAGGATGGAGAGAAGGTCTAACACAAGATTTTTAAATATACTGGCTTTGTGATTGACTCAGTTATGAATATGGCAGCCTTTTATTATTTGAATGAGATGGTAGCTGGAATTTCTAATAAGCCTTGGTCACAGATCGAAAATTATAAAAAAGAAAACAGCCCTTTTGAGTAGAGCTGAACTGAACAAATTGAAATCTTCATAAAAAGGCTGATATGTTTCAGCTAGCTCCAATAGCTTGTGAGGAGACAAGAATAAAGAGAGCTACCTTCTTTCCCTATAAGCTAATATTTGCTTATAGGGAAAGAAGGTAGAATATAGATTCACAACTCTATACTGTTCTCCTTTTCAAGGAGATAAGTGATAAAAGTTCTAATGTAAATATGGTATATATATATATATATCTGCTTTTTCATTATTTAATACATTTGCTTATTATATTTAAACTGCAGTGAGGTCTCTCATGACATTATATTGCTTACAGAAATGTAGATAGATCTTGTGGAGACATAGGGATAACGGCAGTAGCTTAAAAATAATTCACAAACCAGGGTTTTCAGTTTATTGTCTTGGACACATTGTGCATTTTACCCACAGAGTAAGATTAGTGAAGACACTTTCTTGGGAGCTGAGACTCAATTAATACATAGGAGCAGAAAAAATCTAGAGGAGAGAGAGAAAAAGAGAAATACATGGCCTCGTTGGAGGGAAGAGAAAAGAGAGATGCTCTGTTGCAGGGTGTGAGGCACCTCTGACTTTGCTGGAAGTGGTAGGGATGATTATTATTGGGATTAGTTGGTTGCATTATAAAACAATAAATCTTATGACTCACTAAGCAATGCAATATTCACCACTCCCGCATCCCCAGGCAGAGGCTGGGGAGCCTGCCAAAATTATTTAAACGATCCAGAGCTGGAAAATCAGCAGGGTCACGGGTACATCTTTGTGGCAGGATGAATTCTTGCTATGCCAAAAATGCTCCGTTTCAAAAATATCCAGCCCCCAGTGTATGTTTGCTTAACTCCGCCTCGTCACCGCTCTCTCTCCTCTGTTAAGACCATCCTTAAAACCTATCTCTTTGACCAAGCTTTGAATCAGCCCTCCTAATATCTCCTCCTTTGGCTCAGTGTAAATTTTTGTCTGATTACGCTTCCACGAAGTGGCTTGTGACATTTTTTTTAAAGTTAAAGGCACATTAAAATTTAAAGCCTGTGCAATCGATCGCAGACGCTTGAATATGAATTTTAAAATTTCAACCTCTCTACTGCCAGTTGAAGTTTTAAAGAAAAATTAACATTTTTAGAATTCATATCCAGGCCTCTGCGATTGATTGCACAGGCTTTAAATTTTAACAACTCCCTCTCCACTGTAATAGCAACACTGGATGTCATGGATGAACATGCATCCCTGGTGTCCAGCTTTAGTATGACACAAATGATAGAACTTCCAGTGGATGAAATACTTCCGGCAATTGAATATGATTACAATAGCCTGCCCATTACTTCCAGCTGGAAATTAGAGGGCTGTAAAAATAGGTGGAAACCAGCAGGAACAGTTCCCAGATCCACTTCCTGCCCACAGTCATCTAGTTCCATTAAAAATCCAGGTCTTCCTATTCAGTTGAAGGGCTAAATTCTCTGCCCATTTATAACCAATGGGCTGAAAAATCTATCCCAAAATTTCAACATGTAGCTAATGTCAAAATTAACTCATGTTTCATTACACTACTTGGAAATTAAAATTTGGAATCACTGTACCTTGTCAGCATATTATGATCAACAAGTGTTAAAGTCAGTTTCCCTTCTCTGTTCAGCAAATGGAGGTCAATTTCATCTCTGAAGATTAAAGAAGCATCTGAGATATTCAGTTGTTGTAAAATGAACACAACTTCAGTGCGAAGAGGAAATTCTGATCTTTGTATGTTCAAAATTGGCACATAAAGCTGATCTGTTGGATGGGTCTGAAAAGAAAACACAATGAATTTAGGGGGACTAACATTTAAATCTAAATATAAATGTATATTCCGAAATTAAATCTCTAAAATCATTAGTTTTATAATGCTAAAAATTTCCTCATGAAATTATAAAAATATTTTTCAAGTATGAAAAATGGTACAGTATCATACAGTGGAGGTTAATATTTTACATCGATCAATAAATTTGCTTCAACATTCACTACAATGCATGTTACAGTTTTAACATAAATGTGACATTAAGAATCAACTGGTATTTATTCAACAAACCATATGAGAATGGGGTAGCTCTTACCAATTAGCACTTTGGACGCATGGCTTCATGCAACATGAATGCACATCAGAAATCTGGGCATGTAGGTCAGCACCCCACCCAATTAATAAGTGGACAATAAATTATGTGTTGCACACTGGCCCCTGCACCTGAATTCTTGTTTGGCAGTCCAGGGCACCTTCCCAGAGAAGAGTGGCACAGGTGTCAGGCAGGATGTGACAGCCACTGCTCAGTTCTGTATGGTACCCATAGAACCTAGGAGCAGATGTCGAAGAACATGGCAGACCCTTAAAAAAAAAACTGCCACGGTATAATTACCCAACAATACTATATGCCAGGTGAATGGCCCAAATATGCATGCTGCAAAGTGCTACCTGTCAACCTACCAACCTCAAATATAAAAACTGACAGTAAAAGCTTCTACAAGTATATAAAAAGGAAGAGGGTAGCTAAAGTAAACATTGGTCGCTGAGAGGATGAGACTGGGGAAGTAATAATGGAAAACAAGGAAATGGCAGAGGAATTGAATAGATATTTTGTATCTGTCTTCACAGTAGAAGACACTAATAACATACCAATAATAGTAGATAATCAAGGGACAAAGGGGAGGGAGGAACTAAAAACAATCACTATCACTAGAGAAAAAGTACTAGGTAAACTAATGGGTCTAAAGGCTGACAAGTCCCCTGGAGCTGATGGCTTGCATCCGAGAGTCTTAAAGGAAGTGGCTTGAGAGATAGTGGATGCACTAATTTGAATTCTGGAAGATTACATAGATTCTGGAAAGGTCCCAGCGGATTGGAAAACCGCAAACATAACATCCCTATTCAAGAAGGGAGTGAGACAGAAAGCAGGTAATTATAGACCAGTTAGCCTAACATCTGTCATTGGGAAAATGCTAGAATCCATTATTAAGGAAGTAGTAGCAGGACATTTGGAGACTCATAATACAATCAAGGAGAGTCAACATGGTTTTATGAAGGGGAAATCGTGTCTGACAAATTTATTAGAGTTCTTTGAGGAAGTAACGGGCAGGGTGAATAAAGGGGAACCAATGAATGCAGTATATTCGGATTTCCAAAAGGTATTCGATAAGGTGCCACATAAAAGGTTGCTGCATAAGATAATAGCTCATGGTGTTGGGGGTAATATACTGGCATGGATAGAGGATTGGCTAACTAACAGAAAACAAAGGGTTGGGGTAAAAGGGTCATTTTCAAAATGGCAATCTGTCATTAGCAGGGTGCTGCAAGGATCAGTGCTGGGGCCTCACTATTTACAATATACATCAATGACTTGGATGAAGGAACAGAGTGTCTTGTGGCCAAATTTGCTGATGATAAAAAGATAGGTGGAAAAGCAAGTTGCGATGAGGACACAAAGTGTCTGCAAAGGAATATTGACAGGTTAAGCGATTGGGCAAAAATTTGGCAGATGGAATATAATGTGGGAAAATGTGAAGTCGTCCACTTTGGGAGGAAAAATAAAAAAGCAAAATATTATTTGAATGGAGAAATACTATAAAATGCTGCGGTACAGAGGGATCTGGGTGTCCTCGTACATGAAACATAAAAAGTCAACATACAGGTGCAGCAGGTAATCCGGAAGGCAAATGGAATATTGGCCTTTACTTCTAGGGGGATGGAGTATAAAAGCGGGGAAGTCATGCTACAACTGTACAGGGTGCTGGTGAGACCACACCTGGAGTACTGCGTACAGTTCTGGTGCCCTTATTTAAGGAAGGATATACTTGCATTGGAGGCAGTTCAGAGTAGGTTCACTAGGTTGATTCCGGGTATGGAAGGGTTGTCTTATGAGGAAAGATTGAACAGGTTGGGTCTATACTCATTGGAGTTTACAAGAATGAGAGGAGATCTTATTGAAACATACAAGATTCTGAGGAGACTCGATAGGGTAGATGCTGAGAAGATGTTACCCCTCATGGGGGAATCTAAAACTAGGGGGCATAGTCTCAGAATAAGGGGTCGCCCGTTTAAGATGGAAATGAGGAGGAATTTCTTCTCCCAGAGGGTCGTGAATCTTTGGAATTCTTTACCCCAAAAAGCTGTGGAGGCTGAGTCATTGAATACATTCAAGGCTGAGTTAAACAAATTTTTGATCAGCAAGGGAGTCAAAGGATATGGGGAAAGAGCGGGAAAGTGGAGTTGAGGTAAAAATCAGATCAGCCATGATCTCATTAAATGGCGGAGCAGGCTCGAGGGGCCGAATGGCCTACTCCTGCTCCTATCTCTTATAGTCTTATGGTCGACTACACATGTACTGCTGGCCTATGCAAAGCGGTCACACAACATTACAATTCAATCATTGCTTACCGCACATCTACATGCTTCAGCAGGGCACACATTCAGGTGCAACATACAGCTAAAACCCTTGGCACACTGACACCTTATGAGGGCTGCACACAAAAATATTACAATCTTGCTGCATGATCAATTACCGATACAAAGATGTACTGCAGGTTATGCACTCATCTTCCACAATGTGTTCTCCAAACTTGTGACATTAAGACTTTTTCTCTGATTGCAGGAAAGGGATCAGGCCCTAAGTGCAGGAAGGGTTATAACTCACTTTGAAGAGGCCACCCTGGGCATCCTTCCCTACAAGAGCATGAAGGAAACAGCAGCAGGTAAGGCTGCCGGCCTCCTTGAAGTTCAGGGCTAGTACCATCCTGCTCTTCACACATCACTCAATGACAAAGTATCTTGCAATGCAAACTCTGTTTGAAGGTATCTATTGAAGTCAGCATTCTAACACGTGTCCCTGTTCTGTCACTGTAAGTCTGAAAGAGCAGTTTGCTGTAGCCGAGAACAAGCCAGCACCTTACAGCATCCTGCATCCCTCTCACCAATGTTTGCAACCAGTAGCATAGCATCAACCGCCACATATGATGCAGTTAGTCAGCTTGAGGAGGAAGGGATGGAAGGAAGGAGTTGCATTTATATAATGCCTTTCAGATCCTCAGGATGTTCCACATTGCTTCACAACCAATAAATTATTTCCTGAAGTTTAGACACTGTTGTAATGTAGGCAAACACTGCAACAAATTTCCACACAGCCAGGTCCCACAAACTGCAATTACATAAATGACTAGTTAATCTTTTTTGGTGCTGAGCTATTTTTTATCTCCCAGAACAAGCAATACAAAAGACCGCACCCCCTTCAGTACTGCACTGAAGTTTCAGCCTAGATTATGTGATCTGTGTTACGTCCAATAAACGCTCATTGGTGTGGTAATGTAATGGCTGCTTTTATTTCAGGCTCTCTGGAATATTCTCTCTAGATATAACAAATGATACAAGAGGAGACCCGAGAGTGTAATTGCTACAGGATGCATGGTTGTCCCATCAGAGGGCCCTCTAGTGTTCAGTTAACAATATGCAAGTACAATACTTATCACTTTCCCCTCTCAGAATTTCAAAGTGGCAATAACCATGTGATCCAGTCTTGGAATTGAGTTTGAAACCACAATCTTATGACGCAGAAGTGAGAATGCTACTACTAAGCCAAGCTGGCTCCAGGTGAGTCACAACGCACAAATGAGGAGTAGCAAGTGGTGATGCTGCAGGAGCAGCAGGAACTTGATGCCCAAATAGTCACATAGATGCCTTTGGCCATCTCTACTTTTGGGAAATCTTGCACTGTGCTTCAATTGGAAAACCATGCTCCTACTAAATTTTCTGCATGATACACGTCCTCTATAATTGCAGTTTTTATCTTGACAATATATTGACATCCAGCAACCAATCAGTGCATGCAGAAGAATATATATACTCCCTGGCTTGTCTGTCTAGATGGTGATGCGTATAATGTTCTATAATCTAGACTGACACTTCAGTGCAATGCTGAGAGTGTGCTGCAATGTCGGAGACACTGTCTTTCAGATAAGAAGTTAAACTGAGGCCCCATGTCCCCTCTCCGATGAACGTAAATAATCCCATGGCAAGAAGAGCAGGGGAGTTCTTCTGGTGTCCCAGCCAATATTTACTCCTCAACCAACACCAGATTATCTAGTCATTTATCTCATTGGTGTTTGTGGAACCTTGCTGTACTCTGTGTTTCCGTGCATTATAAGAATGACTACACTTCAAAAGTACTTAATTGGCTGTGAGGCACTTTGGGATGTCTTGAGATCATGAAAGGCACTATATAAATGCCAAATCCTTCTTTCCTACATGTTCTAATCAAAAAAGATAAAAGAATATAAAAACATTCCCAAAATATGCTAGAAAAAGCTTTCCTCTGTTAAGCGCTCCCTTGCACATGTGCAATCCCATTGAAAATAATGCAAAATTTTAGAAGACTAATTTCAACATAGCTTGTGTGGAATTTCACGTGTCAATTAATGCCTGGCATTCTGTGCAAGAGCACTTTTCACCAGCCTCAATTTGCAGCCAGAAGCTAGCTTGCTGTAAGCATTTTCATCAATTAGAAAATCCACCAATCAACTTTGTACCACAGTGCAGGAGATAACCAGTTAGTTTCACTTTGTGATACATCATTTCTGATTGCACCATAATCTCCTATTTTTTTAAATATACATACATACATACATGCAATGGCTTTTTGATTAATAGAAAATGTACATACAAAACGTCAATATCACAACTATCCCTGTATTTCACAACATATTTGTACCTTATAAAGGAAGTAAGCGTAGGCTAAGGCTGAAACTGCAGAGTCTAGGTCACATGCTCTGTCTCCAAGTACAGCATGAACTCTGGGTAGATCATTTCTATTAATCTGTAAAAGACAGATTGCCAAGTCAACAGGATATAATCAGTCCAGTTCTTTGCATTTTTATATGTATATACAGGCAATATATTGTGCATAATAGATTTATTCGATTTCTTAATGTATTTCACAGAGGTAAATAGATCAGATAAATATTTATCAACTACTAGGAAAATGAATAAAGAGTGAAGAAAACAAATAAATTCAGAAAATACATTTTACTATCCAGCTCTAAATGTCCCCAAAGGAAAATGGTATCATACTAAAATGACAATCAAATTCATGAACTGAGGATAGACTAAAATAAACTGGATCAACTCCTTTATAATCATAAAAAAATTACAACATGGAAGGAGGCTATTCGGCCCATCGAGTCCGCGCCGGCTCTATGCGCGAGCAATCCAACTAGTCCCACTCCCCCGCCCTATCCCCGTAGCCCTGCAAATTTTTTCCTTTCCAAGTAATTATCCAGTTCCCTTTTGAAGGCCATGATTGAATCTGCCTCCACGACTCCCTCGGGCAGTGCATTCCATATCACAACCACTCGCTGTGTAAAAAGGTTTTCCCTCCTGTCATCTTTTGGTTCTTTTGCCAATCACCTTAAATCTATGTCCTCTGGTTCTTGACCCTTCCGCCAATGGGAACAATTTCTCTCTATCTACTCTGTCTAGACCCTTCATGATTTTGAATACCTCTATCAAATCTCCTCACAACCGTCTCCGTTCCAAAGAGAACAACCTTGTTCTTCTTCAGTGTATCCACGTAATTTAAGTCCTTCATCACTGGAATCATTCGAGTAAATCTCCTCTGCACCCTTCCTAAGACCTTCACATCTTTCCTGAAGTGTGGTGCCTAGAACCGGACACAATACTCCAGTTGTGGCCGAACCAGTGTTTTATAATTAGCTCAGTTTGTACAATTTGTAACTGTACAGAAACAAGTTTGACACAAATAGATGATGTAAACGGACAGAAATTTGGTCAAACCCAAATTTCTGCCTAAACTTGATTTTCCATCTGGCTGAAACCAAGTGGAGAATTTACTGACAGGTGAAAAATATCCAGCACCCATTTTAATTTACAAATTTTTGTATAAAGTCTTTTATCCTCTTGTGTTACTCTTGTAAATTAGTTTTGTGTGATCAGCACACAATGATATAAATGATCCAAAACATATTAGTAAGACTGCCATCAAGATTAAGTAGTGGTCTGAATTCCAAACTCAATGATTCACAGATGATTCAATTCAGACACTTCTAGTTCACTTAACCTATCACTTAAAAAGAGGTTGCACCTGTTTGCAAAGGAGCAATTTCCTTCTGCATGCATAGTATTATTTATTTTTCCTCCTATAAATGTTTTATCTATCATGGCTGATTGCAAGTTCTGTGATTCATATCCCTCCCTCTTTCTCTGGTAATCTAGGGAGGGAATCTGGCATGGTGGCTTGAATTACATTTATTTTTTGTATGTGGATTGGAGATTGGGTTCCTTCTAAATATGGAATTTAAACAGACCATATTTTTTAAACTCTTCGATATTTATGTAGGAACAGGAGTAGGCCATTCAGCCCCTCAAGCCTGTTCAGCCATTCAATTAGATCATGGCTGATCTGTATATTAGCTCAGTTTACCTGCCTTAGTTCCATACCCCTTAAAACTCTTGCCTAACAAAAATATATTAATCTCAGTTTTGAAATTTTCAATTGACCTAGCCTCAAAAGTTTTTTTGGGAAGAGAGTTCCAGATTTCCACTACCCTTTGTGCGAAGAATTGCATCCTGACAGCATCCCTGAATGGCCTAGCTCTAATTTTAAGGTTATGGCCCCTTGTTCTGGGCTTCCCCACCAGAGGAAGTAGTTTCTCTCTATCTAACCTATGAAATCCATTAATCATCTTAAACACTTCAACTAGATCACCACCTAATCTTCGACATTCAAGGGAATACAAGCCGAGTCTATGCAATCTGTCCTCATAATTTAATCCTTTTAGCCTCAGTATCATTCTGGTGAATCTGCACTGCACCCCTCCAAGGCCAATATATCCTTCCAGAGGTGCAGAGCCCAGAACTGAACGCAGCACTCCAGATGCGGTCTAACCAGAGCTTTATACAACTGTAACATAATTCACAAGCTTATCAGTGTGGATAACTAATTAACTGCTTATCTACATTCATTAAAGCTAAGAAAATAAATTACATACTAACTGATCTCCCATTGTTCGCAGACCAAAGAAAAAGTGTGTGCGTGTGTGTGTGCGCGCGCGCGCAGCTTTGCCTCTGCTGAATGTCACAAGCATTTGTATATTTTTCCAAGCATATCACTGCATATGTATACCAAAAGAAAATGAATCTAAATCTAGAAAATAATTGTGATCAAGATAAAACATCTCCAACTATAATCTTTCAAAGTTCTCTAGATTCAGGAACTGTCCCTCTGGATTGGAAAATTGCACATGTCACTCCGCTTTTTAAAAAAGGAGAGGGAAACTAGGGAATTATAGACCAGTTAGCCTAACATCTGTTGTGGGGAAAATGCTGGAGTCTATAATTAAGAATAGGGTGACTGAACACCTCGAGAATTTTCAGTTAATCAGAGAGAGCCAGCATGGATTTGTGAAAGGTAGGTCTTGCCTGACAAACCTGACTGAATTTTTTGAAGAGGTGACTAAAGTAGTGGACAGGGGAATGCCAATGGATGTTATTTATATGGACTTCCAGAAGGCATTTGATAAGGTCCCACATAAGAGACTGTTAGCTAAGATAGAAGCCCATGGAATCGAGGGAAAAGTACGGACTTGGTTAGAAAGTTGGCTGAACAAAAGGCGACAGAGAGTAGGGATAGTGGGAAGGTACTCACATTGGCAGGATATGACTAGTGGAGTCCCACAGGGATCTGTCTTGGGGCCTCAATTATTCACAATATTTATTAACGACTTAGATGAAGGCATAGAAAGTCTCATATCTAAGTTTGCCGATGACACAAAGATTTGTGGTATTGTAAGCAGTATAGATGAAAACATAAAATTACAAAGTGATATTGATAGATTAGGTGAATGGGCAAAACTGTGGCAAATGGAATTCAATGCAGACAAATGTGAGGTCATCCACTTTGGATCAAAAAAGGATAGAACAGGGTACTTTCTAAATGGTAAAAAGTTAAAAACGGAGGATGTCCAAAGGGACTTAGGGGTTCAGGTACATAGATCATTGAAGTGTCATGAACAGGTGCAGAAAATAATCAATAAGGCTAATGGAATGCTGGCCTTTATATCTAGAGGACGAGAGTACAAGAGGGCAGAAGTTATGCTGCAGCTATACAAAACCCTGGTCAGACCGCACCTGGAGTACTGTGAGCAGTTCTGGGCATCGCACCTTCGGAAGGACATATTAGACTTGGAGGGAGTGCAGCATAGGTTTACTAAAATGATACCCGGACTTCAAGGGTTAAGTTACGAGGAGAGATTACACAAATTGGGGTTGTATTCTCTGGAGTTTCGAAGGTTAAGGGGTGATCTGATCAAAGTTTATAAGATATTAAGGGGAACGGATAGGGTGGATAGAGAGAAACTATTTCCGCTGGTTGGGGATTCTAGGAGTAGGGGACACAGTCTAAAAATTGGAGCCAGACCTTTCAGGAGCGAGATTAGAAAACATTTCTACACACAAAGGGTGGTAGAAGTTTGGAACTCTCTTCCGCAAATGGCAATTGATACCAGCTCAATTGCTAAATTTAAATCTGAGATAGATAGCTTTTTGGAAATCAAAGGTATTAAGGGATATGGGCCAAAGGCGGGTATATGGAGTTAGATCACAGATCAGCCATGATCTTATCAAATGGCGGAACAGGCACGAGGGGCTGAATGGCCTACTCCTGTTCCTATGTTCCTAACTGGACTGTATATTAGCTCTCTGTTGAAAATAGATGCATATTGAAAATTGAGTTGCTGACAACATGATTAATGACCCTAAAATCAACATTAAGCTCAACACTAATCCACAAGCCAATGTCATGGCATTGGAGCAGCACAGCAAAATGCAACTTAATACTGTAATTGGTTAAAGATATTGCTTATCAAACTAATATCATTCATCAAACATAAAAGGCTCGACTTTTGCACCCCAAGCGGGAGCGTTCGTGGCAGTGGGGCTGTGAAAATCGGAGATTTCCGGGGCAGGTCCGGAGCCCGGCTTCAACCCGCCCACTTCCGGGTTCCCCAGTGACGCGCTGACATGCATGCGCAGCCCCCACATGTGGGACTCCTGCCGGCAATTAAAGCTGGCGGGGTGCCACTTGAAGTAATTAACCAGGTACTTCAGGTCGTTTACAGACCTGATTGTCCTGATATTTTAGGAGGGGTGGGATTTTCAGATCAACTGGGACTGTTTCCCGTACTGGAGGAAACGCTTCCAGTTGAAATGGATGTGTTGCAGCCATCAGCCTGTGGCAGCTGCAAAGGTCCATTTGACAGGTGGGGGTGGGCGTGGGTGTGGGCGTGGGGGGGACCTCACTCATTGCAGGAGGCCACTCTGTCACTTTGGACAAAGTTTGGCCCCCACCACCCTCCTCCTGACAATAAAATTCACCAACTTGCACACTTACCCCGATGTCCAGACACATTTACCTACCTTGCGGACTCCCTCAAATGTACATCTTCCGGATGGGGGCCGCCGTAGCTGCAGTCATGACCTCCTCAGAGGACGAACAGCATCACCAGTCTCGCCGGCCACGCCGTCCACCTCTGACATGTGGAGCTCCACAACACAGTGCTGTGACACATCCACCTGCACAGCAGGAGGGAGGGCAAGGGCAGAGAGAGATGCGTCACAGAAGGCACTACCCTCGCCACAGGGTCTACAGCCCGAGGCTCAGCTTCCTGGACCTCTCTGAGCAGCAGTGCACATGGAGGCTCAGAGCCACTCGACATGTAGTCGTGGACATCTGCAGCCTCCTTCATGCCGAGCTGCTCCCGGCTGGCCCGAGCACCATCTTCTTACCTGTCGCTGTCAAAGTCACCACTGCCCTCAACAACTTCTCCTCTGCATCCTTCCAGGGTGCCACTGGGGATATCGCCGACATCTCTCAGTCGTCTGCACAAAAGAGCCCTGCAAATACACCTGCACCCACTCTGCAGTGACACAGTGGGTGGCATCAGTTATGGGTCTTCATAGTGATCCTCAGGAAAGGGTATTATTGCACAAACCAGACAAGATTCGAAAAGACGTGGCAGTAGTGGTGACAATATAATATGTTATGAGAGTTGATTAGAAATTAAATCTAAGTAAAAACCATGACAATCCCTAAAACACCCTTGTGCATCCCCTTCATGCTCACGACACGTTTGCCTTACGCTTCCTACTGCACATATGTGATGCATGCCCTGTGGCTGCAGCACAGGTAGTGGCAGGTTGGGTGAAGCTGACCATGAAAGAGATGCATGAGAGGGTGAGTATGAGATAGAGCCATGAGATTGTATGAGGTTGGGTTGAGTGGTAGTGGTGGGATGAGTATTGGCGAGGTGAGTAAGTGCAGGTAAGATGAGGATGAGGTTTGAGTGGGCGTGAGGAGTGACGTGATTGAGGAGTGTTGGTAGTGCAGAAGGAGATGTGGGGTGGGGGCGGTGATGTGGCAGACGGAGTGTAGGGGAATGAGTAAGTGTACTCACTTTGGCTGACCTACTTAGGTCAATGAAGCGCCTCCTGCACTGCATGCAGGTGCGCAATATGTTGGTGGTGCAGGTGACTTCCTCTGCCACCTCGAGCCAGGCCTTCTTGGTGGCAGAGGCAGGCCACTTCCTCCCGCCCACCGGGGGGATGATATCTGTCCTCCCCCTCCTCCTCACCCGATCCAATAAGACCTGGAGTGAGGCATCATTAAACTTGGGAGCAGCCTTCCCCCTGGGCTGCTCCATGCTGTAATTTTTCCTATTTCCTGCAGCATCAATCAGTGGAGGACTGACCCTTTAAATAGGGCTCCTCCAGCTGACAGCCTATGCTGCCCATGCGCAGTCCGCTCGTTGCGCAGCTTTCCAGCGCGAAACCCGGAAGCAAAGATAAGTACCTTCAATCAAGCTGCAAACGAGTGCGGACTCCGATTTCACTGGGCGCGTTACCCAAGCGCCCAGTCAACCCCCCGCTGCCAACCCGCCGTCCTCCTAATATTGGGCCCAAAGAAAGACCAGGCAGACCACAAACATGGCTGACAGCCATTAGGGAAAAGCATATGTTTTGAAATTCCAACTGGTGAATCATGACATAAAACCAATTCTTGATAAGAAAGCTTGTTTGGAACTAGGCTTCATGCAAGAAATGTAAAAGTTACCTATACTATAAACATACTCAAGGAGTACAGAGATATGACTGATGGTTCTGATTACTTGGGAGGCAACGATAAATGAAGCTAAATCCAGAAATAGCGTAAGTAGTCCAAGCATCTAAAAGAGTACTCCAAAAATCATGCAGTAAAGAAACATATGGAGAAAGATAGTTTAATCAAAAAGATAATAGAGCCAACACCATGGGTCAGCTCTGGTAGTGATCGATAAGAAAAACTTCAATCAGATTTGTATATGCAACGATCCCAAGTGCTTAAACGAAACAATCATGAGGCAACACTACTCAATGCCAACAATTGAAGGCATTACACATAAACTTGGTGATATATGAGCCTTCTCTATCCTTGATGCAAGGTTGGGATACTGCAAAAAAAAACAATAAGCTAAGTTTAATACCCTGTTTGGAGAAAGTCCTACATGAATACAAGGGTGTTAAGATGATAGTCAATGATGGTTTTGTGTTGGGAGCATGAAGAACAAAAACTTCACAGCACTTCAAAGATGCCCACAAGACTTAGTAAGAAGATAACACAAGTCACAGTTCCAAAAGTAATGCATTTTGGACACAATTACTAAGGATCTTGAACCAGATCCCAAAAGAGGTCAAGAAATTTGAAATACTGAGTTCTAAAAGACAAAAGCAGAATTTGAGACAATGGGGGTGATTTTAACCCCCAAGAACAGCTGCGTTGGGGGTGGGTGGGAGTTGAAAATAGTTCTTTTTGGGTCGTAACCGTAACCCGGCTTTATTTCTGGGTTTAACTTGGGTGCGTAAAATTACAGGCTTCCCACTGGGAATGCAAAGTCTGAAAATTTTGCAGTTGCAACCCAAAAAAACAATTATTTTCAACTCCCACCTGCCCCCAACTCACCCATTTTTGGGGTTAAAATCACCCCCAATGATTGCATGTTGAAAATTTAATGAAATTTGCTCCAAGATTAAACGCAAGTGCCAAAACGGCTATGTAACCTGATGAAAAAGGATGCACTTTCCAAATAGGTTGCCAACCTTGCTAGAGCTTTTAAAGAGATAAAGCAATTGATCAAAATGTTTTCACAACCAGTGTTACAATATTTTGACAGAAGAAAATAGGTCACATTACAAGTTGAGGCATCACATTCTGAGTTAGGTGCAGTGATCCTCAAAGCATAAAAGCATTGCTCCGTGCATGGAGAATAGGAGAGGGTGGGAAGAATTGTTAAAGCTGTTGGAAGAAGGGACGGATAAGCTTATGATTTTTTTTTCTGAATTGTTGAATTTTTGTACATCACATTATTGAACTAGTATTGCAATGTTTGGCACCTGCAATAGTGCTATGCATCAGGTGCCAGTACCCTGCATTATAAGGTTCCAAAGCCTGCTAAGCATCTCAAGAACAATGCAATGAACATGATAATAGTCATGGAGAATCTATGACACTGAGAGCCTATGCATCTGACATGCACTAGGGTCCATTAGAGGATAGCATTTTGAGTGCCTGAACAAGTTCATTGTAAGAAGCAGTTCAACTTCAGTGACATGCTCCAGTTATTTCTCCCCCAGGACAGCTTTAAGGCAAGCAGCAGCCACTCTGCCCTCATATTACCATGCAAGGTCAGGTCAGGTCAGTGCAGGACAGGCACCGCAATGCACAAAAAGCAGCAGTCTAGGCGCCACTGCACCTAGACCAATTATCAGCCCCTATAAATTTAATTTTAATGGGGAATATGGTGAGGCTGTGGGAAGTATCCATGGCTACTATCACACAGAATTCTTTTGGTGGAATGTCATTGGAGAGAAAGGTTTTAGCCATTTTAGGCAATATGATTCATCAAGTAGCAAATAACCTGTTAGAAATCAGAAAAAAACAATACTTAAACACGTAACCAAGGATGAGGAAGAGAATTGACCAATAACTTGATGTAGGTGATACTTGATATGCAGAACATATTTGATATACACAACATATACATATATTTTATGGTAAAGGTTTGTTCCTGAGCCAGTCAAATCTTGGTTCATTACCATCTCACCAATAACACAAGGTACTGTACAACCCACCACAGGCTTGAGAGAGACCCATACAACTTCATACTCATCCTTCACAAGGCTCACTTTTTTAAAAAAAACTTATCATCTGTCAAAATCAGTTAACTTGCAGTCAGTGATGCCCAAGTAATATAAAGCAATCATTCAGCTGAATGCTTCACAAGCAACCTGGGCAACAGGCCAATGTTCATGGCTTACTTGAGCAATCTGGCTGCTTCCTGTGTCAGCTGTTGGAAACTGCAAAGGCTGGCGACCTTTAATTATTTAAAAGGGTTCAGACTCCTGCAGGTTCTGTAAACTTGGACAAGCTACTTCATGTTCTACTTCAGGTTTGAGTATTGGGTTGGAGAGAAGAAATGATTTTGATGCACGGTTATGTTCAGGCCTGCAAAGTATCGCTCATCAGAGATGATAATAACTCATTTTAGAGTATAAATGCAACTTATTTTGATCGATGTGACCCTTAAAAATAAATAGTTCTATATGTTTAAATAAGCTTGTAATCCATGTCACTTTTGGCGATCTTAAGTGTAACTCAATTTTGTCCTGATGTGTTCTTGTTGTCAGCTCTTTTGATATTTAATTATGATATATGTCATTTTGTGTTAATAATCTGATTATGTCAGGATGGCACATAGCCCATTTAGAACTTAGATTATACATTCTCTGTTGATTTCAAAGTATAATTAGAAATTAGTTTTCTTTATTTGTAGTTTACTAAATTGCATTATGTTCTGCAGGGTACCTTTCTTAAAAGCATATACCTCAAAAATAATTAGTAACAAAAGAACTTGCACTTTTATAGTACCTTTCATGTCCTCAGGATGTCTCAAAGATCTTCACAGTTAGTGAATAAATTACTTTAAAGTGTAGCACTGTTTTTTTTTGGTAAATATATATGCATTTAAGGGGAAGCTAGATAAACACATGAGGGAGAAAGGAATCGAAGGATATGCTGATCAGGTCAGATGAAGGAGTGGGAGTAGGCTTGTGTAGAACATAAACACCGGCAGGGACCAGTTGGAACGAATGGCCTGTTGCTGTGCTGTATATGCTACATAATTCTATATAACATAGCAGCCAATTGACACGGCTCCACAAATAGCAAATGAATGACCAGTTAATCTGTTTTTGATGGTGTTGGTTGAGAAAGGAATGATGGCTATGACACTGGGCAAACTCCCTGTTCTTCTTCAAAGAGCCATGGGGACTTTTACATCCACCTGAACAAGCAGACAGGGACTCACTTTAATGCCTCATCCAAAACATTGCACCTCTAACAATGCAGCATTCCCCCAGTAATGCATCTGTGTCAGCCTAGATTATGTACTTATGTCCTGGAATGGGGCTCAAGTCCACAACCTTCTAACTCAGACAAGAGTACTACCAACTAAGCCAAACCAACACTGCCTGGAAAGTTTGGATAAGCTTCAACAAATATGCTGGAAATTTAAATTCTAGATTACAGCAAGTTCCTTATAGAATCATAGAATGGTTACAGGAGGCGGCCAGTCAGCCCGTCGAGCCCGTGCTGGCTCTCTGCAAGAGCAATCCAGCCAGTCCCACTCCCCCACCCTTTCCTCGTGACCCTGCAAATTTTTTTCAAGTACTTATCCAATTCCCTTTTGAAAGCTAAGATTGATTCTGCCTCCACCACCCTCTCGGGCAGTGCATTCCAGATCATAACCACTCACTGCGTAAAAAAAGTTTTCCTTGATTCTTTTGGGCCAATCACTTTAAATCTGTGTCTTCTGGTTCTTGACCCTTCCGCCAATGAGAACAGTTTCTCTCTATCTACTCTGTTTCAATTTTGAACACCACTATCAAATCTTCTCTCAACCGTCTCTGCTCTAAGGAGAACAAGCCCAGCTTCTCCAGTCTATCCATGTAACTAAAGTCCCTCATCCCTGGAACCATTCTGGTAAATCTTTTCTGCACCCTCTCTAAGGCCCTCACACCTTTCCTAAAGTGCGGTGCCCAGAATTGGACACAATACTCCAGCTGTGGCCGAACCAGTGTTTTATAAAGGTTCATCATAACTTCCTTGCTTTTGCACTCTATGCTTCTATTTATAAAGCCCAGGAACCCGTATGCTTTTTTAACCGCTTTCTCAACCTGCCCTGCCACCTACAATTAATTGTGCACATTTACCCCCAGATCTCTCTGTTCCTGCACCCCCTTTAGAATTTTACCCTTTATGCCTCTCCTCGTTCTTCCTACCAAAATGTATCACTTCGCACTTCTCAGGGTTAAATTTCATCTGCCACGTGTCCGTCCATTCCACCAGCCTGTCTATGTCCTCTTGAAGTCTATCACTATCCTCCTCACTGTTCACTACACTTCCAAGTTTTGTGTCATCTGCAAATTTTGCAATTGTGCCTTGTACACCCAAGTCCAAGTCATTAATATATATCTATCTATCTATCAAGAAAAGCAGTGGTCCTAGTACTGACCCCTGGCGAACACCACTGTATACCTTCCCCCAGTCCGAAAAACAGCCGTTCACCATTATTCTCTGTTTCCTGTCACTTAGCCAATTGCGTAACCATGCTGCCACTGCCCCTTTTATTCCATGGGCTTCAACTTTGATGACAAGCCTATTATGTGGCACTTTATCAAACACCTTTTGGAAGTCCACATACACCATATCAACTCTCTCTCTTACCTCATCAAAAAACTCAATCAAGTAGTTAAACTTTATCCACCAGTTTTTTTTCCCTTTTCTGCACCGCTTTCCTGAAGACCTCAAAGCCATTCCTGATCGTCACCTAACATCCATACCCATGTGCAATCTCCAGCAAGGGTCATTAATGCTTCTGCCAGCCATCTGGCAAAGTGTCAGTGTCTGATAGCTCCAGTCTGGGAGGTAGGAGTAGAAAAGAGAATACTGTTCATATTAATTCCTCATCTCCTGAGTCCTTCTACACATAAATATCTATAGTTTAAAAAGGCACCTGCAAAGCTAACTAGAAGAGAAAAAGTCTCACATGCCACTTGTCAGGCAGGCACTCTCTTTATATAAATCCTCAGCAATAAGAGGTTGTCAATTGCAACAACCATGGAGCCAAAATACACAAATTATTTAAGGAGTAATAATGGGTAAGATGAATGGGGCACAGCTAAGTGGGGAATTAAGCAATCTAGTTAATGACATTTACATTTTCAAGATCAACAAAATTTTTTGTGTCGTCACTTTTTACTGTGAAGTAATCAGTTTACCATTTCAATGCAGGCTAATGAACACATTGGAATGGATTTCTCTCTTTCTGGCAGTGGGTGGAACAGGACTCCTGGGTTGGGGTTAATTAGATATGCATGGTGAGCTCCTGAAGGATTCCTGCCACCAAGAGGCTACAACACAGAGAAACTGGACATCCCTGCTTCAGCCGACATTGGGGTCTACACAAGCAAGTGTATGGGAGCCCATTTGGAGAGACGTGGCCTCTACTTGGCCCTCTCCTTCCACTGACAGAACGTGGGGTCTTACTGCCATTACGCCAGGCCTACCTTCACCTTTCAACAAGCAGTTCTGGGGACCAGCGGTAAGAAGGGTTGCTGGGTGGGAAATATGCCAGAAAGCCTGGATCCCATCACCTACCAACATTTATATGCCATGAACAGAGAAGGGGCAGCTGGTGACAGTCCAAGCTGGGGCAGAGGGAGGAAAATGGAACTCGGGTGGGAAGGTAAGCCGCCTGATTTTGCATCATTTTCCACTGCTATGCTGCCCTATCCAGCTTATTATCTATCGTTCTGTGACAGGAATCAACATATTTGACTCTTAAATTTTGCCTCAGTGTCATTACATCTACTTCATTTTGTTCTGTCCTATAAAGGGACATGTGTATCTTCCAATTTCTAGTTCTGACTAAGGATCTGCACCCAAAATGTTAATCTGTCTTTTCTCTTTTTCGATAGTGGCCAACCTCCTACGTATTTCCACTATTTTTTGGAAGTTTCCTTTCTTTTTAACCCTTCACTCTCTTAGGGCGAAGAACATAGGCTGATATTGATGACTACAATTGGGAGAAATAAGCCTCTTAACCAATGGATTGTGTTAGAACAATGGTGTTTTAGGTTTGTACCTAGGATTTTTATATGAAAAATCTTCAGTTCTTGAGTCATCTACATGATGAATCAGCACATCTAAAGGAACCCATTAACTCTCAACTCCTTTGAAGATTTCAAAGACTGAACAAGAATGACACAATTTGACATACAACCAATAACCAAGTTATCACATTAGTTGTAGTTAACAATAAGATGACTGTTACTTTAATCATCACGATTAAAATAAGTTGGCTTAGGAATTATACATAAACTCTCTTCAATTTAATATAACTCATTTCAGAATTACAGTACAACGCCTTAGCTGGGTTCAACCTAAAAAACATTTCAAAAATATTCAGTTTTGAGATTAACAGTGTAATCTAGGCAAAATTAGCCCTTTTGAGTTTATATACTGAAGTAACAGGTAGGAATCATGCTGTTCCTGTTTTTAAGTCTGTATTTTAGGGTTTAGAAGCAGTTTAGCTGTTATATGAAAACCATTCATTCAGTCTTTCACTGTGATGTACTGATTCTGGCCTCTAGGATGCATCTTCAGCAAATCATCTATAGTACTCATTCTTCATGATTTGTCTTCCTCTTCTAACTTCAGTCAACACCTTGTACATAGTGATGTTGTTATATACTCCTTTAAATTGTCACAACCAATGTTGTAGTTCGAAACGAGTTTGAACACAATCCAACATGTACAATCATCTTTCTCCTTCAATCTCTTCTGGGTTTCTCAATTAATTTCCAAAAACTGCAACCAAAACCTAAAATCTAGGCAAGAATCTCCCCTTTTAACCGGTCAGTACTGAAGCATTACTTCAAGCAATGCGACCCATTAAAGCTTATATTAAAACTACACAAACATTCCTAACCAAATTAACACCTTAGCATTGAAATTGAGCAATTGGCCTGTTATTGTTAATAAACTGGAATTGCTTTGCAAATAACTAGAGCTGTACAAAGAAGGGCGCTTAGCTGATAATCTTTTGCTCACCTGGATCTTTCCAGGCTCAACAGTTAGCAGTTTCTGAAACCTTGTCAGGAAATATTTGAAGAGAAATTAACTCGATAATGGCAAGTTGCCAATAGCTTTTCTACAGTTGTGAACATGCAGGAACCCTGCCTAGTAGCGTTGTGCTGCAATGATCATAAGCTCATTAGGAGTATAACGAGTTCAAAGTCTATTAACTTATCTCATAATTACAGAACCTCAGAGTTACAACCGTAAAAGTTATGGACAGTTGCATATCATGGAAAGATTTTGCAACCTCAGAATTTACAGTATTATATACTTTAGCACTTGCTACAGTGTATTATATTTTGCTAAGTTTGCACATTAAGGAATGTTATTTTACAAAAGTAAAATTGCTTTGCATCATTTTCATGTTACATGTACTAACATCTCAGCTTAATGACCCATTTCAAAGGCACCTTTCGTCCTAAGATATCCTCAATGCTGAGGTTTTAACAGGCTGGTTTGCTACTACTTAGCTTAATATTTTTTGCAGTGCAAGTTGGCAAGGGAATGTTTTCTGCATCGTTACCTGTCACTCACATTACCAGAAGGAAGGTGAAGCATTGTATTTAAATAGTACACATCATTTACCCACAGTGCTTTGGGGTTGCTTTGTGTAAACTGTTATGTGTTGGGGAGAGGTGCAGAGAATCTGTTCTGCTAATTAAATGAATTTTTAAAATACAAATCAGCAGCTGCCCAGATTTCTGGGAACCAGCATATAAAAATCAAATAAGCAGTACAGAATTGAAATACTGCCTTTAAAGAGAAATCCTTCTGCAATGTTTGCTTTGATTTGAACATTTCTGAGCAGTCACATTTCAAAAATGGCTCTCACAACCATGAAAACAGTATTAACATTCAAACCCACTGTCACTGCCAAAGAAAATCCAGCCCAGTATATTTAAACAGAGCATAGCAGTTTTTATTTGTTACTTTAAAGAGACTGTAACTCTGAATGATGGGGGAATACTTTACATTGTAATATTGCTGCCCCCTAAGAAAAGCAATTCAAAATAGGCAATTCTATCCGTTGCTCCAGTGTTGATTTTTCTACTTTAACTAATCCACAATCAACCTTACGGTCAACTGCCTGTGACAATACCTGGCTGGAAAGATCCATTTAGATGATTTATACATAGTGTTGCCAAATCTGGTTGGACGTATTCCCGGAGATTTCATCACATCACCTCCCGCCTCTATCCGCCCTGCCCACACGTTCCCGCCATTGGATACTTGACACTGCCTTGTCGCGCTAGACAGTGAACACTCTGTTACCCAATTGGATAACTCTTGACGATCTGTTAAACAGCCTTTTTGCCCATCTCCAATATTTTTATAACTAATAAACAAAAGTGTTCAAGGAAAATGAAAAAAAGAACACTTTTTTTTAAAATGCACCTATAATTTTTCTCATGGTTGCTTGCAGCAGTGACTAGGAGGTTCATCTTTAATTCCTTGAGACTCCAGGACAATGCTGGAGGGTTGGAAACCCTATTTATCCAACAAGGCTGCCTCCAAACCATTCCCCAACATAGAGGGTCTCCATGAGGCTGCTGTGGACTTTCACTATTGTAAATATTTATTACAACTAGCTGTATTTAAATACGATTTGCAGAGGGACGATTCCCTATATGGGATAAGTCCTTTTATGTAGTCTGATTTTTTTTTTGCACTTGAACATTTTATTTTTAATTTTCCTTGTACTGTATAGACTGCCAATCCCTATTTTTGGCACCCAACATGAGCATGAAGCAATCCCATTTACGGTGAGGCTAACTAAATGCTGAGTAATTGGTACCAAATTAGGAACAGCTTTTGTGCTGTGGTGTTGCAGCCACTAGGAACTGGATTGAGGCTGCCCAAATAAAAAGATTCTTACAGCCAACAGAGCGAAAATACTTTTCTTCCATCCAATGATTCAAAACAATGAAGGACTAGGAGATAAAAGTACCATGTTCTAACCCACTATCCCACCCAAAAACTAAATAAAAGTTTTAAAAATATTTTCACTAACTTTCTATAAACTTTTTTTTCTACAAATGAAGGTGGACTTATTCTATGAAAACAAGAATCTCTGATGAAGATGCAAATGGAGCTATTGTAATGAAACCACTAACACATGCCACTTAGACAAAAAAGTTGAGTTTTCATTGTCTGAGCTGGTTACGGTAGCGATTAACTGCACCATTAAGAACAGGAAGAACCGAGATTTGATCTCTTGCCTGCGCTGAGTTAACACTGCTGGAAGTTCACGTGTGGACATCTAGAAAAGACAGGACTGGATTCTGTAGCGATACCCCTTGCAGTTGAATATTTTGCAAACAATCTAGGTTCACACAAAGAATGGTCATTTGGATGAGGTACTGGAAAGCAGTATGGAAATGTATTTCAACAAGTCAATACCTTTAGGAAAAGAAAGGGAGGAAGCTGGTGGAAAAATGATGCAAAAAATGTTTTCACTGTTTGCAAACACACAAATATGTGTTATATATATATGTCAGCCCTCAATGTGAACCCTAATTAAGATAATTTGGATCCAGGCTTGCCAACAGAACATGATTTAAACTGTAACACAATGCAAAAAACAAACTGGTACACAACCCTTTAAAGGATGTTGCAAATCTCTCAAAGTGGGAGTGTTCTCTACTTATACTGGATTACAGTTTCCTTGGATGGCAATATAATTTTGGTTATGACACAAAGGTATCAAAGTCTGCAAATTTAGATACATCCAGGAGGTAGTCTCATCATTAGAATCTCTTTATAAAAATCACAGATTCTATTATTAACATCAAGATTCTTTTGTTTTGTTCTGTCCAGTTCAATAAAGGTTTGATTTAAAAAAACACTGAGCACAGCAACAGAAGAACAAAAATGTTTCCAAGGCAGACTGAGAGAGAGCTGAATTATTATTAGTGGAAATGAAGTCATAAACCCAGAGATGATTCAGAGTCAACTGTGCATTCAGCTCCTTCGTACTATCAGGCTCATTAATCCTTCCAAGCCAGCGCCCCCAATTATATCATCAGTACTTACTCTTTAAACAAAAGTATTCCATGGAAAACAGCTGAACTCAGCAGAACTAAAAGGGAGTCAGTTACGTCATTCATAATTTTCTGATTTTAAAAAGGGCTTTGCTGAACAGACATTGCAAAGTCAATGCAATAGGAATATTCCTGCAACTTAAGCGTAATGCACTACATATTGGAAGAAAAATGGCAGACGTACATACTCGATGACTGGTGTAGAAATAGCTAACGGTGAAGTTGAGAGTAGGCTTGGCAAAGTGGACCATGAGCTGACAAAAAAACCAAATGAGAAGCTATTTTGCTATATCAGTAGAGTACAAGTCGACGAAGGTTATGCTAAAATTGTATAATGCTCTATATTCAGGCTGTGTCTTGAGTAGTACGTCCATTTATGGTCCCCAAGACACCATGGAAATTTTGAAGCCCTAGAGACAGCTCAGAGAAAGCTAATTTCCAGCATCACCACTTGGGCCATTACAGCAAAATAGAGAAAGTGGGACTTCTTACCCTCAAAAGATGAAGGCTGAGATGTATATCAGATATTAAAAAAGGTTTACCCAGACAATTATTAAAGGTGAACCAAGCCAATAGGAATAGGAGACATAAGTTCAAACTGGGGAAGGGCAAATTTAGGACTTTCAGGAAGAATTTCTTCACATAAAGTAATCAAGATGTGCAATAAACTTTCAGGAAGAATAGTGGAGGCTAAAACATTTGAGGAATTTAGGAGTTTGTTGGATGGGGTGATGGATGACTGTAGGATGGAAGAGCCAAGATGGGCTGAAATGCCAACAACATCTGTATTCACCTTGTGACTTCAACAAAAACATCTTTACACTAGGTACAACTGTAAGGTTAAGCACACATATATTCCCAATCATAAAAAAATTCTAATTCTAATTTTCTTGCCCAGTTAGAACTTTTTTATAGAATCATAGAAAGGTTACAGCATGGAAGGAGGCCATTCGGCCCATTGAGTCTGCGCCAGCTCTATGCAAAAGCAATCCAGCTAGTCCCACTCTATCCCCGTAGCCCTGCAAATTTTTTCCTTTCAAGTACTTATCCAGTTCCCTTTTGAAGGCTGTGATTGAATCTGCCTCCACACCCCCTCGAGCAGTGCATTCCAGATCCTAACCACTCACTGTATAATAAACCTTTTCCTCATGTCACCTTTGGTCCTTTTGCCAATCACTTTAAATCTATGTCATCTGGTTCTTGACCCTTCTGCCAATGGGAACAGTTTCTCTCTATCTACTCTGTCTACTCTGTCTAGGCCCTTCATGATTTAAATATCTCTATCAAATCTCCTCACAACCATCTCTGTTACAAGGAGAACAACCCCAGCTTCTCCAGTCTATCTACGTAACTGAAGTCCCTCATTCCTGGAATCATTCTAGTAAATCTCTTCTGCACCCTCTCTAAGGCCTTCACATCTTTCCTAAAGTGCAGTGCCCAGAACTGGACACAATACTCCAGTTGTGGCCAAACCAGTGTTTTATAAAGGTTCATCATGACTTCCATACTTTTGTACTCTGTGCCTCTATTTATGAAGCCCAAGATCCCGTATGCTTTTTTAACCAATTTCTCAACCTGCCCTGCCACCTTCAAAGATGTGTGCACATATACCCCCAGATCTCTGTTCCTGTACCCCTTTTAGGGTTGGGCCCTCTCGTTTATATTGCCTCTCCTCGATCTTCCTACCAAAATGTATCACTTCGCATTTTTCTGCAATAAATTTCATCTGCCACATGTCCGCCTATGCCACCAGCCTGTCTATATCCTCTTGAAATCTATCATTATCCTCCTCGCTGTTTACTACCCTTCCAAGTTTTGCTTCATCTGCAAATTTTGAAATTGTGCCCTGTACACCCAAGTCCAAGTCATTAATATACATCAAGAAAAGCAGTAGTCCCAGCACTGACCCCTGGGGAACACCACTGTACACCTCCCTCTAGTCTAAAAAACAACCGATCTCAACTACACTTTGTTTCCTGTCCCTTAGCCAATTCTGTATTCATGTCGCTACTGCCCCCTTTATTCCATGGGCCGCAATCTTGATGATAAGCCTACCGTGCGGCACTTTATCAAACGCCTTTTGAAAGTCCATACACACCACATCAACTGCACTGCCCTCATCTACCCTCTCTGTTACCTCATCAAAAAACTTTATCAGGTTAGTTAAACACAATTTGCTTTTAACAAATCCGTGCTGGCTTTCCCTAATCAATCCACACTTGTCCAAGTGACTGTTAATTCTGTCCCGGATTATCATTTCTTAAAGTTTCCCCACCACTGAGGTTAAACTGACTACAGTAATTGGATACATTCTTTGACTTTAGCAGAAAAGTAGATGTAAATATGCAACTGTGTCCATCAGTCTGTATTCCTGTCTACTTTCTTGCTAAAATTTCCAAATGGAGGGCAATGCAGCCTAATGTTACTTAAATGTCGCAGGACTCAAGTGTCCTTTTTGTGGTGCCACCTATAGAAAGAAGAAAAGGTTCAGTGGCTCTTAACCTGAGTTTGAATAAAACTGATTTTCCCTACTGGCATCATATGAGGAAATCTTAAAGGAGGTTACTTTACAGTAAGAGCACATTTACATTAGTTTAGCTTTGGAGAGAAGCAATTTTCACTTCACATGGCACTAAATTGACAGTATAAATAAGTATTGAGGGCCCAAGCTAGCTCCAGAGTAGAATGATGTTTCCCTACTCGGAGGCAGTAGTCTCAGACCACTTTGGTTTGACAACACATGGAGTGTAAATCTAGTATGGTGACAAACCTGATTTACAATTGCTCAGGAGCTCTGCTGAGGTATTTTCACTTCCATGATTATAACATTCCATGTACTGATTTGTTACAAATTTTGGGCCTGCCTCAGATGCTCTCAGATGAACGACGCCTGAACACTCCCATAAACAGACCCCATATCTTTTACATAACAGAAAATGCTGTAAATACACAACAGATCAGGCAGCATCTGTCGAGAGAAGGTAGGATTAACTTTTCAAATCAATGACCTTGCATCAGAACCAGGGGATGTTGCAGATGAACAGCTTATAATAAGGAACTCTATTTGGACGCATCTATATTTTATTTGTTTTACAGAAACAGAACTTTTTAAACTTTTTTCAAAAAATATGGAAAAGCCAATTCCTATATTATCTCAAATTGGCAGGACTTGGTTGTCAGAGTTAAACTGTAGCATTTTACCACCATGATAAAGAAATGGCACCGTTAGTGGTGGGATCAATACACTGGTTATTGGTTTTGCCACATATGTTTCACCACCATGCTCAGCATTCATCTAATTAGAAATGCAGGAAAATACGTAAGAAATTATCAACAGTGAGATGGCGAAATTCATGATGTAGGCCTCCGATTTTGCCATTGCAGGAAAATCTGGGCCTATGATTAATGCAGATAGCAGACAGCATTGATATATTTAAGGGAAGGTTTGATGCATACATGAGGGAGAAGGGAATAGAGGGATACGAAGGCAGGGTGGGAAGAAGTAATTAGAGTGGGAGGAGACTCATCTGGACCGACTGACCTGTTTCTGTGTTGCACATTCTATGTAATAATTATTATGACAGTACAATTTGATATGTGTTATGGTAATTGCATATTGTTAACTGAACACTAGATAGCCCCCTGATGAATTGGACATTGGGGCTGTGGCAACTATTATGTCATCAAAGGTATAGAAGGAATAGTTTGATAAATTACCCTACAAATCGGACAGGCTGGATGGACCAGAGGGTCTTTTCCTGTCCATCACTGTTCATATCTTTGAAAAACCCCAACATTTTACCGAAAAGTTTTTCTGGACACACATTGCAAGTTCTCAGGAAAATAAGTGTCCAAGCAAAATACGAAAATCAGATGAAACAATTATCTGTAATTGTAGTTAAGGAAAAAGGTCCCTCATTGATGGACCAAGATTGGTCTTGTCGCTTGAAGTTCAACTGGGTTAGCATACCATGGCACTATTCAAAAAATAAGCTAGAAGGTTTCCCAGTATCCTGCCAGCATTCCTATTATACCCGACACCACCAAAAATACGATGGGCCAGAATTTGCTGTCAAAATAACGATGAGACTAACAGCACTCCCCGTTACGCGCAAATGCTTCAGCAACTTCAGGTGAGGGGCAGACGCATGGTTAATTGCAGATATCTGAAAGTTGCTGTCTGAGTTGCGCCGCTCCGCCGTTAGCTTTGTGAAAATGGCATCTCGCCGTGTGCCTCACCATTGAAATGGATTGAACGGCATGTAGTTGCTGTATTTGCGCAGTAGATACAAACGAAATTCGCCATAGAAAGTTAAGTCTTGTCCATTTCAGTCTAAGTACCTTTTAACGATGTGCTGAATGTTAATTACTGCTAGTCAACCTTTCTGGCACTGAAAATTAACTGTTACAAGTGTTTAAAATTGTTGTTAGAGATTTTTTTTTAAATGTAAAATTTTAAATTTAACTTTTTTTAAAAATGTTGTCTTTTTTTCACTCTCTTTTAATCCAATCTTTTTTCCCCTCTCTTTATTTCTCTTTCTGTACCTGATTTGACATTGAATTCACCCATTCTAATTTACACTTCCTTCTCAGTCCTTGTGCTGTTAATTTCTCAATGCATCAATCTGATTGGTTAAGGAGATACACAGTTGTTTGCCCTGTTCACTCAGGTCCCAGATGCCCTGTTTCCCTCGCTGCACCGATATCAGCTCACACTTTCAGCAACTTGCCACACGAAAGATTTTAAAACCTAAACGTGCAAGGGCAAGTTTAACTAACAGCAGAAGCTTTCCTAACCTTTGTTGTCTATGTACTTAGTGTTTGCCTTTTTCTTCAGTTTCAATTTTACCCTTATTTCTTCATCTATGGTGTATCATTACTGGCTAGTTTGTTCTTGCTTTTTAGTGGGATATATTTCTCCTGGACTCTATTGATTATTGTTTTAAATGTTTCTCACTGCTGTTCTATATCTTTGTTCATCAGTAAATTTTTCCAGTTTATTTTCCCTAGTTCTATTCTCATCCCCTGAAAATCAGCTTTTTTCCAATTTATTACTTTGGTCTTTGTCTTACTATGTCCTTGTCAATTTTATCTTAAACCTTATTATGTTATGATCGTCATTGCATGGATGTATCCCTACACTTACTTCTGTTATCTGTTCTGATTCATTTCCCATTACGAGATCCAGCCAAGATGTATCACTTCGCACTTCTCTGCGTTAAATTTCATCTGCCATGTGTCTGCCCATTTCACCAGTCTGTCTGTGTCCTCCTGAAGTCTGTTACTATCCTCCACATTGTTTACGACATTTTCGAGTTTCGTGTCCTCTGCAAACTTTTTGAAATTATACCCTCTGCACCTAAGTCTCGATCATTAATATATATAAAAATGAGCAATGATCCTAATACTGACCCCACAGGTACATCACTGTATACTTCCCTCCAGTCTGAAAAACAACTGTTCACCACTACTCTCTGCTTTCTGCCCCCTAGCAAATTTTGTATCCACGCTGCCACTGTCCCTTTAACCCCATGGGCTTTAATTTTGCTAACAATTCTATTATGTGGTACTTTATCAAATGCCTTTTGAAAGCCCATATACACATCAACCGCACTACCCTCGTCAACCCTCTCCGTTACTTCATCAAAGAACTCAATTAAGTTAGTCAAACACTATTTTCCTTTAACAAATCCGTGCTGACTTTCATTTATTTACCCATACTTTTCCAAATGCCAATCTACCCGACAATGTGGAAAATTTCCCAGGCATGTCCTGTCCACAAAGCAGGACAAATCTTTGGAGATCACTAATCTAAATAAGTCTGGATGATGCAATGGAATAGCATTTTGTCTTTTAACATCTGGAACAAGGGTTCAAATCTTGCCCAGACTAATTAAGTGAAAACCTGCTTTCCCTGCCACCTGTAATGACCTTAAATTAGTGAGTTTGGACAACTTTCAATCCAGTTCTGAGTTGGTGAGGTTCAGTAGGAGTAAGCTGTTAATAATTGACACTTTCATTTAGAGAAGTCATAAAGATGGCTGATGTAAGAAATAGAAGTGGCACATTAGTGCAGTTTGAGTTGCTTTTCTGAAGATGGTATTCAGGCATATGTTAGAATAGGTCAGAGAAAATTTACTATATTTCTAACCTATGTTGGACCCACTTCAGAATGCTTGATCACTTTGATGAGTGAAAAAATGTATTATAACAAGTAAACAAACCCAAATGGTGAAATGCTACAGGGGGTTCTCAGAAATTACTAGAATATCTATTTAAATGTTGTATTCTATAAATAACTCGTTACATTTGTCAATATCTTAAATTTTGTGAGACGTTAGTTTTAGGATCACTTATGGGTCAGGAAGTTCCTCACAGCTGCTCTCACTCCACTGCCATAATTTTGCTGTCATTGTGGTGGAAACAGGGTTTCTGCCATATCTCCATCAAGGTTACAGTGACTGAGCAGGAGCATCTCCGAAGAAATTGCTGGCCGTCGTGTTACCTCTTTTCCTACACGTGTCTAGTTAGGACAGTCATAATTCCACTAATTGGGATTGATAAACAGGAATTCCCAATGTGTAAATGTATTAGAAAAACTCAGATCTCTTATCTAGTCCTTTGAATGAAAGATAAATCTAGATTTAAATTGCAGTCTTGATTTTTTTTTTAACGACTGTGTGAATTAATAATTTAACATCAAACAAATCAAGTATTATCAAATTTTTAAATGTTTGAATTGTAGAAATAATGAAGTATGGGAATATGGGGGACTAGGCATATATTTTGCTCCTACTATAACATTTGCTGACTCATAACTAACTTTCTGCCTTCATTCACTAGATTTTGAAACATCTTGAAACATCAAATTGTAGAGGTCCTAGAAGACTCATTAAACTCTGTTTCTGTCTCCACAGATGATGCCTGACCTGCTGAGTAATTCCAGCATTTTCTGTTTTTATTCCATTATACTGTTTCTTGGATCAAAACAGAAAAAAATGGAAACAGACAGCAGGTCAGACAGCATCTGTGGAAAAAACGGGCAAGTTAATATTTCTAAAACTTCCCAATTAAGACAAAGTCAGCATTAAATTTAAGGAATTGTAGATGACAACTGGGAAAATGGGATGCATTTCAAGTGAAAATAGCATATTCTGTTTTTGTTTTAGATTTCCAGCATTTGTTGTTTTTTGCTTTTTATTTACACTGTCTGCTGGGTCTGCCTGTCTTTGGGGAGAGGATTGAAAGCGCTGAATACATGTGAAAATGAATGCATCATATGCTAATAGTAGACAGAAAGCCAATGATAATAAGGAAGGAAATGGTAACAGATTATTTTGCAACTAAAATAGTGTAATTATCTGAATAATGTCAACTATTCAGGTCTATAAAGATTTCACAAAAATAGTACTAGAACCATAGAATTTTACAGTATAGAATGAGGCTGTTCTGCCCATCGTGTCTGTGCTGGCTCTTTGCTAGAGCAAATGAAAAAGGTTAGGAAAGAAGTTTTTAAAAAAAATTAGGAAGGCAAAAAGAAACTACAAAATTAAATTATCAAGGAATATAAAAAGAAATAGTAAATTATTCTATAGGCACATAAATAAAAAAGAAAAATCAGGATAGGGATAGGGCTACGAAGGGATACACATGATAAATTCACACGTAATGACAGCAAAATGGCAGAAATATTAAATAATTACTTTGCTTCAGTATTTACCAGAAAGACTAACATGGTGAGCATGACATTAGAATAAGAGATTAAAAAAGATATAAAGACATTTAAGATAGAAAGGGAGGAGATAATTGATAAACTAATCAAATCAAACTTAGAGAGGATAAGACCCCTGGTCCAGATGGATTGTTAAAAGAAGTTAGGGAAGAGATAGCAAAAAATGTATTAGAAAAGGGAATAGGGTTGTTCCAGACAGCCCAGTATTTCAAAGCCTTCAATATGCACACCTCATGATGAGAACCTGTTAGAAATGAGGGCATCCCCGACATCAATGTGCACGGCTGCTCTGGCGATGGGTTCCCCATCTTCATTTTCCTCCTTCTTAGATGTACTGTGGAATAGATCCATTGTGCCCCCAATCCTGATCTTGTCAGTTTGAGGGGCTCCAAAATGTAGGTAAATTTGTCTGAACACAAGAATTCTCAGTCTCAACCAAGAAATCTCAGTCCAAACACACAAAGGACTCCCAGCCAAATCTTTGTCTGAGGGAACGGAGTGCCCAACTGCAATAACTGACCATTTATTGAGAAGTGTCAATCACAGGTTTAAAGGGCCAAATGAGCTTCGGCTGCAACTCGCCTCCGTTTCAATTGTGTGTTGCAGAAGCCATGGGAGACAAGTTCAGGTGTAGTTAAATCTGTTTCTGTTGCAGAATCCACAAAAAGTTAAGTACCTAAAGTATTTCAATTATTTAAATTGGCTATTTAAATATTGGCCCGCCGGCTTTAAGTGGGGGTGGGATTTGCAGGTTTCTGTTGTGCGCACACATCCTAATGCGCTTGGGTTAAACCCAGAAGTGGGCGTGTTGGAGCTGGGATGCGGTCCCACTCCAAAAGGCTGCTACTTTAACCTCCCACACGCTCCCAACCCACCCGTTCTTGGGGGTTAAAATTACCCCCAGGTGCCCAAAATGGAAAGTGCAGCAACATGTTGGAAGTTAGCAGTTCAGAAGTGCAGAGCAACAGTATCTACAGCACTTCAAGACCGCTTACTTCTACCTCCATAGCATTAACCGCCTCCACCCCTGCCTCAGACTATAGAAAAAATTCCCATGATGCTTCATTGAGGATAATCAGACTAAAATGGAAGCTGAGATAAAGAAGGAGATATTAGGAGGGATGACCAAAGGTTTGATCAAAGAGGTGGATTTTAAACAGTGTCTTAAAGGAGGAGATTGAGGTGAAGAGGAAGAAGGATTTAGGGAGGGAATCTCAGTGTGGGGCCTAGACGGCTAAAGGCATAATGGTGGAGATAAGGGAGTGGGGTGCACATGACTCCAGAGTCAAAGGAACGGACAGTTCAGGGGGAAGGAGGAGGTTACAGAGATAGGGAGGGGCAAGGCCATGAAGGGATTTAAACACAAAGATGAAAATTTGGGGGAACGGGAGCCAATGCAGATTAGCAAGGACAGTGTGATAGATGAGTGGCACTTGGTGCAGCATAAGATATGGGTAGCAGAGTTTTGGATAAGTTTGTAGAGCGTGGAGGATGGAAGGCCAGCCAGGAGAGAATTGGAATATTCGAGTCTGGAGGTGACAAAAGCATGGATGAGAGTTTTAGTTATGTACTTAATATGCGCAAGTCTGTACTCCTTCGAGCAGACAGTCTGAGGCAGGGGTGGAGGTGGATAACGTTATGGGGGTAGAAGTAAGTGGTCGTTGTGATGGGGAAGATATGGCGTCGCAAACTCAGCTGGGGTTGAATAGGATGCCAAGGTTGTGAAAAGCCTGGTTCAACTCGAGATAGTAGCCGGGGAAGGGGATGGAATTGGTGGCAAGGATGTGGAGTTTGTGGCGAGGGGAGCGAAGACGGTGGCTTTGATCTTCCCAATGTTCAATTGGAGGACATTGTGGCTCATTCAAAACTAGATGTCAGTCAAGCAGAGACAGCAGAGGAGTTGAGAGGGGTGGTGGAGAGGCAAGACCTGACCCGCTGTCTTTGGATAATGTCACCAAGTAGATGATTAAAGGGAGGGGGCCAAGGATAGATCCTTGGGGAACGCCAGAGGTAACAGAGTGGGGGTGAGAAGTGAAGCCATTGTTGGTGATGCTCTGGCTATGATTGGGTAGGTAAGAGTGGAACCAAGCAAGGACAGTACCACTGAGTTGGACAAGAGTTGAGGCATTGGAGGAGGATGGTGTGGTCATCCATGTCAAAGGCTGCAGAAAAATTGCAGAGGTTGAGGAGGGAAAATGCACCATGGTCAGGGACACAGATGATGTCATTTGTGACTTTGATTAGGGAGAGCTGTTTCAGTGTTATGGCAGGAGCAGAAACCTGATTGGAAAGATTCAAACATGAAGTTGTGGAAAAGATGGGCACAGATTTGGGAGATGATAACATGTTCAAGACCTTTGGAGAGGAAAGGGAGATTGGCGATGGGGCGGTAGTTTACAAGGACAGAGGGGTCAAGGGTGGATTTTTTGAGGAGAGGCAATGACAGCAGAGGGGAACAGTACTGGTAGAGAGAAAACTATTTACATTGTCAGCTAGCATGGAGGCCAGGGTTGTAAGTTGGGGGTGGTCAGCAGTTTAGTGGAAATGGAGTCAAGGGAGCTTATGGTGGGTGTCATGGACAAGATGAGCTCAGTGAGGGCAAGAGGGTAAATATGAGGGAAACTGAGAAAGACAGGGGGGATCAGGGCTAGGGCCGGGGTGTGGAGGGGAGGGCGCTGTGGGAAGTTTGGCTTGGTAGGCAAGAGGAAAGCGGCAGAACAGATGGTGTCAATCTTACTGACAAAGAAGTCCATGAGCTCCTCACACTTGTTGTTGGAGATGAGGGTGGAGGGGGGAGAGGTGTTTAAGAAGATAGTTGAGAGTGGTGAAAAGATGCCCGTGGAGGGGAGCATCATCTTTCCTATCTAGGATGATCCTGGAGTAGTAGGCAGCTTTGGCAGAGGAAAATAAGGCCCAATGTTGTCCATCTAGATCTGGTGATGGATGGCTATACCAATGCAGGGTATGCCTTATTTCCTGTGATTCTCGGAACTGGACGAATAGTCAAGCAAAGAAAGTCACCCTCACTCACGGTAGTTTCGTTAATCAAAAGTAATTATTTAATGATATTATCATTCTTACGAGCATTCATGAAGCACAATCAAACCATAAATATGACTTTCCTCTTATAAAATCCAGTTATACACTTAATAATTCACAATGTTATTACGTAATGACTTAACAATTTATACACACATCATGCAAATCATGTAATATATACAACCTTAAACCAAGGATTTTGCTCATTGAGCCTGAAGGTTGATCAGTTCTTCAATCCACAAAATCCTCCTCTTCTTGCGTGATGTTCGACTGCAGTGTGCGTTCCTTGTGACTGTCGTGTGGTGAAGAGCCTGTTCTTCTCTCAAAGCCTTTTTTTTAACCAATAAGACACAGGATTGGGGAGTGCAATTCTTTTTGTCCAATTGTTCCCTGTTGCCATGCCTTAATCATTAACATACCACAATCATTGACAATTTAGGCTTTGATTATGTGACTGGAGACCTTTTGAAAGACCATGGGCCTGATATTACCATGGCAGCGGGGGGATCGATTGGGCGCATGGGTAACGTGCCCAGTGAAATCAGTCTGCCCCACGCGCAATCACAGGCTAATTGGAGCCACTTACCTGTTGTTCCGGGTTCCCCGCTGCTAAGCTGCGCGGCGGGCGGACTGCACATGGGCAGTAAGGTCTGTCAGCTGGAGGAGCTCTATTTAAAAGGGGCAGTCCTCCATGTGCACTGCTGCTCAGAGAGGTCCAGGAAGCTGAGCCTCGGTCTGTGGAGCCTGTGGCGAGGGTAGTGCCCTCTGCAATGCAGCTCTCTCTGCGGTTGCCCTCCCTCCTGCTGTGCAGGTGGATGTGTCACAGCACTGTGTTATGGAGTTCCACGTGTCAGAGGTAGACGGCGTGGCTGGCGAGGCTGGTGATGCTGTTTGCTCTCCGAGGAGGTCATGACTGCAGCTATGGCGGCCCCCATCCGGAAGATGTACATCTGAGGGGTTCCGCAAGGTAGGGACATGTGTCTGGACACCGGGGTAAGTGTGCAAGTTTGTGAATTTTATTGTTAGGAGGAGGGTGGTGGAGGCCAAACTTTGTCCATAGTGACAGAGTGGCCTCCTGCAATGAGTGAGGGTCTCTCCCCCCGCCCCCCCCCACCTGTCAAATGGACCTTTGCAGCTGCCACAGGCTGATGGCTGCAACACGTCCATTTGAACTGGAAGTGTTTCCCCCAGTACGGGAAACAGTCCCAGTGCAAAATCCCAACTCTCTTAAAATATCACGTTAATCAGGTCTTTAAACGACTTGAAATACCAAAATAAATACCTTAAGTGGCACCACACCGGCTTTAATTGCTGGCGGGAGTCCCACATGCGGGGGCTGCGCGTGCATGTCAGTGCGTCAGTGGAGAACCCGGAAATGGGGCGGGTTGGAGCCGGGCTCCAGACCCGCCCCGGGAATCCCCAATTTTCGAGCCCTCCTGCCAGGAACGCACCCGATGGCAGGTGCTAAAATTGAGCCCCATATGTTCGAACCATGGAACATAAAAGGTCCCTTTACTATCTGTTTATGACCTTTCATGTAGAGATAGCCCCTTTCATTTCTATGCACAGCCATTCTTAGTGGTCCTGTTTTGATTGGCTTCAATGGCTTCAAATCCATTCCTTATACCATTTGACCATACGCTGGATGCAATAATATTTGATGTTGTACTTTGAACAGATTAGCAGATAGGAATGAGAGGCCCATGCTTTTTTCACACCTAGCATTGCTTTCCCGATCCAAAGCCTTTGATGTATGTCCTAGTTGCCTTTTCTTACATTACCCCTATGTTGAAAAGCTTGTGTTTCCAAAAACCTGTGTGTTTGAAAAGCCTGACAACGCTTTAAGCTCAATATTATCCATCTAGCTTATTTATTTAAATAATCGAGATATCTATCCACAGTACAATGTCTTCAATCTCAAAACTCATACTTTTCCAATGCCACCAATGTCATTGAGGGAAAAACGGGATTTGCGAGGACACAGTTTACTACATTACTGTGTTTGCAGGTTTTCAAATGTCTTTGTTTAAAAGGAGCACAGTTAACCCTTTCCTTCAAATGTCTTTTGTTAATGGGGTTTTGAACCCCACACCAGGTGTGTGCCCTTGGACTTGAGGAGCAAAGCTGGGAACAATATCAGGTTGAACATTCAGGGTGGGAGAAAGTAATGGTTTTACTCGGGACAGGGGCATCAAAGTTGGAAGTGGGGGAGCAGGAGCAGATTGATGGCTGCAGAAGCATCGTGGTGAGTGGAATGTCAAAGGCTCGGCAGTTAGGAGTTTGAAAGTGCAATTGTAAGTGACCTAGGGGAGAGTTTTTTCCAGAGGCGAACACAGAAGAAAGTAGAGTTAGAGAGTGGTAGGCGATGTGGATGACAAGGGATGGTAAGTGGTCGGAACGGTCGGTCATCGAGACAATGGGAGTAGAGAGGCCACAGGAGAAGGCAAGGTCAATGGAGTGGCTGTGAATATGGGTAGGAGAATTTATATTGAGGGAGAAGTTTAGGGAGGTCAGTGAAATCAGAGAGGAGAGGATAAGGTGAATTGAGATGGAGATTTAAATCACTGAGAATGAGAAGTTGTTCAGTACAGAGGCTGAGGGAGAAAAGGAGGGAGGCTATCTTGGGGAGAAACATGGGGTGGGATTTGGGAAGAGAATGAGAGTTTTAAAGGAAAAATGAGAGGGGTGGATCATGCTGTGGTGCATGAAGGAGGAGAAGCTGCCAAAGGAGTAGGGGAAATTGACCTCGGTGATATGGGCCACACCACAACCATGGCCGTTGGGTGGGCCAGGTGGTTAAAAGTATAGCCAGGTGGGGAGGCTTCAGTAAGGAGCAAGGTGTCGCCACTTGTGAGCCAAGTTTCAGTTAACACCAGAACGTCAATGCAATCATCAACAAAAAGCTTGTGGATGGCAAAGGCCTTGGTCACGAGTGAAGAGATATTCAGGAGGGAAATTTGAAGAAGGGTGGTGTCTGTTCATCTGTTTGCAGAGTCTGAGAGAATAGTGGGGGTTGGAGTGGATGGGTGAGAAGAATGGGAAGGAGGCTGGCGAGATTAGCTCCTAGCATGCGTCTTGGTTAGTAGGTCAGTGAAAGGGAAGGATGGTGCAATTGAGTTGCTGCTCCTAAGGAGGCAGTGATTTTTACCTCTACGAGCCCTTTGCAGAATGGCAAGAGAGGCACAGTGGGTAACTGTGGTCTTATTCAAGGGGGATTCAAGCCTGGGGTGGTGGCAGAGGGGCAAAGGAGTAGTGATGGGTGGTGGTACAGATTAGAGAGCAAAATACCCAAGAGGGGAGAAATGAAAGGTGGCATGACTGGGTGATCGGAAGGGCAGGAGACAGGAGATAAGGGCCCAGGAAAAGAAAGGAGACAGAAGTAATAGGCCCTGTCCGGAGTGCCAGCCAATACGCAAATGGATATAGAGGGAATTTAGGTTACATAAGCGTAGCAGAGATTAGGAGAGACATGTCTGGGTCAGAAACGCAGGACAGGGAGGAGGCGATATAAAATAGTCCGAATTAAAGTCTGAGGACCTATGGCGGGATAAAGTTGATTTGTAAACAGGATGGAATCAGCTTGGAGCATCGATGAACCGATGTCCAGGTTCGGAGACAGCTAATTTGAAGAGAGTGACTCCAGGAGCTGTTTGAGAGGCAGAGTATCAGCGGATGCAATGGTGGAGGTTACCTAGTGGAAACAGCGGGCCAAGAAGGAGTGAAGAGCCAACTGTGAGTCAGTAGAGGTTGGCCCAGGGGTCTAGTGGAGGTGCATAGTGGCCTCAGGTGTTAGCTGTGCACACCAACGAATCCAACATACCAGCAGAGGAGCAAGGAGTACTGGGAATGAAACTCAAGAACCATGAGCAGTGAAGTTCAGGGAGCCAGCGGAGGGTGTAAGGTAAATCCACAGGATCGGTGCAGATGCAGGAGCCAGTCTGAGGAACAGCTGGCTGTATGAGGTGAGGAGTACATAAGTAGCAATAGAAGCTTGGGAATGCAAGTCCAACCAGGTCCTGCGAAGGTGGCTGAGGAGCTCTGAAGGTTGAGTGGAGTCAGTGGCCACATGAAGCAGAAAGCATCAAAGCAGAAATCATTCATGGGAAAGGAATCAGAATCCAGAGCAGCATTGGAACCAGCAATAGATGTGAGCGAGGTTGGATGGGTCAGGGATTGAAAAATGTAGGGGTTAGGTTAAGACTGTATCACTGTGGGGGGGGGGGGGGGGATAAAATGCAAGTCTCAATAAACAAAACTGAATAAACGGGTTGAAAAATGTCTGTGAAGCCAGAAATCAACAAGCAAAGTTTGGGGCTCTCAAACTCCTCCCGAGTGTAACATATCAAAGTTTGCAGATGATACAAAGATGGGAGGGAAAGTAGAGAGTGAGGAGGACATAAAAAACCTGCAGGGGGATATAGATGGGCTGGGTGAGTGGGCGGAGATTTGGCAGATGCAATACAATATTGGAAAATGTGAGGTTATGCACTTTGGCAGGAAAAAAAATCAGAGAGCAAGTTATTATCTTGATGGCAAGAGACTGGAAAGTACTGCAGTACAAAGGGATCTGGGGGTCCTAGTGCAAGAAAATCAAAAAGTTAGTACGCAGGTGCAGCAGGTGATCAAGAAGGCCAACGGAATGTTGGCGTTTATTGCTAGGGGGATAGAATATAAAAACAGGGAGGCATTGCTGCAGTTATATAAGGTATTGGTGAGACCGCACCTGGAATACTGCATACAGTTTTGGTGTCCATACTTAAGAAAAGACATACTTGCTCTCGAGGCAGGACAAAGAAGGTTCACTCGGTTAATCCCGGGGATGAGGGGGTGGACATATGAGGAGAGGTTGAGTAGATTGGGACTCTACTCATTGGAGTTCAGAAGAATGAGAGGCGATCTTATTGAAACATATAAGATTGTGAAGGGGCTTGATCGGGTGGATGCAGTGAGGATGTTCCCAAGGATGGGTGAAACTAGAACTAGGGGGCATAATCCTAGAATAAGGGGCTGCTCCTTCAAAACTGAGATGAGGGGAAACTTCTTCACTCAGAGGGTGGTAGGTCTGTGGAATTTGCTGCCCCAGGAAGCTGTGGAAGCTACATCATTGAATAAATTCAAAGCAGAAATAGAGAGTTTCCTAGAAGTAAAGGGAATTAGGGGTTACGGGGAGCGGGCAGGAAATTGGACATGAATTTAGATTTGAGGTTAGGATCAGATCAGCCATGATCTTATTGAATGGCGGAGCAGGCTCGAGGGGCCGATTGGCCTACTCGTGCTCCTATTTCTTATGTTCGCTCAAATCAGTGACTGATGGAGCAGCTGTGCCTATATTACATTGGTCTAACTTTCCCAGAGTGCAGTAGTGGCATAAAAGCAGGAAATTTCCAGGCACAGTGCCACCAGTTGAGTGCTGCTACCTCTGCAAATGAGACTAACGGAGCTTGGGCGGGCAGATTGTCAAAGCTGTCAAAAAGATTGAGGAAACTCACTTCTAGCGCATGAACGGCACATAAGCAGCGTAATGTGCTAAAAAAAAGTTTCCTTGATATTTTTTAGCACAATAACAGCATAAAAATGGCTGACGATAGCAAGGAAGGTCACGGATATTGTGTATTGAGGGCATTTCCTTCCTGAATTGAGGGAGTCGCAATAAATTTACTAGGCACTCTGACTTTGCGGAAATCCATAACCATTTGGGTTCTAAGATAAGGAAGTGCAATTATTTTAAAATTAAACACTTATTCTTGGGTATGCACCATGTGTTAACTGCTCAGCAGTATAGCCCTCAAATTAGAAATGAAAGAGTGATGGTATTATTGTAGATACAGGATTAACACTCCACCCCTCGCTTAGCAGCACCAGTACAACACAGTGTTTGTACTCCGCTGTAAACAGAAGGAAGTAATGTATGATGCATCATTTGTATGTCATACAAACATTAAAAATTTAGCCACTGATATCCATTAAGCTCAAACATAAGTTGCTTAAATCTGGCTTGCTATCTCACTAAAGCCAGTAGGTGGTAAATGCAGATTGGTAGCTTGCCACACTGTATGTGAATAATGTTCATTTTTAGCAGAGCTGCCACAGCAAAATTATTAAAAATGAACATACAGAAAAATGATTGCAGTTGTCTTTAACAGTAGAGTAGTTCTTAATAACTCTGGGAACTATGGTAAATGTGTGTTACGGCAATGGATGCTGAAGTGTTTATGTTGTATTTACATTGAACTTTGACATTTATACAATAGCTATTTGCACTTCTGTTTCTCCTTGCTGCTATCTTCCCCCGTGCAATTCATTGTTCTGTGTGTCCCCTAACATTTCTAAGTTTCCTTTTGCTTATCTTGGCTTTTTTTTTGCTTTTCCTTCTTTGTTCTTCAGTTTCCTATATCTTGCTTCTTGTTATGTCCCTTTACCACCTTCGTCACTCTCTCAAAACTGCTCCAGGTCTAATGCATCATGCCCTGAAGAGGCAGGAAACATATTTCCATCCATGATTCACCAATCTTTAGAGCGTCATTAGAGAGAGAGGCATTGGATACAGAAAAATTGCTTCTTTCAAATGGGAGCAGGAAACATTCAAGGATGAGTTCACCACAGTGATTCTTGCATGCTTACTACAGTGGTATTGGTACGGGTCTAGAAGCAGGTTGCCTTTCCACTCTCTTACTTGGAAAATGGTGAATGGCATAAACAAAAATAAAAGGGAGAGAAAATAGAGGTTTTTTAAATATGATTTCATGCAGAGTAGAATGCGAAACAACTTGATTGAAAATATTAATATTTGAATAATGCAATGGCAGATTCAATAAAATGCACTTACTTTCAAGTAGCACTGGAAATTTTCGATATACAATAACAATGTAAATATATGTTTGAAATATCAAATTAATTTAGAAGTAGTATGCTTCACACATGCAACTGGAGATGATTTTGTGCATGGTTCTAATCAACAAGCAAGCATGATCTACATACACAGGGATGTTGGGGGGGGGAAGACATTTTGAGTAGGCAAGTTTACATACCAATTTTGGGCGTACCTTCCAGTAGCTCAATGAAAGCCCAAATTGTATATTTATTGATACATATCATCTTTTACAGCCTCAAGCTTGTTTAAAAAAAAAATCCGTATTGACCATGAGCTAGTATTTGATGAAAACACATGTCTAAAGATACTGTAGCAGTACATCAGATGTTTTATGCTTTCTATCAATCCTAATAAAATGTTTAAATAATGATGGATGATCTGCTGCACTGTACTGGAAGCTTCAGAAATTGTAGCCAAGTCTTTCAATTAGTTGGAGTGTCTTAAAATTTGCTGATACATTACAAAGTCCATTATTGTTATTCAATCACAGTTTTCGTTATTATTTTCAAGAGTGTTTTTCAATTTTTCACAACTCTCAAGAAATTAATACATAAAAATTGAAGAAACTGAGCAAAAAGTTAAAAGCTGACAATAGACAGCAGCATTGTTCATTTGTAGTAACTCTAAACTGAGGAAAGACAGCCAACTGAATTTTGTAACCTGCAGTCATGTCCTTCAATCAATTTCCCTATCCTCAATAATGTCATTTTTGAAGGCCGTTGTACCAGGGTTGATCTAAAGGTTGCATGCAGTATGTAGTTAATCAATAGAGAATGCTCCACTGGTCTGACAACATACTAAAAGGTAATTAGTCAACAACTTTTTATTCCTACTTATTTATTAGTTATAATCATGCACAAGATTATCTCTGGTTGTTTGTGTCAGACCAGTATCGGAGCATTATATTGAAGTATCAATTGTCCCTTTTTGACCTCAAATTTAAAAGTGCAACTTTCATCCAAACAGAAGACTGTATTTTCAATCAGTCGTCAAATTGACATTATTCTGTGAGGGAGTTTGTATTATACTGACAGTTTACATAGCATGATTTTGTCCTGTACATCGTGCGGACTTCCTGTCCACATTCAGCATGCTTTCTGTCTTGATTTCTGAGTCAGACTTTTTGTGTCAATATTTTTCATGACAAAACCCTACATCATCAAATTACATCAAAACTACAGCACAAAAACAGGCCATTCGGCCCAACAGGTCCATGCCGGCATTTATGCTCCACATGAGCCTCCTCCCTCCCTTCTTCATCTAACCCGATCAGCATACCGTTCTATTCCTTTCTCCCTCATGTACTTATGTAGCTTCCCCATAAATGCATAAGCATCAACATGTTAACATTTTGTTATGGCAAAATCCTAGATCAACATTTGCTGTTATCTTATAATTGCAGACCTCCAGCAATAAGGTTGCAACATGGGGCAAACTGCCCTGGTCGATACACCATTTTGTTTTTTCATCCTATTTTTGGGGCACCCAGGACCTCCACACCCATCTGACTTGTTGCAACCACGCAACTCCAGGCCTTAGGCTCTAGTCTACCCACTCTGGACAAACTGTATAATCTGGCGTTGAATCTAGTGCTGGGGCCGATCCACCCGACACACTTGCAGCAGTCTGATTGGCATTAGTCACAGTCTCAGGATACGGGGTATGCCATTTAGAACTGAGATAAGGAAAAATTTCTTGACTCAGAGGGTGGTGAAGCTATGGAATTCTCTACCACACAATGCAGTGGAGGCCAAGTCATGAGATGTATTCAAGAAGGAGATAGATATATTTCTTAATGCTAAAGGGATCAAGGGATATGGGGAAATAGCAGGAACAGGGTACTGAGTTAGACGATCAGCCATGATCATTTTGAATGGCAGAGCAGGCCCGAAGGGCCGAATGGCCTACTCGTGCTCCTATTTTCTATGTTTTTTTTATTAGGAACATCTCCCACCACCTCCCCTATTTCTTGTCTTAATTAGCAGTGGTCAGGCCTTGAGCCCACTGACCTCACAATGCCTTCAACCTTCCTTCACCACCTGACCCACCACCCTCTTCCCCTTGGTGCTTCCTTCTGAGCGTCCAATATTTGCATTGCCTAAACCAATACTGAAGCCTTACAAGCACTTTACAAATCAAAAGATCACAAGTTCATTGTGGATGAAGAAGACTATTCAGCCTATCTTAGTTCATCCATTTATTGCAGCATCCAATTGTTTCTCAAATCATTCCAGGGTTTTCACCTCCACTACTCTATCTGAGAGTCCATTCCATGTGTTGATCACTGTGTGAAGAAGAATGTCCCGATATCCGTCAATCTTGCAATTTAGTTCAATATAATTTTCCAGGTCTAAGTTTCCATAATGTTTACTATTTTATATACTTCGAAAAGATCATCTCTCAAAAAATTGTATTAATTCTTTAAGTGCCTTATCAGACTAAGAGCTTCTTTCCTTACCTTAGTAATTGGAACGAGGATTTTAGTTTTCTTAGTTTCCATGTCACTGTGGGTGGCACAACAATATCCATTACTGGGGTTGTTTAAGTATTCATAAGGATGGCAAAACAGTACATCCTTGAACTCACCGTGAGCAACACCATGGGAGATCTACAATATATGAAAAGTCTTGCATATGCATACCTCCAGCCAAATCACAATTATTTCCTTCTGTCAACCTACTTCTGTTATGCCCATCATGTTTTTATGTCACAATTAAACACTCAATTCATTTCACTTTCCTTTGATCAAGTCCTCCAAGTGTGATCTCCAAGATGGGAGACACTGTTCCAAATTTACCACCAGCCTCATAGTTACATCTCCAAGATATGTGGCACGGTTCTCCACAGCACCACCTTATAGGAACAGGAGTAGGCCATTCAGCCCCTCGAGCCAGCTCCGCCATTTGATAAGATCATGGCTGATCTGTGATCAAACTCCATATAGCTACCTTTGGCCCATATCCCTTAATACCTTTGGTTGCCAAAAAGCTATCTATCTCAGATTTAAATTTAGCAATTGAGCTAGTATCAATTGCCGTTTGCGGAAAAGAGTTCCAAACTTCTACCAACCTTTGTGTGTAGAAATGTTTTCTAATCTCACTCCTGAAAGGTCTGGCTCTAATTTTTAGACTGTGCCCCCTACTCCTAGAATCCCCAACCAGCAGAAATAGTTTCTCTCTATCCACCCTATCTGTTCCCCTTAATATCTTATAAACTTCAATCAGATCACCCCTTAACCTTCGAAACTCTAGAGAATACAATCCCAATTTGTGTAATCTCTCCTCGTAACTGAAGTCCAGGTATCATTCTAGTAAACCTACGCTGCACTCCCTCCACGGCCAATATGTCCTTCCAAAGGTGCGGTGCCCAGAACTGCTCACAGTACTCCAGGTGCGGTCTAACCAGGGTTTTGTATAGCTGCAGCATAACTTCTGCCCCCTTGTACTCTAGTCCTCTAGATATAAAGGCCAGCATTCCATTAGCCTTATTGATTATTTTCTGCACCTGTTCATGACACTTCAATGATCTATGTACCTGAACCCCTAAGTCCCTTTGGACATCCACTGTTTTTAAACGTTTTACCATTTAGAAAGTACCCTGTTCTATCCTTTTTTGATCCAAAGTGGATGACCTCACATTTGCCTACATTGAATTCCATTTGCCACGGTTTTGCCCATTCACCTAATCTATCAATATCACTTTGTAATTTTATGTTTTCATCTACACTGCTTACAATGCCACAAATCTGCGTGTCTTCGGCAAACTTAGATATGAGACTTGCCTTCATCTAAGCTGTTAATAAATATTGTGAATAATTGAGGCCCCAAGACAGATCCCTGTGGGACTCCACTAGTCATATCCTGCCAATGTGAGTACCTACCCATTATCCCTGCTCTCTGTCGCCTTTCGCTCAGCCAATTTCCTAACCAAGTCCGTACTTTTCCCTCGATTCCATGGGCTTCTATCTTAGCTAACAGTCTCTTATGTGGGACTTCATCAAATGCCTTCTGGAAGTCCATATAAATAACATCCATTGACATTCCCCTGTCCACTACTTTAGTCACCTCTTCAAAAAAATTCAATCAGGTTTGTCAGGCATGACCTACCTTTCACAAATCCATGCTGGCTCTCTCTGATTAACTGAAAATTCTCGAGGTGTTCAGTCACCCTATCCTTAATTATAGACTCCAGCATTTTCCCCACAACAGAGGTTAGGCTAACTGGTCTATAATTCCCTAGTTTCCCTCTCTCTCCTTTCTTAAAAAGCAGAGTGACGTGCAATTTTCCAATCTAGAGGGACAGTTCCTGAATCTAGAGAACTTTGAAAGATTATAGTTAGGGCATCTGCAATGTGCTCACCTACTTCCCTTAAAACCCTGGGATGGAAACCATCTGGTCCTGGGGATTTGTCACTCTTTAGTGCTATTATTTTCTTCATTACTGTTGCTTTACTTATGTTAATTTTATCGAGTCCCTGTCCCCGATTCAATATTAGTTTTCTTGGGATTTCCGGCATGCTAGCCTCTTTTTCGACTGTAAATACTGACGCAAAGTAATCGTTCAACATGTCCGCCATTTCCCCATTGTCAATGACAATATCCCCACTTTCAGTGTTTAATGGGCCAACACCGCTCCCGACCACCCTCTTTTTCCTAATGTAACTATAAACGTTCTTCGTATTGGTTTTGATAGCCCTTGCAAGTTTCTTTTCATACTCTCTTTTGTAGCTCCTACTATCTGTTTTGTGACCCTTTGTTGATCTTTGTATCTTTCCCATTCGCCAGGGTCTGTGCCATTTTTTGCCTTTTTGTATGCCCTTTCCTTATGTTTTATACTGTCCCTTACCTCTTTGGTTGTCCATGGCTGTTTTTTTTGGCAAATAGAGTTCTTGCCCCTCAGGGGTATAAACCGATTCTGTGTCACGTTAAATGTTTCTTTAAACATTTCCCACTGATCAGTTGTTTTACCCATTAACAGATTTGCCCAGTTTACTGTGGACAGTCTCTGTCTCATCCCATTTAAGTCGGCCTTACCCAAGTCTAGAATCTTAGCAGCTGACTCACTTTTTTCCCTTTCAAACACTACATTGAAGTCGATCATGTTATGATCGCTATTGGATAGGTGTTCACGCACAGTCAAGCTGTTAATTAAATCTGGTTCATTACTCATCACTAAATCTAATATGGCTTGCCCCCTTGTTGCCTCTAGGACATACTGCTGTAGAAAACTATCCCGGACACACAAGAAATTCACTACCTTTCTGACAGTTGCTAGTCTGCTTTTCCCAATCTATGTGAAGTTTAAAGTCCCCCATTAAGACCACTATGCCTTTCTTACACGCTTGTCTAATCTCTGCATTTATACAATCTAGCACTACAGAGCTGCTTCCAGGTGTCCTATACACAACTTCCACTATAGTCTTAGATCCTTTCCTATTTCTTAATTCAACCCTCTCGTTATATCCTCCTTTATCATTGAAGTGATTTCATCTCTAATCACTAAGGCTACTCCTCCCCCTCTTCCATTTTCCCTATCTCTCCTGTAGACCTTATAACCCGGTATATTTAGTTCCCAATCCTGACCATCCTGCAGCCATGTCTCAGTAATAGCTATCATTTCATACCCTCCAATTTGAATTTGATCCTGTAGTTCATTTAATTTATTCCTTATTCTCCATGCATTTGTATATAGAACTCTCAGTTGGGCCACACAACCCTAGCCTGACCTTCAGCTTTGATGCTGGGTTAATCGCTTTACACCTTCTAGTTTTCACTTTATCTGTCGTGCCTAAAGTACACTTTCTTTCTGCTGCTCTACGCTTTTCCCTTTCACTTGTTCTTGAACAACTGTTTGTAATATTTGTATTGTAAATTTCCCCGGGTCTTCCCCTCTCTTACTGCTCTCAACTTTACTCCCTTCTGACTCCCCGCTCAGGTTCCCATCCCCCTGCCACTCTAGTTTAAACCTTCCCCTACAGCACTAGCAAACACCCCCACAAGGACACTGGTCCCGGTCCTGCTCGGGCGTAACCCGTCCCGCTTGTGCAGGTCCCACCTACTGGCTGTTCACCCTCCCCCTTCAGAATGCCCTGCAGCCATTCCGTACCATCCTTGACCCTAGCACCAGGGAGGCAACATACCAGCCTGCAATCACGTCTGCGGCCGCAGAAACGCCTATCTGTTCCCCTTACGATGGAATCCCCTATCACTATTGCTCTCCCATTCTTTTTCCTCCCCTCCTGTGCAGCTGAGTCACTCGTGGTGCCACGGTCTTGGCTCTTGCTGCATTCCCCTGATAAGCCATCTCCCCCAATAATATCCAAAGCAGAATATCTGTTTGAGAGGGAGATGGCCCGAGGGAAGTCCTGCTCTACCTGCCTAGTCCTTTTACTCTGCCTGGCGGTCACCCATTTCCTTTCTGCCTGCGTAATCTTTACCTGCAGTGTGACCACCTCACTGAACGTGCTATCCACGATAATCTCAGCATCACCTTCCTTGGGGATATTAAAATATGGCTTCCTGATGAAGTCTATGCCTCTCGCTTTTAACACTATCACAAGTGGTAACAGCGAGAAGCAGCAGGAGGGAGCAGAGAGTGGGGAGTACTTGCTAATTGCGTGGGCAATTTATTAAAAAGTTTCTCCAGCAGACTTGGAGAAATCTGTACTACTTTTAAAAAAAAACTCAGTCGAGTACTTCATCCCACGCCAACCAGCCCCCGAGACCCAACACCCAATCTCAAGGTCAACTGTGGCAATGGCGTGAGTGGGCATTAAAATATAATCAAATTAAGGGGGATCAATTTTCTTCTGGCTGTTTGACATAATTTCAGTATTTGGGAATGAAGAAATCGGGCAGGGAGCCGTTCCGTCAGCTCCCCCCACCCGCCATCACTTCTTTAGGTAATTTTGAGAGTCCAATACATCTGCCCAAATATGGGCAAGCATACTGTAATCATAAAAACATAGAATTATACAGAACAGAAGGAGGCCATTCGGCCCATCGTGCCAGTTCTTTGAAAGAGCTATCCAATTCGTCCCGCTCCACTGCTCTTTCCCCATAGCCCTGCAACTTTTTCCCCCTTCAAGTATTTATCCAATTCCCTTTTGAAAGTTAATGTTGAATCTGCCCTTTCCGGCAGTGCATTCCAGATCATAACAACATGATGCGTAAAATTTTCTTCCTTCATGTCGCCTCTGGTTACCAACCCTTCTGCAACTGGAAATAGTTTGTCCTTATTTGCACTATCAAAACCCTTCATGATTTTGAACACGTCTATTAAATCTCCCTCTAACCTTCTCTGCTCTAAGGAGAACAATCCCAGCTTCTCAAGTCTCTCCACGCAACTGAAGTCTTTCATTCCTGATACAATTCTAGTAAATCTCCTCTGCACCCTAAGGCATTGACATATTTCCTAAAATGTGGTGCCCAGAATTGGCCACAATACTCCAGCTGGGGCCTAACTAGTGTTTTAACTTCCTGGCTTTTGTACTCTATGCCTCTATTTATAAAGCCAAGAATCCCATATGCCTTTTTAACAAGTGTCCTGCCACCTTCAAAGACTTGTGTATGTTCCTGCACACCCTTTAATTTTGTACCATTTAGTTTATATTGCCTCTCCTCATTCTTCCTACATCTCTGCATTAAATTTCATCTGCCATGTGTCTGCCCATTTCATCAGTCTGTGTACACCTGCTTGAAGTCTGTTACTATCCTCCGCATTGTTTACTACATTTCTGAGTGTCGTGTCATCTGCAAAGATTGAAATTATTCCCTGTATACCCTAGTCCAAGTAATTAATGTAAATCAAAACGAGCAGTGGTCCCAACATCAACCACTGGGAAACACCACTGCACACTTCCCACCAATCTGAAAAACAACCGTTCACCACCGGCGCACTGTGCCTGCAGTGTGTACCCATCCACAGGATGCACTGCAGCAACTCGCCAAGGCTTCTTCAACAGCACCTCCCAAACCCGCGACCTCTACCACCTAGAAGGACAAGAGCAGCAGGTACATGGGAACAACACCACCTGCACGTTCCCCTCCAAGTCACACACCATCCCGACTTGGAAATATATCGCCGTTCCTTCATTGTCGCTGGGTCAAAATCCTGGAACTCCCTTCCTAACAGCACTGTGGGAGAACCGTCACCACGCGGACTGCAGCGGTTCAAGAAGGCGGCTCATCACCACCTTCTCAAGGGCAATTAGGGATGGGCAATAAATGCTGGCCTTGCCAGCGACGCCCACATCCCACGTTCAAATTTTTAAAAATCTAAATACTCCTGTAAACTGATATGTTCCCAATATGTATTAGTATGCCTCTTTAATAAGGTTATTGCTGTAAGCACATTGACTCCGTTTTTGACTTTTATGCAGAGTAGCAGACAGTTGCTTAGGAGTGAATTACAGATGTGTATTGGGTACTCTGGCATCAATCTACATGTCATTCCTGAAGATACTCTTTAGATGGAAACCCAAAGGCAACATGGACCCAAACATTTTTATTTTACTCTTCACATTCCATTATTTTGTACAGCATGTTTGAGTGTTTATTTTCTACCCTTCCTTCCACTAGTGCGGCATTACATGAAGAGAAGTAGATTGCAGTTGTGAGAGAAACCATTAGTAATGAAAAACAATGGAATCACATCAGAGAAACAAAATCGTAACAGATATTTAATGTTAGAAATGCAAGAATCATGAAAATAATCTGCACATCCTGGCATTATTACAAGGGTGTAATTGTCAAAAGATAAAGTAACAAGTTCTTTTCATCCCATTTGAAATGATATGAAACAGTGACAGCAGCTATTACAGCAACCCACGTTAGACAGAAATTCATGATCATGAAATTACAGTATTGAGAATAGGATAGAGATAATGCAATTTGAAGTGATTTTTTCAAAGCAGTAATACTCATAATATACCCAGGGCCACTTATAACCCATCTCCACCTACCTTGTGGCCCTCTGTGGAGCTGAATTCAGAACTCATCAGTACTAGGATGTTGCTGCAACTGAGATTAGAGATTGAGAGAGATAAAAACAAAAAAAATAATTGAAAATAAATAAACATGTGAAGCCGCTTTACGGGTAGTCTACGATATCAGCACTTCAACAAATAGTATAAAAAGCTAGTAAATATACCGGATCTAAACTGTCTTTAGGACAAGTAATAAATAAATATTGTATGTTCATAAAAATACTCTGAATGCAAAGATTTCTGTACATCACTGATACTGCAATGCATTTTCTAGTTCAAATACTTCATCTTATTTCAAGAGACAGAAAAATATTACAAAAGACCATTAACACATCACATTTCTTGTTAAATATTTCAATCTTGCTAATTTTCTTCATCCATTAAAGATACCAGTTCATTAATCTCAAGTAACGTACTGCAGATAATAATCATTCTGATTGTTACTGTGTGGATAAGCAGGAAATGCATTATTTAAACATCATATAGCAGAACTATTAAATCTCCTACCCTAATTAGACTAAGCTGCTTTACATGAGAAATATCAGTGCATTCTAACACAAACTTCATAATTTTCAGAAAAAAATTTTTTTTTTTTGCATAACTGATCGCCAACAATTTTAATTGCAATAATATTCCACCAATTAGGTAAATACAGCTATCTAATTGGTGAAACATATTGAAACCAACTGTGCAAAAGGGACTATTTTAAAACTAGCAATATTCTTGAGATACGGCACAACATTTGCTTTTATAGATCCAAATTTAGAAGAAAAGGAAGCATCTCCATAAAATAAATACACTCTACTTGAAGAATGAGTGAAAAATAAACTAGATAAATCAATGACTTATAAATGCCAATAATAAAACTGCTACAAAAACTATAAATAATGCAAACCAAGCTATTTCCTTCAGGAAACCAATTAAAAGTATTGAAAATTTGGAACCTGGCCATATAGAATAAGGAGAAGCAGCTTATCATTGCAGTGCTTGCTCAGTACATTTAAAGTTGTCCCCTTCAGCTAAAACTGATCTTTATTGGGCAAACTGGTTTAAGTGTCAGCCTTGGCTCAGCGGTAGCACTTTCGTCTCTGAGTCAGAAGGTTGTGGGTTCAAGCCCCACTCCACAGATTTAATAATCTTTGTTGGCACTTCAGTGACGCACTGAGGGGAGTGCTGCAATGTTGGAGGTGCTATCTTTTGGATGAGACGTTAAACAGAGGCCCCATCTGCCCTTTCAGGTGGGTGTGAAATAATCCTGTGGCACTATTCGAAGAGCAGCAGGGGAGTTCTGCCCAGTGTCCTGGCCAACATTTATCCCTCAACCAACACCACCAAAACAGATTATCTGGTCTTTTATCTAATTGCTGTTTGTGGGACCTTGCTGGGCACTAATTCAGTGGTGCATTTGTCTATATTAGCACAGTGACTACAATTCACAAGTACTTAATTGACTGTGAAGCGCTTTGCGACTTCCTGAGGATGTAAAAGGCACTATAAAAATTCAAGTTTATTTATTTGTACTACCATAACTTTGAGACAGGAAAGCTATTGTTTTATATTTTTACCAATGTAGGTGTAATTTCAGTGTCAAGTGTACCCAGAATTGGCTATGTTATATTCAGCTGCACTACAGCAGATTGATTCAAGAAGCATATGTCATTCTAATGTGACTTTTAGCACCCAAATTGCCAGTTTGAAACCTGTGTTGTAAACAGATGGTCATTATTTGTAAATTTAAGGAACATTCTGCATTAGTGTTTAAATAAAAGAATCTGCTGATAACTTGAGTTTATCCAGTGAGTAGCTGAGCCGTAGAGACCAAGAAAGTCCCATGTTCAATTCTGGTCTATGTTGTGTCAGCTTATCTCAGCCACGGTAGCAATACAGGTGCTACAACTGGCCTCAAGTGCCCCCGGTTAAGGAGAAGAAAAAAATCAGCAAGTTTTTCCACTCCTGATGCACGTGTGAACATTAAGTGAGGACAGTATGAGACTTGGCTATTTTTCCCAGTGAACCCAAATGGGGTATACTCTTAGGAATGTCAGACACTTAGCATTGAAACTAATATGATTCTAATATATGAACAGCAGAATTAAGAAGCTCACTTCATATTTTTTTTGAGTTCAGTAGTTTCCAACTTCCCTACAGGGTACTGCAGTCCAACATGAAACTTGTTATAGATTCATCAATATAGAAATAAAATCTAGAAACAAGAGGTGATGAACCACACTTTAAAAAGATACATGTAAATCTTTCTGAACATAAGATGTGGTGTTATATAGTGTGCTATCTGTATAGAATTTTTTTATACTCAAAGTTGTGCCACTTCAACCCAGAATAAACAGTGCAAAAGGCACTAGTGCTCCAATATTAACAGGGATGGCAGCAGGGGGGTGATTGGGCGCATTGGTAACCCGCCCAATAAAAAAATGTCCATTTCCCACGCGATCGCGGAACAATTGGAGCCACCTAACGTGGCTTCCGATTTTGCCGTCCGAAAGCTGCGCAACGGGTGGACTGCGCACTCGCATCACAGGCTGTCAGCTGGAGGAGCTCTATTTAAAGGGGCAGTCCTCCAATGGCTGCTCCTGGAGCAAACATCCACACACCACAATGGAGCAGCACAGGGGAAAGGCTGCTCCAAGATTCAACGATGCCTCACTCCAGGTGCTACTGGATGGGGTGAGGAGGGGGAGAGATGTCTTCTACCTAGCTGACGGGAGGAAATGGCTTTCTCTGCCACCAAGAAGGCCTGGCTCGAGGTGGCAGAGGTCACCAGCAGCAGTAACATCTCCCGCACCTGGATCCAGTGCAGAAAGCGCTCCAATGACCCATCTAGGTCTGCCAAAGTGAGTACACATACTCATTCTCCTACATTCCGTCTTCCATATCACCGCTCCCATCCCCCAACTCATTCGGCACTGCCAACACTACTCTACCACATCACTCCCCACACAAACTTAAGGCTCATCCTCAACTTACCTGCAATTCCTTGGCACTTCCTTACCTCCGCATTACTCACCCCACCACTACCACTCAACCCAATCCTCATACAATGTCATGGCTTTATCTCATACTCACCCTCTGATGCATCTCTTTCATAGAGTCATAGAGTCATACAGCACGTATAGAGGCCCTTCGGCCCATCGTGTCCGCGCCGGCCATCAGCCCTGTCTACTCTAATCCCATATTCCAGCATTTGGTCGGTAGCCTTGTATGCTATGGCATTTCAAGTGCTCATCCAAATGCTTCTTGAATGTTGTGAGGGTTCCTGCCTCCACAACCCTTTCAGGCAGTGAGTTCCAGACTCCAACCACCCTCTGGGTGAAAAAGTTCTTTCTCAAATCCCCTCTAAACCTCCCGCCTTTTACCTTGAATCTATGTCCCCTTGTTATAGAACCCTCAACGAAGGGAAAAAGCTCCTTAGTATCCATCCTATCTGTGCCCCTCATAATTTTGTACACCTCAATCATGTCCCCCCTCAGCCTCCTCTGCTCCAAGGAAAACAAACCCAATCTTCCCAGTCTCTCTTCATAGCTGAAGCGCTCCAGCCCTGGTAACATCCTGGTGAATCTCCTCTGCACCCTCTCCAAAGCGATCACATCCTTCCTGTAGTGTGGCGACCAGAACTGCACACAGTACTCCAGCTGTGGCCTAACCAGTGTTTTATACAGCTCCATCATAACCTCCTTGCTCTTATATTCTATGCCTCGGCTAATAAAGGCAAGTATCCCATATGCCTTCTTTACCACCTTATCTACCTGTTCCGCCGCCTTCAGGGATCTGTGAACTTGCACACCAAGATCCCTCTGACCCTCTGTCTTGCCTAGGGTCCTCCCATTCATTGTGTATTCCCTTTCACAGTCAGCCACACCCAAACCAATGCATTCATCGGTTGTCCACGTCACCATCACTCACTCACGTGTCTATACTTTCTACCCTTACAGGAGAAGGGAGCCCAGAATGCACGGGAGAGGGTGAGGACCGGAGGGGGGCCGCAACAAATCATCGTCCTCACAGACGCCGAGCAGGAGGCGCTGGAGCTGAGTCGCACCCTCGAGTGCCTGTCCGTCGGGGACGCCGAGACTGGTACCCGACAAACGTCTGGTGACAGAACTTCAACATTCAGCACACACAATATGAATTGATAGTAATTTATCTTGCATCTTCAGCACCTCAGTATGCTCATCGCAATTTGCTTAATATTGCCTTCTGTTCTCTTACAGGGCCTTCAGCGACCGCTGTGATGGCAGAGGGCAATTCCTCAGAGGACCTGCTGGCCTTTGAGGATACACCGTCACATCTGAGCGAGCCATCCACCAGCGCAGATACTCACACCTCGGTGGGTCCTAGTTCGCACTTAGTTGGGGTCGGATCTAGTGAGTTACCCACACGTGTGAGCACGAGCAGACACTGGTGGCAGGGGCAGCTGTGGAGAGTCCGCGTTGGTGGGAGCACTCCTCTCCAGGCTCAGCTGGACACAGATGCTGAACCCTAGGGGCCATCCATTAAAAGGAGAATGATCGAGGGGCAGCAGCTCATTTGCCAGGTGCTGGAACAGGTGCCACGCGCACTCTCCACAATCGCGCAGAGGATGGAGGAGTCCGACTCCTGCATGAGTGGAATGGTGGCACAGGTACAGGAGGGAATCTCCAAGATAATATCACAGGGACATGAGGGCATCTCTGAGATACTGTCGCAGTTAAGTGTGGGAACGTCTGCAATGGAGAAAAGCCTCCATTGAGCTTCAAGCACGGCTCACAAATGAGTCCATTCAGGCCCTGACAACGGCCATTCAGACTCAGGGTGAACAACATTCTGCCGCCTTAAACAGGCAGGCAGATACACCAGCACTGGCCTTACAAGGCTTCACTCATGTCCTCCAAACTGTTGTCCAGCAGAGCGGTAGGAATGGTGTGGGCCTGGCCCAGGGGAGGGATGATGACGAAAGGGGACATGGACACTTAAAGCGCTCCCACATCTCACCCGTTGCCCCCCTCTCAACCAGTACCCGCAATGCTGCCTCCTCTCCAGGTGGCCAAGTCTGCCCCTGCACAGGTGCAAGTGGAGCAGTCTTTGGAGGGGCCCTCACGTGCACCAAACGCCACAGGGCATAGGCCCAAAGCATCTAATCGGTCAGGGCATGAACAAGACCAACCTGCCACTACCTCTGCTGCAGCCACAGGGGATGCACCATGTAGTAGTAGTCGGAAGAGAAAGGCGAAGGTTTTGTAAGCACGAAGGAGATACACAAGGGTGCTTGACGGTTGGTCATGTTTATTTATTTATATTTGCTTTTTGTTAAACGCACATTAAATATTATTATTGTCACCACTACTGCCACGTCTTGGCCATTCTTGACTGGCTTCTGTAATAAGGCCCTTTCATGAGATTCACCATGAACGCCAACACTTGATGCCACCCATTGGGTCACTCTACAGTGGGTGTATGTGTAGTTATAGGACTGTTTTGTGCAGGGAGTGGGGGGGGGGGGGCTAGTGTTGGCACTGCTCTTTCCAGGTGGTGAGGACTGGACTCTTCACACTGTCTAATGTTAGGAGAACTATTCAAATATCAGTGACTCCCTGACCTCAGGAGCAGCCAGGTGAGCCGCTGCTCTGCCCTTGGGCTGCTCCTGCTTCTCCTCCTCCTCCTCTATGTGGGTGGAAGATGAGAAAGGGGCCTCCTCAGGCAGCACCCCTCTCTGTTGTGCCATGTTCTGCAGGACACAACACATAACTATAATGCATCCCACTCTGTCTGGTGCATACTGAAGCGCTCCCCCAGAACGATCAAGGCACCTGAAGCGCATCTTGAGCAGCCCTATAGAACTCTCAATTGTAGACCTGGTGGTGATGTGGCTGTCGTTATTTCGACGCTGTTGCTCGGTGATGGGGTTCCTCAGAGGTGGTCATGAGCCACATGCAGAGGGTATTCCTTGTCCCCAAGGAGCCAGCCCATAAGGGTGTTTGGTGCGTGGAAGAGGGGCGGGATGTTGGATTCCTGGAGAAATATAGAAACAGAAAATAGGAGCAGGAGTAGGCCATTCAGCTCTTCGAGCCTGCTCCGCCATTCAATATGATCATGGATGATCCTCTATCTCAATAACATATTCCCGCTTTCTCCCCATACCCCTTGATGCCTTTTGTGTCTAGAAACATAAAGGAGGATGAAGGAATTGTGGCAGCTGCCAGGGAATCTGGTGTACACGTGAAGGAATCTTTTGCGGTGGTCACAAACGAGATGAGTGTTGATGGAGTGATAGCCCTTCCTGTTGATGAACAGTCCTGGCTCATGTAGAGGTGCTCGTACTGCTATATGGGTGCAATCGATTACACCCTGCACCCATAGGAAGCCAGCTACAGCGTGGAATCCCACTGTCCTCTCCGTCTGGCTGAGGTCGTCTATGGGGAAGTTGACGTAGTGAGAGGCCCTGCGAAATAAGCAGTTGGAGCCCGGCTCCGAACCCGCTCGGGATTTCAGCGATTTTCGGGGCCCCCCAACGCACCCACTCCTTCACCCGAAAATCAAGCCCTATGCCACCTGTAAAGGGACTCTCACAGGGAACATAATGTGCAGCATTGAATGGCTCAGAGCATCTCACTTCAGTGTTTAGCTTAAGGAATATGCAAAGATGTGAGCAACCATGTGAAAGCATTAACAAAATAAAAATGAGACATTGGCATCCAGGTGTTTACAACATATAATTTGTCAGTCATTAATTTCAATATGCCCTTTCTTCAAAGGAGGGAGATCAAAGTAGAAGCATTCAGACCATAATTTCCCACTCTCTGACCACATCTGTACCAATCTGCTCCAAATGTGCCTGACCTGCATTTCCACGCAAGTCTCCTGCAGGAAGTTGAAATGCAAAATTCCAGCATCAGGTGAAGGACCTTCCCACCATTCAGCAACACGTGAAATCTGAGCCCTCGGTGGCATATCTTCAGTGGCTTATTTTGATGGGGAGCCTCAGGCCTCCATCTTCTGGTGCATGCTCTTAGCGCACCAACCATTTCAGACGCAAAGACAGGCCTAAACAAATTTCTATGCCAATGTTCCAGTTCTCTCTTTTGTGACATCAGATAAAACAGAAGAACATTTTCTTAACTCAAATGAAACTGGAGTAACCTTAGGTTAAAAACTCCAGATAACAGAATGCCAAATCAAATATGGCTAATCTACAATAAAGCCTTACGGTTCACTAACTCTACAAGCTGAAACTGATGCTAACAATAATGCAGTCTACCTTACAAAAAAGTTTAATTCTCACATTCAAAAAAGTTTGAATGGAGGGTACAATAACGTGTCGAACTAAAATGAGGTCGCAGTTAGGATCCAAATAATAGCAAGGACCCAATTGGGGACAATTTCCAACAGCATGCATAAAATTGGACACCAATGAGTAATCTCCTTGATTCATGGTAGACTGATGTGGCCATAACATGAATCCAGATACTACGAGGGTTTTAAACTAATGTTGAACAGATGCTGGAGATACACATTGCGTAAGGTAGGACTAACCAATTTTGCAAAACACCACTGCACAAACTGTTTCCATTTTGTGTTATGAGGTCTATTAGTGGATTCCATGTAGGAATTAATCATGGTATCTACCAACATGGAAAGGAGATACTGATCTCAGTCATCATCTCTCAATAACTAGGGAAAAATCAGATGCCTTCAGGTTTGGACGCACTATTTGCCCCCAAACCCAACTGTGAAAAGAAATCCCTCCTAGGAAGCAGAGAGATCCTGCCATGATGCCCAAGAACTATGGTTTGCAAGACTAACAAAGGGTTACCAGTGTGACTTTCGCTTTATCTACTAGTATCTTTAGAACTACCCACTGGACCTGGGGAAATGAACGAAAAACCTTGCATCCAGGAAGAAGAGAGACCATCCCATTTCCAGGGTAACATAGTATCTGTTCTCAAGCAGAAACATGGGTGCTGGTATTTATTCAAAAAGATCTATCTCTGCACATCTCCATCTCCTAAAAATCCTCTTCACTACCTCCAAGTGAATTTTCCACCTGCTACAGTGGTAGCATAGTAATAGTTTCAGGCAGGAGAAGATCTTCAGTTCATCTCGCCCACCCACCCACCCATAACATTCCCTCGGTGCATTTCTAATAACCATGAGTCTTACTTGTTGACAAGAACTTGTCTAATTCCTTCTTGAAACCTAGCAAGATTTTTTGTTCGACCACCCGAGCCAGTAATCTGTCCACATACTTACCACCCTTTCAATAAAAACATTTCTCCTGCATATCCTATTTTCTTTTGTCCTTAATTTGAAAATATGACCACTTGTGCTTAAATTCTGTACACAGCAGAAAGGCTTCCTTGGATCCAATTTGTATGAAACTTTTCATAATTTAAACAATTCTATCATATCCCATCAGTCCAAGAGAAAATACCCAGGGTAATCAATCTTTTCTCATACATCATTCCCTTATGTTGTGATCAATCTTTTAGCCCTTGTCTGTAATGATGCTTAATGTACTTGTATCAAATTCCAATATCCTTTTTAAATTAGGGAGACCAAAACTGCACTGAATACTCCAAATGTGGTCCGCTTCTGCTAAAAGCTGAGCTGAGAGTGTAAAATTCTGACTTAGGTACCAGGACTCAATCTTGACAGTGGAAGCAGGAATGAGTCTCTATGCAGACCACTGTGGTGTTGCCCCATATCACACAGACCAGCTTGACTTGTATTTTGGTCTGGAAGTGTTCCAAAGTTGCTCTTACTGTCCTTAGTTCCAGTTGATTGCTGTACCAAGTAGACTTGTCTCAAAGGTAATTGTGCCAGTAAGCCTTTTGGCTATAGCATGGAGATTTTACTGGGCAATGTTATCATAAGAACACTTAACACACTTGCATCAAATTTCTCTCTCATCTATTTTGATAGAGGCATTATCTCACTTAAAATAAACTGGTTAATGCCTCTATTAAAATAGCAGAGAAGACTTTGATACAAGTACATTAAGCATTCATCTGATAACACAGTAACTGTCAACCTTATGCCTTTTTCCTTCTTCGTATCATTTACAGATACATCAATTCAGAACAGTTTAGCCTGTAATGTGGTCTAATCATGTGAGATACTTCTGTCATCCAAACGACAGGTGTAGATCCCATATATTCTCCAGTAAGCAATTCACTGTGATCAGGGTTAATTGTCACATCTGTGCAATGCTGATCCAAATATGACTGAGACTCATAAGAGACTCTGTATGCTTATGAAAACTGTCGTCAAGGCATTTCCATAAAGTAAAGGTGGTTGGAAAACTCCAAATTGCACAGCTTGTTGTAAAGTAGTCTTGTGTGACAGTTTATGTGGTTCATTTCCCAGGCCAACTAAAATAAACACCTTAGGCTCTTGGAAAACTGAAAAAGAGGCAGAATAACCCAGTCTGGATCCATTAGCAAAATGTTTGACACTCTACAGGACCATGTTAGTTTAAACAAATGTTAGCGAGGCTGGAGATTTTGTCCCAAATTTTTGGGTACAAGAGGTCTATTACAAGTAGCAAAGATCCTTTTGCTGATGAAAAATAAACTGGCACAATAGGAAGTAGGGGACGAGTGGAACTTCCTATTCGCAACATCATGAGTGTTCAGCATGTGGTTTCCCCAGAACCTATTAAGCTCGGCTATAATCCCATAATGTGTGGAAGGAGCAGAATGAAGAATGGTATGTTCCATTTATTTTATCATCTTCCAAATGTCTTTAAAATACTGCATATGAAAGAAATGTTACAGTATTAAAAAAAAGTGCATAATTTATCATTGTTGTTTCTTGCAGATGTCGATTTAAAGTTTGTATTCAGTACTTCACCTTCAAAAGCACTCTCAATATTGATGCTTTTCATTTATTAGGATGAAAACCTGTCCCACACAGATAAACATTAGATCAGAAGTTAAATCTTTCAATATACAGGTTATACTCACTTTCAAAAGAAGTAACAACAACCTATATTTATACACTACTTTTCCATGCAGGAAGACATTTCAGAGTGCTTTACAATAATGAGGCAAAGAATACATTGCTCACCATACATTAGAGGAGAGAGAAATAGGGAGCCTACAATGGAAAGGCATGGTCAAAGAGGAAGATGTCAAGGCTTTTGAAAGCAAGGAGAGAGATTGCCAGGTGGATAGAACTGGGCAGAGTTCCAAAGGGCAAAAGTGTAGAGGCTGGTTCAAAATTAACAAAGGGATAGGAAGAATCCTGCCCACTCTTTTGGTCAGGGAATAATGTGGTAGAATCCAAAAGGAGAAGAGAAAAATAGAGAATGGGAAAATAGAAAATAAAATCTTATTAACACATGGTAAGCATATATAACATCGCATTTGCAAAATGGCCCTCTGTCGTTTGTCCTCCTTGTGTGTCGTTGGTCAAACCATTCAACCTTAACCACTGCTGTATATCATTTTCTATCAAGCAACTTAAAAATATAGCCGAATCTCTTGATTATTCTATCTGTTAACAGCTGACTGGTCTACAAACTGTGATGTTCAATACATTATCTATGGTTAAATAGAAGTTTGCTTAAAATGCAAATATGTCATCGTGACTAATACCATACAATGAGACCTTTCTGCAGATATTGTGTTTTCAGAGATGCACAAGATCTATTTTATTAAGCAGCATGTGTAATGCATCCACAGTATTGTGCTTTTGATGTGCAATACTACTTGCATTTGAGAAAGGTAATTCTGCAATCCCGTGCTCATGGTACATGAGTCAGAGAACTGGTAGCAGCTACAATATTGTACCTATCATCAATAGTGCTTCCTTCAAGTGAAGCTTCGCAGAATTACCCCTTATATACCATGTACATATAAACATGTTGAAATGCTGTAGCATGCGGCACGAGATGGCATAGAAACATTAGCATTTTGTCACTCTAAAACTCCCAAACATAATATGCATTATGGCTTCTCAAAACACAACCTTTAAAAAGCTAACACTTCAAAATATGTCTACTGTATTTTAACTTTCTAATTCAGTATTGTTCTCTTGTGACAAGTCACACACCATCCCGACTTGGAAATATATCGCCGTTCCTTCATTGTCGCTGGGTCAAAATCCTGGAACTCCCTTCCTAACAGCATTGTGGGAGAACCGTCACCACACGGACTGCAGCGGTTCAAGAAGGTGGCTCACCACCACCTTCTCGAGGGCAATTAGGGATGGGCAATAAATGCCGGCCTTGCCAGCGACGCCCACATCCCGTGAACGAATAAAAAAAAAATGATTCTGCAATACAATTAATAATGTACTGTCACCTAAACGATATGAAGGAACTATATTTAAATAGGTCATTATGTGGAATGAGTGCCCAGGCCAGCACCTACAATTCACCTGTTCAATACAGGCAAAGGGTATTATCACTATTCAATCATATTTCTGCTGCTGCTTTAGCTATTTACTTATTTTTCTGTTCCTTCCATCTGTTAAACTGTAGCAGAAAACCCCTTCTACTCACTAAAGGGGGTGAACGGGACACATAACCTGTCATGTGTCTTATGAGGCTATCCTTGATGGAAAGCAAATAACACCCGCCCTTACATTGAAGTCAATAGAAAGTAAAATGGTGCTAGATGTAAAAGGGGTAGACGATCCGATCCCATCAGTTTCCTGCCAGGTGAGTTAGGTTAAAATTGTCCCCCGACAGTCTTTTGTGGATCTACAAGACCACCCCAGGATAAGGCAGCCAGTTTCAGTAATGTAAACACTGGGAGCTAGCCTTCAGGAATCAAACTTAAGATGGCTAAAATTGAAGCAACTGAAAAGACAGTTACATGCACTCTTGGGGAGAGTTGGAAATGAGAGATATGGTGAGAAGGTGAGATTAATTTTCCGAAAACTAGTTGTAAAGCCTCATTGCCTTGCCCCGTTCCTAAAAAATATTTTGTTAAACATGCAAATCTATTTTTAAGAAAACATAGCTGTATTTCAATACTGCACCTAATGAAATCTACTATTAAATTTACCATTAAAATCTGAATGGCCCCCATAACTGAACAAGATCCCATATCAATTTTAACCAGACAAATGCAGAAAAATAAAAGGAGCACTACAATAAAATCAATTGAGAGCAAGAAGTAAGCTGCTATCCTTGACTCTTATGGTTAGTGCTTGAACTATAGTATGCCTAGATACAGGTTATTTGTGAAATCAATACATTTCTTGTAACAGTACAATACTTGCAACAAAAAAAAAATCACATTATTGGTGTATTATAAATCATGAAAACAGTCTCAGAAAGGCAATCAACCCAGAGTACTAACATGAATCTTTTATTACAGCCCCAAAATATCTTTCTAAACTTCTGATTTTCCAGTTTCCGCATCATTACACTACAGGAGATGTAGCTTATTTAACTACAATACCAATTATATACTAAAATTCAGAACTTCTGTGCTCAGCCAATGCAAATTTAATGAAATGGGGTTGGCTGGAGGTCACATATTTTAATTCAAGAGGTCCATACCATGCCAAAAGCAAACTAAGTAAACTAACATGATTCATAAGACATTTATGTGCCACACAAATGCACTTCTTGGCTTAGTAAAAGAAAGAACTTGCATTTATATAGCACTTTATCATGTCTTCAGGATGTCCTAAAGCATTTCACAACCAATGAATTACTTTTGAAGTACAGTCACTGTTGATTATGTAAGCAAATGCAGCAGCCAGTTGTATATAGCAAGATCCCACAAAAAGCAAATGGAATGAATGACTAGTTAATCAGATTTTGGTGGTGTTCGTTGAGGAAGGAATATAGACGCAGTAAGATTATTATCTCTCACACTGACTTACAAGGAAAGAGCAGATTGGCTTTCCCCTAACTGTCCTTCACATGTGCCAGCTTGAGACACACTCTTGGGAGCAAATGCAGCTATGCAACCTGAGTAATAATGCAATACACGTGGACTGAATATCAGCAGTCAACTTTTTCTGAAACCAGCATTAGTTTTTTCACTCCTGATAATTGAGGCCTGCATACAAATCTTTTAAATTATCCTATTTCATGCCAATTTCAGTCAGTTACAATCATTCAATCTTTGGTACAATGTCCATTTCTTGCAGATTATAATGGTCAATCTTCTATAAAACCAAACATTTTAGGCTGCTATTTTCTACCATTCTAATCTTCGTGCACAAACTTTTGGACATGCTAGCCAGCCAGCCTCCACACTGAATTTACTAACCATCACGTGGCTGAAGGCCTATTAGGTTGTTTCAATAGTAGCACTCTCACCTCTAAAATCAGCAGATAATGGGTTTAACTCCTATCCCAGTATTTAAACACAATTTATAATGTACACAATCTTGACATACTATCTGACCCTGAGCTGAGCTGAGCTTCCAACCTCATATCCACTTCCATGACAAAGTTTGCATACTGCTCTCCTCCGCCACTACATCAGCCCATCTACTGATGAAATCCTCATCCATGCCTCTAGACTTGACTATTCCAAAGAACTCCTGGCCCACCTCCCATGCTCCACCTTCATACCAACTTCGCTCATCCAAAACTCTGCTGCCTAGATCCTATCCTGCACCAAGTCTCACTCACTCATCACCCCTGTCCTTGCTGACCTACACTAGCTCTGTCCCCCAACGCTTCAAATTTAAAAATTCTCAACCTTGTTTTTAAAATCACTTCCTTCTCTCTATAACCTCACCCATGCCTATGTTTGTATCCTCCTCTAGCCCTGCAATTCCCCTCCCCCAAAACTCTCCATTCATCTGACCCTGGTTTCTTGTGCATCCTCCCTCCCTTCGTCCCACCATTGGCAGCTATGCCTTAATCCGTCGAGGCACCAGGCTCTGGAATTCTCTCCCTAAACCCTCCACCTCTCCAGGTCCCTTTCCTCCTTTAGGACCCGCCTTAAAACCTACCACTTTGACCATGCTTTTGGTCACTCCTCCTAACATCTCCTTCTTTGGCTCAGCATCCCTGTTTCTCATTACAACTCTGAAGTGCTTTGGGCCATTTTTCTACATTAAGCGTGTTATATAAATACAAATTGTTGCTATTATAGCATAAAAATGAAAATATCTGGATTTTGGGGCAATGACCTTGTCAGTCAAATAGATCCCTGGCTTTCCATGACTAAAGGATCTGGCTACAAATGTGAAAGAAGATGGCAGATGTAAGGTAAGTTTTCAAGATATTGCTATCCAGTAATGCCATACCAAGTATGTGCCCCAAGCATGCACGCCTCAAAATGTGTGCTCAGAACCTAATAATCCTTTACTGCTTAGTCCTCCAAAGCTTTCATGTCACCTTACAGTCTTTCAAATTTTGAACATAAGACAATATACCACACATACAGGCAGCAGCTTACGTCTGAAACTACTCTCATTGAAATCTTAACAGGACTTCACACAGCAAAAACATTGATTGGTGTGCTGTGGATTCTCTAAATGATGCATGTTCAATTTCTGATGCACAAGATGGGCTGAATATTGTCAAAAGTCTGTCACTCTATGTGCTCCTTAAAGTTATTATATCTCCAGCAAACTTTTCCGATGCAGGACATGATACGTTATACAATAAAGCAGGCTCAAAATGAAAGAAGGGCCCAGGATTTTCAGTAATGCGTTTTCTTCTTTGCCCTAATCTAAAGTCTGCCAGTGATACTTCTTATTTTGCAAAAAAAAATGCTGGCAGACAATGAGTACAGTCTGCCATGATTAATATTTTTAATCCTGGTCACCTTCACATTTTCCTGTGTCACTGCTTTTGTATAAATTTGAATTTGGAATTGATTCCAATGAATAAGTTAGGATTCAACAAATTCCTGCAACAAGAGGAATTAGATTTGCTGCTACATAGTTACAGCAACAGTTTAAAATTTGGGCTGCATGCATGCGAGCACCCACAGGCACCCCACTAGATGGGTGGTAGCCCACAGTGCACATTTAACTAACCCTAAACCCAGGAGGTTCAGGCAGGGACAGCCATGCACAAGTCAGGCAGATATCTTACAGCATATTGTACTTAATGACAACACGGCCCGATCAGAATTTTCACCCCATGGGACTGACCACTCAATTAATCATGGTGCTGGCCAATTATCATGTTAACCTACTTCTCCATTATAAATATTCCTTGGGTCTTCAACATGTATCCCTTATTTAATTTGTAATTCCATGATACTCTGTCCTTTCAGCTCTCAGTTACTTTTGAAACTAATCCAGAAAGATGGGTTTCTTCCTTTCCTACTCCCCCTTTCCCTCTTCCCTAACTTTATATGATTTAAGTAAAATAGGTTTGCTTGCTGTGTGAATCCCCATTAAGATTTCAGTGACAACAGTTTCAGATGCAAGTTGCAGTAACATGTGTATCCATTACATAGTGGGTGTAAGAGTAAGGACAAAACTGCCTATAATTTAGTCATCTCTTACAAAGCAACCATATGGATAGAATATGGAGGAAGTGAAAATGTCACCCTGATACAGTTGGACTGCTTGTTCTTCTCCCTTCTTTTATAATAGTGTTTAGCCATAAACAGCTTTAATAGGGACAAATGTGTTATGTATCAGCGTATCAGTAGGCAAGTAGATGATTTCTCAGTTTAATGCAGGCACCAGCAATTGAAAAAGTTATGGTGACTCTCTGTTTTACCTTCTGCATACAACAGACAGAGGTCCAGGTAGCAATGCTATCTGGAAGTATTCCACAGGCAGAAGTGATACATGAAGCGTTGCAAACTGGCACTGTAGATATTAAACCAAAATTGTGGTTCAATTTCAGGAAAATTTCTGGCATATACAGGGACATCTGTTTCAAGTTAGGAGTCAACACTAACCCCAAAAAATTCATAGCCTGTACACACCTCTTGAAAGCTAAAAAATATGGACTCTGCATAGACTCGGACATCCACATCAACTTCCTTGGGCTGTTTAAAATTGAACTGAATGCAGGGACAAATCATTTTTGCCACCTGTTTACCTCAGTATAAATTATAAGTGAATATTAGCCAGCAACCTAAATGTTTGTAAGTGTAGAGTTTGTAACCCTTATAGAGTCAAAAGTTGATAGCCAACAAAATAGCCATTCTTTCTCATCAAATTTGATGACTTAACGGCAACTTTCCCTCCAGAGTAATGGGTTTCCCAGCATAACTCCAGCAGCAGGTGGGCAGCCATTCCACTGATTCTCCCAATCCCCACTGCCATTTCTGGGATTTTCTGCTGGCATTGAATATGTCCATTCACATATGGACAGGCATATTCAAATGAAGCATTAATGAAGGGAAAACATCATACAATATGTTTCTCATCATTAACGCCACACAACGCTGATGCATTTCTGGTGTACAGTATTGCTATGGCAGGTAGAGGGGGATTTAAAAATTAATTTCCCCTCCCTCCCCAAAAGGTGATTGATTCCACTCCTTCTGCCGGGGATTTTTGAAATTAAAAAAAATATTTTCCTCAGCTGCCCTAAGGAAACTGACCACATTCTGCTTCTGCAGGCACATGAGGATATTTCCCACCCTCCCCAGAGACAGGTTCAATTTTATTTTGGTTCTCAGGAATGTGGCAACTCTGAAAACTTTGTCATCATTGTCCATCCTCATTTATCCTGGGGTGATTGGGTGGGGGTGGGGGTGGGGAGGGATCCTTCTACTTGAACCACTGCAGTCCTTGTAGTGGTGGTACTCCCACAAGGACATTAGGTAAGAATTCCAAGAATATGATCCAGGAACAATATATGTTCAAGTCAGGATGGTGTATGGCTTGGAGGGATAATATTCCCATGATCCAGCTGCTCTTGTCCTTCTCATGGTATAGGTTGTGGGGCTGGTAGATGCTGTTGAAGTAAGCTTGACGAGTTGCTACAGTACATCCTGTGGGTAGCACATACTGCAGCCACAGAGTGCCAGTAGTGGAGAGGGTGAATTATGGGTTCAGTGGTAGGGGCACCAATCAAATGGACTGCTTTGTTCTGGATAGTGTCAAGTTACTTGAGTGTTGTTGTGGCTGCATCCATCCAGGCAAGTGTGAGCATTCCATCATACTCCTGACTTGAGCTTTATAGAATGGTCAGGAAGTGAGTCACTCGTCAGAGTACCTAGCCTCTGCCTTACTTTTGTAAGACAGTACTTGGATAGCTGGTCCAGTTAAGCTTCTAGTCAATGGTGACTCCCATGACATTTTTCATGTGGGACTCGGCGATAATGGTGCTGTTGAAGATCAAAGGGAGGTGATGGGGCCTTTCTTTGTTGTAGATGGTCATTGCCTGACACTTGTGCAGTCTGAATGTTACCTGCCATTTTTGTCCAGGATTTTGTCCACATCCTGCTTAGACTGGCATGGACTGCTTCATTATCAGAGGAGTCATGAATGGAGCTGAACAATGCAGTATCATCAGAAAACAGCCTCACTGATGACCTTATGACAGAGGGAAGGTTATTGATCAAGCAGCTGCAAGGGTTGTGCCAAGAACAGTGCCCTGAGGAACTCCGCAACGATGTCCTGGGGTTGTGATGATTGGCCTCTGACAACTAGACCCATCTTCCTGTGTATAACATATGACTCCAGGCACTGGAGAATTATCCCTTTGACCTCAATTTTGCTCGGGCTCATTGGTGACATACTTGGTCGAATGCTGCAGTGATGTCAAGGATAGCAGTGCAGGCTGGAATACTGCCGGAAGCCCATTGAAATTACTTAGGTAAGGCTCACCCTGGGACATCAGCCTCGGCCAAGGGTTGGGCAAAAGACTAGTCCCAAAGCTACAGAAACATTGCAGCTGCGAATGAAAATTCCACGTGTGGTCTTCTCAGTTCTGAAAGCAACTCACAGTCGGTCCACCCACTATCACTTCTGCCTTCATTTCCCTGTAGCAATTTGGTACACACCTGTCTTCCAGATGAAGCGTTTGCCATTCTTTAGGGGTAGAATCATCAGCATCACTTTAATTATACACCTTTGGAGCAAGGAGCTTTGTTATAGCACTGCAGTGGGTATCACTAGCCAAACTGTCGCAGTACAGCTACAACACTGGCATCTACCTGACAATGTGGAAAATAGCCCAGGTATGCTCTGTCCACAAAAAGCAGGACAAATCCAATCCAGCTAATTACCGCCCCATCAGTCTACTCTCAATCATCAGCAAAACGATAAAAGGCATCGTCGACAGTGCTATCAAGCAGCACTTACTCACCAATAACCTGCTCACCGATGCTCAGTTTGGGTTCCGCCAGGACCACTCGGCATCAGACCTCATTACAGCCTTGGTCCAAACATGGACAAAAGAGCTGAACTCCAGAGGTGAGGCGAGAGTGACTGCCCTTGACAACAAGGCAGCATTTGACCGAGTCTGGCACCAAGGAGCCCTAGAAAAATCGAAGTCAATGGAAATCAGGGGGAAAATTCTCCAGTGGCTGGAGTCATACCTGGCACAAAGGAAGATGGTAGTGGTTGTTGGAGGCCAATCATCTCAGCCCCAGGACATTGCTGCAGGAGTTCCTCAGGGCAGTGTCCTCGGCCCAACCATCTTCAGCTGCTTCATCAATGACCTTCCCTTCATCATAAGGTCGGAAATGAGGATGCTCGCTGATGATTGCACAGTTTTCAGTTCCATTCGCAACCCCTCAGATAATGAAGCAGTCCGTGCCCGCATGCAGCAAGACCTGGACAACATCCAGGCTTCGGCTGATAAGTGGCAAGTAACATTCGCGCCAGACAAGTGCTAGGCAATGACCATCTCAAACAAGAGAGAGTCTAACCACCTCCCCTTGACATTCAACAGCATTACCATCGCCGAATCCCCCAACATCAACATCCTGGGGGTCACCACTGACCAGAAACTTAACTGGACCAGCCATATAAATACTGTGGCTACAAGAGCAGGTCAGAGGCTGGGTATTCTGCGACGAGTGACTCACCTCCTGACTCCCCAAAGCCTTTCCACCGTCTACAAGGCACAAGTCAGGAGTGTGATGGAATACTCTCCACTTGCCTGGATGAGTGCAGCTCCATCAACACTCAAGAAGCTCGACACCATCCAGGACAAAGCAGCCCGCTTGATTGGCACCCCATCCACCACTCTAAACATTCACTCCCTTCACCACCGACGCACAGTGGCTGCAGTGTGTACCATCCACAGGATGCACTGCAGCAACTCGCCAAGGCTCCTTTGACAGCACCTCCCAAAGCCACGACGTCTACCACCTAGAAGGATAAGGGTAGCAGGCACATGGGAACAACACCACCTGCACGTTCCCCTCCAAGTCACACACCATCCCGACTTGGAAATATATCACCGTTCCTTCATTGTCGCTGGGTCAAAATCCTGGAACTCCCTTCCTAACAGCACTGTGGGAGAACCTTCACCACAGAGACCGCAGTGGTCCAAGAAGGCAGCTCACCACCACCTTCTCGAGGGCAATTAGGGATGCGCAATAAATACTGGCCTTGCCAGCGATGCCCACATCCCAGGAACAAATCAAAAAACATGTGTTCCATACTTAGCCAAGGAGTACTTAATGCTGAAACTATATTAAAAAAAATATTATTTTCTATTCCCCAAAAATCACAACCGACATCTTGAAAAAACAATATTCACAATAACTAAATTACTGCACAAGAGCATCATATGCGATGAGCAGATAAAATAGATACACAGTCTTTTATAAGGCTATCATCTTCAAAAAGAAGTTCCAGGCAAACCTCTTCTTGTTTGCCGAGGGAGAGCATTTAGGAAACAACATCTCATTTTCTTCATGACAATATCTTGCAATAAATTATGTTATGACAGCTTATGTTAGTTAGTACATTGTATGTTTTCAAACAATAAAAAGTTCTGCCAAATACTTTCTTGAAAATAATGGCTTTCAACGTTTCAAAGTCTGATCCATAAACATCCACAAAACAAACATTTATTTTCATGGTTACAAGAACGTCAAAAGGATCAACAGCATACCAGTTGATGCCTTTGTCCAAGAATAGATAATAAGCTTCAGACTATTGCAACCATTAGTGAGAGTAAATTAGTTTGCAGAGACTGTTGCAATAACTGATGACGCTTGCTTTACCATTCAGCAGAAGCACTGCATTAATTCAGGAAGTACTCAGAAGATACCAGCACTTAATACTGCACAACAGAGCAATCAGGATTACCTTCCTGTGCCTAAAGTCAATTTCATTGTTATTTTTGGCCAAAATTCAAATTCAGCACATTGAAAACAAAAAGAAACATTTGCTTAGCAGGCAAAGCAGAACCTGTACCTTTTCAGCATATTAATATGGCTTATTGCCATTTTATGATTTTACATATTATTTACCTGCACCAAATGCTGCAGTCAAAATAAAATCTGCACTGCTATGCAGCTGAATTGTTATTGTTGAGCAGTTGGTTTTAATACTGAAACATTCTTTGCATAACTTGGTATACTAAAATGTGTTGTTGCAAATTTTAAAATTACAAAAGTCAGCTACTTTGCAGTGTGAAAAAAATTAAATATTGTGAAACATTATTCATATATTAGATCAGCACATTTCCTAGGGAGTTTCATATTTTATAAATCCACAATATGTGTCTGGTATACACATACAGGTACGTAATTCGTGGCTACCCAGAATGCAGGCTCATTAGCATTTTAAAATACACTTTCTAATGAGCACACTTCAGGATAACAGTGGCATTTATCCTTAAAACATTCCCAAGAGATAATGAATATTTGAAAATATGTGGGACAAATCACATAATTCCAGTGAAATCACCATGTCGTCTTACATAGCTCTGGTAAAATAGTGAACTTCATTTGCATAATACTGAGCATAAGATTACACCGAAAGAATAAACTTCTGAAAGTACTTCTTTCATGAGACAATTATGTATTAATCACATTCACTATGTGAACTCCATACCAATGAAATAGCACAAAGAGACTTTTCAAGTTACTTGTACATCTCCTGTGACATGGCTAGCCCAGGACATGGAAAGAAAAAAAAACATTGCATTTAAACATTTAGTTTAATGGCTTATCCCAAAGATAGCACTCCAACAACGCCGCACTCCCTCAGTAATGCACTGGCTTGGCAGTCTAGATTCCAGGCTCAGATCCTGTAGCAAAACTTGAAACCATGACCTTCTGACTCAGAGGTGAGTGCTACTCCGAGCCAAGCTGACAGTTTCTATTGTTTACTACAGTCCCATTACAGCCTAAATACAACAGCAGCTAATCTATTGCTTATTTACAGTGAAGTTATTGAAGTAATACATCACATGACTGACATAAGCTAAAATTTACACACCTTACTATACTTAAAAGATACTGGGTCTCATATTTTTATTTTATATTTGTAACATTATTTACCTACCACTTTACAAAATTTGCTTAAAATGCAAGTAATTCTGTTCTTGCCTTTTCATAACATCTTACACTTAGTTATTTATATTACAACATGTTTTGCTCTACCTCCCAAGGTGGGTTTCCAAAATTTGCTTAAGATACAAGCACTTTCTTTATTTATTCTTCCCTCCTCACTCCATAAACCCTTTTCTCGTTGCGTAATTGTAAAAGTTATTTTCTTTCCCCTTTACTCCCCACATTGGCTTTGTCGTTCTTGCTGAAGCTCTTTTGATGTATCGCTACACCAGGGAGGTTTTTCCCACCATTGATTCTACAATGAGCAGCACTTTGAATAAGTGATCATTCGCCACGCTCCATGCCTGATTGACTGACATCAGTCACAATGCCAGAGATCAGCGTCAAAATGTTTCATAAATATCCCCCTCTGGTCCCGGCAGGAACATCAGTTCTTCTCAGTGACACAAAAAAACTAATTCCAAACAATACCATTAGCTCAAACATTTTATTTAATGGCTTAAAACTGTAAATAAATAATTTAAAAATTGATTCCTTTTTTAATGTTTTTTTTCCCCAATCACCTGTGCCTCATTATTATTTACAGGAATTTTTAAAGCGCATCACCGCTTTTGGCAAGTTGGTGTTACTTTCTGACTATATTTATCAAAACATAATACAATGAAATCACTACAACATGAAAATATCATTACATTGAAAAACCTTCATTGTTATATTTGTGATAGTGTGACAAAAGGGAAGTGAAGTTCTTCCAAGCTTTTTCCCTCCCTAAAATGATAACTCACCTTTAAATTGTATTTTTTATTACTGCAAATGAAAAATGGTGTTTAATGTTTAGTTACTAAATCCCAAATAAATACTGGAGCTATTCAAAGTTTAAAATGAGGCAGTAGACCACAATGACAAGCAAATATTTTGCACACATTGGCTTAACTTCTCTTCTACTTGTGGGTTTGCAGTGGGGGTAACTTCAGTCTGCTGCTAAGTCGCACCTTTAAAGTCAAAAGGCCCAATTGTCACTTGAACAGAGACTGACGTTATTCAGAAATTAATTGTTGTTTCTTCAGGGAATTTAGAGATTGGAATGTGCTTGTCAATTTCAGAGTGGAAATTAGGGCCTGAACTTTCCTCCCATTGGCGGGTTTGCAGTGGGACGGTCCTAACACCTGCCAATGTGCAACCGCCACTAACCCACCGTAATTTCCTCCCAGAGCCCTCATTAGCCATGCAGGGTGGTTTGGTAGTCTCTCGTTGGCTTACCACCACAGGTAATACAGTTCTGGTGCTGCATTTTAAAGGCTGCAGCCAGTTAACAGTCAACATCACTTCTCAGCAAGGTAGTGGAAGGAGCAGCAGCCTCAGGAGAGGTAGCAGCTGAAAGGGCCACCAGATTTTCTGATGAATCAGTGGAGGTGTTGCTGGCAGACGTGAGGGACGCTTGGGGCCCAGATCGCAGGGATCTAGTCTTCAGGAACTGCCAAACAGTGCAGAGAGGTTCAATGACTTCACAAGGGTGATCAAGGTAAGTCAATACAAATGCTCTGCCACTTATATAGCTTCATTCACCTCTTTGCTTATCATGCACTTCCTCTCTCAGCAAATAGGTGTTAGGATACTCACTTTTGCTAAGGGTAACGTCTCTAAACACTCAAGCACCTTCTTTACTCAAATCGACTCTCTCAACTCATTTTGCCTCCCACGAGGGCTTCTGGTAGTCTTCAAGGACACTTCCATTAAAGGCGCAAGGCACCTTCACCTCATCATCATGGCATGCATGGCCTCATATGTGGCAAATCTCCATGACACTCACAGGCCTATAACATTGTCTTCTCTCCTTTCAAAAGAAAAAATGGCATAATACCAGCACCACAGAAGAACAACTGAGGGAGGGCCACTATCACAGAAAACACTGAGTTTGCAGGAAGAGGAGGCATTAGATATAATATGCAGAGTGACAGGAGAGCCTGTAGGAGAGGGCGAGATTGGAGGTAAGCTAGCAAGAGAAGGTTGGTAAAGCCTAGGATAAGGCTCCTCATACATAGTTTCAGCTTCTTGTGCTTTCTTAAAAGTATTGCTATGATCTTACACTCACCCACCATTTCTTAAAGGGCAAATGTCACTCTGTGAACAGCTAAACAAACTCTTCTGTCTTTCTCATCATAGGGACTGCCTTAGAGGAAGAGGCCAGCTACTGTGATGGCTGCCGAGGCATTTCCAGTTTAACAGCTGAAGCTATGCTGTCAGTTATTCCATCCAGAAATTGTATCTGCACAAGCACCTGCACCAGAGACACCCACTTGTGAAGAATTAGATGGTTAGAAGGGTTGTCACCAGCCGAGTCACTGAGTACTAGTGAGAATAAGGACCTGGAAGTGGAAGAGAGGGAGAGTATTGTTCCTTTATGGAGAGGGGAGAAACGGCCACCTTCAACTTAAAAGCTTGGGGCCCAGATCGCAGGGATCTAGTCTTCAATGATTCAGGAGCATTGATCTCAAGTGCAGGCAGTGGAGACAACTTCCACACATATGGTTGAGGTGATGGATAAATGGGAGGAATTCACTACTTAATCTAGAACACTTTCACAGGTTTCCAAGACCTCATTGGGACTATTAGGTCTGTGATGACACTGACCAGTAGCACTCAGTCTCTGTCCAGCACCAGTGGGCTGCAAGGAATGGGTACACATGTCAGTGTCTCTTCAGAGAGTAGCAGTGAGTCTATTTCCTTAAGGCCCCCTCCACTTGAGGAGTTCCAGACATGGGCCCAGTACCTCTTGCTACTGCAAGTACCAAGCAGCCAAAAGCTGGTCCCTCTGGGACAGCAGCTATCTTGAGACAAGAGTCATCTCAGGGCTTTAAGGCTCAAGGGGAACCTTCCCAGCCATCTATTCTCAACTTCATCTCACTCAGTGAGCACCTCAAAGGCATAGTTGATTTGGAACTAGAGTCAGTAAGGTAGTTGGCATGAAGGGTGGTCACACAACTACTTATTGTCACTGTGTCACTGCACAGTTGTAGAAAGGGAGAATATTTTTTGTTGGCACTTCCTCATTAACATTGTAGTTTCAAGTAAAGATAGCTTGATCACATATAATTGAGAGTTCATTTCTTTGTCTGCTCTCAACTTTTGGGATTTGGATGATTCCAAGAGAAATGGAGACTTCTGTCCTATGTAAAGTTTGGCAGAAATCTTGGAAAGTGAGGGACTTTGAGATTGTGGGGGAGAACAGGCAGATGTGATGTGACTTTATTTGGTGAGTCAACCTTTATTTATTGAAGGTTCTGGGCTCTCATTTGTGCTGCTCTTGCTCTGGCAGCAGGCTTTTGGCTCTCCTTCTTCTACACCCTCCTCATGCTATGGTGATGCCTTATTAAGACCTCCTTGGTCTGTAGACCCTAATGAGTATCTACCAATGCCTTATTAAGACCTCCTCGGTCTGAGGACCCTAATGAGTATCTACCTGTAGAGTATATACCTTTGGTGATGCCTGACTAAGAGCCTGCAACCTAGCTTCTTTCACATGTTCATCCACCTCCTCTTCATAATGTCAAAATAAAGGCATTTCATTGAGAAATCTTTGTTTAGAATGCAAAACAATACTTTGAGCAGAGCTGAGTAAAAGTGATGGAAATCCTGACTCAACCCCTAAAGTACTAAAAAAAATCGCTGTGCAGGCAAAGAAACACCAACCTTCAGTCACAGCACACAAAATGGCCTCCTCAATGTGGTATCTGCGTCAAGAGTTTATCTTGCATAAACTCTTACCACCACTGTTGTAGTGGCAGAAATCATTTGAGGTGGAAATAGAGATTAATGGGGTGAAGGGGTTAGCTCCAACCCTTAGACACCATTTAAATGTAGTAGAACAGGCTTGTGGTGGGTCTTAAAGGAAACCGGTGGGTTTTCTTGGGAGGAGAATTCAGGTGCAGGTTTTTAGTGTTGGATTTGAGGTGGTAGCCCTTAAGAATATATTTTGCTGTTTACCGCCCCAAGATCAGCAGTAATTCAGAGGCTATTTTGTGCACATACCACCACCACTTGTTCCTGCATCAGACATCATTAGTATTTCATGTTTGACAAAGACCAGTGATTTATCGTGTTTGGCCTCCACTTCATCTCTGAAAAAGATCTTAGCGCCCTTCAATTGAAATAAGCAATAGTGCTTCACTAAAGGAGTTGCATTAACAACTTCTGGCTTGTAAGCACACTTTTTATGTGCAAAGAAAATAAATTAAGCAAATACAGTCTCAAAAGTACAGTTGATAAGTTCCCTACCTTGCAAAAATATTTTAAAAACACGATTGGTGCCTTGGAAGAGTTACATCTGTAATTATGGGACTGCTCACAGAGCAAACAACCAAACCACTCAGAAGTATCCAAGTTGAAAGTGAAGCATTGTGTTTGCAACCACTGCTCGAGATATTTTAACTGTGCAATCATCATATATAATCTGATACAGCAAAGGCTATGGGCCCCGCCAACATCCCGGCTGTAGTACTGAAGACTTGTGCTCCAGAACTAGCTGCGCCTCTAGCCAAGCTGTTCCAGTACAGCTACAACACTGGCATCTACCCGACAATGTGGAAAATTGCCCAGTTATGTCCTGTCCACAAAAAGCAGGACAAATCTGGCCAATTACCGCCCCAGTCTACTCTCAATCATCAGCAAAGTGATGGAAGGTGTCATCGACAGTGTTATCAAGTGGCACTCACTCACCAATAACCTGCTCACCGATGCTCAGTTCGGGTTCTGCCAGGACTGGCAGACCTCATTACAGCCTTGGTCCAAACATGGACAAAAGAACTGAATTCCAGAGGTGAGGTGAGAGTGACTGCCCTTGACATCAAGGCAGCATTTGACCGAGTCTGGCACCAAGGAGCCCCAGTAAAATTGAAGTCAATGGGAATCAGGGAGAAAACTCTCCAGTGGCTGGAGTCATACCTAGCACAAAGGAAGATGGTAGTGGTTGTTGGAGGCCAATCATCTCAGCCCCGGAGTTCTTCAGGGCAGTGTCCTCGGCCCAACCATCTTCAGCTGCTTCATCAATGACCCCCCCTCTATCATAAGGTCAGAAATGGGGATGTTCGCTGCTGATTGCACAGTGTTCAGTTCCATTCGCAACCCCTCAAATAATGAAGCATGCAGCAACACCTGGATAACAACCAGGCTTGGGCTGATAAGTGGCAAATAACATTCACGCCAGACAAGTGCCAGGCAATGACCATCTCCAACAAGGCTAACCACCTCCCCTTGATATTCAATGGCATTACCATCGCCGAATCCCCCACCATCAACATCCTGGGGGTCACCACTGACCAGAAACTGAACTGGACGGGCCATATAAATACTGTGGCTATCAGAGCTGGTCAGAGGCTGGGTGTTCTGTGGCGAGTGACTCACCTCCTGACTCCCCAAAGCCTTTCCCACTGCAGCAACTCACCAAGGCTTCTTCGACAGCACCTCCCCAACCCGCAACCTCTGCCACCTAGAAGGACAAGTTCAGCAGGCACATGGGAACACCACCACCTGCATGTTCCCCTCCAAGTCACACTCCATCCCGACTTGGAAATATATCGCCGTTCCTTCATCGTCGCTGGGTCAAAATCCTGGAACTCTCTTCCGAACAACACTGCGGGACAACCTTCACCACACGGACTGCAGCGGTTCAAGAAGGTGGCTCACCACCACCTTCTCAAGGGCAATCAGGGATGGGGAATAAATGCCAGCCTCACCAGCGATGCCCACATCCCACAAACGGATAATAATAAAAAAAGAAAGCTCTGAGGATTTGTGATAAAATTTCATATATAATCAATTCATTTAAATGTAAATTGGATTTTCCTAAGTAAATCCAGTTCTTAACATGAAGTTCTACTTGTTCATAATTTGTACCCTGTAGGATATATGAATGCTAAATCCACTATATAAAAACTATTGTATTAGAAATTCCGTATCAGTTATCTATATTAATTGAAGGGCATCAGACAAATCTTCCCCTTTCACCAACATAGATATGTCAGAAAATTGGATTGGGATTTATCATTGATGTGTAGAGTTTTGTATATGATGCCTAAATTAGCTCACTTCAAACATGTCCAACATACCAAAAAATATCAATCGTTCACCAAGCCAGGTCTATACACACCAAAACCGCAGTGCAACATTGAATGAAATGTAACTTAGCCTTTAATTGCCAGAGGATTCAATGACTGAGTGAGACACAGAAATGTAATGACGAACACTACTTTATTTAACAACATAATTAATACCATCACAAGATTAAGTATTGATGATTACAGCAAAAGTAAACTGATGTTTAATATCAATCAAAACAATCCAAATCATAAGCACAACAGTAATTTAAATATCACACTGTATCAGCCATTGGTGGGTTTCATTTAATAAGTGTAAAATGATACATTCAAGAACTAAGATTACTTAGCAAGGTTAAGCTTGCAGTCTGTATTCAACATATCACTGGTAAGGTTCTAGTGTTAAGGTTGTCCGTATGTGCTATGAACGTAAAATCATAAACTTCTCTTCCTGACTAGTAGGCTGCTGTGGTGTTGGTCAGCTCTGCTTTCCTCTGGGATATTCTGGCTTCACCTCTGGGAACACCTGCAGCGAATTATTGTCTGTGGTTATTGTTTTCCTTCTTCGCTCATCACCATCTTTTCCCAGCTTTAGCTAACCTACAATAATTATCTGTTATTATACTGTGCTTCTCTTTGTGCTTTGAAGCTCATACTAGTGAGTTAACGATTGTGCCCATCACAAAGAAGCCTTGGCGAGTTGCTGCAGTGCATCCTGTGGATGGTACACACTGCAGTCACTGTGCGCCAGTGGTGAAGGGAGTGAACGTTTAGGGTGGTGGATGGGGTGCCAATCAAGCGGGCTGCTTTGTCCTGGATGGTGTCGAACTTCTGGAGTGTCGTTGGAGCTGCACTCATCCAGGCAAGTGGAGAGTATTCCATCACACTCCTGACTTGTGCCTTGTAGATCGTGGAAAGGCTTTGGGGAGTCAGGAGGTGAGTCACTCGCTGCAGAATACCCAGCCTTTGACCTGCTCTTGTAGCCACAGTATTTGTGGCTGGTCCAGTTAAGTTTCTGGTCAATGGTGAGCCCCAGGATGTTGATGGTGGGGGATTCGGCGATGGTAATGCCGTTGAATATCATGGGGAGGTGGTTGGACTCTCTCTTGTTGGAGATGGTCATTGCCTGGCACGAATGTTACTTGCCACTTATCAGCCGAAGCCTGGATGTTGTCCAGGTCTTGCTGCATGCAGGCATGGACTGCTTCATTATCAGAGGGGTTGCGAATGGAACTGAACACTGTGCAATCATCAGCAATCATCCCCATTTCTGATCTTATGAAGGGAAGGTCATTAATGAAGCAGCTGAAGATGGTGGGCCTAGGACACTGCCCTGAGGAACTCCTGCAGCAATGTCCTGGGGCTGAGATGATTGGCACCTAATAACCACTACCATCTTCCTGTGTGCTAGGTACGACTTCAGCCACTGGAGAGTTTTCCCCCTGATTCCCATTGACTTCAATTTTACTAGGGCTCCTTGGTGAGGATGGGGATGCTTGCAGAGCTTCCTTCTCCCGTTAGTTGTTTGATTGTCCACCACCATTCACGGCTGGATGTGGCAGGACTGCAGAGCTTTGATCTGATCAGTTTGTTGTGGAATCGCTTAGCTCTGTCTATAGCATGTTGCTCCCGCTGTTTAGTATGCATGTAGTCCTGTGTTGTAGCTTCACCAGGTTGGCACCTCATTTTTAGGTATGCCTGGTGCTGCTCCTGGCATGCTCTTCTACATTCCTCATTGAACCAGGGTTGATCCCCTGGATTGTTGGTAATGGTAGAGTGAGGAATATGCCGGGCCATGAGGTTACAGATTGTGGTGGAATACAAATCTGCTGCTGATGGCCCACATCGCCTCATGGATGCCCAGTTTTGATCTGCTAGATCTGTTCTGAATCTACCCCATTTAGCACGGTGGTAGTGCCACACAACACGTTGGATGGTGCTCTCAGTGTGAAGACTGGACTTTGTCTCCACAAGGACTGTGCGGTGTCACTCCTACCAATACTGTCGTGGACAGATGCATTTGCGACAGGTAGATTGGTGAGGACGAGATCAAGTAGGTTTTTCCCTCGTGTTGGTTCGTTCACCACCTGCCACAGGCCCAGTCTGCCAGCTATGCCCTTCAGGACTCGGCCTGCTCGGTCAACAGTGGTGCTACCGAGCCACTCTTTGTGATGGACACTGACAGCCAGTATCAGTTCCTGCTGCTGGGATTCAGTGCTACTCGATCTCACTCTCACCGAAAGAAAACAAAGGGATAAAATTTGGAGCCAGGGCTGCTCCAGCCTCCATTGCATGAGCAATAGGCCTCTTAAAACTATGGTACCGCTTTAGGCTACAAAGCCCTTTCATGAAGGCTAAAAATGAATGTGACTAATGGAAAATATAACAAAACAAGACTGGATACTCCACGGACAGGGTTCCTAAGACTACAAGTGGGCATAGAAATGCTGAAAAAATAGACTTGCAAAAGAAAAAGAACATCTGGAAGCAGACTTTATTCAAAGCTGCCAATATTTTGAACAACTGAAAATCAAGGCATTTCAAACATCCAGGAGCCTACTATCACAGTACCTGTAAATATGAGGGATCCAGGGTCACCCAGAAATAAGCAGAAAAAGATCATTATAATGAAGTTGCTGCTAAAACAATATTCATCGGGACCTTAGTTCTTTCTCCCAACTTATATCTCTTGGAGAGTTCTGTAACTAAAGCAGTGATCTGGGCCTTAGGGAGAAATAAATTAAATGGACCAAATGGACAGGGAAATAAAACAACTAATGATTGGTGTCTTTGGCCCATCCTGCTTGGACCAAACAGAGCTAAGTATTAATAAAACTGTATACTGTAACTTCCAGACTTCAGTGGAAAGGGAGACCTATTTGAGCAGCTGCACTGTAGATTTTAAGTTACTCTAGGTGAGCAAATTACATTTTATTTGGAAAATGAGGTCTAGGAGGCATAGGTATTATAGCATGCTAATGCATGATAGAAACAAGTCTATTAAACTGAAAAGTAGATGCGCTAAATGTATAAGGATCAGAAAGGTGAAGGAAAAGATTATGACCCCGGAAAGGATGGTGCAGGAAATACAGGACAGAAAAAAAAGTGACAGAATTTTAAGAGAATAAATGGCCAGATCAGAGAGACACACCAAATCAATGAAATGGATGAGATAGGAGAATGGTTAGTAATGGTTTCAGCAGGGGAACCAAAGCAAGTCAGCATGGAGGAAGATGATGTAGACTGGGTTGTGCTGGACTTGGTAGGTGAGTCACCACAGGTTATCGTAATCAAATTCTAGCCTTCGCTGCAGGTACAAATCAGAATGAAGAGGATGTCAAAAAAGCTGAGGAAAAAAAGTGAGGCAAGGTAAGAAATTGTGAGGCAAAGGGAGTTTGTAGCTGTCGAGGATTCATTGCCAAGAAAAGTGGATAGGCATGTGTGTCAAAAAGATAAAGCCTACTGGCCAGTTAGGTGGCAAGTTAGAGCTGTGCACATTGAGCAAAGTAGAGAAGGGCTACGGAAAGGAATAGCAGAGCCAGTTGTAATGAAGCATAGCCATTGATGGTGGAGGACTGTTAACAATAAAGAAAGGAATCTAATGGAGGCAAAAACACGTGAGGATGACATTGAAATGTACCAATTTGGGGTGTAAAGTGTTCAGACATACTTCTGGGTTTGGTAATGGAGATGAATTCACTAAGAAATTAGAGGATGTGAACAAATGTGTGTAATAATGAAACAATTTTTCTAAGTAACGAACTGTTTTCTGAATAAAAGGAAATGGTTTGGAAAAGAGTGGATGCACCTTAATTGAGCAAAAACCATGAGACTAGTGAGGAACAGGGAGCCATCACAACACATTTAAGCTGGATGGTAGGTTAGGGGAAAATTAGGGTAGATCGGAGTCAAAAGTCCCACATGAGACTAAGGAAATAATGGATGATAGCCAACAAACTAACAGGAATTTAGTAACTTGAAGAAATACTAAATTCTCCAGCAAGTCAGACACTGAGGGCACAAGAAAGAAAATCTTAGTACGGTGATTGTTAGAATCCTAGCATTCATGTACAAAAACACTCGAAGGAGAGGCTGTTGTAACAATGATGTGATAGGAATTACTGAGACATGGCTTATTCCAAAATATGGAGGTGAATACAATAGCGTAGGGTACAGGATGTTCAAGAAGGTCAGTATACAACAATTTGCATTTGTATCGTGCCTTTAACAAAAAACGAGGTCGCAAGGTGCTTCACAGAGGCATGAGTAAAACCAAGCCAAAGGAGAGATTTGAGAAATTAACAAAGAATTTGGTCAAAGAGGCAGATTTTAGGAATGGTCTTGGAGGAAAATGTTTTAGGGAGGGAATTCCAGAAAGTGGAGCCGAGGTATGTGAAGGCATTGTTTGGGAGAGGGGATGCACAAGAGGCCAGAGTAAGAGGAATGGAGAGTCCCCGGAAGTTAGAGCTGAAGCAGGTTATGGAGATAGAGGGGCACAAAGCCACAGAGGAATTTAAAGACAAGGACAAGAACTTTAAACTTAAAGTGTTGACAAACTGGGAGCCAATGTAGGTCAGCGAGGATGGAACGATGGTAGAGCAGGACTTTGTGTAGGTTAGGAGCAGCAGAATTTTGGATGAGCTAGAGTTTATGGAGGGTGGAGGATGGAAAGCTGACAAGGAGATCATTGGAGTAATCGAGCCTGGAGATTAAAAGGGCATGTATGATGACTTCAGCAGGGAAAAGAGAGAGACAGAGTTGGGTGAAGTGTGGAGTTGGAATGGAAGAGAAACCGGGAGTAGGGGGCAGGGGATTAGGGCTCAGGAGGAAAGTGAGTGACTGGGGATTGGGGTAGGGATGGGAGGAAGAGAGTAACTGGGGGTCAGGGGTTGGAGGCTCAGGAGAGACTGGGGTATGAGGGCAAGGGCACAGACGAGGAAGGGAGACAGGAAAATCGGTGGTGGGGGGGGGGGGGGGGGGAAAGAGGGGGAGACTGGCAGTTGGTGGATGGGGGCTTTTTTTAAAAAATTCATTCATGGGATGTGGGCGTCGCTGGCAAGGCCAGCATTTATTGCGCATCCCTAATTGCCCTCGAGAAGGTAGTGGTGAGCTGCCTTCTTGAATCGCTGCAGTCCGCGTGGGGAAGGTTCCCCCATAGTGCTGTTAGGTAGGGAGTTCCAGGATTTTGATCCAGCGACGATGAAGGAACGGCGATATATTTCCAAGTCGGGATGGTGTGTGACTTGGAGGGGAACGTGCAGGTGGTGTTGTTCCCACGTGCCTGCTGCCCTTGTCCTTCTAGGTGGTAGACGTCGTGGCTTTGGGAGGTGCTGTCGAAGGAGCCTTGGCGAGTTGCTGCAGTGCATCCTATGGATGGTACACACTGCAGCCACAGTGCACCAATGGTGAAGGGAGTGAATGTTTAGGGTGGTGGATGGGGTGCACAATCAAGCAGGCTGCTTTATCCTGAATGGTATTGAGCTTCTTGAGTGTTGTTGGAGCTGCACTTATCCAAGCAAGTGGAGAGTATTCCATCACACTCCTGTCTTGTGCCTTGTAGACGGTGGAAAGGCTTTGGGGAGTCAGGAGGTGAGTCACTCGTCGCAGAATACCCAGCCTCTGACCTGCTCTTGTAGCCACAGTATTTATATGGCTGGTCCAGTTAAGTTTCTGGTCAATGGTGACCCCCAGGATGTTGATGGTGGGGGATTCGGCGACGGTAATGCTGCTCAAGGGGAGGTGGTTAGACTCTCGTTGGAGATGGTCATTGCCTGGCACTTGTCTGGCGCAAATGTTACTTGCCACTTATCAGCCGAAGCCTGGATGTTGTCCAGGTCTTGCTGCATGTGGGCACGGACTGCTTCATTATCTGAGGGGTTGCGAATGGAACTGAACAGTGTGCAATCATCAACGAACATCCCCATTTCTGATCTTATGATGAAGGGAAGATCATTGATGAAGCAGCTGAAGATGGTTGGGCCGAGGACACTGCCCTGAGGAACTCCTGCAGCAATGTCCTGGGGCTGAGATGATTGGCCTCCAACAACCACTACAATCTTCCTTTGTGCTAGGTATGACTCCAGCCATGGGAGAGTTTTCCCCCCGATTCCAATTAGCTTCAATTTTACTATGGCTCCTTGGTGCCACACTCGGTCAAATGCTGCCTTGATGTCAAGGGCAGTCACTCTCACCTCATCTCTGGAATTCAGCTCTTTTGTCCATGTTTGGACCAAGGCTATAATGAGGTCTGGAGCTGAGTGGTCCTGGCAGAACCCAAACCGAGCATCGGTCAGCAGGTTATTGGTGAGTAAGTGCCGCTTGATAGCACTGTCGACGACACCTTCCATCACTTTGCTGATGATTGAGAGTAGATTGATGGGGCGGCAATTGGCCGGATTGGATTTGTCCTGCTTTTTGTGATCAGGACATACTGGGCAATTTTCCACATTGTCGGGTAGATGCCAGTGTTGTAGCTGGACTGGAACAGCTTGGCTAGAGACGCGGCTAGTTCTTTAGCACAAGTCTTCAGCACTACAGCCTGGATGTTGTCGGGGCCCATAGTCTTTGTTGTATCCAGTGCACTCAGCCGTTTCTTGATATCACGTGGAGTGAATCGAATTGGCTGAAGACTGCCTTCTGTGATGGTGGAGATATCGGGAGGAGGCAGAGATGAATCATCTACTCGGCACTTCTGGCTGAAGATGCTTGCAAATGCTTCTGCCTTGTCTTTTGCACTCACGTGCTGGACTCCGCCATCATTGAGGATGAGGATGCTTGCAAAGCCTCCTCCTCCTCCCGTTAGTTGTTTCACTGTCCACCACCATTTACGACTGGACGTGGCAGGACTGCAGAGCTTTGATCTGCTCCGTTGTAGTCCTGTGTTGTAGCTTCACCAGGTTAGCACCTCATTTTAGGTACGCCTGGTGCTGCTCCTGGCATGCTCTTCTACACTCCTCATTGAGCCAGGGTTGATCCCCTGGTTTGTTGGTAATGGTAGAGTGAGGAATATGCCTGGCCATGAGGTTACAGATTGTGCTGGAATACAAATCTGCTGCTGCTGATGGCCCACAGCGCCTCATGGAAGTCCAGTTTTGAGCCGCTAGATCTGTTCTGAATCTATCCCATTTAGCATGGTGGTAGTGCCACACAACATGTTGGATATTAGTTCTGATACTAGTTTTTTTTTCCCCCAGATTATTTAATTAATTGAATTTAAATTCCCCAGCTGCCGTGGTGGGATTTGAACACATGACTCCAGATTATTAGTCCAGGCCTCTGGATTACTAGTCCAGTAACATAACCACTATGTTACCGTACCCGGTAGCTTGATGGAAAGACACACACTCGGAAATGGGGGTTGAGGGATGGGGGCTCAAATGGGGCAGTGATTTCAGGCAAGAACATTTGCAAGCATTAAGTTCACTTGGTGTCACAAATCTACTATATTTGTGCTGATGAAAAGCTGTTTCAGGAGTGCTTCAATGCAAAAGTAGCAATCAAAATCAGGAGTAAGATTGGCAACCTAAATCCTGAGTTTACTCAAACAAGAAGTAGTCTCACACCAATTGGATTCTACATTGGGTATAATACAACTCCAGAAAAATAAAGATTATAAAATGTCCATGCAGTGCGTTGGAGCAACTGATAATTCATTAAAACTATTATAAAATCTTTTTATGTAGATAACTAATGCTCCTGCCTTTTTCTGATAACATTAAAAGCTAACCGCCTGGAAGTGGACCTCTACACATGTATGCAAACACTCATGTGCAGAGCTCTCTCCTGACAGGGAAAAGTGAAATGTACAGTGAGATGCAGACAGCAATGTAACTGTGATCTGTCAGTTTAACATGGCAGCAGTACAGAAACCAGTCTCAGACGAGCAGCTGCATTCTCTTTTAAAAGCAATATCCATTTGAGTTTTGCTGTTAGTTAGCTGACATTGTCAGGGACTACTATAGAAGTAAAGTAAGGAAACATGTCCTCCTGGTCACCCTCCAAACATATCAATTATTTAGCAACCATGATCTCTGAGGACACTCTTGTTTGATATTGGCAGGGAGCATCTACTTTCCCAGAAACCTCCGCCAAATTCTATAAAAGGAGTCCTTCAACAAATGACCATCCTAAAGATAAAAAGAAAAATCACAAATGTTGAAAATCTGAAATATAAAAACAAATTGCTTGAAATGCACGGGTCAGTCAACATCTGAAGATGCATAAACTATTGTAATGAAAGGTCTCACCCAAGTATTAACCAAGTTTTCTCTTTCATATGCTAACTGATCTATTGTGCATTTTCAATTTGTAATTATTCTAAACTGGTAAATTTCTATGAATGTTGTGCAGACTTTCGCCCTGCAGAAATGTTCCCCTTTAAGGGTTACACAAAAAAAAATTGCAATTTCAGTATCTTAAAAAGAGAGAATGCCAGATATATCTGTCTCACTGTCTTGTGAAAATAAAATCTTATTTCCACTGGGATAGAATCATGATGACAAAATGGCTAAACAAAATTGCAAAAATACTCCAAGTTTGTAAACAGAATGTTATAACCCACAGTAAATTATAATTTGAAAAGATTTTTAATAAAAGAGACACTTACATACAAAGTATTAAAAAGCAATATTCAGTTTATTTCTCCATGTCCATTAATTATCACAGAGGGTCTGGAATAAGATATCCCCAGTCCACAATCATCTGTCTTTGGAATTATTCCAAGTTTGGGCAAATGTACAGGTTTTATCACTTCACATTACTTTTATCTTGTTTTTTGCCTCCGTAATTTTTCTTCTCTCCTGAAGGTGCTGGTTCACGGGTGCCAGCCAGCCTCCGTACTTTAACCAAATGGCCACTCTTTACATGAGTCCAGACAGTGAATCTGCAGACTATATTACTATGAGGGCATCAAGGGCAGGATTAGGAGCCCGATTCTGTCCTCAGCCACCACACACGTGCATTTTTTTTTACAATGGTTGGGGGGGTGGTCACTGGATAGCAATAAAGAGCAGAGAATCTGGCTGATATTTTCTCTCCCAACCCAGGGATGCCATGGGCAACTGTAATTTCTCTTCTGCCACACAGGCTGAGATTATCCAACTCAGCACAGGCATGGAATTAACAACAACTTGTATTTATATAGCGCCTTTAACATTGTAAAACATCCCAAGGCGCTTCACAGGAGCTTATTAAACAGCATTTTAAAAGGAGAGAGAGGGGTAGAGAGGTTGAGGGAGGGAATGCCAGAGCTTAGGGCCTAGGCAGATGAAGGCACGGCCACCAATGGTGGAGCGATTAAATTCGGGGATGCGCAAAAGGCAAGAATTGGAGGAGCGCAGAGATCTTGAAGGGTTGTAGGGCTGGAGGAGGTTACAGAGATAGCGAGGCGATGGAGGGATTTGAAAACAAGGATGAGACTTTTAAAATCAAGGCATTCCTGGACTGGGAGCCAATGTACGTCAGGGAGCACAGGGCAGGTGGGAGAACGGGACTTGGTCTGAGTTAGTACACGAGCAGCAGAGTTTTGTATGAGCTCAAGTTTATGGAGGGTGGAAGATGGGAGGCCAGCCAGGAGGACATTGGAATAGTTGAGTCTAGAGATAAGAAAAGGCACGGATGAGGGTTTCAGCAGAGATGGTCAATGTTACGGGGGTGGAAGTAGGCGGCCTTGGTGATGGAGCAGATATGTTGTTGGAAAATCACCTCAGGGTCAAATAGGACACCAAGGTTGCGAACTGTCTGGTTCAGCCTAAAATCTTAGTAATCTCTATGTCTCAATATTAAATTAAGCAGTATATTACCTGTTAATCCATTGGGGAACAATATTACTCTTTCTATTGTAGGAGAGTCAACCATCATTCCCAAACACTCCAGTTGTGCGAGAGGGTAGGAGAAGGACACAGATATAATTTGGTTGCAAGTATAATCAGTCTTTTATTCGTTGAATATAACTGAAATTATTTTATTACAGCTGTTTTTATTGGTATAATGACAGTGAAAAAATGAACTATTCTGTATAAGATGCGTGATATTCGTCACAGTAAATAAGGGGTTCAAAACCAGCTTTATGCACTGAAAAATATGCCGTAGTTTATTCTTGATACAATACCTACAGCCAGGTATCTGAAGATGAGGTCAAGCTATTTAATTCAAATACAAACATTATCTGACTTGGAAATATATCACTGTTCCTTCATCCTCGATGGGTCAAAATCCTGGAACTCCTTACCTAACAGCACTGTGGGAGAACCTTCACCACACGGACTGCAGCAGTTCAAGGCGGCGGCTCACCACCACCTTCTGAAGGGCAATTAGGGATGGGTAATAAATGCTGGCCTTGCCAGCGATGTCCACATCTCATGAATGAATAAAAAAAAAGTTCAGTATGTACTCAACTACATAAATCTATTATTTTCTACTTACTCGAGAAGATTTATGTTTATTAAGTACTATAGAAATCTATGTTGTGACATTGCTACTGTTCACTTACTGTTTTACTGTTTAATAAATTTGGCAATTAAAGCCTACATCATGGTCTACAGGGGTGTTATTCTGCCACCTTGTGAAGCCAGGAGAGATCAAAAGAGGATACATAATAAAACCAGTAAGGCAAAACAAAGCAAAACTGATTCTCTATTCAATCCCTGGGCATTCTACAAATTTACTTAGATATCTGAGGAAGTGATCGCACTTTCTAGCATATAGAGATCAAAGGCTCGCCTATGGGAGTGATCGATGATGCTTAAAGTAAAAGTAAGTGGAAAAACTCCAAAAACATAACAGACACCACCTGGGGTTTTATAGGCACAATGGAGCCTAAATTCGTTAGCGCCTGAAACTAAGCGCGATTCTGGTGATGCGCAGCAATGGTGCACCAGAATGAAGAGGCTCGAGGTCCATCCTAAATTTGTCCTTGGGTTTCATCACCATAAATCGGGCAAGTTATGAGTGCCAATCAGCCATCCCGATGTAGTTCATCTGTCGTGGCCCAACCAATTTTGGCCAGCACCGAGGCCCATGGGTAAGTCTGGGAATGAGGACAAGGGCGGGCCGGCAGTGGCCCGGAGTTGTTTTGTGGAGCCAGGAGGAGCACTCCTTCTCCCGCCAACTTCACACAAAGGCCATTTCAGGAAGTTTTTGGGCTTCTTTTTGAGCAGCCTCCAGCAGTTCCTTTAAGGACTGCTGATTAGGCCGCTCAAGACCCAGAAATACTAGTCGGAGTTTAGGCATCCAGGTCTGAAATGTGTGGAGGAGCCTCATTTCAACATTGAAATAAGGTTTGCATTCATTTTAGGTGGCTGCCAGGGCTGCCTAAAAAAAAAGGCCCGATCAATTTAGCAGTGGTCTGAACGCCCGTGCAGATCAGATGCTGGCCTCCGCCCTGCTAAATTGGTAATCATTGCGCCTTTTTCACGCTTGGACAATGGGTGCAACAATATTGAATTTAGACCCGATTAGCTCAATCCTATTTCATACAGAACATTGTTTAAAGTAAATATTAACAGAGACAGTCATTTTTACTGACTTTTTTTTTATTACTAAGCAAGCAAGGCAACAGCTTGCTGAGGTTCAAAGTACATCCTGAATAAAAGTTGGTAGTCTTCAACCTGCTAGTACAACACTGAAGTCAACATCCTAAAAAAAGTTCAGTTTGGTTATTAGCATGAGCACTAGCAGCTAAAAATAATCTTAATGCATAAACAGCATGTCTGGTTACAGAAACTGAGTTGTATAACTACAAGAATCCACATTCACAACTATATTCCAACACAAACTTCTGGCTATTCTCTAACTGTACAAATATTTACTTTAGTGAGAACATAATCTACCTAAAACTGACACTTCTGACCTACACTACTTTAAAATTAATTTCTAATATTTCATAAGACTTAAAATAATCTTCTAAACAGTAAAACATGGGATTTGAGGAATACATTGAGTTCAAAATTCATAATACTATTAGGTTTAATATTGATCACAGCTTTGTATTCTCACATTGAATTAGTCTAACAACACAACATATTCAGCAGTAAACAACCTACACATCATTTTTAAATAGGTTTATCCCCCCCACAAAAAAACATTCCCAATAAAAAACCATTAGTCACAAAGAAATATAAGTATCAACAATAATGTGTTTTTTTTTAAACTATATTTCAATGATAAATATAGCATGATAGTATCCACTTTTTTCCAATGAGGGGTCCAAGGACTGTGGGAAAACCTGCAGAACTGGACTGCACAACTCATAATGCTTCCCAACTTCAGTGCATAGCTTGTGTGCCACACCGTCTACTGCCAAATATTATAGGAGTGCAGCAGTAGGATGTATCGTCTCATCACGATAAGTTTACAGGCTAGAGGGGATTTATTCACCACCAACACCCCAAGAGGCAGCACACTGTCCAAACCCTGCCCTCAGCAAGCCTCCTGATTCATCCGCTTCGACTCTCCCAACCCCCTCCCCTCATATTAAAGAAAAAAAAAGTTACCTTCTTAACCCTGAATAACTAATCTACCAAAATATAGTGAACTCTAAGACCGGCACTGTCTGCACATGTAATATGCTAAACCCCAAGAAAGTATCTCAAGTTTGCTGAATTCAATAAAACCCTTAAAAATAAAAAGGTTTGCATGTTGCCGTGATGCTCTGCCTGGAGGTTTCTACCAGCAAATTAAAAAAAGTTTATGACAGTGGAATTAGAGGTGTTGGTTGCGTATACAGTGACAAGGTGCCCAGCAATCGCTGACAGCTGCCAGCAGTGCCCGACTATTGTAGGCACGAGGGATTTAATTGACTTTTGCCTCTACTATAAAAAGGCACATCATAAAACCACAGTGTAACGCACCCAATTATCAGCAAATTACTTTCTCCCTCAATAATAACGCTTTGGAGACTTCGACGGGATCACCAGTGCAAATAGGGTGGGTACTTTATACTGAACCACCTCTCTACTGTAAAAACTCTGGGAATCTGAGGATACTCTTACCAGAATGGACTTAGTGCGCTGCAAAAACTCTTCCATCTCTCCCGTTTGTTTGGGAACCGCTAAAGCTCTGCATTCGAAAGAAAGCTTGAGTCTTATTTTGGCTCGGTTTGGTTTCGCTCCGCTCCGCTTGTCTCACCTCACCTCCGCCAGTCTTTCTCCTCTGAGGAACACCCCTTCACTGAGAGGTGGAGACTGGCAGACCGTGCGCGTCCACGCACCACCAAAGCTCGCGCGCTCACAGCAGCAGTGCGCGCCGCCGCGCTCGCTGTGACCAATGAAATCGCGGTGTCCAGCTCACTGACATCACCTCAGAGTTGCTGCAATTGGCAGGAGTTCAGGGAGCTGCTGCGTGAGACTTATCTGCAATAGAGCAGGATGGTAGGAAGCAGGAGAGGACTCACCATTATTCAGAAACCTCTGCTGCCATGACAAACTGTTATGTGTTCACGGCTTACTCGGAGATATCTTAAATAGGCATTGTGTTCATGGCAAAAGTAATTACCAAACTTTTTTGGGTTCTTTGTGTTGTGAAGAAAGGGAAAAGATGGGCATTATTTTCATCATGCAGATCTGTTCCTGCTTTTCTGGCAGATGCCATGACACTTTCACATTGCCTCAATCCTCCATTCCTTGACCCTGTAAGGCTTGTAGTTTGGGGACTAAGGCTATCCCCTGCATATTTGGCTCTTGACTCCTCTAAGAAACCCGTGTTCACCGATCAAACTGCACTACAACCAGATCGATGGATCAACGCGTGCTGTGATTGGGCAGACCACTGAAGTGCTCAAGCAATACTTCTGCTGCCTGGACAAGTCTGGTGGCGTCCTCCAGTACAGCCCAGAGAGTGTGTCCTGTACTCTGGTTTGCTGCATGCTGCAAACCATTGCTCTGCAGTGGGGACAACACATGGAGCCATTCGATGAGGCCATCAATCAGATGACAAAGACAACACAGATGATGGCAAAGAAGCAGGAGGTCACAAAAAGCAGCCTGCAGTCAGAGCTCTTTGGCAGCCGCTCCTTGAACAGTGCTTTAGCTGAATAATCCCTGCCCCCCTCCCCCCAATTAACAATCCGACATCTCTTGTAGTTCCTCCACTCTCCGGTAAACTACTTCCACTCAAGGAACAACATTGATATAGATGTCAACTAGCATTGCAGGGTCATCAATTACTATAGGAACATTCAACACACAACGATTTCAAAATGATTTAGAATTTTTCTGGCTTACACAAAAGCCATCAAAATAATTATCAACCAGGTGTTAGCCCGTAGTGTCTTAAGTGATCTCTTACTACTCGTACAACATGCTCTCTCAATTGCTTCGGCATGATATGCTATCGTCCTGAGAGATGGCAATATGTTCCATTCCCAACTGCAGCTGCGACTGGGCTATGGCTAAGCATTCCTACTGATGTACTGACGACCAGACACTAGGAAATCCTAGAGCCTCCATCCATTCAATCTCCCAGCCTATTCAAGGCTGGCCCCAGTATGTGTATCCCTGAGAGATTCTATTACCAGTGTCACAGACTCCTGCAAGGAGGGTCCAGCTGCAGCGTCCATTGAGGTGACCACATGCTCCATGGTTGACTGCAGAGTGTTGATGCCATGTGTTCGAGCTCAAAACAGTTTTAACCCCATATCAGTAGCCGTTAATTTTAAAAAAGCAAACATTCTGACTGTGCATAAGCAGAGCCTTTACTGTGTGTCAACTGCTGTATTGGATGTAAAATTAGATGTTTGGTGTAAGCATCAAAAGTTTGGTGAACATCAAAAGTTTGTTTTGTAAACATAAAATAGAAACCAAAACATTAAGGGAATAAAATCAACCTGATCTTCTTTCATGGTATATAGATGCATAAACAAATTATTGTGATCACTATTTTGTACTAATACCAGCTCTCATCTGATGTTCGAACAAACAGCCTTTAATTTGATTGCTTAGAAGGAAATTGTAGAGCACAGCACAAAAGGTATTGATTTCCACTTGATATGACTGCCCAGTTCTCCAGTATAGCTGAAACAATAGTGGTGTTGCTGCCGTGGATGTAAAATCAGTATCGTGGCCTAGACTGAAGCAAATCTAACATTTACTTCTGCAATGAATCTGATATATATTGGAACAAACAATGTGGGCATTTTGTTCCTTGTATCTTGCATACGGTGGCATTGGAATAATATGCATTTTTTAACTTATGATGTGCTCGTTGTGTTTTTGTAGCTCCAATGTACATCCATTTTTTTAAAAATTACAATTCACCTACTTAGCTGTCTCAGCTTGACCAGCTAGATAAAAAAAATTTAAAGAAAAATCACATGATGGTATTTCGAGCTGCAGGCCTTTATCCTCTAAAACTGGTTCTGAATATTGCCCCAAGTGATCAAATGAAAGACTCTTTCTAACAGCTGCTATCATTCCACTTTCTAGTGGACAAGAGTCTGCAGAATGCAATTGCCCATAATTTAGCAGTCTTAGTCAGGAATCCCTCAAGGGTGACTGGTGTGGAAAGTAAACAACATAAAAAAACTCTCTCCAATCCCTGTCCAAATTATAATTAGAAAAATAATTCATTTGTGTAAAATGTGATTTTAGAAATAATAGATAGTCCAGGATGAATTATAACTCTCTTGATTTTGGATTTTTATTTGTAATCATAGCAGCAACAATTGTGCATAAACTGATTCAAAATCAACCCAGAGTTGCATATATCTTTGCAACATTCTCATAACTGTCCTCATTCTATTATTTCAGACTTGCAGCATCGAGGTTGTTACATTTCTCCCAATATGTTTCTTTTGTGCTCAGGGCAAAAAGGCAATTTCCATAGGCAGACCAAGTATCCTATGAACTGAAACCTGCACCCTTATATGTGCTGTGAGTGGGATAGCATGCCATGGGATTAAATAATTACTTTCTACTTATGATACATCTGGAGATTACATGGATTACCCACCATATCTTCTCTGAAATGCAGTAAGCACACACCATCAGACTGATGCGTTCAGGCTAAAACTAATGATCATATTTATTTATGAGTTGAGAACTAGATGACAAAGCAAGACATATATGGACTGATTTTCCAAGTACTTGCTGCCAGTGGGAAGCTTCGCCTGCCCAATATAAATATCAGGAAATGGCAGGCAGTCTGCCAATGATTTCCCGATAGGTACAGTGTGTACTCGGAAAATTAGTCCCATAGAATATATTAGAAAACAATAAAAAATAGAAATGGGGTTATAATTCCCTTCATAGAATGTATCTCTTGCATGGCTTGATAATCAGCAGAACTTCTGAATGAAATAGTCTTTAATAAACTGTCACAATGCAACTCCTAGTTGACCCATGAGTTCAGATCTCCCATTAGAACTAAAGAAATGGGCGATCTGTACAGTGACTTATACTGTAGAAGTTCATTCATGTTACAGCCAAGCCTTTAAAATCAGCTCTCACACCTTGTGAGGTAGGGTATTGATGTCTAGGTATTATTGCCTTCATGCAAACGCCTGCTAATCTTTTTGCTTTTGACACCTGACAGCAATTAAAACCACAAATTTATCTGATTGGCATGAGTTAATAGATAAAATAATCTGAGTTAAACAGGTTGTCAAATTTTTTCATGGTTTGATTCAAATTGAGTGAGTGGCCAGTGAGGGGAATGCATTCAGTGGCAAGGGTGAAGAGTTATAAGCAGGGGTCAAAAACTATACTGTCACTCCTCCTAATATACCTGAGCTATTTGATTGAAATGGCAGAGAGTGAGGATAGCTTGGCTTCCAGGGAACAAAGACCATTCTCTTCAGCCCTCCCTCATGACACCATTGAGACAGACACAGATAGCAGAGTGAAGAGGCCATCAGAATCATTCCCAAACAACCATTATGGCATCCTGAAACACTGTTTCAAATGCCTGGACAGCCCAGGTGGCATATAACAGGGGTGTCCAGTTTTTTGTCTTTGTGGGCCACATAGCTGTATGGAGTCTTGGGTGCTGCATTTTAATTTTAAACCAATGTTCCCATTAATTTGCAGATATCTCAATTTGCTGCTGCTAAAAAATTTGGTGCTCTAATTAGAATTTATCCACCATGAGGCACAAGCATAAAAACAGCCCTTCCTAAACCATCATGCTCACAAAATGCAAACAGGACAAGCTAGTAAATAAATATATGCACAAATAGGACTGAGTTGCCTGGATATGCTCCACAATTTAACCATCCAGAAAGGCCTAACAATGGAGTAGGTGAAACAGGAGGTGACTTACCTGCAGTCAAGGCACTGCAAAACACTGGCAATAAGCCAGAAGCCATTTGCTGAAAAATCGTTGCGGACAGGAAGAGCCATAGATGAGGCCTTCAGCTAAATTCCACATTTGCCCAATGCACTAATAATCTCTCTACACACATGCACAATGCAGTGACCCAAAACACCTTCAGAAATATTGGTCTCTGCAGTTAATCAACTATCATGGGTGTCTATTCTTTGATCTACTATTATCCCTTCATTTACTCCCCTAGATAAAAACTATAGGGACAAAGTTGAAGTAAAGTGCATTGAAATTTTAATTCCTGATAAGTGCTGTCTTTGTGGCTTATGTCTTTTGGCCCCACACTTCTCACTTGTGATAGTGTATGTTTTGTGTATTCTGCATCCTAATCCTGTGCTCTTTCTAGGTGCTTCCAAGTGGCAGGAGCAAGGCTGGGAGGCTCTTAGGATTAAAGTGTCCCTCTACTTCCCTGCACTTGGTCATGGCCCAGAATCTCCGTGTTCTGCAGCTGAGGGAGGATACAAACTGGTCCTCCAGCCTTCAGATTCATGCTCCTCCTCTGATGATGTGCTGGAATGCAAGTATGTAATTGAGTGAGGGAAGAATAACAAGAAAAGGATAGGATTAGCCCTGAGTGTCAGGGAGGACTCCAGATTCACCCTGGACCACTCTCTATAAGTTCTCAGGCCCCAGGATGTCAAGCATGGCCTCTTCAAACTGACTCAGTGGTCTAAAATTAGGAGATCTACTTCCCATTTGGTTTTCATCAGGTCTGTTATGCACCACTATAGAAACTTTGATTTGGATGGAGCAAGAGGTGGAGCAAAAGGAGCAGTACCAACCTCACGAAGCAACCTATTAGATCACAACTGGTGAGGTGGGGGTTGCTCATTGGAAGCCATACCTAGCGCACAGGTTCTATAGGCCAAGAGTCCGTTAATTGGATCTATCTGAGGAGCAGTGCATCAGGAGGCTGCGGTTATCCAGGCAAGCAGATGCTGATCTCTGCGGCCTCCTGCAACAGAACCTGCTGCCTACTGGACCAGGTGGTCATGTTTGCCATCGGGAGTCACCATATCCATTAACTCCTTTGCCACTGGCTCATTCCAGGCTGCTACAAGGGACATTTCCTGCATATCCCAGTCTGCAATGCATAGCTGCATCAAGCAGGTCACTAATGCCCTCTTTGCCAGAGCCAATCAGTACATCACTTTCTCCATTGACGTCAACAGTCAACATTAGAGAGCTCAATGACTCAGCAGTGGCTGGCTTCCCTTGCATCCATGGCATGATTGATTGTACACGTGTTGTCATCAGTGCACCAGAACTCAAGCCAGCAGCCTTCATAAATAGGAAAGGCTACCAATCCATTAATGTGCAGCTCATCTCCAATCATAGAAAAAGGATAATGCAAGCTTGTGTATGGTTCCAAAGCAGCTGTCACAGTGCTTTAATCCTCCGACACTCAACTATCACCCAATGTTCGACTCTTCCAGGAATGTGACAGGGTGGTTGCCAGTGGGTTGGGGGGGGGATGGTGATCAATGAATACTCCCTACCTATTTAGCTCATGACATCCCTCCGCAACCCAACACACCTGAACAGTACAGGTGTAACCAGGTCCATTGCACCACCAGGATTATAATTTAGCACACTATAGGCTTCCTCAAACAGAAGTTCAAGTATCTCGACAGGAGTCGGGGCTCCCTAAAATATGCTCCACAAAGAGTCTCCCACATCATAATGGTGTGCTGCATCCTGCACAACCTTGCCGTTCAGAGGTGGCTGCATTTGTATGAGGCACAGCAACAGCAGCAGTCCTCATTCCCTGCTGGGTTTCTTATTTTAAAAAAATTATACACCTATTTCATATGAACAAAATAAAGTACATTTTGTGTTGAATGGTCTACAACTGCAATCTGCAGTCTGACATTATCAGTCTTTTTTATATCATATGTCCTAGATCAGGTTTATTCCATTTACTTTCTTGAAATTTGGAGCTTTCTTTGTTTGAACAGTTATATTTAGATCTTTTATAAGAATGCTAAATTTAAAATTATACACTTTAAGTAACAGAATTATGATTAGAATCACGCAACACCCCAGCGGTCTCATTTCAACAACCTGCGTGTGCACCTGGGAAATGCCTGCAATACTTATGCACAGAATGTCAAGTGGGAACTCATAGCTACACTTGTACTTCCAGTTTGCAGCTTGATAACTGACTGTTCAATTCTGGGACCTGCTGTCAGCTGCTATTCCTTTCATTAAATATCCCATGAATCCAGTCATTTTATATAGATGGCTGCCTTTTAAGAAATCCAACACCTTGCCTGAAATTGTTTCTGTGTAACAATCAGAGTACATCAGCAAAGAACCAAAGTCAGGTCTCCCTGATTTAAAGACTCAAAACTATATTCATTTTGGACAACTTCCATTCTGTGTAGAATATAGGGGTTGAATTTCACAGGGATTCACCCGATCGACAGCTGTAACTTCGACAGAAGATTTGTGGAAATCCTGGAGAAACGCCATTTCTCATGGGTTTTTATGAATCTTCCACCAAAGTTACGGTGGACAATCAGGCCAACCGCTGTGGAAATTCATCCCCTTAGGATTTAATTTATTTTTTTTCTTTACTTTTTTTCTTATCACCCCACATGAGACAGCTGGACAATGTGTTCCAAAACAATGGTCAGTGCTTTTGAGTAACAGCCACTCAGAGCTGTATGAGAGTATCTAGGTTGGGCCACCTTCCAATTTTCGCTGCTGCCCGACTTTCATTTTTGTGTATCTTTCCACACCGCACATTCCCCTCCCCTCTCAAACATCCAAGTAAGATTATGAATTCAACATTTAATAAGATGTATTTTGTTTTGTTTTTTTAATTTGGTGAATTTTATGTTAACAGTATACCATTCATCCCATTGAGTCTGTTTCGCCATCTTGTTAGCCACAAAGTTCTATCTTTTTAATCTCAATTCCCTGACCTTTCGTCACAATTCTTAATATACTTTCTTCCCAAGTAAATATCTATTTTCCATTTAAACACTTCCAGCTAAGTACCAGCTACAAATTTGGATGCAACCCCTTCTATTCTCATGTCCGGCAATTATGGTCCCAACCACAAGGTTTCTGGTGCTGGGGCTGCCGGGGTCTTTTGAAGTAATAGGCTTCTGCCGCTATTTCCTCCCCTATGCTCTTGCAGGTACCCAGATGTGCCCCTGGTGATGCTGGCACCCATCAGGAATATTTAAATTGGCGAACCTCCCTCTGATCCTGCATACCCTGACTTGGTGAGCAGCGGAAGTTCCTGGAGAACAGATCTGAGCTCATACATCAGGATTGGTGGCTCTCAGCAATTCAGTAAAAGGCTGTGGCTCAAACACCGATTTCTGGGAACATCACTTGTCATTTTCTGCCAATTCAAGAATGCCCTTTTTATCCCATCCTATTGCCTCCTACCTTCCAATCAATTTCCAACTCTGCCATGAGATTGCCTCTAATTCCATGCACCTCAGTTTTAGCTGGCAAATCTTGTGCAGAACCTTATCAAATACCTTCTGAAATCTATGTATGAGAAATCCATTGATCCTCCTCTATCCATTACTTTTGTGTTCATCGTGTTATGCAATGTCAGTGTTGGGAAATTGAAACTGTTTTTGTTTTTGATACCTTCCAGGCAGGGTTAGATGTAAAGTAAAACTCTCTCTACACTACTCAACAAACCTCAACACCTGGTGAGTATGTCCTATTGCACCAATCCAGAATTTCCATTCCCCATGTAGCTATCCTTTGGCCTCTGAGTGAAGTGATCAAGTTAGTGACAGTTATGACTATTTTTGTGCTGTGAAATCATGGCCACGAAGAAGTAGAATGAACTGTCCAAACTCATTCCACTCATGACCGTTACACCTTTCAGAGAATGGGTACTTTCATCCATCTGTATGGGCTGCAGCAAGCATGGACTCAGCTTTTACGCCTTTAATACCTAATTCTAACTCTACCATCAGCTTCAACTCCAAAGCTATTGCTACCAACTGCCTGTACCAATTATCAATATCAAATCATGAATGTGCTAAAATATCCCTCATTCCAGTATTAGCAAAACTGAATTTGGAAAACTGAAGCCATCCTGTTGTTTTCACCAGCAGCTATGTGCATTAGGTACCAGCTAATCAACCTCCTGAGCTGTCCACTTGGGCTGAACTAGGTTGTGCACAACCTCAATGTTCTGCTTAACTCTTTTTCATCATTTCCAACATTGATTACCCAAATACATTCCCCATCACGTCCCTTTCTCCACCCTTCACAAACCAGATAATTCAGAATACTGCATCCCAAAGCCTCTCAAGTAGCTGCAGTCCACCATATGAGAGATAGATTGCATCTGCGTTTTGAACTTTGTACTCAGGAGCTCTGCTGAGAAGTTGTGTAGCTGCCACTGATGGGCAGCAGGTTTAGGAATCCCTCATTTACTGTTTCAGAGATGTCAGAGCTGTACTTCTACAGTCTCTGACATACTGTGCATGGTACTCTGAACATTCTCAAAAGATTGCATGAAACATTCATGCCCATTTATGAGCTAATCTCTATAGGCAGCCATGGCTATTGTAGCACAGGCACATTTTTGCTTAGGCCTCAGTACAGCTACTTCCTGCTTCTCTGCTGCTAACCCTGATTGCTCCTCTTCATTTGTGTTGAATGCTTTACCAGGTGCTCCCTCCTAACTCTGACTAAATAAATCCCCTTGAGGTAGATGTACTGAGTGGTTACTTGCACAATCAGGAGTGTGTAATGGGTGCTTGTGTGATGGCCCAGGTTATTTATATATTTTCTGGTCAGAGACATCATCCTGGAAGCTTTCTAGAAGAAGTAAAAAGGAATGTATCTAATATATCTGAAATGGCTGGATGCAGAGTTCCAAGGCAAAAACATTGAGTGCCATGTTGCTGTAGTGCAGAATGAGCATGATTCTTAGTGAGGGAGCGAGTTTGAAGAGAGAGGAAAACGATCAAGGAGAAGAGAACATTTGCCTTGCTGGGCTACCAAGCTACCAAACTCTCCCTTGCTCACATCCTCAACTAATTCCTCTCCAAAAATTTGCAAGACTGCCTCCCCATGTCTAGAGAGTAGTTTTGGTTCACAAGGCCAGCACCGGTTCTTGTTGTCTCCTTATGGTTTTGGGATGCTTTATCTTTTAAAACAAGACAAAACATGCAGCTGTTAGCATTTTGAAAAGCCCAAAGTGCCAATCCAGTATCCAGACTAGAATCATAGAAAGGTTACAGCACGGAAGGAGGCCATTTGGCCCATCAAGTCTGTGCTGGCTCTATGCAAGAGCAATCCAGTTAGTCCCACTCTCCCACTCTATCCCCGTAGCCCTGCAAATTTTTTCCTTTCAAGTACATATCCAGTTCCACCTATAGTTCTCCTTGTGTGAATACATGACAAAGCAGCGTGCAAGTACCTTCAGGTGCAGTTCGGTTTAATGCCACAACATGTAACATTACAAGCTTTATTAAGTGTCAGTCACAAAGTTCAAACTGCAGTATTATGCACATGCAAGTGCAAATATTGAAGATCTGAAAGGTTTATCAGAATTTCCCTTGCACCTTCGCTGATGCTGCATCATGTTTGCAGCACAAACTTTGTGACATGCATTCCATCAGAGACTTATAGTTGTCAACCTGTAGGCAGTCATATCTTGGCACTCTTCCTCAAGCCAGAGAATTCCAAATCTGCTCACATGACCCATGGATGTGGGAGACAGCTTTGACTCAGTCTGCCACCTGCTGCTGTACTTGCTGAACATTGTGACACTGAAGGGGATTCCCCTCTACCCCAAATAGAACTGTAGAAGTTTACAGCACAGCAGGGGGGGTCATTTGGCCCTTCATGTCTGTGCCAGCTCTTTACTAGAGCAAGCCAAAACTAATTCCACTGCATTGCTCTCCCCTGCCCTGCATCTTACTCTGCTTCAACTGTTTGTTTACTCATTCCTTAAACAATGTAATGGGCACTGCTATAGCAATCCCTGTAGCAAAGCATTTCATGCTCAAACAACTCAACGCCTATGGCTATCTTGATCTGCTGCATCTATTCCAGGCAAACATTTAAGCTGTCTTCATAAAATGGGACAATTTTGCCCATCCTCCTTTGGCCACCTTCCATTCTTGAGTTGCAGATTTCCAGCGGACTACAAAACAGACTAATTTCAAGCTGGATTAGCAGTTCTTAAAGACCTGCTGTTCTAGATTCCCCATCTCCTGCCAATGATAGCACTCCCTATGGTTGTGAAAAACGAATTATATTCATGAGCTGACTTTGTTCAATTGGACAAAGTCAACTGGCCAATCTGGTTGCACATAATCTAGCAAGAATGCAGAGATCTCAGAGCCATTTCTTCTGAGACCATTGAATCCATCTAATATTCCAATTCATTGTATCGTCCAGTCACTCTTAAGAAGCTACTCAATTTTCAAAACAATATCCAGCAGAGTTACCAGTTAAAATGCAACAAAATAATAGTTTATTGAGACTGTTTAATAAGCTGAGATACTTCCATATTGGAAAATATTTCAAAAAATTTAGACAGCAACATAATGAAGCAACATAAAAGTAAAGTACCGTAACACACATTGGCAAACAAACTTAACCATAATGCTCTTTTCTAAGAAGGCTTTGGCTCACCTTTACAGTGTTAACTTTCTTTGGTTTGTTTTGCAGGACAGTGTTACAATTGCAATTCATTAATAGTTTACATTGTAATGGGTAGGATGCTTCATTGTGTTGCCTTATTTTGTTGCTATCCAGACATGATGTTACTCTGCAGTTGCCTGGTAACCTATTCAGTTGATTTCACAGTTGATTTTTCTAAATTAACATGTTGCATAGTGGCAATTTATTAATACATTACCATTTTTTAATGCTTACTTCAGTTTTTCCCCATTATATTTTAAATATTGAACCAGAGATCAAAACTCTTCAAACCATACTTAGTGAATTAAAGCAATGTGTATTACTGCACTGGAGAAAATATAGAACCAGCATGGAGGTTTGAGTCATGTCCAGAGAACGACTACATGAGACACTTAAGGCAACAACCTTATATTCGCCCAATGGCTCAGTGGGGCCAATTTTGGAATCCTATCACAGTGGTAGCATATCAGATGGTGCACTGGGATAATGGCTAAAGTAGCTCTTAAAGGTTGGCTGAGTTACCTTAAAGCTGTCTTGCTACTGAGGGAGGGAAAAATGAATAAAAGGGTAAACAGTAACATTCAAAGATGCAGCTTTAGAGGTCCTGCTGCAAGCAACCCTTCACAAAAGGATGCTTCTTATTGGAGGAGGAGGATATCCTCCTATCACAAGTAGCACAAGGACAGCTTGGACAGAGGTTGCTGAAAGGATAATTTCAGTGTCAAATGCACACCAATCATCGAAGTGGAATCGTTACAATATATGCCAACATCATGTCACAGTAAGCTTGGTGCAGCATCACAGAGGAAACATGCACAGCACTCTGGCAACTATTCAACTACTTTCCAAATGTGCAGGCACGGCCATGTTTCTGCAGGGCACTCTGTATTGCTACCATATGAATGAGCTGACACCATCACACATAAATCTTGCTTGGAACACCAGACAGGCTGCCAGCACAAGCTACCTGTCCATTGTGTATTCATGGACTCACATAAAGTGGCTGGTGCACTTGTTGTGGGGTGATACTGATCTTCTTTCATCTTCCTCATTCCAATATTTTCCTTTTTTGTGTCTTCTTGAAAGAGAAGGCTCACATAATAGGCACATGATCATCCAACGACAGAGGTAAATGTCTGCCCTGGATGAAGACCCTCACAACACCACACATTATTCACTCAAGTAATAAGGAGAGACAGGGGATGACAGGGATGAGAGAACAGCTGAGAAACTGGAGAAAGGGAGAGAACCTATTACAAAAACCACAAAAAGAGAGATAGCAATAGATATCTATGGGGAAATTTATAAATCCTATGCACCCAGAAGGGAGCCATGCTCAAAGGGAGTATGGAGTGGAGAAATAGTGTTGTAAATCTGTAGCCTTATCTTTGACCTGTGATCGTTACGAGTGTTGAACCTTTTGCTTATTGTGCCTTCTCCAGTCTAGCACCTGTTTCAGGACTTCCCCCATAAATAGATAGAAAAGGGACATGATGGGATAAATAAGATGAGAGAAGATGTGTGACATTCAAGAGCAGTGTAAATATTCTACCTTATGTGAGTCTCTGAATGTGTAGCATGTGGGTAGCTTGTGGTGATAGTTTTTCTGTTTTGGAAGTACTGTTTTCATTCTGTTTCTATCTCACTCTGTTACCAGCTCACTCCATAGTGTGCTCTCTCCTCATGAATTAAATGATAGCTCTATTTTCTGAACCTATGCTGGCTGTCCTATAAAAAGTTTTGTTTCTCCAAACATTCGCCAACTAGATCTTTAAAAATCTTTACAATTTCCAGGCATTTCTCTTGATCCATTTTAAATAATGGTGCAAGATGTTAGACAATTTCAAAACCACAAAAATCTTTCTTCCTGTTTATTACCAGTTATTGGAGAACTTCAACACCATTTAGTATATCACTGTGGGACATCAAAACACTGAAGTGCTATAGCCACAGCTCTGATCCAAGGTCATATGACTGGACAATGAGTCATCATTTCAACCCAGTTAAGATGGAGAGAGGAGGAAGAGCATGAAGGATGGAATATTTGGAACTTCGAAGGAATAAAAGAGAAAATCAGAACTGACCAGAAAAGAACAGAATTATGGAAAAGGATGAGGAACAATCTAGAATAAAAATATTAATTGGAGGAGGGCCAATTTCAGTGGGTTGAGAACAGATCTGACCTGGGTAAAATGGAATCAAAGACTGACAAGCAAAACTGTAGGGTATGGTAGCATGGTGGTTATGCTACTGGACTAGAAAACCAGAGGCCTGGACTAATAATCCGCAGTCATGAGTTCAAATCCCACCAGGGCAGATGGGGAATATAAATTCAATTAATTAAATAAAAACTGGAATTAAAAATTAGTATCAGTAATGGTAGCCATGAAACAACGAGATTGTCGTAAAAACCTAACTGGTTCACTAATGCCCTTCAGGGAAAGAAACCTGCTGTCCTTGCTCGGTTTGGCTTATATGTGACTCCAGACCCACAGCAATGTGGTTGATTCTTAATCACCCTCAGTTGTACAATCTCATGCTAGAAAGTCACAATAAGAATAAAACCGGAAGGAACACCCGGCATCAGACCACTAGGCACCAGACATGACAAAGTCAAACCAAACCCAGTCGACCTGCAGAGCCCTCCTCACGAACATCTGGGACTTGTGCCTAAATTGGGAGAGCTGTCCCACAGACGAGTCAAGCAACAGCCTGACATAGTCATACTCACAGAATCATACCTTTCAGCCAACGTCCCAGACTCTTCCATCACCATCTCTGGGTATGTCCTGTCCCACCAGCAGGACAGACCCACCAGACGTGGTGGTACAGTGGTATACAGTCAGGAGGGAATGGCCCTGGGAATCCTCAACATTGATTCCAGACCACATGAAATCTCATGGCATCAGGTCAAAATGGGCAAGCAAACTTCCTGCCGATTACCACCTACCGCCCTCCCTCAGCTGATGAATCAGTCCTCCTCCATGTTGAGCACCACTTGGAGGAAGCACTGAGGGTAGCAAGGGCACAGAATGTACTCTGGGTGGGGGACTTCAATGTCCATCACCAAGGGTGGCTCGGTAGCACCACTACTGACTGAGCTGGCCAAGTCCTGAAGGATATAGCAGCCAGACTGGGCCTGCGACAGGTGGTGAGCAAGTCAACACGAGGGAAAACATCTCGTCCTCACCAATCTACCTGTCGCAGATGCATCTGTCCATGACAGTATTGATAGGAGTAACCACCGCACAGTCCTTGTGGAGACGAAGTCCCGTCTTCACACAGCACACCATCCAACGCGTTGTGTGGCACTACCACTGTGCTAAATGGGATAGATTCGGAACAGATCTAGCAGTTCAAAACTGGGCATCCATGAGGCACTGTGGGTCATCAATGAGGAGTGTAGAAGAGCATGCCAGGAGCAGCACCAGGCGTACCGAAAAATGAGGTGCCAACCTGGTGAAGCGACAACTCAGGACTACATGCATGCTAAACAGCAGAAGCAACAAGCTACAGACAGAGCTAAGCGATTCCACAACCAACGGATCAGATCAAAGCTCTGCAGTCCTGCCACATCCAGTCGTGAATGGTGGTGGACAATTAAACAACTAACGGGAGGAGGAGGCTCTGCAAACATCCCCATCCTCAATGTGCAAAAGACAAGGCTGAAGCATTTGCATCCATCTTCAGCCAGAAGTGCCGAGTGGATGATCCATCTCGGCCTCCTCCCGATATCCCCACCATCACAGAAGCCAGTCTTCAGCCAATTTGATTCACTCCACGTGATATCAAGAAATGGCTGAGTGCACTGGATACAGCAAAGGCTATGGGCCCCGACAACATCCCAGCTGTAGTGCTGAAGACTTGTGCTCCAGAACTAGCTGCGCCTCTAGCCAAGCTGTTCCAGTACAGCTACAACACTGGCATCTACCCAACACTGTGGAAAATTGCCCAGGTATTTCCAGTCCAAAAAAAGCAGGACAAATCCAATTCGGCCAATTACCGCCCATCAGTCTACTCTCAATCATCAGCAAAGCAATGGAAGGTGTCGTCGACAGTACTTTCAAGCGTCACTTACTCACCAATAACTTGCTCACCGATGCTCAGTTTGGGTTCCGCCAGGACCACTCTGCTCCAGACCTCATTACAGCCTTGGTCCAAACATGGACAAAAGAGCTGAATTCCAGAGGTGAGGTGAGAGTGACTGCCCTTGACATCAAGGCAGCATTTGACCGAGTGTGGCACCAAGGAGCCCTAGTAAAATTGATGTCAATGGGAATCAGGGGGAAAACTCTCCAGTGGCTGAAGTCATACCTAGCACAAAGGAAGATGGTAGTGGTTGTTGGAGGCCAATCGTCTCAGCCCCAGGACATTGCTGCAGGAGTTCCTCAGGGCAGTGTCCTAGGCCCAAACATCTTCAGCTGCTTCATCAATGACCCTCCCTCCATCATAAGGTCAGAAATGGAGATGTTCGCTGATGATTGCACAGTGTTCAGTTCCACTCGCAACCCCTCAAATAATGAAGCAGTCCGAGTCCGCATGCAGCAAGACCTGGACAACATCCAGGCTTGGGCTCATGAGTGGCAAGTAACATTTGTGCCAGATAAGTGCCAGGCAATGACCATCTCCAACAAGAGACAGTCTAACCATCTCCCCTTGACATTCAACAGCATTACTATCGCCGAATGCCCCACGATCAACATCCTGGGGGTCACCATTGACCAGAAACTTAACTGGACCAGCCATATAAATACTGTGGCTATAAGAGCAGGTCAGAGGCTGGGTATTGTGCGGCGAGTGACTCACCTCCTGACTCCCCAAAGCCTTTCCACCGTCTACAAGGCACAAGTCAGGAGTGTGATGGAATACGCTCTACTTGCTTGGATGAGTGCAGCTCCAACAACGCTCAAGAAGCTTGACACCATCCAAGATAAAGCAGCCCGCTTGATTGGCACCCCATCCACCACCCTAAACATTCACTCCCTTCACCACCGGCGCACAGTGGCTGCAGTGTGTACCATCCACAGGATGCACTGCAGCAACTCGCCAAGGCTTCTTCAACAGCACCTCCCAAACCCGCGACCCCTACCACCTAGAAGGACAAGAGCAGCAGGCACATGGGGACAACACCACCTGCACGTTCCCCTCCAAGTCACACACCATCCCGACTTGGAAATATATCGCCGTTCCTTCATCGTCGCTGGGTCAAAATCCTGGAACTCCCTTCCTAACAGCACTGTGGGAGAACCTTCACCACACGGACTGCAGCGGTTCAAGAAGGCGGCTCACCACCACCTTCTCAAGGGCAATTAGGGATGGGCAATAAATGCCGGCCTCGCCAGCGACGCCCACATCCCATGAACGAATAAAAAAAAATCAGCAGCAGCAGAATTGTATTACAGCACAATCTGTAACCTCATGGCCCAGCATATTCCTCACTCTACCATCACCAACAATCCAGGGGATCAACCCTGGTTCAATGAGGAGTGTAGAAGAGCATGCCAGGAGCAGCACCAGGCATACCTAAAAATGAGGTGCCAACCTGGTGAAGCTACAACACAGGACTACATGCATGCTAAACAGCAGAAGCAATATGCTACAGACAGAGCTAAGCAATTCCACAACCAGTGGATGAGATAAAAGCTCTGCAGTCCTGCCACATCCAGTCGTGAATGGTGGTGGATAATTAAACAGCTATTGGGAGGAGGAGGCTCCGTGATCATCCCCATCCTCAATGATGGTAGAGTCCAGCACATGAGTGCAAAAGACAAGGCTGAAGCATTTGCAACCATCTTGAGCCAGAAGTTCCAAGTGGATGATTCATCTTGGCCTCCTCCCGATGTCCCCACTATCACAGAAGCCACTCTTCAGCCAATTCAATTCACTCCCCATGATAACAAGAAGCAACTGAGTGCACTGGATACAGCAAAGGCTATGGGCCCCGATAACATCCCGGCTGTAGTACTGAAGACTTGTGCTCCAGAACTAGCCATGCCTCTAGCCCAACTATTCCAGTACAACTACAACATTGGCATCTACTCAACAATGTGGAAAATTGCTCAGGTATGTCCTGTCCACAAAAAGCAGGACAAATCCAAACTGGCCAATTAATGCCCCATCAGTCTACTCTCAATCATCAGCAAAGTGATGGACGGTGTCGTCGACAATGCTATCAAGTGGCACTTACTCACCAATAACCTGCTCACCGATGCTCAGTTTGGGTTCCACCAGGACCACTTGGCTCCAGACCTCATTAAAGTCTTGGTCCAAACATGGACAAAAGAGCTGAATTCCAGAGGTGAGGTGAGAGTGACTACCCTTGACATCAAGGCAGCATTTGACCGAGTGTGGCACTAAGGACCCCTAGTAAAATTGAAGTCAATGGGAATCAGGGGGAAAACTGTCCAGTGGCTGGAATCATACCTAGCACTAAGGAAGATGATAGAGGTTTATTGGAGACCAATCATCTCAGCCCCAGAACATTGCTGCAAGTGTTCCTCAGGGCAGTGTCCTAGGTCCAACCATCTTCAGTTGCTTCAGCAATGACCTTCCCTCCATCATAAGGTCAGAAATGGGGATGTTTGCTGATGATTGCATAGTGTTCAGTTCTGTTCGCAACCCCTCAGATAATGAAGCAGTCCATGCCTGCATGCAGCAAGACCTGGACAACATCCAGGCTTGGGCTGATAAGTGGCAAGTAACAATTGCGCCAGAGAAGTGCCAGACAATGACCATCTCCAACAAGAGAGAGTCCAACCACCTCCCCTTGACATTCAACAGCATTACCGTCGCCGAATCCCCCACCATCAACATCCTACGAGTCACCATTGACCAGAAACTTAACTGGACCAGCCACAAAAATACTGTGGCTACAAAAGCAGGTCAGAGGCTGGGTTTTCTGTGGCGAGTGTCTCAACTCCTGACTCCCAAAGCCTTTCCACCATGTACCAGGCACAAGTCAGCAGTGTGATGGAATACTCTCCACTTGCCTAGATGAGTGCAGCTCTAACACTCAAGAAGCTTGACACCATCCAGGACAAAGCATCCCACTTGATTGACACCCCATCCATCACCCTAAACATACATTCCCTTCACGGCGCACCATGGCTGCAGTGTGTACCATCTACAGGATGCACTGCAGAAACTCGCCAAGGCTTCTTCGTCAGTACCTCCCAAACCCGCGACCTCTACCGCCTAGATGGACAAGGGCAGCAGGCACATGGGAACAACACCACTTGCACATTCCCCTCCAAGTCACACACCATCCCAACTTGGTGATTTATCACCATTCCTTCATCATCGCTGAGTCAAAATCCTGTAGCTCCCTACCGCACAGCATTGTCGGAGAACCTTCACCACACAGACTGCAGCGGTTCAAGGATGCGGCTCACCACCAACTTCTCAAGGGCAATTAGTGATGGGTAATAAATGCTGGCCATACCAGCGACGCCCACATCCCATGAATGAATTTTAAAAACTGTAATCGAACAATGGGTGGCCTTTAAAGAGGAAATGGTTCTGATACAGTCTAGGTACATTCCCACGAGGGGAAAAGGTAGGGCAACCAAAATCAGAGCTCCCTAGATAATGAAAGAGATAGAGTGTAAGATAAAGCAGAAAAAGTGGGGGTATGGCAGATGTCAGGTTGATAATACAAGTGAGAACTAGGCTGAATATAGAAAGTACAGAGGAGAAGCGAAAAAGGAAATAAGAGGGGCAAAGTTTATGAGAATAGACTGGTGGCTAACATAAAAGGGAATCTAAAAGTCTTCTAAATGGGTCGTTAGAGGGGTGGGGCCAATTATGGACCACAAAGGAGATCTACTCATGGAGGCAGAGGCATGGCTGAGGTACTAAATGAGTACTTGGCAACTGTCTTTACCATGCAAGAAGATGTTGCCAAAGTCACAATAAAAAAGGAGGTAGTTGAGATACTGGATGGGCTAATAATTGATGAAGAGGAGTTTCTGGAAAAGCTGCCAGTACTTAAGGTAGATAAGTCACCCTGTCCGGATGGGAGACACCCTAGGTTGCTAAGGGAAGTAAGGGCGGAAGTTGCAGAGGTACTGGCCATAATCTTCCAAACATCTGTAGATACAGGGGTGGTGCCAGAGACAGGAGAATTGCAAATGTTACACTCTTGTTCAAAAAAGGGTGTCAGGATAAACCCAGCAACTACAGGCCAGTCAGTTTAACCTCGGTGGCGGGGAAGCTTTTAGAAACGATAATCTGGGACAAAGTTAATAGTCACTTGGACAAGTGTGGATTAATAAAGGAAAGCTGGTATGGATTTGTTAAAGGCAAATTGTGTTTAACTAACTTGATTGAATTTTTTGATGAGGTAACAGAAAGGGTTGATGAAGGCAATGCACTTAATGTGTATATGGACTTTCAAAAGGCATTTGATAAAGTGCCACATAATAGGCTTGTCAACAAAATTGAAGCCCGTGGAATAAAAGGGGCAGTGGAAGCATGGATACAAAATTGGCTAAGTGACAGGAAACAGAGAGTAGTGGTGAACGGTTGTTTTTTGGACTGGAGGAAGGCATACAGTATTAATTGTATCCATGTGATTTGTATCAATGAGTGTTAATTGTATTCAGGTGGTGTGTATCAATTGGGAACTCTCTTGTATCCATTTATAAGAGAGCTGATCTAGGGTGTGGTGTGGGTATAATGTGGAGCTCTGTGAATAAAGGCTTGGAAGCAACTGAAGACTTGGCTCTAGTGTTCTATTCTTCATCACCTGGCTATCCAGTTTCGAACACACAGTGGTGTTTCCCAGGGGTCGGTACTCGGACAACTTTTTTTAAAATATATATTAATGACTTGGATTTGGGTGTACAGGGCACAATTTCAAAATTTGCAGATGACACAAAACTTGGAAGTGTAGTGAACAGTGAGGAGGATCGTGATAGACTTCAAGAGGACATGAACAGGTTGGTGGAATGGGTGGACACATGGAAGATGAAATTTTACACAGAGTAGTGCAAAGTGATACATTTCGGCAGGAAGAATGAGGAGAGGCAATATAAACTAAATGGTGCAATTCTAAAGGGGGTACAGGAATAGAGAGATCTGGGGGTATGTGTGCATAAATCTTTGAAGGTGGCAGGGCAGGTTGAGAAAGCGGTTTAAAAAGCATACAGAATCCTGGGCTTTATAATTAGAGGCATAGAGTACAAAAGCAAGGAAGTTATGTTGACCCTTTATTAAATACTGGTTCGGCCACAGCTGGAATATTGTGTCCAATTCTGGGCACCGCACTTTAGGAAGAGTGTGAAGGCCTTAGAGAGGATTCAAAAAAGATTTACTAGAATGGTTTCAGGGATGAGGGACTTCAGTTATGTGGATAGACTGGAGAAGTTGGGGTTGTTCTCCTTAGAGCAGAGAAGGTTGAGGGGAGATTTAATAGAAGTATTCAATATCACGAATGGTTTAGATAAAGTAAATAAAGAGAAACTGTTCCGATTGAGGGAAAGGTTGAGAACCAGGGTACACAGATTTATGGTGATTAGCAAAAGAAACAAAGGCGACATGAGGAAAAACTTTTTTTTTAACACAGTGAGTTGTTATGATCTGGAAGGCGCTGCCTGAAAGGGTGGTGGAAGCAGAATGTTTGGCATGAAAGACATAACTAAACTAATTGGAAGCAGCTATAGTAGTAGATAAGATGTGAGAATTCCATTTGAGATCAGAGTAGATAATGAGGCCAAAAATGTCAATAGATGAAGGACTAATGGTGAACTAATCAAATGTAAGGGGTGGTCGCTGTTCGTTAAACTTGTAAGAGATTTGAAGTACCTGTGGCCTTGAAATTATCGAGTGTTTAACATGCTCATACGCAATACCCTCAGTAGAATATTTTGATAGAGGCACTAACCTTGTGTTTATAGAAACCTGAGAAAATACAAGGGGACAGATTTTCCTCTTTTGTGTTTGGGCATAAATAATCATCTGGGCAGAGCAAGTAGAAGAAAGTTGGAGGATCACAGGCCTATAATGGAGCCTGACGATTTTCTGTCTATTCAAATTAATGGACTAAAAAATCAGGCGGGCTCCATTACAGGCATGCTTTCTTTCCCATATGATTTTCCTTTATGTGCCCCATTAGGAGATTATTTATGCCCAAACATATAATATGAAAATGTGTCCCAAGATTGAACAGATTGGGGCTCTTTTCTCTAGAAAACAGAAGGCTGAGGGGTGACCTGATGGAGGTCTTTAAGATTATGAAAGGGTTTGATAAGCTAGCCGTAGAGAAGATGTTTCCACTTAAGAGAAGACCAAAACTAGGGGCCATAAATATAAGATAGTCACATGAGGGAGAAAGAAATAAAATATTATGCTGAGAGGGTTAGACGAACAGGGGTGGGTGGAGGTTCGTGTGGAGCATAAACACCGGCATGGATCTGCTGAGCTGAATGACTGGTTTCTGTGCTGTATATTTTCTTTGTAATTCTATGTAATTATCCCAGAGAGCAAGAAGGAGATCGAGAGATAGCTATTCAGGCACTGCATTACAAGAGGGCTGGAAGTTGGTACCCTGAGGGCATGTGATTTGAAGGAAATTAATAAATGAAAAGTAGAACCATTAGCAAAAGAATGAATAGGGTTGGTTGGTGAGTGGAGGCAGTCACTGATATGAAGAGAGTACAGAGCCCTGGAAAAACCATGAGTTAATGAAAAGACTCAGAGGATGAGCCGTCAATTACAGAAAATATAAAGTGACTTGAGAGGGAACTAGACAGCCATGGATATAGTTTCAATGAGAGGCCATATGATGGCATGTGCCCATAAAACATACTTAAAGCAAGAAAACAAACAACAGCAATAACTATAATACCCAGGTAAGTAACACCAGTATCTTTAATACTCCACAAACTTTGTTCATTCCGACTGACTAATTCTAGGGATTAGTCTAGTACAGTAACAGTTCCTGAAATGTAACTGCCATGATCTTCCTGTTGATAATTCCACAGTATGCTATAAATGGGAACGGCCTGTTCATTTCACTTCTCTGTATTCAATAAACATTTCGTATCTAGGATAACATAAAAAAACTAACTCACTATGGTTTTTTTAAATCAATAATAGTTTAAAAATACATCACATTTCCTCATAGAGAATCAAACTGTAGAATAATATATCTACCCCACATAGTATGCATTCACCCTTAAAGGCACAGCTAGTTCCCAAAATATTTGATTTTTGTGTTGAGATGATAAGTGTCAATATAAATGACCAGAGACAAGAGATTAAACAGCTTATAATTTATTAAAGAATTTGTGTAGCTATATTTGAGTCTCAGAACCTGGTTACTGTTAAGCAAAACAATTTTTTAGAAAAATCTATGGGGTTGATTTTAAGTCCTGGGTAAAAATGCAGCCTAGAGAGCAACTGACCCAATCAGGCTGCCCAGCCATTAAAATTGGGCGGCAGGCCACCGAGGGGGACAAAATGAAATGGGACAGTCCCCGAATGCAAGGTAAGCGATTGGGAAGGATTGCAACAGCGATTGTGGTTAGGGAGGGGAGGGAAGCTCGAGGCAGGGGAGGCTCAAGGTTTCCTTGTGGGTCCCAGAGAAGCACCGGATCCACTTCCCGACAGCTTTGGCCTGACGAGGAAGCCACCATTGCTCCCCAAGTAAGGCCTCAGGTTAATATTACAGTCAGGCCTCAATGACATCATCGGAGCAAAAGGACCCCATGGCTTTGCAGTCGACCAGATTGGGACGGAAGGCAGTGAATAAGTCCCCCGCTCCATTTTAATTCCACCCCCCCATCCCCCTGGCCTGGTTTCCACTGGGTGGGAGGTGTTAAAATTCCCCCCTACGTGTCAACAGGTTTGAGCAACTATTAGTTGACATGTGTAGTACCAATTCCATCTTTGGTCTTTTATTATAACAGCTCTTCTTGTCAGCTAGTCCAAATCAACAAAACACTGGGTATTGTTTATAGCATCGGGCTCTACTTCTATGCCAAATCCCAAATTAAGTTTGGATTTGATGTGATTTTGATGCCTCATACAGCTTGCCAAGTGTCATAAGTATTTCTGTGCTTCTAGGCAATAGTGTACATATTAGGAGATTTTTAGTCTGCAGTAAATAGTTCTATGTTGAAAAGCTGACCTTATTCTTACTGTGGGATCTCTGTGACCTCAGTCTTTGAAAAGCTAAGAACACTGTTAGAAGAAAGAAAGAAGAAACTCGAATAACACGATGCAACAGTTCTATTTTAGATTAGAACCACAGTAAGAAGCACATGAAAAGCTGGAACTTTGCATTTTTCAATCCACATAAAGGATGCTTTGGAATTCCGAGTTTGAATATATAGCCACAATGATACAGAAAGAATATATTGAAAATAAAAAATAATTTGGTTGTGTCACAAAACACAAAGTTTACAGTCATCACAATCTAGAGGTTATAGGCTAGAAATTGCAGTCAGCGTAAAGCCTTCGTGACATTGCCAGGTATATTATAGCAAGCAACAATGACTACACTTCAAAACTATTTCATTGGCTGTAAAGCGCTTTGGGATGTCCTGAGGTCGTGAAAGGCGCCATATAAATATAAGTCTTTATTTCTTCTTTCTTCCTTTCTTTCAATGTCAGGAGTGTGATACAACTCTTGCTTAGCATACGTTTCCTAAGCCCAAGCAAACTGCTGCAGTAAAATTTTTACTTTGAACGATGTGGAACATCAGTTAACGTGACAGATTAAGCAATAAAGAGGGAAGCACCCTACATTGCAGCAGCAATGCATTTCTGGTGGATTGCATTAATCTCTCTCAGATGGAACAGGTGTTACTGAAGAAGCTGCAGCGAGAAATCCGAAGTCTTGATTTAGATTTGAGCTGCTTCAAATTTTCTTTCCACATTCTAGGTTTTTACACATCACGAGGACACCGGACTTGGCAGTGAAGGATTAGCAAAAGCAGGAACAGTTTGGCTGTGATGTCAAATGGCACATGCAACGTACTGTCAAGTCCTGCCACTTCACCACACAGCCCCATTCCTAGCACAGGTACATCCTAATGATCGTAAAGATGTGCCTAATGAGGCAGATTAGCAGGGAAATGTACCATCTCCTTCAGAAAGACCATCACACAATATGTATGCCTAGAAATCCGATTGTGCCGGTAAAAAGGGCATGGGACCATGCTGCACGCACCTGTTCATGGGGTCCCAGGGACCCCAAGTTAAGGGTGACAGTGACCTTGACAGCCACATGCAGTACTGCCCATGTTCGAAGCTCATGTTATGGCTGCAGCAACAACAACTTGCATTTATATAGTGCCTTTAACATAGTAAAACGTTCCAAGGTGCTTCACAGGAGCGCGATCAAACAAAATTTGACACCGAGCCACATAAGGAGATATTAGGTCTGACGACAAAAAGCTTGGTCAAAGATATAAAATGCTGGAAAAGTTCAGCATGTCAGGCAGCATCTGTGGAGAAAGAAACAGAGTTAACGATTCAGGTCAAAGACCTTTCGTCAGAACTGGAAGATGTTAAAGAGTTAACAGTTTTTAAGCAAGTACAGAACCAGGGAAAGGGGGGAGGGAGGGGAAGAAAGAACAAAAGGGAAGGTCTGTGATAGGGAGAGGGCAAGAGTGATTAAATGACAAAAGGGATGATGGTGCAAGGCAAGGAGGGTGGTAATGGGACAAATAAAGAAACAAAAGATGGGTCTAGGAGGAGCTGTAAATGCCAACAGCAGAACCATTACCAGCACCTGCTGTCCGAAAAAATGGGAGCAGTGGTTATGATCTGAAGTTATTGAAATCATTGTTGAGTCTGGAAGGTTGTAAAGTGCCTAAACGAAAGATGTGGTGCTGTTCCTCACACTTCTGTTGAGCTTCATTGGAACAGTGTCGGAGGCAGAGGACAGAGAGAGCAGAGTGGGAATGGTATGGAAATTTAAAATGGCAAGTGACCGGCAGATCAGAGTCACGCATGCAGACTCAGCGGAGATGGTCAGGAAAGCGACCACCCAATCTGCATTTGATCTCCCCAGTGTGTGAGCAAAGGATACAGAATACTAAATTGAAAGAAGTACAAGTTAACCACTGTTTCACCTGGAAGGAGTGTTTGGGGCCCTGGACGGTGGGAAGGGAGGAGGTGAAAGGGCAGGTGTTGCATTTCCTGTGTTTGTATGGAAAGCTGCCGTGGGGAGGAGAGCGGGTGTTTGGGATGATGGAAGAGTGGACCATGGTGTCTCAGAGGGAGCGGACTCTTCGGAATGCTGAAAGGGGAGGGGAAGATGTGTTTGGTGTTGGATTCGCACTGGAGGTGGCGGAAATGGCGGAGGATGATACATTGAAAGTGGAGGCTGGTGGGGTGGAAGGTGAGGACAAGGGGAACCCTGTCATGGTTCTGGGAGGGAGGGGAAGGATTGAGGGCAGAAGTGCGGGAAATAGGGCGGACATGATTGAGGGGCCTGCAAACTACAGTGGAGGGGACTCCACGATTGAGGAAAAAGGAAGACATATCGGAAGCACTGGTGTGGAAGGTGGCATCGTCAAAATAGATGCAATGGAGAAACTGGGAGAAGGGAATAGAGTCCTTACAGGAAGCGAGGTGGGAGGAACTGTAATCAAAGTAGCTGTGGGAGTTGGTGGGCTTATAATAGATATTGGTTGACAGCCTATCCTCAGAAATGGAGATGGAGAAGTCGAGGAAGGGAAGGGAAGAGTCGGAGATGGACCATATGAAGGCAAGGGAGGGATGGAAATTGGAAGCAAAGTTGATGAAATTTTCCATTTAGGGGCGAGAGCAGGGAACGGCACCGATACAGTCATAAATGTACCGGAAAAAGAGGTGAGGGAGGGGACCTGGGTAGGACTGGAACAAGGAATGTTCCATGTATCCCACAAAAAGGCAGGCATAGTCAGGAGCCATACGGGTTCCTATAGCGACACCTTTTATTTGGAGGAAGTCAGTGGGGTCAAAGGAGAAGTTGTTCAACATAAGAACAAGTTCAGCCAGGCAGAGGAGGGTGATGGTGGATGGGGACTGGTTGGGCCTCCGTTCAAGGACGAAGCGGTGGGCCCGCAGGCTATCCTGTGAGGGATGGAGGTATAGAGGAACTGGACGTTCATGATGAAAAGGAGATGGTTAGGGCCGTGGAAACGGAAACTGTTAAAGCGGCACTTACTCACCAATAACCTGCTCATCGATGCTCAGTTTGGGTTCCGCCAGGACCACTCGGCTCCAGACCTCATTACAACCTTGATCCAAACAAAAGAGCTGAATTCCAGAGGTGAGGTGAGAGTGACTGCCCTTGACATCAAGGCAGCATTTGACCGAGTGTAGCACCAAGGAGCCCGAGTAAAACTGAAGTCAATGGGAATCAGGGGGAAAACTCTCCAGTGGCTGGATTCTAACCACCTCCCATTGACATTCAATGGCATTACCATCACTGAACACCCACCATCAACATCCTGGGGGTCACCATTGACCAGAAACTTAACTGGACCAGCCATATAAATACTGTGGCTACAAGAGCAGGTCAGAGGCTGGGTATTCTGTGGCGAGTGACTCACCTCCTGACTCCGCAAAGCCTTTCCACCATCTACAGTGCACAAATCAGGAGTGTGATGGAATACTATCCACTTGCCTGGATGCATGCAGCTCCAACAATACTCAAGAAGCTCGACACCATCCAGGACAAAGCAGCCCGCTTGATTGGCACCCCATCCACCACCGTAAACATTCACTCCTTTCACCACCGGCGCACTGTGGTTGCAGTGTGTACCATCCACAGGATGCACTGCAGCAACTCGCCAAGGCTTCTTCGACAGCACCTCCCAAACCCGACCTCTATCATCTAGAAGGACAAGGGCATCAGGTGCATGGGAACAACACCACCTGCACGTTCCCCTCCAAGTCACACACCATCCCGACTTGGAAATATATCGCCATTCCTTCATTGTTGCTGGGTCAAAATCCTGGAACTCCCTTCCTAACAGCACTGTAGGAGAACCTTCACCATACGGACTGCAGCGGTTCAAGAAGGCGGCTCACCACCACCTTCTCAAGGGCAATTAGGGATGGGCAATAAATGCTGGCCTTGCCAGCAACACCCACATCGCATGAATGAATAAAAAAAATCTCTAACATTCCCCACCCCCATTGTAACATGTCCATCCCCATTGCCCCTCCTCTTGACTCCCATTGCTTCTTCCCCTAACTGTCATTCTTGCTCTCTAAAATCTCTTCTGTCCCCTTAACATTGAACTGCGTCCCTAACATTTGCTAATGTCCACTAACATGCCATGGTACTCCCTTGCCCCCAACTTCCTCCTATGTTTCTTTTATTCGTGGCAGGACTGCAGAGCTTTTATCTGATCCATTGGTTGTGGAATTGCTTAGCTCTGTCTATAGCATGTTGCTTCCGCTGTTTAGCATGCATGTAGTCCTGTGTTGTAGCTTCACCAGGTTGGCACCTCATTATGCCTGGTGCTGCCCCTGGCATGCTCTTCTACACTCCTCATTGAACCAGGGTTGATCCCCTGGCTTGTTGGTAATGGTAGAGTGAGGAATATGCCGGGCCATGAGGTTACAGATTGTGCTGGAATACAATTCTGCTACTGCTGATGATCCACATCGCCTCATAGATGCCCAGTTTTGAGCTGCTGGATCTGTTCTGAATCTATCCCATTTAGCATGGTGGTAGTGCCACACAACACGTTGGATGGTGTCCTCAGTGCAAAGACGGGACTTTGTCTCCACAAGGACTGTGCAGTGGTCACTCCTACCAATACTGTCATGGACAGATGCATCTGTGACAGGTAGATTGGTGAGGACGAGGTCAAGTATGTTATTCCCTGGTGTTGGTTCGCTCACCACCTGCCGCAGGCCCAGTCTGGTAATTATGTTCTTCAGGACTCGGCCAGTTGTGGAGAATCGAATTGCATAGGGAGTGGGAAAGAGATGCTGAACACCATCAGGCAATGGGGAGCAGGTTGGGAGCTGTGGTGCAGCTGAGAACAGGTGGTGGAAGGCTGACACTGCCCGAGAGCAGGCACACAGAGGTTGATGGTGGCTGAGGGAGCCAGTGGTAGCAGGAACCACAGTAGCAGTAATAATGGAAAGTTAAGTGCAAGCAGCAAATATATATTTTCTTGGAGGAGCAAAGATAAAATCAGGAGCAGGCCCACAAGCCTCAATACAGAAAAATAATATTTTATTTTATTGGAACTTTGACCAGCTAGGTCATGGGAGATAAAATTACCTTCAACCAGAAAAAGATGAGAGATGGATTTGGGAGAAACACTTCAGAAATTTGCTCCACAGAGCCACTTATTGGCCAGAGCATTTCCATACAGTGTGACAGTTGACATTGACATAGCAAAATTCAATAGGAAATGTTGGAGCATCAATTTAGAATAGGAAAAGTTACCACAAAGGTGTGACCAAAAATCTTGACACTGATCTAAAACTGCTAGTGGCTTAGCCTGTTTAACATATCACGAGAAAAAATTTTTTAAAACTTATTGGCCCCTAATTTTCTGGAGTGGGGTTGGATTTTTTTCCTCACTCTTCAGTTCGAAAATTTTTTGTGCCACAAATTGCTGGAAGTTCGAGTTGATAACGCGCAGCAAGGTCAGTAGCACATCTGAGACCTTGGTGAACGACGGGACCAACAGTCTATCTCCTTAACCGTTGAAATTTAAGGATAGAAAAAGAAAGAGAGGAACGACAGGGAAAGAAATAGGGTGAATTAGAATCAAATCAGATACAGAATGAAAGATAAAGAGCGAGAAAGAAAGATTGGATTAAGAGAGAGAGAAAAAAGAGAGACAGAAAAGAAAAGTAAGAAAAAAAAATGTTAACATTTAAATTTAAAAACCTCTAGGAACAATTTACTATCTGCAGGAATGAAACTCCATAATTTCAATTGTTCGCTTTCTAGACCTCCGAGGTTGAGTGGCATTGCATCTTGTCATTAAAAGGGTCCTTACATCATTAAACACCAGCCCTAACTTTCTGCGGCAAGTTTAATTCATATTACATTGAATCTACAGCACTAGATATAGGCAATTCAGCAAATAGGCAACTGGTCTATGCCGGCATTTATGCTCCACACGAGCCTCCTCCCTCCCTACTTCATCCAGCCCTATCAGCACATCCTTCTATTTCTCTCTCCTTCGTGTGCTTATCCAGCTTCCCCTTAAATGCATCTATGCATTTGCCTCAGCTACTCCTTGTGGTAGCCCATTCCACATTCTTACCACTCTTTGGGTAAAGAAGTTTCTCCTGAATTCCCTACTGAATTTATAAGTGACTATCTTATATTGATGACCTCTAATTTTGGTCTCCCCCACAAGTGGAAACATCTTCTCTATGTCTACCCTATCAAACCCTTTCATAATCTTAAAGGCCTCTATCACATCTCCCCTCAGTCTTTTCTTTTCTAGAGAAAAGAGCCCCAGCCTGTTCAATCTTTCCTGATAAGTATAAACTCTCAGTTCTGATACCATCCTAGTAAATCTATTTTGCACCTTCCCCAGTGCCTCTATATCCTTTTTATAATATGCGGACCAGATCTGTGCACAGTACTCCAAGTGTGGTCTAACCATAGTTCTATACAAGTTTAACATAACTTCTCTGCTTTTAACAGCGCAAAGGCAGCAATTTCTTGAAACTTATGGGGAGGTTGACGGCGCGCTCCAGTTTTTGCGTGGCTAATGGCGGAGCAGCGCAAATTGTCCAATTTGTGGCGATTCACAACTCACAGCGTATCTTTTCCCAGCCACAAATTACTGGGGTTTTTTAAACATTTAACTCACCATTATTTTCACAGAAAATTCTGGGCCAATGTTTTGCAACTTCAATTCTCCATCGTATATATCTTATGCTACTACTTTATAATGTTATACAGGGTTGTATTTTAGTGGGGGTTCCCTTGATCATCTGCCATAACTTCGGTGGAAGTTCCATGAAAACCCCCACAGAAATGGTTTAAACGCTGTTCACACTGTTTCTCCGGGGTTTCCGCAGATCTTCCGCTGAAGTAATGGCAGACAATCGGGAGAACCCCACAGAAATTAATGGGGTATATGTCTTCTTTTAGTGCTCTTCTTTACATCATGCAACTTCTTTCTCATTTCCTGCCAGTTCTCCCTGGTGGTTGGCACAGGGTTTACCCACTCCATCACATGCTCCCATGCTTGCTTTCTCCTACGCATATCTGGGGGCGATTCTCCGCCACCAAAAATGTGCTTGCAACACTCCAATATTCTGATCACCAGGCATTGCAGGGCCTGATTGGAAAGTTGTGATTGTCTGCTGATATTCATTAAATTTCCTGCAACATTTGTGCACTCTCCACAGCTGAATTAGCTAACTTTCCAACATTTATATCAGTTAAGTGGCTCGTTAACTGCTTGAGAAATGTTAAAGGATCATTGTTGTTGTTGTGATATGATTGGCTGCTATTTTTTATTAACACTTTCTAAATTGCATTCTCAGGAATCACACATTTCATTAGCACTTCATTACTTTGACAGGAAAACAGGCTACATCTCCCCTTTTTCAAGAAAATGAATGTCAAGGCCTAAATTAACAACTTGTGCATGGATTGTGTAAGACATGGGCTTGATGGAATGGATATTTTCATTTCTTTGTTTTGTGTATTGTGTACCTGAGCTTTTCTACACAACTACAAGCCATGCCACAGGAAAAGGAAGATGATGCCAGTGAGCCAGCAGGAGCTGAAGAGCTACCGAAAAAGCTAGGATATCACTAATGAGATCCTGAAGCCTGTGAAGCAACTATCAGAAATAATTCCTTGAAGTTTCAAATCTTTGTTTCATTTCAGATTCTTTTCCTGTTATCAATTTAAAAGAAACACATTCCTTATTGCTAATTTTTATAATATGAAGGCAAATTTACAAAAATAATGGCTTTTAATTGATGTGTTTTTACTTAAATAATACATTTTGTGCCATTTATCTTTTCCCTTGTGAAATGTGTAGTAATGCACCATAGTGATGTGCCATTATCTTTCTGGTATTCTACTTCTAAGTGATGGCCTACTAAAGAAGTAAAAGCATCGTGAGAGGTCTCCTGAGAACCATCTTGTGATTGAACTGACTACCTCTCTCTATATACTGCAGACCAGATGGAATAGCCTGTTGTATACCAACTGTGGGGGACTACACACTGTTTGGAGATGTAACTGGTTCACCCAATCATGTTCATGAAGCATCCTCTGTTTCATTGATAGCCTTGTGAGATCAGAATCATGAGTGGCTCCTGTCATTAACAGTAGCCTTCCCACAAGATTTAATTAGGATCCACTGAGGAAAATCCAACAGGGGTACACCAGTGGACTGGGCACAAGGGCAGCCCCGGCACACTTCAGACAGTAAAACCACCATGGAGGGAAAATATAGGCCTGTGCGTGGAACTGTTTAACTGCAATGTCTTGATAATATTTTTATGTGTATGCTAAGCACATAGTTTCCCCAGAACCTATCAGGCTAGGCTATACTCCTACAGTGTGTGGAGTATGCTTAATGAAGAAGAGTAGAAATATATAATTGCACTATTAGTGTTACTTAGGTGATGACCAAACTCCTCTCCTGCATCACAATCTTGTGAGAAAACAGACTGATGAATTCTCCAATATCAATGCTCCACATTGTGTTTCAGATACAGTAGAGGTTTTGTTTTGCAGTGCTACAATGACCTAGCCATTTCAGTTATAATGAAATGGCTAGGTCATTAAGAATACTTTTTGTTTATGAAGAATGACATTCTCAGGCCAGATCGTCCTATTGAAAATATTAATTTCAATGAGTGAAGAAATGACTGATTGTCAGTTTCATCAATACCTGTTCCTGAGTGGAAATCAAAACTAGTTCCCATTTGTCAATAAGGGATATTGTCTCAGAGCGCCCTCCGGAGGCTATCAGAAATGTCAAAAAATACTGCAGATGGTTTTTTTAAATTCACTTTCAGGATATGGGCGTCATAGGCAAGGCCAGCATTTATTGCCCATCGCTAGTTGCCCTCGAGAAGGTGCCTTTTTCTTGAACGGCTGCATTCCATGTGGCGAAGGTACTTCAACAATGCTGTTAGGTTTTTGGCCCATTGACAATGAAGTAAATAAGATTTCGAAAGGGAATATTTTTTAAAAATTACTGAACTCTTTTGTCACCACTTGCACAATGAATTACAACATAAACTCTTTCACAACAATTGTTTTAATACTCAATTATTATTTTGATTATTGGATTCTGTGTAAACATAAATGAGGTTTCTGATTGACTAAAACTTGTCATAGAACTCCTCATAACTGCGTAAGTTCATGTTTAGATCTTGTCACTGTTGTGCATCAGAACGGTATTAGGCTGCCGCTGGGAACTTGCTGTGGGGAGGTGAGAAATTGTGTTTTACAGCCCTTCAAAGGGTTGATTATGGAAAATTTAAAAGGGACACATCTACTTAAAAAGGAAGTGGTCACATATATGGGGACAGAAAGGCTGTACTGATGGAAGGAATTTCTTTCAAAGCTTTTCTAAAGGCTGTATTAAATTACAAAAAATTAAATGGTGTATTTTAAAAGCAGCATTAAATGGTTAAAAATATTAAGAAAACCTTTATAACAATAATGGGGCAAAATCCTGGCTGCCAAAAAACAATGGTAGACAAAGTATATGTGGAGGGAAGAAATAGGACTGGATTTTCTTAATGGGGTCACAGGAGGTCAGGGCAGGACTTCTGCTGGTCTTCCCGACTCCAGCCCAGTTTCCTCCTGAGGCATCATCAGTTATGCAGGACGTGTTCCCCACGGCCTGGGGCTGAGCTGAGTCCTTCAATATTGGGCCTTAATGTTGGGAAAGGAGGCCTTCTCGCTCTAATCAACAAATCAGGGGACTTGTCACTGTTACCATAGGGTGTAACACTACACCTCTCTTGGTGGTTCCTGGGGTTGGTAGTTTCAGTGACAGTAAGGAGGGAAGACAGGCGCTGTCATTTACATGCAGCAAGGCAGTGAAGGGACAACTGATGGCTTTATTGGTTGTGGCTGGAGGATAAAACTTGAGATCGGGGCTATACCACCTAATTTTGGATGGCATTGTGGAGGAAAATCCAGCCCATAGGATCTGATAGAGTGGGGTAGTATTCCCTGTTTGAGGACTAGTGAATTATTAAGTGGTGTAAGGAGGCTTTAGCACTCCAGTGCAGTCTTCCCAAAAGACAGCACTGTAACATGGTTGTTAGGAGATGGTGGTCAACCCACAAGATCCTGGGAACAGATGAGGAAGAAGATGGCAAACCTTAAGAAAGTTGACAAGATAAGTTTATCCAATGGTACAATTTTCCAGGTACATACCCCAAGTATGGAAGTCACAAAGTTTTGTTGGGCAACTTGTTACACATTTACTTCTGCTCCCATCCCCTGTACTTTGGAAAATGCAGAAATATGATCACATTTGGCAGCCACGTGATGCTCCTGATGTTAATCAGTAGCAAAGAAAATCAATAGCCAGCTATACTGACCGTAGCATCAGTCAGTTGTTCTGTACAACCGTGAGCAGCACATTGCATGATAGTGCAGATATCCTTATACCGAACTGGTAAGATGTGGAGGCATAAAAGTAGCGTGCACTGGTAACTTTGCCTGTGTGTGTGTGTGTGTGTGTGCGGGCGCGCGCTATTTTAAAAAAATTCTTGTTTATATTATAGAATTTTATAGCACAGAAGGTGGTCATTTGGCCCATTATGCCTATACCAGCTCTCTGAAAGAGCTATCTAATTCGTCCCATTTCCCTGCCCTCTTTCCATACTCTCTTAAATTTTGCTTTTTCAAATATTTATGCACTTCCCTTTTATGGGTTTTGCTTCAATCCCTGTTTCTGGTGGGACATTCCATGTACTGACAACCCTCTGTGTAAAAATATTTTACTTATCTCTCCCTTTGTTCTTTTGGTGATGATCTTAAACTTATGCTGTCTAGTTGCCAACTCACTATTTGTCTTAATGCCTCATAATTCTGAAAACCTCTATCAGATCCCCTCTTACCCTTCTTTGTTCCAATGAAAAGAGACCCAGTTTCTCTAGTCACTCCTCAGAACTGAAACTTCTCATCCCAAATTTTATCTTAGTGAATCTCTTCTGCACTCTTTCCATTGCCTTGTCATCCTTCCCAAAGTAGTGTACCAAAACTTGACAATATTCTAAATGTGACCTAACCAATGAATTGTATAGGTTTAGCATTATCTCTTTGCTTTTGCACTTGATGTCATCTATGAATAAAACCTAAGATTCGTTATGCTTTTTATTTAGTTTTATCAGCTTGCCCTCCCACTTTGAGTATCTGAACTCCAAGTCCATCTACTCCTCTATTCCTTTTAAAATTTGACCATTTAGTGTATATTTCTTCTCCATGTTCTTCCAAAATGTATCATTTCATATTTCTCTGCATTAAATTTATAATTATTTTGTTATTTTCTTTTTGTGCTAATCGACATGAGCAATTTTTGTGCTGGGGAAAGGAACAGCTCCCATTTCAGGCACCCAGTATCAGCATCAAGTAGAGATCAGGAATGGCACAGTTAAAGCAGAGTAAAGCTCCACTTTGGCTGCCCCAAAAATATACCTTTTCTCCAATTTTCAGAAGAGTACCTCCTACTGCATTAGTGTGACATTTTTCCATTTTCCACACAAGCCATCTGGTGGTCTCCCTAAGTAAGGCTCCCAGTTATTGTTGAACTTGAACCGTTTCATGCTGTGGGCACATGAATGTACTGAAGCTGCCCAAACACATTGGACGTAGGGCCCTTACAGCCAACAGACAGAGAGTTTCATCCTATGTGTCTGGACTGAAGTCAAGTGCATGTTCAAGAAGTAAAAAATTTGTTTTTAACCCACTGCACCACCCATTCCCCAGTGTCATCACATCCTAATTGCTGGATCTATGGTTTCCTTTGAAGATTGGTTTTAAATGAATATTCACATAATTAATATTCTCAAATGCATCACACAATAGACTAATTAATACTCATGTTGCCTGCAACTAACAGCTGTATCCAAATTTCTCTATGCTCAGTTCCCACTGAAACCAATCCAAAATCCATGATGGGTTATCGTTTTACATCAGCGTCTATTTAAACATATTTTCTTCCAGTTTTTTGTGCCTATGATGTAAACAGATTAAATTATGAAAACCCATGGGATATGATTTATATCTTACATAGCAATGGTCATAATTCATTGCTCTGAGTTATGCAGTCAGTCCAGCATTGGATATAAATCATATCCCATGGATCTTTGCACACTTTCAACCAGTCTATTTTTTCATCATGGACTAACTCAAGTTTGTTTACAAATTTTTCAGCCAAATTCCTAATTCAAATAAATTCAACAAACAATGCAGTGAACCAGAACTATGAGTCAATAATTATTTTATATATTTTCTATTTAAAACATTGTCCTTCTATATAGGATGTTATGTGAAGTGAACCTTGATCTATATACCAACAGTTTGCATTAATATCTATATAATTGAAAGTCTTGATTCAAGCATGCCTCAAGATTGCACAGGAACGTGTCAGTCGCACTTCAAATTGTCCTTCACATTTGCACCTGACTGGCTCAAACATCAACATCTATTATATATTAAACATGGTGAGTGGTCACAACATTGCACCTGTAGGTGGCATTGGAAGCATAATGTTACGTAACCCATTTAACAAAGCGAGACTCCCCTAATGTTATATGACAAGCTGCTGTACTTTTCAACCACCCTCCTTCAAAAGTCCTAAAGTGCCAATTATCCCTTTCATTTACAATAAATTTTCATCAAATGAAATCAGAAATTCTCCAACCAGCTCAAACCCTGTTAAAAGGGCAAGAAATGAAAATTAACAGTGCCCCCAAAATCATTTTTTGGAAACGGCCAGTACAAAGAACATTCAGCATTGTGTGAGCATTAAAATGGCCGAAACACCAATAAAATGGAAGTGCAGGTGCATCTCTGAAATAGCGAACTGCATGTTTAAAAATCTTACCCTCCAATGTAGAATGGGACTTACTCGAATTCCAACTGAACCATTAGGAAGATGGCACATGGGCTGGCAGCTCCCTACTGTGTTCCTCTCCAACTCCATCCATGGCCATCCTTTGCCCATTATCTCGCAGTCTCTTCTCCTCCACTGTGTAAGACCCCCTGCTCCTAATAGTGAGTTCAATATACGAGTTTGATCTACAATTTAAAGCTGCCTGTGTAGAGCACATTGCCCATTCCCGACCCTGCTTTTTCTGTGATTTTCCTTGGATCTCTTTTCAGAGGCTGGGACTCTGCTCACATTTGATTTCCTGGACTCGTCTGCCATCAGGCTCCTTTGGACTACACTGTCCAAAGGAGCCTGTCTTGGTATGTCTTGGCTGCCCTAACTCCGCTCTGTCACTCAATGTAAGCTGTAACAGGGGGTCTAAGGCCCCCTGTTACAGCTTACAATGCCCAGCTGTTACCTGACGGGCTTCAGAACTGTACACTGCTGGCTTCTCAGCTTCACTCTGCTGCTGTGTTGGTTCCTTTGGCAAAATCTGCTTTGTTTTGGGCTGAATTCCATTTCTCTGCTGGCTTGTGAGCTTTACTGTATCCTCCTCCTTCACCACTCCTTTCTACTGAGAAAGCATGCCCTTTTGGGACTGCCTCTATTCCATTATCTTACTTGTTTCTGTGGGCTCAGTTTCCTGCTCCTCTGCTGGGGTTTTTCACTCTACACTGAGCTAGCTCTGCTCTACCTCTCCTGGTTCCCACCCTGCTCTGAATTCTGATCTCATGCTGTTGAATGATCTCTGCTTTGTTGCTATCCACTTTCTTCCTGTGGCCACTGACTCTGCTCTGCTCCACTTATCCTTCATGACTCCTCTGCTGCACTGGGTAAGACTAACTTCACAAGTTCCTGCTGCTGTTACTGATTTTTTGTGCCCTTCACCTTCCTATAGTTGTTTCTTAGACCAGCTCTCTCATCTGTATCGATCCTATGGATTTACCTTTCACCCTCCTCTGGGTCCCTGGGCTTCACTGTTCCTGGTCCTTGACTTTCACTCCCACTGCTCCTTGCACCTCTGCTCGTATACCAGATCTGCTGGTGTGCACTGCTAACACCCAAGGCCACCAACAACCTCTGCTGGACCACTGAATCAATCTCTGCTGGCTCATGGTTGACTTTCCACTCCTCCTCAGCCCTCTGAGTCCACTGAACAACCTCCAACAATGCACCTGCATATATTCTGCCCCTCAAAAGGCTCCTAGATCTACTTCCCCTCCACAACTATCTCCAAACTTGAACACAGGCTTTTGGACACTCCAAGCTGACTCCACACCTTCTACAACTCGACTTCATTCCACTACAGGGGCTGTGTGTTATCAGAATCACAATGTAAGTCAATGGTTTACAAACTTAGGGGCGAACGACCAGGAGAGCATCAGAAAATTCGAGTCTGGAGGTGACAAATGCATGGATGAGGACCTCTAAGTATTGACAACGGGACCCTTATAAATAATGATATACTCCAGGGATCAATACTTCAGAGACTTTGTCTTAACTTTTGAAATATTTTCAACTGCCCAAAGCAAAACAGTGCTCTTAGCAAAAAAAGTTGTTATTAGTAGGTTTGTCTCAGTGGTAGCACTCTTGCCTCGAAGTTAGAAGGTTCTGGGTTCAAGCCCCATTCCAAGACTTGAGTCTGTAATCTAGGCTAACTTTTCGGTGCAGTAGTGAGGGACTGCTGCATTGACAGAGGTGCTGTCTTTTGGATGAGATGTTAAACAGAGGCCCAGTCTGCCCTCTCAGGTGGATGTAAAAGATCTCTTGGCACTAGTCGAAGAACAGAGGGGAGTTCTCCTGGTTTCCTGGCCAACATTTGTCCCTCAACCAACACCACTAAGAGCAGATTATCTGGTTATTTATTTCATTGCTGTTTGTGGGAGCTTGATATGCGCAAATTGATTCCTTTGTTGTCCTACATTACAACAGTGACTACACTTCACAAAGTAATTCATTGGCTGTAAAGCATTTTTGGAGATCCTGAGGACATAAAGTCGTATTGTAAATACAAGTTCTTTCTTTCTTTACACAGTAACAGAAGCAATGCCCTAATAAGTCAACAACAACAACAACTCGCATTTATATAGCACATTTAACATAGTATAACGTCCCAAAGTGCTTCACAGAAGTTTTATCAGACAAAAATCAACACCAAGACAAAGGAGAAGATATTGGGAGTGATGAATAAATGCTTCATCAAAGAAATGGGTTTTGAGATAGGTCGTAAAGGAGGAGAGGGAAGTGGAGAGATGGAGAGGTTTAGGGAAAGAATTCCAGAGCTTACGGCCTGGACGACTGAAGGCACAGCCGCCAATGGTGGGGCAAAGGGATTTTGAGATGCACGAAGTCAAAGTTGGAGGAACTCAGAGTTTTCAGAAGGTTGTAGGGCTGGAGAAAATTTCAGAGATAGGGAGGGCCGAGGCTAAGAAGGCATTTGAACACGAGAATGAGAATTTTAAACTTGAGGAATCGGGAGCTAATGTAGGTCAACGAGCATTAGGGTGATGGGGAATGGAACTTGTTGCGGGATAGGATACAGGCAGCAAGGTTTTGGATGAGCCGAAGTTTATGCAACAACAACAATTTGCATTTATATAGCACCTTTAACCTAGTAAAATGTCCAAAAGGGCGAAGGTAGGGAGGCCGGCCAGGAGAGCTTTGGAAAAGTTGAATCTGGAGGTAACAAAGGCATGGATGAGAATTTTGGCACCAGATGTGCTGAGGCAGGGGTGGAGACGGGTGATGTTCCAGACGTTGAAGTAGGTAGTCTTTGTGATGGAGGGGATATGGCGTTGGAAACTCAGCTCAGGGTTGAATAGGATGCAGAGGTTGTGAAGTCTGGTTCACCCTGACACAATGGCCCAGAAATCAGTGGAAAGGATGTGAAATTTGTGGCAGGGGGGGCTGAAAACAATGGCTATAGTCGTCCCGATGTTTAATTGAAGGAAATTGCAGCTCATCCAGGATATTGGACAAGCAGTCTGGCAGTTCAGGGATTGAGACAGCTGGTGGAGATGTAGAGCTGAGTACCATCAGTACATGTGGAACTTGACCCCATGTCTTCAGATGATGTTGCCAAGGGGCAGCATGTAGAAGAGCAAGGGGCCCCGGATAGCCTCTTGGAGGGGCTCCAGACCTAACAGTGTTTGGGCAAGTAGTGAAGCCATTGCTTGAAATGCTGTGGCTACAGTTAGATAGATAAGAGTGGAGCCAAACAAACTAGGGCAATCCCACTGAACTGGACAATGAAGGAGAGGCATTAGAGGAGGATAGTTTGATTGACCATGTCAAAGGCTGCAGAGAGGTTGAGAAGGACGAGGAAGGGTACTGCACTACGGTCAGTCACAGAGAATGTCATTTGTGACTTTGATTAGGGTTGTTTTAGTGCTGTGGCAGGGGTGGAAACCTGATTGGAAAGATTCAAACATGGAGTTGAGTTGCAGGAAAGATATGCATGGATTTAAGAGGCAACAACACATTCAAGAACTTTAGAGAAGAAAGGGAGTTTGGAGATGGAGCTGTAATTTCCAAGTTCAGCTGGATAGGTTTTTTTGAGGAAGAGGGTGATGATGGTGGTTTTGAAAGGAAGGAGGGCAATACCTGAGGAGAGGGAGCCATTTACAAAATCAGCTAGCATGGGGGGACAAGAAGGGAAGTTGGGTAGTCAGCAGTTTAATGGGAATAGAGTCGAGAGCAGGAAGTGGGTCTCATGGACAAGATCAGCTTGGAGAATGCATGAGGGGAAATGGGAGAGAAATTAGAAAATAATGCAAGTTCAGGGCTAGGGCAGGGAGGAATTTGTAACCTTGGCAGAGGTTTGGCTTGGTTGACAAGGGGAAGGAGGGGTGTGACAGAGGCAGATGAACGAATGGTCTCAATCTTAATAACAAAGAAGTCCATGAGCTCCTTGCACTTGTTGTTGGAAGTGAGGCTGGAGGGAGCAGGCAGAGGGGTTTAAGGAGATGTTTAGTAATGGGGATTATCTTTGCTTTGCAGGATGATCCAGGAGTAGTAAACATTTTGGCAGAGGAGAGCAAGGCCCAATAGTGCTTGATGTGGTCCAATCAGATCTGGTGATACATGGTTAAACCAGTTGTGCGTCATATACATTGAAGTCTGCAGAAAATACAAATAAAATGAAGAATACACAATTTACAAGACATGGTACTTGCAATGAGTGGGCAGAAATCTGATAATTCTGTGACTCTCTTGAGTCTGTGGATACCAGTTTCAAAACCTATGATGTATGTGTGTTCTTGGAATGGAATACCCTCATTTTTACTCTGCCTGCTTGTTCACAGCATCACAGCATCTTAAGATAGATATTGATGAGGAAGAGCATTGGATGGGTCACCTTCAAGACTGTCGCTGAATGCCAGAAGTTTCTTCAGGTCTTCAAGGAGAAAGGGAGCAAAGGACCGCTGGCGATTCCCACTGCGGAGCCACTGTTCACCCTCCCAACGCAGAGGAACCAGAAGCTGGTCGTATACATGTACAACCCACATGTTCCCGTCATCGATGTGCTGACGTTCCTCACTAGATATGTCAACGGGGCTGAGAACAGCGTTGCGTCAACGACCAGTTTGGGATCTGGACCAATAAGAGGGACGTCATGGCAACGTTGAGAGTAGACGTCCACGGCAACATCCTCCACCCCCCATACTGCTTTTCCATCGGAGGAAGTTGAGGGTACATCATGTACGTGGGACAACCCAGAGTCTGTCGCACCTGCAGCAAATCTGGCCACGTGGCGGCCTCCTGCAAGCAACCGTCTGCAAGAACTGCAAGCAGGAAGGGTACCAGAGTAAGGACTGCAAGGAGAGCAAGTGCTGCAACCTGTGTGGGGGGTGGCCATCTCTACAGGGCCTACCCCAAACACAGCTTCAGCTACGCCCAGGTGGCCAAGAGCAAGACAGCGGAGGAGAAGGGGCAACAAGCAAAGCTGCCCCAAAGAAGGCCAAGAACCCTCGCCCCGCCGCGACCCCCTCTGAGAAGACCCCAACTCAGGAAGACAAGGAGCGAGAAAAGGGTCAAGCGGAAAACTGCCAAACCCCGACACCCAGCTCCGAACCTCCCCACCAGCCGACAGAGACAACGGAAGAGGAGGCAGCAGAGGAAGAATGGCAGCTTGTGACCAGGAAGAACAGAAAGAGGAAAGCAGAGTAAAGAAAACGAGCTCCTGCCGACACTGCAACCAGGAGCAAAGGAGCGCTCGAGTCACAGTCATACTACAGCGACTACCCCACGTCTGACGAGGAGGAACAACAGGATCGAAGCAGTCAGGCTTCCCATCGAAATTGTCAAAACATTCAAGGCGACGGCGATGCGATCGACACCCCCGATCTCCAGAACACTGAGAGTGACAACGCCTCCAGTACCCTCCAGCTCCGGAACGCCGGGAGCAGCGAAGTGCCCAGCGCACACCAGCTCCGGGACGCCGGGAGCAGCACCGCAGAAGGCGAAGACCAGCTCCGGGACGCCGGGAGCAGCACCGCAGAAGGCGAAGACCAGCTCCGGGACGCCGGGAGCAGCACCGCAGAAGGCGAAGACCAGCTCCGGGACGCCGGGAGAAGCACCGCAGAAGGTAAAGTCCAGCTCCGGGACGCCGGGAGCAGCACCGCAGAAGGTAAAGTCCAGCTCCGGGACGCCGGGAGCAGCACCGCAGAAGGCGAAGACCAGCTCCGGGACGCCGGGAGCAGCACCGCAGAAGGCGAAGACCAGCTCCGGGACGCCGGGAGCAGCACCGCAGAAGGCGAAGACCAGCTCCGGGACGCCGGGAGCAGCACCGCAGAAGGCGAAGACCAGCTCCGGGACGCCGGGAGCAGCACCGCAGAAGGCGAAGACCAGCTCCGGGACGCCGGGAGCAGCACCGCAGAAGGCGAAGACCAGCTCCGGGACGCCGGGAGCAGCACCGCAGAAGGCGAAGACCAGCTCCGGGACGCCGGGAGCAGCACCGCAGAAGGCGAAGACCAGCTCCGGGACGCCAAGAGCAGCAACAACCAGGAGCCCCAGCCGATCAAGGATTGGACGGGCTCTCCACCCGACACCACGCCACTGATGTCACCCCGGTGGAACAACGACCCCTGTCTGAGGCAGAACAGGACGCATACCACAGCTCAGGGAGCGTGGAACAGTTTGCATAGATCACCTGGATGCAGGGACATGGCCAAGAGCTGGAAACAGCAAACAGACTGTCCGGTGAGACTTTAAACTGTTGTTAAAATGGGTCTGAAAGTCGCTTCCATTAACGTGCGTAGCATTAAATGCACTACGTGATGTGTGTCGACCTTGGACTACCTCGCCAAGGTCAAGAGCGACCTGCTGTTCTTGCAGGAGTGTGGACTGCCGCACCTCAGCAATTACCGGCAATGGTCGCAGCGGTGGGTCCACGGGCCATCGATCTGGTCGGGAGGCAATGATTGCCGTGCCTCCAGCCTGGAGATTCTGCTGCGGGGAGGCAACTTCACCATCACCGAAGTAAAGGAGGTGGTGGGGGGTCGTCTCCTCATAGCAGATGTACTGTACAAAAATGCTCCGCTCCGGCTGATCAACCTGAATGCCCCGACTCTAAAGAACGAGCGGCTGGCCGTCATCCAGCAGCTCCCACTGCTGCTGGCAACATCCAGGCCGGTCATTCTTGGCGGTGACTTCAGCTGCATCATTGATGCAGCTTGACGATCCTGCAGAGCCAACAGCAAACTGGATGCCACGTCCAAACTCCTGAAGGAAGCGTTGAAAAAGGCCTAGCTGTGCGACGTCTTCGGCAATCCTGCAGACAGAGCGGCGCGTCAATACACCTGGTCCAGACCAGATGGGTCCGTCCGTTCCAGGTTAGACTTTCTGTTTCCGTCCCCAACTCTCAAGATCAGATCCACCAAGGTCACACCAGTGTTCATCTCTGATCACTGCCTCCTCCTGGCTGACTGTCACCTACAGGACGACCAGAGAGTGGGCAGGGGGATATGGAAGCTGAACCTGAAACTGTTGACCCTGGGAAACATTGAGGAACTAAAGAGGGATTACAAAGGTTCTTCATCCTCAAAGGAGAACCGTAAAACCCCTCTTTGATTCCCCAGTGCACTGGTGGGAAGCCATCAAGGCAAACATCAAGAGGTTCTTCATCCTCAAAAAAGTGTTCAGAAGGCGAGAGAGAGGCAGTGGAAAATGTCCCGACTCCAGAAAAGCATGCAGAATCTGCTGCTGCTGCAGTCGATGGGGATCGATGTTGGGGAGGAACTCAGAGAGGTGAAGGGCCAGCAAGCCTTGCTCTTTGCCTCCGAGATCTCCAAGATCATCTTCTGGTCCCGAGTCCGCTCCGTGGAGCAGGCCGAGACGTGCTCGCGTTTCTTCTTCCAAAAGGTGCAGAGAGAGAGCTCTGTGATCAGCAGCCTGATGGAAGAGGACGGCTCGATCACGTCCTCACAGCCCAACAGTTCTACAAATCCTTTTATGCCAGACTGTACGACATGAAGCCCACAGACAGCACGGCCTCCCAATCCTTCTTGTTGTCTATCACTGAGGTTCTAGACGACAGCAAGTGGGAGAGTCTGGATCACCCACTAACTCTGGACGAACTCACAAAGGCCGTCTGGTCCTTTGAGAAGAGCAAGACTCCCGGAAGCGACGGCTTACCAGTGGAGTTGTATTCGGCTCTATGGGACTGGATAGGCCCAGACCTGCTGCAAGTACAGGCGGTACGCTTCTGACAGGCAACACATCAGACTCCATAAGGAAAGGCATCATCACCCTCATCGACAAACAGGAGGGGGAGAAGGAAGAACTCAAAAATTGCCAACCCATCTCACTACTTAATATGGACTACAAAATTCTGTCCAAGGTCATAGTCAACGGGTCAAGTCAGTCCTGGAGGTGGTGATCCACCTGGATCAGACCTGTGCTGTACCCGGCAGGAAGATCTCTGATAGCCCAGTGCTACTCAGGGATACGATCGCCTACGTACAGGACAGGGGGATGAACACCTGCCTGATCAGCCTGGACCAGGAGAAAGCCTTTCACAGATAGACGATGGATGTGCTCTCCAAAGTGGGGTTTGGGGAGGGAATCCACAATTGGAGCCAACTGCTCTACACAGACATCAGTAGCGCACTTTCAATCAATGGGTGGGAATTGGAAAGCTTTCCGATCAAATTTGGAGTCAGGCAGGGCTGTCCTCTCTCCTCCGTCTTGTTCGTGTGTTGCATCAAGCCCATTGCCGAGTCCACAAGGAGGGATGCGGACATAAGAGGGGTGACGATCCTAGGCAGCGGAGGCACTCAGGTCAAGGCCTCCCTGTACATGGATGACGTCGCCGTCTTCTGCTCAGATCAGCTGTCGGTCCACAGATTGATGAGCATCTGTGACCATTTCGAACTGGCATCGGGGGAAGAGTAAATTACAGCAAGAGCGAGGCCATGTTCTTTGGGAACTGGACCGACCGATCCTTTGTCCCCTTCACCGTCAGCTCGGATTACCTGAAGGTGCTGGGGATCTGGTTCGGGGCTGGGGCATGCACCAAAAACTGGGAGGAGCGTATTTCTAAGTGAAGCAGAAGCTGGGACTGTGGGATCGATGATCCCTCTCAATCGTGGGCAAGAACCTGGTCATCAGGTGCAAGGTGCTCTCGGTGTTGCTGTACGTGGCGCAGGTCTGGCCCATACCTCACTTCTGCGCCGCGACAGTCACCTAAGCCATCTTCCACTTTATCTGGAGATCAAAAATGGACCGTGTCCGCAGGGACACAATGTACAAATATCCAGAGAAAGGGAAGAAAAACGTGCCCAACGTGGCCCTCATCCTGCTGGCAATCTTCATGTGCGGCTGCATCAAGCTGTGCGTAGATCCTCGGTACGCAAACACAAAGTGTCACTAGGTGCTGAGGTTCTACCTGTCCCAGTATTGTAAAGGATGAGCCTGGCCATGCTGCCATGGAACGCTCCATCCAGTTGGACCGTTCCACCCCACCTGTCCTTCGTGGAAAAGTTTGTGCAGAAAAACACCTTTGACCACAAGGTGATCAGCAAGTGGTCCGCACGTAACATCCTTGAGACCCTGCGGGAAAAGGAGATGGTGGATCCTGTTGGTTGGTACCTCGAGCAGACTGTCAAAGTCATTTGGCAGAATGCCTCATCGCCAGAGCTGTCAAACAAGCACCAAGATGTAGCTTGGCTGGTGGCGAGAAGGGCCCTTCCCATCAGATCCTTCATGCATTCCCGGAGTCTCAGCGCCACCGTGCGCTGTCCCCGAGGAGGCTGCATTGGTGACGAGACCGTCACCCATCTCCTTCTGGAATGTGCCTTTGCAAAGAAGGTCTAGAGATGCTGTGGCATCTGTCCAGGTTCGTCATGAGCAGTTCCTTAACACAGCTCTATGGGCTGTTCCCAGTGACGCACACCGAGACAGACATCAACTGCTGCTGGAAGACCATCAACTCGGTGAAAGACGCCCTTTGGTCTGCCCAAAACTTACTGGTCTTCCAGTGCAAGGAGCTGTCCTCGACAGAGTGTTGCAGACTGGCACATTCCAAGGTCCAGGACTACGTGCTCAGGGACGCACTGAAGCTGCGTGCTGCCGCTGCAAAGGCTCTGTGGGGAAAGGCTACCATTTAGAGCCCTCCTGCCATTGTATACCGAGGGGCTGAAATCAGGGAAAAACCACCTCCGGCAGAATGTAACATTCAAATTGATGGAATGGAATGTACCTGTAATCAATAAGCTGTATTGATTGTAAGGCACCCGAGAATGTCATGAACTGTAATTATGTATGATGTGTAACTCTATTGTTGGAATCATATTTGAACTGTACTTTATGTATCTTGCAAATTGTATAATCTGTATTGTGTACGTTTGAAATGTGATATGACATCTGTATTGTATTGTTGCAAATTTTATGAATAAACTGTATTTTTTGAAAAAAAATTGGATGGGTCCGACATCCAACCAGAAAGAACCTCCAGTCATCCCGTCACATCATCTTACTATATTTTAAATGGTTTCAAGGATTTTGCCTCCAAATCGACCTGGAAATTACATTTTGCATTAAGACTTCAATACTCAATTTACCTTTGGTTTAAGCATTTCTTTCCTGTCTCAACGATACTCTTCGACAGCGTATGGTGGTGGCTAACCTCGTCTGGAAAATCAGAAGCTCATTTTCTCCCCTGGGAGTGCGGGGCGGAGGGTTGGCGTGAACTTTAAGTTTACTGTAGCTCAATTCGAACCCAAAACTGAAACATCCCGGAACATCAACCCTCAGCCCATCACGCAAAAGCCGATGTCTATAAATGTTGTGGGTGGAAATTCAACTTAAGATTCAAGTGTTAAATATCCAATTGTATTTGTCTTTTTAAAAAATATATACATTAAGTGTATATCTCATTGTTTTCTTTTGCTTAGTTAATGAAGATGGGCTAGGGGTAAGTGGCAGTGTACAGCGCTTCCTAGTGTGTACATCAAGCAGTGCAGCGAGAGCTAAAGAATTAAACAGGCCTGTGATTCATGGATTCGCTGTTTTACGAAATCGTAGACTTCTTTCAGAGAATAACCAACATTTATTTTTTGTGATCCACTAAAATACAATTCGAACATTAAGCTGTAATTATACACTTCTGAAAATCAACAGTACGGTTCCAGAGCGGCTGCACTGATACCAAGACATTTTTTTGAAAAGTGTTCCCCTGTTGGAATTTTTGAACATTAACTGTTTCATCCATTATATCGATATAATGTTTAGGTGAAATTGAGTGGAATCTATTTACTGCACTATATATTTCTGGAGCTCTCCAGCTTCTCTAATATATTCAAGGAAAATTGTCAAGCAGAGGGACAGTGCAGGCTAGGGAATTGAACACTGATGAACCCGACACAATTCAAGAGGTTTAGAATGAAGTGATGTGCAGGCATACAGATTTATAAAATATCTATGAAATTGGAACTGTGCGCTTAGATTGTATCGTTTGCTTTTTGGGAGAGAGAGGAAAGAGCAATTTGTTTCTATTTCTTAAAGTGAAGTCCCTAATTGAAGTATTTGCTTTAGTCGGCGTGTAAGCAAAAAAGTAGTCTTTGACGGACTTAGCTATATTATGTTCAAATCGATCCAACTCATAAATCGTACGCTTGCGATATTTTTCTACTATTAATTAAATTACACAACGGCCGTAATCACCTGGTCAGATTTGAGGATTTACTTCAGATCGTCGCATTCAACGCTGTTGTTAAGGTGTTATAAATGAGCTATCCCATACTTAATGGTCATCAAATGCAACGTGGAGAATTGCTCTCGTCTAATGAACTACGCTTCATACCTTTTTTTGTTGTATTGGTCTTTCGGAGGGAAAAAGAAAGTTGCAATGTTGAAAAAAGCATAGCCAAATCGTTAGTCTCTGCTTTGATCTTAGGTATCCAAACCTTCTTGGCAAGTGGTTTAAACAGAACTCATAAAGTCTACTTTGGGATGAGACTGAAATAACTTTTTATTTTCTTATGAGCACCCTGCTGACTTAGGAAAATAAGCCTTAATACCCACTCAGGCATTTAATGTGGATGTTAAATCATTTGTGATTACTAATGTATTAACGCTTTGTCATTGCCAAGCTCTCATTTTCCATCAGAGTAATCCTAATTGATTTAAATGGTCTGTTTCGCCTTGCTGCATGCATGATCACGTCGTAAGTGGTCGTTACGACAATTTTAATTGTCATTGTTTTTTTCTAAGTAAGAAATCTCTCATCCTCGAGCAGTACAAATAATCCTTTTAATCCAGAAATACACAAACATATTTTTCTTCCGGATGCTACACCGGGTTTCTCGTGTGTGTTTTGGTCTCCTGTCTTAATTTATGCAAAATTAATTGATATATCTTTTATAATTGATGTGCTGTAAAATTAATGAGTAATTTATGTAATTAGTCAATTAAGGATAATTCCAGCATATGTTCAATATGCCCAGAAGGTGTACTTTACAAGTAGTTATTTGTCCAAGATTCTGATGTTGAGAAAACTACCTAATTAATTTTTTATGCATATCAGCTTTGTATCTATTTAACAGCTCCCTTTGTGATAGCAGATTTAATATTTATCTTTCTAACATGTCTGGGAGAAGGTACAGGGTGGATTAGCCTCATGGTAGGTTTAAAATACCCCCAATATCTAACTCTAACCTACATCTGCTTGAAGCACTTACAGCTGATCTTTTTACCATAATATTTACAGCAGGACTGCTGTCAAGGACATAATAAATAACCATTATTTTAAAAATATTTAAGCACAAAAGAAGACCATTTTGGTCATTTTAACATCCCTGCTGTACCATAATGACCCTTAAAAGGTGCCTTAGAGGACTTCAGGGCTTCAGAGGCGTAATGAGATAGATCTGTTGGCTAATTAATTGACACTGTTTTGAATATTCATATTTAATATAGCCAGTAAGCTCTTAATTACATTGTTGGACTTTTCTCCAAGGATAGTAAATCACCAAAGACTTAATTAATGTAATGTATTCCAGATATATCTGGCTGAAAGGAAGACATTTGCTGTCAAGAGTTGCACCGTGACACCTGGCTGGTGATGAACAGAGGGTAGGTTTGTGACTGAATTATTGTTCAACCTGGAACTGAAGAAAGTTGGTGTTCTATTGATGCATTCAGATAGGTCTGAGACAGTCCTGCTTCTGTGTTAAACAATGGAGCAAACTTAAAAAGGCAGCTTTTGGATTGGATGAAGAGTAACCATTTTGTTGACCTACATATATCTATAGCCATGTGTTTATCAATATATACAAAGAAAAGGTATATAACATTCACACATTAGCTGCTCCTATGGCATCATATAACTTATTGCAATTCTTCCAACCAACCTATTCCGATGTCCAATTTTCATTCATTGTTAAGGAATAATCTCTCTCCTCATAATATTTAGTTTTTTTTTAGTTTGTTCAATCTTGCATAAAATCTAAGGTATGCTAAATTAATCTGGTTAAAGATGTTGACAAGCATTCATTACAGAGATCACTTTCATTGTTCTTTCGTGCCACATAATGCTTTCTAAGTATCATATATTGTGCTAATATCTGCAATTTTCATTTAGAATGTTTCTGTTGAGGAATCGTTATGCTCTATTTAAACAAATTACCAGTTGGAATTCCACCAGTTGTATTAGAGTTTTATTTAAACATCTGTATGTTGGAACAGGTACTTATTTACTTTGCTGATTCTGCTAATCTGTTCCTGATTTTTTTTAAATATGGGTATGAAGGCGGCACGGGGAAATATATAGGGAACTTATTGATATAACTCTGTCTGTTCCATTCTATACATTACAGATGAGTTTTTAAACTGGAGTCGTGTTTATTTTTTGACGCATGTCTGATGAACTTTGTAGTCTGTCGTTTCTGAAATTTTTGGAAAGTAATGTTCATAGTTAACATAAGCTTAAGGAGTAAATTAAGTTCTGAAGACTAAATATGGTGCCTAATATGAATGTAATTAAGCACATTTTGATTTAAACTCATAGTTTCAGACTTATCTAGTGCACCTAAATTGCATACGTAAAATCTGTTGCAATTTATAGCGTGTTCCAATTATCAGGAGGAAATATTATCTGTTTAATCACAATGATATGTGTGTGGCAAGAATGCCAATTGCTGTAATTTAATTTTATCCTGTAACTCCAAATCTTGCATCAGAGGACCTGGTGCTAACAGATAAAAACTTGATACACACAATCTGTACGATGATTGACTGCCTGTAGACAAGCAGGTATTACATTCCTTGACATTATGACAGAGACTCATGCTTATTATGGCTAGTTTCAAATGAGAATACAAATCTGGAGGGGCTTTTCAATCATTTAACAGATACATGTTACATTTTGAATATTCTAATTCCATCAGATTGGTTAATTATAGTTTAAAGTCTGAAATCAACTATCTTCTCATGATTGCAGATAAAGTGGCTCCCAAAAACAACCATTCAATCTGGAGCTTACAGTTCACTTCCTAGCACATTGAGTGAATCTTCTCCACAACAATTTGTTCCCCAGAACAGACTCAATGTTCTACCATGGGAAAGCAAAATTTGTGGAAAGATAAAAACTACTGATTAACAGGGATGTTATTAATGTTTCATTCCACAATAACTTGTCCACAACAGGTCTCTACAGAACTGGTTTTGAAAGTCTTCTATTGTGAGGGCATGTTATAAATACATTTAGGTAGTCATAAACAGTAGGAAATATTGTATTTACATCGAATCTACAGCACAGAAACAGTCCATTCAGCCCAACTATTTTATGCCAGCGTTTAAGCTCTTCACGAGCCTTCTCCCTCCCTACTTCATCTATCCCTATCAGGATACCCTTCTATTCCTTTCTCTCCCATGTTCTTAACTAGCTTCCCCTTAAATGCATCTATGCTATTTGCCTCCACTACTCCTTGAGGTAGCATGTTACACATTCCAACCACTCTTTGGGTAAAGAAGTGTTTCCTGAATTCCCTATTGGATTTATTAGTGTAAGGAATCTTACAACACCAGGTTATAGTCCAACTGTTTTATTTGAAAATCACAAGCTTTCGGAGGCTTTCTCCTTCGTCAGGTGAGCGAGCGAGCGAGTCAGGTCATACTCGCTCACCTGACGAAGGAGAAAGCCTCTGAAAGCTTGTGATTTTCAAATAAAACAGTTGGACTATAACCTGGTGTTGTAAGATTCTTTACATTTGTCAACCCCAGTCCATCACCGGCATCTCCACATCATGGATTTATTAGTGACTAATTTATATTTATGACTTCTAGCTTTGGACTCCCGCACAAGTGGGAAAATTTTCTCTATGTCTACACTATCAAACCCTGTCATTATCTTAAAGACCTCTATCAGGTCACCCCTCAGCCTTCTCTTTTCTAGAGAAAAGGGCCCCAAACTGTTCAGCCTTTCCTGATAAGGATATCCTCTCAGTTCTGGTATCATTCTTGTGAATCTTTTTTGCACCCTCTCCAATGCCTCTATATCCTTTTTATAATATGGAGACCAGGGGACCAATTTTCGGGTGACAGATCAGGTGCGTTGGGGCCGGGGCGGGGGGGCTCTGAAAATTGCTAAGATGTCGAGCGGGTTCAGAGCCCGGCTCCAACCCATTGACTTCTGGGTTCCCCAATGATGCGTGCAGGTGTGGGTGCGCCTCCCAAATGCAGGAGTCCCACCAGCAATTAAAGCCAGCGGGATGATCATTTGCATTGTTTGTCCGATAGTTGAGGTACTTGAACTACTTGATTGAATAGATATTTTGGCAAGGGTGCGATTTTGAAGGATCCTCAGTGTGTTTCCCGTGCTGTGGGAAACACTCCCTGTTGTAACAGACGTGTTTCAGCCAGCAGCCAATGGGAGATGCAAATGCTTATTTGACAGGTGGGGAGAAAACACATTTATTGCAGCAGGGCACTCTGTCACTTCAGACAAGGTTTTGGCTGCAAGACCTTTGTGTTTTCACTCAAAATTCTTACTTTCCACCCAAACTGTGCAAACATGTTTCACTACTTTGCGGATCCCCTCAAACTGACACCGTCAGGATTGGGGGGGGGCGCGATGGCTGCATTCACCACTACATCCGAGGACGAGCAACATCACCAGCCTCACAAGGCACAGCGTGCACTTCCGCCATTTGCAGCTCCACAACACAGTGCTGCGCCACAGGCTCCTGCACAAAAGTACAGACGGCAACCAACAGAGAGAGCAACGTCGCAGGAGGCACTAACCTCGCCACAGGGTCTACAGACAGAGGCTCAGCTTCCTGGACCTCTCTGAGGAACGGTGCGTACAGAGGCTCAGAGTCAGTCGCCATGTAGTCGCAGACATCTGCAACCTCCTTCATGCCGAGCTGCTCCCGGCTGGGCCGAGCAGCATCTCCTTACCTGTCGCTGTCAAAGTCACTACTGCCCTCAACTTCTTCACCTCCGGAGCATTCCAGGGTGCCACCGGGGATATTGCCAGTGTCTCTCAGTCGTCTGCATACAAGTGCATAAGGCACCGACAGCTTGTTTCACAGGGCCTCACACTACGTCAACTTCCCCATGGAAGGAGGGGGCAGTGGGATTCCACGCTGTGGCCGGCTTCCCACGGGTGCAGGGTGTAATCGATTGCACCCATATAGCAATACGAGCACCTCCACATGAGCTAGGACTGTTCATCGACAGGAACGGCTATCACTCCATCAACACTCAGCTCGTTTGTGACCACCGCAAGAGATTCCTTCACATGTGCGCTAGATACACTGGCAGTTGCCACGATTCCTTCATCCTCCGGGAGTCCAACATCCCGCCCCTCTTTCACACACCGAACACCCGTAAGGGCTGGCTCCTTGGGGACAAGGGATACCCCCTGCACATGTGGCTCATGACACCTCTGAGGAACCCCACCACCGAGCAATAGCGTCGATATAACGACAGCCACATCGCTACCAGGTCTACAATTGAGCAGGCTATAGGGCACCAGACAGAGTGGGACGCATTATAGTCATGGCACAACAGAGAGGGGTACTGCTTGAGGAGGCCCCATCCACATCTGCCACCCACATTGAGCAGGAGGAGGAGCGGCTCACCTGACTGCTTGTGAGGCCAGGGAGTAACTGATATGTGAATGGTTCTCCTAACATCAGACAGCGTGAAGAGTCCAGTCCTCACACCACCTGGATAGAGCAGAGCCCACGCCAGCCTCCCCTACTCCCTGCACAAAACAGTCCTGCAACTGCACATACACCCACTGTAGAGTGACCCAATGGGTGGCATCAAGTGTGGCCGCTCATGGTGAACCTCATGAAAGGGCCTTATTACGGAAGCCAGTCAAGCATGGCCAAGACGTAGCAGTAATGGTGACAATAGTAATGTTTAATGTGAGTTTAACAAAAAGCAAATATAAATTAAAAAACATGAACAACCATCAAACACCCTTGTGCATCCCCTTCGCGCTTACGAAACCTTCGCCTTTCACTTCCGACTACTTCTACGTGGTGCATCCTCTATGGCTGCAGCAGAGGTAGTGGCAGGTTGCTCTTGTTCATACCCTGACCGATTAGCTGCTTTGGGCCTATGCCCTCTGGGTTTTGGTGCCCGTGAGGGCCCCTCCAAAGACTGCTTCTCCTGCACCTGTGCAGGGGCAGACTCGGCCACCTGGAGAGGAGGCAGCATTGCGGGTACTGGTTGAGAGGGGGGCAACGGGTGCGACATGGGAGTGCTTTGAGTTGTGTCCCCACTTTCATGTCCCCTTTTGCCATCATCCCTCCCCTGGGCCAGGGCCACATCACTCCTACCACTCTGCTGGACAACAGTTTGGAGGACATGTGTGAAGCCTTGTAAGGCCAGTGCTCGTGTATCTGCCTTGCTGTTTAAGGTGGCAGAAAGTTGTTCACCCTGAGTCCGAAAGGTAGTTGTCATTTGTGAGTCATGCTTGAAGCTCCATGGAGGCTAGCCTTCCCTCCATCGCTGACATTCCCGCACTTGCGATACTATCCCAGAGATGCCCTCACGTCCCTGTGACAGTATCTCAGAGATTCCCTCCCGTACCTGTGCCATCATTCCACTCATGCAGGAGTTGGACTCCTCCAATCTCTGCGCTATTGTGGAGAGTGCGCGTGGCAAATGTTCCAGCACCTCGCAAATGTGCTGCTGCCCCTCGATCATTCTCCTTTTAAAGGGTGGCCCCCAGGGTTCAGCATCTGTGTCCAGCTGAGCAGAGCCTGGAGAGGAGCGCTCACACCGATGCGGACTCTCCACAGTTGCCCCTGCTCGTGCTCGTGCTCACACGTGTGGGTAACTCACCATGTGCGACCCCAACTAACTGCGGACTAGGACCCACTGAGGTGTATGTATCTGCGCTGGTGGATGGCTCGCTCAGATGTGACGGTGCACCCTCAGAGGCCGGCAGGTCCTCTGAGGAATCGCCCTCTGAAGTCACAGCGGTTGCTGAAGGCCCTGTAAGAGAACAGAAGGCAATATTAAGCATGATCACAGATGTGTCATGTTGCGATGAACGTACTGAGATGCTGAAGATGGCAAGGCATGTTAATATCAATTCATATTGTGTGTGCAGAATGTTAAAGTTCTGTCACCAGACGTTTGTCGGGTTCCAGTCTCGGCGTCCCCGACAGACAGGCATTCGAGGGTGCGGCTCAACTCCAGCACCTGGTGGTCATGGAAAAGGACAGGGAGGGGCCGGAAATAAAGGTTCTAAATTGGGGGAAGGCCGATTTTAATAGGATAAGGCAGGATCTGGCCAAAATGGACTGGGATCAGCTGCTTGTAGGAAAATCCGCATCGGAGCAATGGGAGTCTTTCAGAAGGGAGATTGAGACCATACAATGGCAACATGTTCCCGTAAAGGTCAAGGGTGGTTCCAAGAACTCCAGGGAACCTTGGATGTCAGGGGATATACGAGAATGGATTAGGAAAAAAAGGAGGGCTTTTGGCAGATACAAAAGGCTAAAGACGGAGGAAGCCCTAGAGGAGTACAAAAAGTGCAGGGGGATACTTAAAAAAGAAATTAGGAGATCAAGGAGGGGCCATGAAATAACACTGGCGAGCAAAATAAAGGAAAATCCTAAGATGTTTTATAAGTATATTAAGGGTAAGAGGATGACTAGGGAAAAAATAGGGCCCATTAGGGACAAAAATGGCAATCTGTGTGTGGAGCCGGCAGATGTAGGAGGGGTTCTAAATGAATTTTTTGCATCTGTTTTCACTATGGAGAAGGACGATGTAGACATAGAAATACGGCAGGGGGACTGTGATATACTCGAACATATTAACATCGAGCGGGAGGAGGTATTGGCGGTTTTAGCAGGCCTAAAAATGGATAAATCCCCAGGCCCGGACGAAATGTATCCCAGGCTACTGTGTGAGGCAAAGGAGGAGATTGCGGGGGCTCTGACACATATATTCTGAACCTCTCTGGCCACAGGGGATGTGCCAGAGGACTGGAGAACCGCTAATGTAATACCATTATTCAAGAAGGGGAGTAGGGAAAAACCGGGGAACTACAGGCCAGTGAGCCTAACATCAGTGGTAGGAAAATTATTGGAAAAAATTCTGAAGGACAAAATTAGTCTCCACTTGGAGAAGCAAGGATTAATCAGGGATAGTCAACATGGCTTTGTCAAGGGAAGATCATGTCTGACTAATTTGATTGAATTTTTTGAGGGGGTGACTAGGCGTGTGGATGAGGGTAACGCAGTGGATGTGGTATACATGGATTTCAGTAAGGCCTTCGATAAAGTCCCCCACAGGAGACTGGTCAAGAAGGTACGAGCCCATGGAATCCAGGGTGCCTTGGCACTTTGGATACAAAACTGGCTTAGTGGCAGAAGGCAGAGGGTGATGGTGGAAGGTTGTTTTTGTGACTGGAAGCCTGTGGCCAGTGGGGTACCACAGGGATCGGTGCTGGGTCCCTTGCTGTTTGTGGTCTACATTAACGACTTGGATATGAATGTAAAAGGTATGATCAGTAAGTTCGCTGATGATACAAAGATTGGTAGGGTGGTAAATAGTGAGGAGGATAGCCTCAGTCTGCAGGACGATATAGATGGGTTGGTCAGATGGGCGGAACAGTGGCAAATGGAATTTAACCCGGAAAAGTGCGAGGTGATGCACTTTGGAGGGACTAACAAGGCAAGGGAATACACAATGAATGGGAGGACCCTAGGCAAGACAGAGGGTCAGAGGGATCTTGGTGTGCAAGTTCACAGATCCCTGAAGGCGGCGGAACAGGTAGATAAGGTGGTAAAGAAGGCATATGGGATACTTGCCTTTATTAGCCGAGGCATAGAATATAAGAGCAAGGAGGTTATGATGGAGCTGTATAAAACACTGGTTAGGCCACAGCTGGAGTACTGTGTGCAGTTCTGGTCGCCACACTACAGGAAGGATGTGATCACTTTGGAGAGGGTGCAGAGGAGATTCACCAGGATGTTACCAGGGCTGGAGCGCTTCAGCTATGAAGAGAGACTGGGAAGATTGGGTTTGTTTTCCTTGGAGCAGAGGAGGCTGAGGGGGGACATGATTGAGGTGTACAAAATTATGAGGGGCACAGATAGGATGGATACTAAGGAGCTTTTTCCCTTCGTTGAGGGTTCTATAACAAGGGGACATAGATTCAAGGTAAAAGGCGGGAGGTTTAGAGGGGATTTGAGAAAGAACTTTTTCACCCAGAGGGTGGTTGGAGTCTGGAACTCACTGCCTGAAAGGGTTGTGGAGGCAGGAACCCTCACAACATTCAAGAAGCATTTGGATGAGCACTTGAAATGCCATAGCATACAAGGCTACGGACCAAATGCTGGAATATGGGATTAGAGTAGACAGGGCTGATTGCTGGTGTGGACACGATGGGCCGAAGGGCCTCTATCCGTGCTGTATGACTCTATGACCTCCTGCTCCACGTCTGTGAGGACGACAATCTGTTGTGGCCCCTCTCCGATCCTTGCCCTCTTCCGTGCATTCTGGGCTCTCTTCTATAAGGGGAGAAAGTACAGACGCGTGAGTGAGTGATGGTTACGTGGCCAACCGATGAATGCATTGGTTTGGGTGCGGCTGACCGTGAAAAAGATGCATCAGAGGGTGAGTATGAGACAGAGCCTTGACAATGTATGAAGATTGGGTTGAGTGGTTGTGGTGGGGTGAGTAATGGGGAGGTGAGGAAATGCAGGTAAGTTGAGGATGAGCTTTTAGTGGGTGTGAGGTGTGATGTGATAGAGTAGTGTTGGCAGTGCAGAATGAGTTGGGGGGGTGGGGTGGGGACGGTGATGTGGAAGATGGTATATAGGATGGTATATAGGAGAATGAGTAAGTGTACTCACTTTGGCAGACCTAGTTAGGTAATTGAAGCGCTTCCTGCACTGGATCCAGGTGCAGGAGATGTTGCTGCTGCTGGTGAGCTCCTCTGCCACCTCGAGCCAGGCCTTCTTGGTGGCAGAGGCAGGCCACTTCCTCCCATCCGCCAGGTAGAAGACACCCCTCCTCCTACTCGTCACCCCATCCAGTAGCACCTGGAGTGAGGCATTAAAAAATCTAGGAGCAGCCTTGCCCCTGTGCTGTTCCATTGTGCTGTGTGGGTGTTTGCTCCAGGAGCAGCCATTGGAGGACTGCCGCTTTAAATAGAGCTCCTCCAGCTGACAGCCTGTGATGTGGGTGCGCAGTCCGCCCGCTGCAAGTTTTCGGATGGCAAACCCGGAAGCCACATTATGTGGCTCCAATTGACCCGCGATCGCGTGGGGAATGGACAGATTTTAATGGCCGGGTTACTCACGCGCCCAATTGCCCCCCCCCCCCCCCCTGCTGCCAATCCATCTCCCTGCTAATATCGGGGCCCAGAACTCCAGAACTGTCACAGTACTCCAAGTGTGGTCTAACCAAGGTTCTATACAAGTTTAACATAACTTCTTTGCTTTTCAATTCTATCCCTCATGAAATGAACCCCAATGCTTGATTTGCCTTTTTTTATGGCCTTATTAACCTCTGCCGCTACTTTTAGTGATTTGTGTATCTGTACCACTAGAACCCTTAGTTCCTCCATCCTGTTTAGACTCTTATTATCCAAGCGGTATGTGGCCTCCTTCTTCTTCCTATCAAGATGCATCACCTCACACTTATCTATATTGAAATTCATTTGCCAATTACATGCCCATTCTGCAAGTTTATTAATGTCCTCTTGCATTTTGACGCATTCTTCCTTTGTATTAACTATATCTCTCAATTTGGTGTTGTTCGCAAATTTTGAGATTGTGCTTCCGATTCCCGAATCCAAATTGCTAATATTTGAAGTAATGCCAATGTTGTTTGTAACAGTACTAATCTATTTCCAGATATGGTTTGGAAGAAATGGAGAGTTTGCTCCAGCTCTGTTTGTGAATGTATTCATTCCTTTCCAATAGAAACTATTGTGTTGTGAGTATTTTTTAATCAGCCTATGGCACTTTGTAGAATCATGGAATGATATAGCACAGAGGGAAGCCATTCAGCCCATCGTGCCTATGCCGGCTCTTTGAAACAGTTATCCAATTTGTTCCACTCCCCTGCTCTTTCCCCTTCAAGTATTTATCCAATCCCCCTTTGAAAGTTATTATTGAATCTGCTTCCACCACGCTTTCAGGCAGTGTATTCCAGATCGTCATAACTTGGTGAATTTAAAATGTTCTCATGTCACCTCTAGTTCATTTGTCAATTACCTTAAATCTGTTTCCTCTGGTTACCAACCCTTCAGCCTCTGGAATCAGTTTCTTATTATTTACTCTATCAAAACCCTTCATGATTTTGAACACCTCTATAAAATCTCCCCTTAACCTTCTCTGCTCTAAGAAGAACAACCCCAGCTTCTCCAGTCTATCCACATAACTGAAATCTTTCATCCCTGGTAACATTCCAGTAAATCTCATCTGGACCCTCTCTATGGCCTTAACATCCTTCCTAAAGTGTTGTGCCCAGAATTGGCCACAATCCTCCAGCTGGGGCCTACCCAGTGATTTATAAAGGTTTAGCATAACATCCTTGCTTTTGTACTCATTGCCTTTATTTATAGAGCCAAGGACCCTGCATGCCTTTTTAACTTGTCCTGCCACCTTCAAAGACTTGTGTACATACGCCTCAGCTCTCTCTGTTCCTGCATCCCCTTTAAAATTGTACCTTTTAGTTTATATTGCCTCTCTTCATTCTTCCTAACAAAATGTAAAACTTGGAGCGATGAACAAATAAACTTTGATTAACAAAGAGACATTCCACTCCCTATGCCTGCTTGCTCCACCTCCCCATTATATGGAGGAGACAGCAACCCCCCCCCCCACACACACACACACTTTTGATGCCCCTGAACAATATTACCAAAGCCTTGTAACCTGCTACATACAATTTTCTTTTTCTGTAACGATATTTAGATAGATCCTTTTTTATATATAATTTAAGCTGTGAGGATGTAAATAAACTTGTTTCAATGTTTCAGAATTCTGTATATTTTCAAATAAACTTATTTCTAAGGTAGCTTATACTTTTACCCTTGCGCATTGCTGATCATTTGCACATTTAAGTCATACGGTATTTTCTTTCATTCTTGGAAATTGCCACTTTTATTAGTCCAGCTTTTTAGGTAGTTGAGACAATTTCACAAAATAAGTGTGGATACCTTTAATCTCATGCAGTTTGGATGTCTGTGTTCTGGTAAGCTGAGTTGACCTCTCTACCCTTTGATAAGAAGTTTTGAAACCTGCAGAAGTAAGTTCAGAGTCACGTCAGTCCTTGGTGGTACTGGCATATGCATAAAATGATGTCTATTCTGCTGTACTGACTCTTGAGGAGTGGTTACATCACATATGACCATTCTTTTGCTCATTGTGTCCAAGATGCATACCTGATCTCCAAGTCTTGGTAGCTCCCTCAGTCTATATCATGAATTAAAGTATTCTGTTTGCTGTGCCTTGTATGATTCCTTCCTTTGGCCAGATATGGCTGTTTTGAGTTTTGCTGCAAGTACTGATGGTCATTCTTAACTGTCTGCCCCAAGAACAGTTCTACAGGGCTGTACACATTTACCAGTGGTATTGTATGGCATGTTAAGCGGCCTAAATGTGGATATTTCAACCCCATGAATAAATTATATCCGGATTACACTGTTTTCTCTGACTCACATTATTTGGCAGATACCTGAGCTGCTCACAATCTGAACAAATCTATATTCTTTTGCAAGTGTATCAAAGTCCAGAGCTGAAAATGATGGTCCACTATGTGAAATTACCAGTTCTGGTATTTCATGATGTGGAAGTATCAATTACAGATGTTCCATAATAAGTTGTGACATTGTTTGAGTCAGGTGGACTGACTCTGTGAAAGGCAAAAGGTAATATACAGCCAGAAGATAAGTGTTGGTTTTACAGTCAAACATTTCTTGTTGGCAGGTTCTGAACAATCAGGATTATATAAGCATCTGTCAGTCATTCCTAATATTGGAGCTTGGGACAGAGCACCATTTGTCAGGTCCTTTCCTGGCACATGAGAGATTGTATATGAGAACCTTATGAAGGTAAGCAATATCTCTGTGGCAATTCATCCACACTTTAAGAAAACAGTCTCAATATGGAAAATAATCTGCCAATGTCGTTAAATATTCAGTTCATTTCTTTTAATCTCCCAAGCTGTTTGGTGTTGAGCAGTACTCCAACTAAAGGCATGGGGAATGATCTCTGGGTGACTGATTCCATCAGGCAGGAGTACCGACCAATTTTCATGGTCGGACCTCATTTCCATACCATCAGTGAGATGCTCGCTCATTTCAAACAGCTTGCCGATTGGGGAGACACAGTGTGGAGCCCAGCCAATGCATGTAGATGAAAGGGCAGGGAGAGGCAATTCCCAGCAAGAGTTTCCCAAAGGGTTGGGCATTGCGGGGATTGATTTTTGAGAGGCCAGAAGATTGGGTTTGTTTTCCTTGGAGCAGAGGAGGCTGAGGGGGGACATGATTGAGGTGTACAAAATTATGAGGGGCACAGATAGGATGGATACTAAGGAGCTTTTTCCCTTCGTTGAGGGTACTATAACAAGGGGACATAGATTCAAGGTAAAAGGCGGGAGGTTTAGAGGGGATTTGAGAAAGAACTTTTTCACCCAGAGGGTGGTTGGAGTCTGGAACTCACTGCCTGAAAGGGTTGTGGAGGCAGGAACCCTCACAACTTTCAAGAAGCATTTGGATGAGCACTTGAAATGCCATAGCATACAAGGCTACGGACCAAATGCTGGAATATGGGATTAGAGTAGACAGGGCTGATGGCCGGCGCGGACACGATGGGCCGAAGGGCCTCTATCCGTGCTGTATAACTCTATGACTCTATGACTCTGCCCATTGGTACTTAAAAATTATCTCGGGGTCCTACAACCGCTGTGGAACCCCAATTTAAATATTGAAATAAGGTTTCTGCCTGTTTCAGGCGGGAGCACTGGCCACTGGCTCCATTGTTTTTACACAGCAGATCCCTGAGTGGTTTTGTTTTCTTGTTAAGAGGGTCTGATATTTCCTGGATGGTTCAACATATCTAGGGGGTATCAAAATTCAAAGATATTCATTGGTGGACGCATGTCGAATATTGCATGTATGTACTCAGGGTCAGCCTTAATTCAAAGAAATATAGTGATGTACAGGACTGTAAAAGATCATTTCCATCCATCTCTTTAGCTCCAGAGTTCAAAAACATTTGAGGAGTCTATTGCCTGTCCTAAGAGTCAGACTTGTCATTTAGCATAGCTCCTTTGTCCTGGAACTTTCCAAGGACTGCATTGAATTGTTGATCATGTTCTGCTTAAGTCTTCCCATAAACCAGTATATCATTCGTTTCATAGAATCATAGAAATTTACGGCACAAAAGGAGGCCATTTGGCCCATTGTGTCTGCACCAGCCGAAGAAGAGCCATCCAGCCTAATCCCACTTACCAGCTCTTGGTCTGTAGCCTTGTAGGTTGTGGCACTTCTAGTGCATATCCAAATACTTTTTAAATGTGATGTGGGTTTCTGCCTCTACCACCCTTTCAGACAGTGAATGCCAGACCCCTAACACCCTCTGGCTGAAAACATTTCTCCTCAGCTCCCCTCTAATCCTTCTACCAATTACTTTAAATCTATGCCCCTGTTATTGACCTCTCTGCTAAGGGAAATAGGTCCTTCCTATCCACTCTATCTAGGCCCCTCATAATTTTATATTCTTCAATTAAATCTCTCCTCAGCCTCCTCTGTTCCAATGAAAACAACCCTAGCCTGTCCAATCTTTCCTCATTGCTAAAATTCTCTAGTCCTGGCAACATCCTTGTAAATCTCATCTGTACCCTCTCTAGTGCAATCACATATTTCCTGTAATGTAGTGATCCGAACTGCACACAGTACTCAAGTTGTGGCCTAACTAGTGATTTATGCAGTTCTAGCATAACCTCCCTGCTCTTATATTCTGTGCCTCAGCAAATAAAGAAAAGTATCCTGTATCCCTTCTTGACCACCGTATCTACCTATCCTGCTACCTTCAGGGATCTGTGGACATGTACTCCAAGGTCCCTCTGTTTCTGTACACTTCTCAGTCTCCTCCCATTTATTGTATATTCTCTTGCCTTGTTTGCCATCCCCAAATGTATTACCTCACACTTCTCCGGATTGAATTCTATTTGCCACTTTTCTGCCCACCTGACCAGTCCATTGATATCTTCCTGCAGTCTACAGTTTTCTTCCTCACTATCAACCACATGGCCAACTTTTTGTATCATCTGCAAACTTCTTAATCACGCCCCCTACATTTAAGTCTAAATCATTGATATGTACTACAAAAAGCAAGGGGCCTAGTGCTGAACCTTGCGGAACCCCACTGCAAACAGCCTTTCAGTCACAAAAGCATCCGTCGACCATTACCCTTTGCTTCTTGCCACTGAGCCAATTCTGGATCCAACCTGCCACTTTCCCTTGGATCCTATGGGCTTTTACTTTTCTGACTAGTCTGCCATGTGAGACCTGCTCAAAAGCTTTGCTAAAATCCATGTAGCCTACATCAAACGCGCTACCCTCATCAACCCTCCTTGTTAAATTTGTCAAATATTGCCTTCAAACAACTGTAACATGTCTCTCAAAATATTCCACTGCTGAGGAAAGCCTAAACATTAGTTTTTTGAAGCACATCACTTAAACAGTGTAATAAATGTTGCCAGCAAGGTTAGTTTTGTGGAAAGTGGTATTTGCCAAAATTCAAAATAAGTGAACACTTTTGCATTTCGCAGCAAGGCTAAAGCCTGGCCTGCCAATTTATAGTATATCTTCCTCACTGTATACATTTTTATTTAGCTTAGTCAAATCAGTGCAGAACCATACACTGCCATTTGGTTTCAGGACTATGAAAATACAATCTTCTCTGTGTGAAATGACATTTGGCTGTTCCATCCTGGCAGTTTTCTATTTTGCCCTGGGTAGCATTGGAATAGTTATATGCCAGGGAATAGAGTTGGAGAAAACCTTTTCATTTGATTTTAATTTGATCTGGTACTCCCTTCAGAGATGGCCAGTTCATTGAACTTCACTTAAGTCAATTTTCCCTATTTCTACTGCATCTATTCTGTACACTGGTCTGAAGACTTGAGTCATATAGTGGCCTAATGGCACTTGTCTGATATCTTGCACAGCATAGGTTCCTGTTCTACGGCTTGTCTTTGCAAGTTCATGGGGCATCCGACTAATGTAAGTTCAATTAATTGCTCCCACTGCTCCCATTTTCTCAGACAGCAGGTGCTGGTAATGGTTCTGATGTTGCCATTACAACTCCTCTGGACCCATTTTTTGTTTCTTTTACTTGTCCTATTACCACCCTCCTTGCCTTCACCATCATCCCTTTTGCCATTTAATCACTTCTGCCCTCCATCTTATCAGAGACCTACCCCTTTCTTTCCTCCCCTCCCCTCCCCCCCCCCCACCTTTACCTGGCCCTGTACTTGCTTAAAAACTGTTAAATCTTAAACTTCTTCCAGTTCTGACAAAAGGTCATTGACCTGAAACACAGATGCTGCCTGACTTGCTGAGTATTTCCAACATTGTGTTTTTATTTCAATTAATTGTGTCAGTCCATACAGGATTTGGTCAGTTTCCATAGTGCAGTCACTAGTTTTTCCAGGTTTCCAAAATTACTGCCATGTCATTCCTGTGTTAACCCTGAAAAAAGCCGAGACATTATTAAGGAGTTATTTCATTGTCCAGGAGTTTGACTTTTTGTTGTATTTCACTCAAGAATACATATTCTTCTCAAAACTCCTAATGGCTTCCTGTTGACATGTAGCATTTCATATCTCTAATAGGGTGTAATGGTGTATGTCCACACCTTTCTATGTATTAGGGAACTTCTCCCTTCACCTGTGCTTTGCTTCAGAGGATACTTAACTGGGACACTTCTGCAGGTTGCTGAGGTTTGGCCCATGTGTTCAGCTGATCTACATTTGCTTTCCCATCTGTCTGGATTCTAACTATTGCCAGTTACATAGATTTACATCGAGTTACATCGAAACTACAGCACAGAAACAGGCCAAAAGTAAAATACTGTGGATGCTGGAAATCAGAAATAAAAGCAGAAAATACTGGAAATACTCAGCAAGTCTGGCAGCATCAGTAGAGAAAGAAACAGAGTTAACATTTCCGGTCGCTGACCCTTCGTCAGAACTGGAAGAAGTTGAAGATTAATCAGTTTTTAAGCAAGTGCCGAGTCAGGGATAGCAGGGGAGGAAAGGGAGGGGAGGAAGGAACAAAAGGGAAGACCGATGACAGGGTGGAGGGCAGGAGTGATTAAATGACAAAAGGGATGAAGGTGCAAGGCAAGGAGGATGGTTATGGGACAAGTAAAGAAAGAAAAAATGAGTGTGGAGGAGCTGTAAATGGAAATAGGCCATTCGGCCCAACTGGTCTATGCTGGCAATTATGCTGCACATGAACCCCCTTCCACCCCTCTTCATCTAACCCGATCAGCACATCCTTCTATTCCTTTCTCCCTCGTGTGCTTATCTAGCTTCCCCTTAAATGCATCTATGCTATTCACCTCAACTACTTGTGATAGCATGTTCCACATTCATACCACTCTTTGGGTAAATACGTTTCTCCTGAATTCCCTATTGGATTTATTAGTGACTACCTTATGTTTATGATCTCTAGTTTTAGACTCTCCCACTAGTGGAAACATTTTCTCTACAGCTACCTATCAAACCCTTTCATAATCTTAAAGACCTCTATCAGGTCACCCCTCCGCCTTCGCTTTTCTAGAGAAAAGGGTCCTGGCCTGTTCAGTCTTTCCTGATAAGGATATCCTCTCAGTTCTAGTATCATCCTTGTGAATCTTTTTTGCACCTTCTCCAGTGCCTCTATATCCTTTTTATAATATGGAGACCAGAACTGTGCACAGTACTCCAAGTGTGGTCTAACCAAGGTTCTATATAAGTTTAACATAACTTCTCTGCTTTTCAATTCTATCCCTCTCTAGAAATGAACCCAACAAGGTTATGGCCTTATTAACCTGGGACGCTACTTTTAGTGATTTGTGTATCTGTACTCCTAGATCCCTTTGCTCCTCTACCCCATTTAGACTCTTATTATCCAAGCAGTATGTGGCCTCCATATTCTTCCTACCAAAATACACCACCTCACATTTATCTATATTGAAATTCATTTGCCAATTGGATGCCCATTCTGCAAGTTTATTGATGCCTTCTTGTATTTTGTCACATTTTTCCTCAATATTAACTGTACCCCATAATTTAGTGTCATCCGCAAATTTTGAAATTGTACCTCCGATTCCTGAGTCCAAATCATTTATGTTCTTTTTCTTTTTATCTGCATTGCTTTGTTTTGCCTTCTCAAATATAACAGTATGGTTACAAATCATTTTATCATGAAGTGCACCATGCTTTGCTCAGTGGTAGAATACTGTGACAAAAGCTTCTACAGATTTTCCCTTCTTACCATCTTTTGTTAAATTTTCTGTCTTTAAAAATTACATTTTTGCATTCAACAAAATGTTTCTCAAATCTTTGCATTTTGTAGTTTTCTTATAGTTCCCTTTCACCCGGTGGTTTTAAATAGGCAGAAATTCAGCTTTTTCCCTCATCACGTATATCAGTGAGCAGATCTCAATCTCCTTACTCTATTCACAAAAAATGGAAGCTTAAATCTTTTTGAATAAATTTAGCCATGCCTCTTTTTTTAAATTGAATTTTTCTGAGGGACTTAATTGAATTGCTACTGCTTTTCCTGTAATCTGTCTTTTTATTGCTGTTACATACCAAAAGCTGCCCCAACTGTATTTCAGCATAGGTTGTGTTTTGTTTGAGCCTCTCTTGCATGTAATCAGGTCTCTTTTTTTCTTTATTTTTTGCATAAGTATACCAGTTGTCATTGTGAGATATTGTGGATACTTGTAATCAGACACCAATATGTAGAGTAAGGAACAAGTGAGTTTTAATTAACACAAAGGCATTTCAGTTCCCATACTTGCAGCTCCATTCCTGTCTGTTCCTAACTCCCTGCTATGTGGAGGAGGTAGCCTCTCTTATTTCTGGAATACACAAAATACATACATAGCCCTGTAACCTGGAAAACCCTACAACAACAACAACAATAATAATAGGGAGCCAGTATGTGCTGTCTATTTGGGGAAAAGGAAAGTCAGGATAAAATGGCCTTGCCTTTTCACGACGTTTCTCTTATTTTACGAAACAAAAATTAAAATAAAAGATTTTCTTAAGATCCTGCCCTGTCATTGCAATAACTCTCTGATTATAGTGCATTCTCTGCATGCTTGAACTTCAGGAAAACCTTATATTTCAATTTTGTTTTCTAAATTAAAATCAAGTTTCCAGATGCTTACTATTTCCTCTACACCTAACATCTGATTTTCTACTAGCAATAAATCCAACATGGTCATTACAGCAAAGCAAAATTTGTGTTTCTCTGTGAACATGACAGTCGGCCAGGGATGGGAACAAAATACAATTTAGCTCCCCCGTGCAAATGCAAAACATTAAGGAGAATGATATCACTGTCAGCGTGGGAAAGTTTGATGTATTAGATTACACATGTAATCTGTATATGGAAATGTAAATTATGAACAAACTATAATATTACATCATTCCTGTATCCAGAATCTGTATATAGGAATGTTATCAAATTAGCATATTTGGAATAAAAATGACCAAAATTCACTTTTGCTGATATGAATGGATGGTAGGTGTTAGTAGGGCTGGTAGGCCAGTTTTTTAAAAATTCAATGTAACAATATTTTATTAAATCTTTAGTGGTCCAAAAAGTATTCAGTAGTGTACAGGTCACAGGTTACACTGGCACTATTGAGTGGGTGCCAATCCTATTTGTAAATACATTATTCATGAGAAGACCTGAGACTTGCCCAGAAAAATGAAAGCTGTTCATCTCTAAACAAATTATATTTTAAATGTGCATTTTTTGCTTGGTGAATTTTTGTGTTCATTCTTGTGGGGGTTGTCAGTAGTGGAGAATGCAATATTTTCTGCTTCTGGCACCCAGTATCAGCATCAAGGAGATTGTCTGGTCAAGGACAACGTAGCTAGATACAAAGAATAGCTCCTTCTACTCTGCTGCAACTTCAGAAGAGAACGCCATATTGCATCAGGGTGGCATTTCCATCTCCCAGACCAGTCCATCTTCTTAGTGAGATTGCTAACTTAGTGCCAGTTGAGACTCATTTCAACAGGACCCTCACATCCAGCAGAGTCAGATATGTGTATCCCATCAGTGTCGGCACGATTTGAACACAGATGAGAACCGAAAGGACACTGCAATGATCTTCTGTTTTATCCATTCCCCACAGCAGATCTTTTAATTGGAATTTTTCTTAGAGGAGAAGATAAGCCCAGGGGGCCACTTTTTATACAAAGTAACCAGCCAGCCATGTAATTTTAGATCTGCTCTTAGCCAGAACTGAAGTCACCGCCCCATTGTTTCCAGTGGGATGCAGGGGATTGCTCCCCATCAGTGACGTCACTGTGGTTTCGCAGAGAGGTAGAACCGACTGCATGTGCCTACCATTGACTCAGATTTTCTAAGTACACTATTTTTTAATATAAAATGGGGAGTCCTTTCAATAAAAGGTACTCCTCTTAAACTTGCCATTCTCTGTAAATAAATATTTTTAAATAATCTGATTTTAAGTTATGAACTTCTATACCACTTAGCTATCATTGGAACTTAAGCCCTTTTGAGGCCCATTTTAACCCATGCCAAAATTTAAAAAAGAAAAAGTAACTGCTTTGCATTTGTTAATTTTATCCATAAAATCCTGCAACTAAAGAGATTATACATTTTCCCCATGTATTTATTAGGAAATCTAATAAAAGCCATCTCCATATCAGTTGTGTGTTAGAAAACTATTATGAACCATTCATAAGAAATATATCAAGATCAATGTACTTGTGAAAACAATAACGTTTTTGTAATCAATTGTTTCAAAATTCCAATTCTGACTAAGTTGAACAGTTTGGATTTTCGGGATAGGCTGTTTTAAAATTGTAGACTCACTTTCCAACATTGCCAGCGCTCTTTTAAAGTCAAGACAATCAAAAAAGTTACCCAATGAGTGTTGAAGAGTATATCCAATTTAAGAAGTTATTCTGCAGTTAGAAACTAAAATACATTCATGTTTAATGCCTTTGGAAAACAATTTTGATGTTTTTAAATAGCATTTGATATCAGGAATTAGTGCCTCATATTGGATTAGAAGAATCTCAAAAATGCTGAGAGGTACTGAAAATTTGAACATGATTAATTTCTTATAAAACTTTTGCTCCTGTGAAATGTTGATGGGTTTTTGGTTGTATCAGTAGAATATAGGTATGTTTTCCATGTTAATGTAATTCTGTGTTAGATAATGGAGTTCATTTTTGTCACAAGAGTATTCTGTATTTTATTTTTGGCTTTAACATCCCAAAACACACACAGTGGCAATTAATCACAGCACTGCCATCATCACCATCACTGCCACAGTCATGATCATCAGCACCTTTTTATCATCGTTACCGCTTTACTGCAACTGCCTCATTCATATCACCATTACTACTGCCTGTATCAGCTAGATTTTGCCATCTATCATAACTGTCATTACTCAGTGCCTCCTTCTATTACAGCATTACACATTGACAAGATTATGTTCTGATACACGTATTACATTTAAAACCCTGAATGTTGAGTATGTCTTTTGCATTATTTGTTAGCCGTTCCCTTTTCAGCCACAATAAATTAATGCAATTGTCTTTTTAGTAAGAGAAAAAAGGAATGGGCAGGCAATCACTGTGTTGCTACTTCATCTTACATGGTGAAGTGCTGTGCAATATTAGCATAGGAATACATTATTTGTTAAAATAGCAGCCAGAGGAATTTCATACGAATGCATTAATGTGTATATTAATATTGCTTAATGCAATTTCATCCCATTAGCATTTCAATGCACAATTCTGTTTGCAGATAATACAAAAATTGTGGTTGATAGTGAGGTGGAAAGCTGTAGACTGCAGGAAGATATCAATGGACTGGTCAGGTGGGCAGAAAAGTGGCAAATGGAATTCAATCCAGAGAAGTGTGAGGTAATGCATTTGGGGAGGGCAACAAGTCAAGGGAATACACAATAAATGGGAGGATACTGAAAGGTGTAGAGGAACGGGACCTTGGAGTGCATGTCTGCATATCCCTGAAGGTAGCAGGACAGGTAGATAAGGTGGTTAAAAAGGCATACAGGAAACTTTCCTTTATTAGCCAAGGCATAGAATATAAGAGCAGGGAGGTTATGCTCGAACTGTATAAAACATTGGTTAATCCACAGCTTGAGCACTGCGTACAGTTCTGCAGGGCTGAAGAAGTCGAGCTATGATAAAAGATTGGATAGGCTGGGGTTGTTTTCTTTGGAACACAGGAGGCTGAGTGGAGATTTAATTGAGGAATATAAAGTTATGAGGGGCCTAGATAGAGTGGATAGGAAGGACCTATTTCCTGTAGCAGAGAGGTCAGTGACCAGGGGGCGTATATTTAAAGTAATTGGTAGAAGGATTAGACGGGAGCTGAGGAGGATTTTTTTCACCCAGAGGGTGGTGGGTCTGGAACTCACTGCCGGAAAGGGTGGTAGAGGCAGAAACCATCAACTCATTTAAAAAGTACTTGGATATGCACTTGAAGTGCTGTAACCTCCAGGGCTACGGACCAAGTGCTGGAAAGTGGGATTAAGCTGGATAGCTCTTTATCGGCCAGCACGGACATGATGGGATGAATGGCCTCCTTCTGTGCCGTAACCTTCTATGATTCTATGAAACAGAGAGTAGAAGTTAAGGGCAGTTTCTCAGAGTGGTTCAAAGTGGATAGCCATGTCCCACAGGGTTCTATTTTGGGACCGCTTCTGTTCACTGTGTATAGAATCATAGAATCATAGAAGTTACAACATGGAAACAGGCCCTTCGGCCCAACATGTCCATGTCGCCCAGTTTATACCACTAAGCTAGTCCCAATTGCCTGCACTTGGCCCATATCCCTCGATACCCATCTTACCCATGTAACTGTCCAAATGCTTTTTAAAAGACAAAATTGTACCCGCCTCTACTACTGCCTCTGGCAGCTCGTTCCAGACACTCACCACCCTTTGAGTGAAAAAATTGCCCCTCTGGACCCTTTTGTATCTCTCCCCTCTCACCTTAAATCTATGCCCCCTCGTTATAGACTCCCCTACCTTTGGGAAAAGATTTTGACTATCGACCTTATCTATGCCCCTCATTATTTTATAGACTTCTATAAGATCACCCCTTAACCTCCTACTCTCCAGGGAAAAAAGTCCCAGTCTGTCTAACCTCTCCCTGTAAGTCAAACCATCAAGTCCCGGTAGCATTCTAGTAAATCTTTTCTGCACTCTTTCTAGTTTAATAATATCCTTTCTATAATAGGGTGACCAGAACTGTACACAGTACTCCAAGTGTGGCCTCACCAATGCCCTGTACAACTTCAACAAGACATCCCAACTCCTGCATTCAATGTTCTGACCAATGAAACCAAGCATGCCGAATGCCTTCTTCACCACCCTATCCACCTGTGACTCCACTTTCAAGGAGCTATGAATCTGTACTCCTAGATCTCTTTGTTCTATAACTCTCCCCAACGCCCTACCATTAACGGAGTAGGTTCTGGCCCGATTCGATCTACTTTTTTTTTTCTTTATGTGAGGTGATGCATCTTGGTAGATCGATGATTTAGGTACAGGGCTGGAGAGAGTAGTGTTCAAATTTGTAGATGATACTAAAATAGGAGGCATAGTAAATACGGAGGACCAAAGAAAGTTGCACGTCCATATTGATAAGATGGTGGAATGGGGAAAAAAATGGCAAATAGAATTCAATGTCAGTAAGTGTGGGATGGTAAATTTTTTGTTAAAAAAATAAATAAAAGTAATAATTCTATGTTGCGTGGGAGAAGGTTGCGTAATGTGGAATAGCAAAGGGGTTTGGGGGTTTATGTTCCCAAGATATTAAAAGCAGCTCCTCAAATGGATAAAGCCATAAAATAGCTAATGGAATACTCGGTTTTATGGCAAGAGGCATAGAATATATAAGTTGAGACATAATGGTGAATCTATACAAAACCTTTGTAAGATCACAGTTGAAGCACTGAGAAGTTTTGGGCTCTGCATTATAGGAAAGATGTTGATGCAATAGAGATGGTACCGAGCTAATTCACCAGGATATTGCCTGGCATGAGAGAGAAAAATACAAAGAGAAACTTGAAAAATTTGGGCTGTTTTCATCTGAACAGCAGAGATTATAGGATGATTTGATAGAGGTGTTTAAAATTATGAATGGATGGGACAGGGTAGATTGAAACTGACTGTTTCTAGTTATTGAGGAGTTTGTAAGGAAGGGAAATAGATATAAGATTAAATGTAAGAGATTTCAGACAGAAAGCAGAAGAAGCTTTTTTACACTGAGGGTCACGAGGCTGTGGAATGATCTATCAGAGTTAACGATTGAAGCAGAGGTCATATTAACATTCAAGAATAGGTTAGGTATGGGATGGAAGGAAATAGGGAGAAAGGGATCCCGAAACAGGGCAGGCACATGGGATTAGGACCATTGCTCATGTGGTGGATAAACACCAATATGGTTGGACCGAAGAACCTGTTTCCGTATTGTAATTCTATCTTAAGTCAAAGCCCTTTCTCTATTGATTACCCAGAGTCATTCCAATCTACAAATATAAACTTATGGAAGCTATGAAGGCCACAACCCATAAAAATGAATGTTTTGGAATAACACAGCAATGCTGTGAAGTTGAAGGACATGAGTTCACAGCTGTTATTTTCAACATGGTGAATTTCTAATCATAACCCCATACAAATGAGAGAAGTGCTGAGGGGATATTTGTGGTCAAGATGCCCCAGATTGCCTTTGAGTAACTTTCAGCAGGCAGGTCAAGAGCATCATTAACAGTGGCTTGAGAGCTGATTACCTACCAAACTTTTGGCCTATAATTGGCGTGTGGCGTATGGGGAAAATGGATAAAAAGGCTAAGAAAAATATTATTAATTCACCATTTTCAGAAAATGGCTAAATTATGAATGTCTCCACCATCAAGAAAAATTGCTCCAATGACCCAGTCAACTGAATTTCTGAAGCATTTTATGATTTACAGAACAATAAATTCATGGCTTCAAATACTTCTCGCAAACAAAGTAAATATAGCATTGCATGAATTGTTTGATTTGTGTACCACGCCCCATTTTTTGCATAGTATCTTGGGTATCACAGGAAGCTTTTTTCCAAGACTCTTTAATTTGCTAATTGAGTACCAGTTGAAAAATTGCAAACCTAGTTTAAAAGTGTAACTAATAGTTGTTAACACAAACTCAGCATTTCCGATATGGGATTAACTCTGCAGTAAATGCTTATCCTCAGTGGTCTAAAAATGCAATAGTTAGTGAATGATGTAAATAATGATACATTTTCTGATATTATTAAACCTGCACTATAAGAATTCTGGTATGGTAGTGTTGACCGGAGGTCACCGGTTACGGTTACTGGCTTAGTACACAGAGGAGAAGAGTCAATTCTCTCTTAACTCTCAATTCACTTTATTCACGCCTATATACATATAGCTTAAACGTCTGGTTAGATATAGGCATGCAGTTTACAACAGGTTATACAGTCTTAAACCCAAACTAAGATCTAAACGCACACCCACTAGGTTTCTCTGACACTTCCTGAGTGGTCACAGAATATAAAGGATAATACCTGAAAAGGAGAGCTGACGCTGGCCAGGCGTTCTGTTCTCTCTCTCTCTCTCTCTCTCTCGACGTCGTCTTTATGTCCCTGACGTAGGGTCTTCCACTTCTGCGATGGTTGGTCTCTGGAGTCTTCGCTCTGGCTCCACACCCCGAATCTTATCTCTTCAAGCTGTGCTGTCTCTATATTTCGTTGGTTTAGGCTTCCTCGGTCACCCTGGGTCTTCTCCTCATTGGCTCTGTCCCAAGGACTTAGGTAGCATTACCTCATTACTCCTTTTCTAAATAAGGACTTGTGTCTTATCACATTTCCTTTGTCTTTCACAAAACTTGGTTAATTCAAACCAGTTCCAGGCAGCTGAGGTCAGGACTGAACTCAGGTTACTTTAGTTTAAAAGTCGTTCCTGACTCTGTATATCAGCAGCTGACGTCTCAGGTTACCGCAGCCCCTAGCCAACATCTCTCCCCTTTTGATCCAAAGATGCTTATCTTAGGATCATTATTCTCTCTTTCTGAGTACCACTCCCGAGGTTGTCATTATCCCCCAATGGGCATGTTACATCCGCGATATCATATGGTTATAGAAAAATATAAAAGAGAAGCGTGTATATAGTTATAGAAAAATATAAAAGAGAAGCGTATATAAAGTATACTTCACACAGTGTCCTTATATTGATAATCGCTTCTTCTGTTTCATTATCAAAAGAGTAAGAGAGAGAGAGAAGCCCAAGCAGCTAAAGCTGAGGTGGAGGGATGGAAACAACAATGTAGTGATTTAAAAGCTGCTATGAATGTGATTCACAGAGCAGCTCAGGAGAAGAGGAGTAGTACCGGTGATCACACAAAGTGTCAGAAACTTATAGGGAGGCTGCAAGATCAGCTAGCCGCACAGAGGGGCATACTGTGTGCTTTCGCACCCAGAAGAGGTGAAGAAAGCGGTCAAGGGGATGTAAATTGGGATGATTTAGCTGACGGAGTGGATAGATACAGCAGCGGTGACGGGGACCCTCCAACAGAGGATCCACCGCCAGCATATGCTCCAGAGCCGAGAAAAACTTCTGCCCCAATGGCCCCCCCTTGTAACCACTAGAGCACAGGGGGATTCGGAATAAGAATGAAGGATCTGGGGCGTGGAGCCAGAGCGAAGACTCCAGAGACCAACCATCGCAGAAGTGGAAGACCCTACGTAGAGACGACGTAGAGAGAGAGAGAACGGAACGCCTGGCCAGCGTCAGCTCTCCTTTTCGGGTATTATCCTTTGTATTCTGTGACCACTCAGGGAGTGTCAGAGAAACCTAGTGGGTGTGCGTTTAGATCTTAGTTTGGGTATAAGACTGTATAACCTGGTGTAAACTGCATGCCTATATCTAACCAGACGTATAAGCTATATGTATATGATCTAACGGCGTGAATAAAGTGAATTGAGAGTTAAGAGAGAATTGACTCTTCTCCTCTGTGTACTAAGCCAGTAACCGTAACCAGTGACCTCCGGTCAACATATTTGGCGTCCCTGGGTGGGCCTCGAGGATGAATCTCTCCGTTGAGTCAGCGGGAGACTCAAGCCGAACCGAATTGGCAAGTACTCAGAGAGCAGGAGTTTGGGTTAATTCATAGCTATTAACATAAGATGACGAATAAAGGGAAATCTCCAAGCCCTGGGGACTTGGACTGTTTTGACTGGAAGGGACTCCTCCAAAAATACGTAATAGGGAAGTGGCTGCAATACGGGGAGTATGCGGGTCACATTGGAGACAAGGGAAAGCCTGTTGGGGAGGTCCTTTGGAGAATTGCGCAAACAAAGATGTCAGATAAGAAATTTAAAAAGATACAGAAGTCCGTAGCAATCGGATGTTTACTTGAGGAATGGATAGAATGCCAACAGCAGGCTAGGAGAGAGAGAGACAGATTAGAGGAAAAGAATAAGTAACTCCAGAATGGATTAGAGGAAGAGAATAAAAAACTCCGTGAGGAGATAGCCTGCCTTAGTGAGAAGGTGACTGATCTAAAGGGACAGAGAAGTGTGGATTTCATGCACATGAACCAAAATCAGTTACAGTGTGAAAAATTGGCTAATGAAAAGAGTAAGAGAGAGAGAGAAGCCCAAGCAGCTAAAGCTGAGGTGGAGGGATAGAAACAACAATGTAGTGATTTAAAAGCTGCTATGAATGTGATTCACAGAGCAGCTCAGGAGAAGAGGAGTAGTACCGGTGATCACACAAAGTGTCAGAAACTGATAGGGAGGCTGCAAGATCAGGTAACCGCACAGAGGGGCATACTGTGTGCTTTCGCACCCGGAAGAGGTGAAGAAAGCGGTCAAGGGGATGTAGATTGGGATGATTTAGCTGACGGAGCGGATAGATACAGCAGTGGTGACGGAGAACCTCCACCAGAGGATCCACCGCCAGCATATGCTCCAGAGCCGAAAAAACCGTCTGCCCCAATGGCCCCCCTTGTAATCACTAGAGCACAGGGGGAAGATGGCCAGGATATGACATATTCCAACCCACTTGGGATACAAGAGTAGACAGAACATCCTATATATAGTGAGCGTTTACACCATATTGATGATGGGAATGAATTTTGGGAACATTGCTGGTATGTGCCACATGTCCCATGACGCTATTTGAATAGTGCCACATTCCAATACTGTTTTCAAAGGATACTGAAGAAAATATTAGCATTTGCATAAAACACAAAGTGTACCTTGATATGTCACAATTATGGTCACCGTCTGCGTGAACATTTCCTTGAAGGTAGGACCCAGAAGTCCAGCAGAATTATAGACCTCCAGGCATGGCAGAATATTGCAGAAATTAACGTGATACATCTTCAAGGACAGAAGTCAACATACTGCAAATTTCAAGATTGGACATGGAATTACAACTAAAGACTGGCATTTTATACTTATAGTCTCTGATTGGCTGAAAACCACTCCAAAAATCAGTTGTTCAAGTCGATTGAATGCTGGAGCGATAATCTTATCCATTAAAATTAAGGGATAGAAAATCATGGCGATGGTGTGCCTGATTTCTCAATATGTGCTGCTGGTGGGCAAAGCTCTATGCTAGGAGTGTGAGCTGGTAAAATTACCTCTCTGAAATGTAATGATGGACATGATCAGGTCAACTTTTGATCTTTCCATTTGATGCTTCAAAATAGAAATGCTACTGCTGCACAAGTTAGCTCATTAGCCCAGATATCCTTATTTACCCTTAATTACCCAGATAGCCCATTGCATCCAGATCTGATAATTTGTCTACCCTGTTTTGAGTGTTTATTATTTTTGCAAATTTATTTCACAATTGGCTGATAGGCTCTTAAACAACTTCCAGCAGCAAACTCTTAACATCGGAGGAAGTATTTCCGCCAGAAGGAGTTTGGTGCTGGCTCTCAGAGGGCAGGAGTTTATGAACAGGAACATCCTGATCCAGCAAGGAGGACACCTGTTGATTTTCACAAGTCTGCTGAGTAGGCCAATCCGAGAGCTAACCTGCTCCATTAACTGAGCCCAATCTTATTGCATAATGGTGTACAATAATGTCATCATTTTATTTGTGAGTGTTCTCCATGTGTACAATAACACAGATAATTTACATTAACTTTGTGCAGAAAGCAAATAGCCTCCTCCAGCATGCTCTGGGTATATGGTAGAAGTGCTGAAGGTTCAGCACCAATCCACACAAGCTGAAAACAGAAGATATGGTTTACATTATTGGATGTTAAGCTCTGCACGGATTTCTAATTTGTCTACAGTGATATTAGTGCAGAAGACAGAACATTTTTCTTGCCACCCAACAAATGAGAGAAGAGAAAAGAGGTTGCTAGCTGACTGCAAGAGTTCACATATTCCACAAAAAATATATGTAATTATGATTACAAATAACATGCAAATTACTCCATCACTGGTGTAATTCTGCATCAGCCACTGAGAAGGAGCTGGTGTTATGAATGTTTGTGATGACTTTCTCTCAGTCATTGACTTGGTCTTTCATACGTGGGCAGCACTGTTTTTATCTTTCAGTTGTGTTGGAATTTGCTTCTGTTTAATGTTTATTATTTAGGATGGTTGATTCTCTACTAAAATTAAAAAGCATTTCTGCAGATTTTAAAAATCACCCTATTAACAATGCTATAAAACGGATGTGGCACTAACAAAATTCTAGGCTATTAAATATGTGTAATCTAAGCGAAGAATTTGGACTTATATTGCGCCTTTCACATCCTCAGATTATCTCAAAGGTCTTCACAGCCAATTAATTACTTTTGAAATGCAGTCACTATTGTAATGTAGGCAAACACAGCAGCCAATTTTCACACAGCAAGATCCCACAAATGGCAAATGTGCTAAATGACCAGTTAATTTATTTTGATGATAGTGGTTGAGGAATGGTTAGGGCACCATGAGAACTCCCTGCTCATCTTGAAAAAGGATACTTTTCTTTATTCATTCATGGGATGTGGGCGCTGCTGGCAAGGCCAGCATTTATTGCCCACCCCTAATTGCCCTTGAGAAGGTGGTGATGAGCTTCCTTCTTGAACCGCTGCAGTCTGTGTGGTGAAGGTTCGCCCACAGTGCTGTTAGGTAGGGAGTTCCAGGATTTTGACCCAGCGACAATGATATATTCCCAAGTCCAGATGGTGTGTAACTTGGGTGGTGGTGTTGTTCCCATGTGACTGCCGCCCTTGTCCTTCTAGGTGGTAGAGGTCGCAGAATTTGGGAGGTGCTGTCGAAGGAGCCTTGGCGAGTTGCTGCAGTGCATCATATAGATGGTACACACTGCAGCCATGGTATGTCAGTGATGGAGGGAGTGAATGTTTAGGGTGGTGTATGGGGTGCCAATCAAGCGAGCTGCTTTGTCCTGGATGGTATTGAGCTTCTTGAGTTCTGTTGGAGCTGCACTCATCCAAGCAAGTGGAGAGTATTCCATCACACTCCTGACTTGTGCCTTGTAGATGGTAGAAAGGCTTTGGGGAGTCAGGAGGTGAGTCACTCGCCGCAGAATACCCAGCCTCTGACCTGCTCTTGTAGCCACTGTATTTATGTAGCTGGTCCAGTTAAGTTTCTGGTCACTGCTGACCCCCAGGATGTTGATGGTGGGTGATTCGGCGACGGTAATACCATTGGATGTCAAGGGGAGATGGTTAGACTCTTTTGTTGGAGATGGTCATTGTCTGGCACTTGTCTGGCACGAATGTTACTTGCCACTAATCAGCCCAAGCCTGGATGTTGTCCAGGTCTTGCTGCATGCGGGCAGGGACAGCTTCATTATCTGAGGGGTTGTGAATGGAGCTGAACACTCTGCAATCATCAGCGAACATCTCCACTTCTGACCTTATGATGAAGGGAAGGTCATTGATGAAGCAGCTGAAGATGGTTGAGCCTAGGACACTGCCCTGAGGAACTCCTGCAGTGATGTCCTGGGGCTGAGATGATTGGCCTCCAAAAACCGCTACCATCTTCCTTTGCGCTAGGTATGACTCCAGCCATGGAGAGTTTTCCCCCTGATTTCCATTGACTACAATTTTACTAGGGCTCCTTGATGCCACACTCGATCAAATACTGCCTTGATGTCAAAGGCAGTCACTCTCACCTCACCTGGAATTCAGCTCTTTTGTCCATGTTTGGACCAAGGCTGTAATGATGTCTGGAGCCGAGTGGTCCTGGCAGAACCCAAACTGAGCATCGGTGAGCGGTTTATTGGTGAATAAGCGCCGCTTGGTAGCACTGTCGATGACACCTTCCATCACTTTGCTGATGATTGAGAGTAGACTGATGGGGCGGTAATTGTCCTGCTTTTTGTGGACAGGACATACCTGGGCAATTTTCCACTTTGTCAGATAAATGCCATTGCTGTAGCTGTACTGGAACAACTTGGCTAGAGACGCAACTAGTTCTGGTGCACAAGTCTTCAGCACTACAGCTGGGATGTTGTCGGGGCCCTTTGCTGTATCCAGTGCACTCAGCCATTTCTTGATATCACGTGGAGTGAATCGAATTGGCTAAAGACTGGCTTCTGTGATGGTAGGGATATCGGGAGGAGGCTGAGGTGGATCATCCACTCGACACTTCTGGCTGAAGATGTTTGCAAACGCTTCACCCTTGTCTTTTGCGCTCATGTGCTGGACTCCGCCATCATTGAGGATGGGGATGGTCACGGAGCCTCCTCCTCCCGTTAGTTGTTTAATCGTCCACCACCATTCACGACTGGCTATGACAGGACTGCAGAACTTTGATCTGATCCGTTGGTTGTGGGATCGCTTAGCTCTGTCTATAGCATGTTGCTTCTGCTGTTTAGCATGCATGTAGTCCTGTGTTGTAGCTTCACCAGGTTGGCACCTCATTTTTCGGTACGCCTGGTGCTGCTCCTGGCATGCTCTTCTACACTCCTCATTGAACCACATTGATCCCCTGGTGTGTTGGTAATGGTAGAGTGAGGGATATGCCAGGCCTTGAGTTTACAGATTGTGGTGGAGTACAATTCTGCTGCTGCTGATGGCCCACAGTGCCTTATGGATGCCCAGTTTTGAGCTGCTAGACTTGTTCTGAATCTATCCCATTTAGCATGGTGGTAGTGACACACAACACAGTGGACGGTGTCCTCAGTGTGAAGACTGGACTTTGTCTCCACAAGGACCGTGCGGTGGTCACTCCTACCAATACTGTCATGGACAGATGCATCTGTGACAGGTAGATTGGTGAGGATGCGGTCAAGTAGGTTTTTCTCTCGTGTTGGTTCTCTCACCACCTGCCGCAGGCCCAGTCTGGCGGCTATGTCCTACAGGACTCGGCCAGCAGTGGTGCGACTGAACCACTCTTGGTGGTGGACATTAAAGTCCCCCACCCAGAGTACATTCTGTGCCCTTGCTACCCTCAGTGCTTCCTCCAAGTGGTGCTCAACATGGAGGAGGTCTGATTCATCAGCTGAGGGAGGGCGGTAGGTGGTAATCACAGGAGGTTTTCTTGCCCATGTATTACCTGATGCCATGTGACTGCATGGGGTCCAGAGTCAATGTTGCGGATTCCCAGGGCCACTCCCTCCTGACTGTATATCACTGTGCCACCACCTCTGGTGGATCTGTCCTGCCGATGGGACAGGACATACCCAGGGATGGTGATGGAAGAGTCTGGGGCATTGGCTGAAAGGTATGATTCTGTGATTGACTAGTCTGTGGGACAGCTCTCCCAATTTTGGCACAAGTCTCCAGGTGTTAGTGAGGAGGACTTTGCAGGGTCGACTGGGCTTGGTTTGCCTTTGGTGTGTCTGGTGCCTGGTGGTCTGATGCCAGGTGGTCCGTTCGGTTTTATTCTTACTATGACTTTTTGTAGCGGAATTGTAACTGAGTGGCTTGCTAGGCCATTTCAGAGGGCAGTTAAGAATCAACCACATTGCTGTGGGTCTGGAGTCACATATAGAGCAGCTGAACAGGCAGGTGGGGCTTTGATTTAACATCTCATTTGAAAGATGGCACCTCCAGTAATGCAATACTCCCTCATTACTACATTGAAGTGTCAGCATAGATTATATTTTCTGAAGTGGAGCATGAACCCACAAGCAAGTTTAAAGTGCCTTGTAAGGACACTTACAAGAAATGGTTTTAAGACCATTTCTGCACTGACCTTTTTTTTCAAGATTTCAGCACTCTTTGGGATAATTGTTCTCATACTCTTTTCATTTGTATAGCTCCATTACCAATGGATTTCTCAATAGGAATTCCCAAATATCTGAGATTTTTGGAGGAAGGAAGGGGTTAACAGCAGAATGCCAGGCAGGTCAGGCAGTATTAGAACTGTTCTGTGCCTGCCCATCAGTACCCATACACCCACATCTGCAGAAAGAGGTTCACAGAGGATTAGTGCATCCAGAAGCTCCAGTTCCGACAGTATATGGTGATAGCTCAGATATGCAAAGGCATGTCTAACAATAATACTGTATGGTTCTTTGAAAGCACCCTAATCGCAGTATGTCATGCTTTTAGTGGTGCTGCACAAATGAAGGCATGCCAAGGTGATTCAAGAGCCACACCCATCAAGATGCCGTCTGCTATATTTGTCGGCACCTATTTGGCAGCAACTGTCAGTAACTGTGTGCACAGGATCCAGTCTTCAGAGAATTGGATTCAGAACTGTGCCACTTGCAGCTGCCATGTAATGTAAAGCTGGCATATCCAATGACAGTACCATGGCAGTGTGGTTCACCTTCCTTGTAACATCTCATGCTGCACCATCTCCAGTAGCCATAAAACAGGGGGTCAGGTGTTCAGTCACTTGCCTGCACACTCATCCTGAGGTTCATTTCCTTTATTTTGCCTGTTATTTCTTACTGTGCTCCCATTCAGACTTGTCAAAGGCTGCCAATGGACTGAGATGCCTTTTCAACCTTTCCAATGGCTACAAGGATTTTTGTTGCCCTATTCTACCACTTTCCTTTAATTGTCTGTATGCCTTTCAATTTTATCTACATACAATCTTCCACCCCCAACATTAGGCTACCTCCCTGTATCTATCCAAATCTGCACTTGGAGTTGTGAATAATAATGCAAATGAACTGACCCCAGAAAATGCGGTGCTATTAGCGCATTGCTATTCTGCTGAGATTTACACCAGCTTTTATCCATTTAGAACTGATCTACACCAGTACACTAAAATCAGCTATAGTCTCATAATTCCTCTCATATATCAGTAAGTTCAGTCTTCTGTTGATTATTGCTCTTCAATGGGTTGCATATGTTCAACATTGAGTCTACTAAGGCTCCTAGAACTCTTTCAGTGTTATCCTTAGCAATTTCAATGCCATAGAAGTGCATATGTCACCTATTTTCCTTTTTAGGTGCAGTACTTTGCACAAATTTGCATTAAATTTCATCTGCCATTGTTCTGCCCATGTGCATATTTTCTCCAACTCATTCTGTAATTTCTGAGTAGCTTCCTTTGATGCCACTATTCCTGTCAGTTTGGCATCATGAGCAAATTTGGCCACTTTGCATTAAATTTCTGAATCCAGATCATTTATGTAAATTAGAAGCAGTAATGGTCCCAAAAGAGAGCTTTGGGGCTCTCCACTCAGTACTTCCCCCTCCCAGTCTGATATAACTCCTCTAATGAACACTCATTATTTTCTACCCTTCAGCCGGTTTCTTATCGATTCCTGGGTTTACCCTGAATCCCCACAATTTACCCTATAGTCTTTGCTAGAGAAGACTATTTATTACATTATCTGTTCAATAGCTTTTTGAATTGAGGAAGCACACTAGAGTTCATGAGGCTAAGAGTCTACAGCTACTCAATTTTCCTTGTTTACTCATGTAATGACCAAATAAATCCAAGCATACTGGGAATTATTTCAAATGGTTAATGGGTTAAATTATTGGACTAAGGAATTTTATACCAATGCCTAAAGTGTTCATTTATTAATATTCACATATCATAATTCCAAGGCCATAATTTACAAATAGAAAAAATTTCATCTGTTTCATCATGATTAAATTTACAAATATTTTAAAACATTAAACATTCTGACAATTGTGACAATCTCATAGAGCTTGTTCACCAGAGTAAGCAGCTAGTTTTACAGGCAGCTTTTCCAGAGTAATCTATAACTTGTGGTAAGCAACTACACAACCTCTGTAAACTGCTCCAACATATTTCTGTAAAATACTTATGATTGAGGTATATTACCTAATTAAGATACATTTAAGGTCTTTCAGGTCATATAATGTGGTCTGGGTATTAGGGATAGAGACTAAGGGGGTTGAAGTTGATCTTGGGCGGTAGAGCAGAATGGGCCTTGGTGAATCAGCAGCCCATCTCGCAGAGTATAAAACTGGCTGCTGAGTTGCTATTGCCCATTTTGCATTACTGCCCAAGACGAATTTACCCCCCAAATTCTTATAGCTTTTTTAATACTTCACTTTAGAAATTTCCAGGCACTAACTCCAAACCAAACATACAGTTTAAAATGGACAAGAACAACAGTAGTGAGACAACCAAAAAGGATGGTATTGCAGTCATTAAAAATTTCACCTGTACTCAGAGGTCAGTAAGTAGCAACCTAGTCACACATTGCAAATGGACAGCAAAAACTCAACCCCACTTACACTGCTGTTAAAGCAAAGCTGAAATTGTACCTTTTTAATGCAGTATAAAAGTAGCATAAGTCTCTACAGGGTGTAGCAGTATATCATGCCAGAGATTGTCTCTAGATGAAATTTTCTGTTTTTCACCAAACATCTTTTGTTTGTATATTTGTACTACTCCATAGATCAGTCTCGGTCCCAGATTTCTTGTTGGGGATGTGAAGAAAACGTAGAAAGCTCTGGAGAGCTAGAATAATCATATTAGATCTGCTGCAGTACACAATAAGAATTTACATTATAATATCAAAGTGTGTCAGTTGCTTGTAATCAATATCCCTGTTGTGCTTCCTGTCATACCCTCCAAAAGCTAGAGTTTCACATGCATTAACATTGTTCCAGCTCCAGTGCTACAGTTGGAGCAAACACATTGTGAATTAATTAAGCGCAACCCACTTATTGGTGCAATAAAGTCTGGCCTTCCCTTAACCTTTTCCTGTGCTAGTACCACCAACAAGCATGGATATGTGTGTGCCTGGGTGAACTGGACTACACACTAGTGCTCTGGTTTCCTCAAGTTAGAAGATCCACAAAATATGTGGTGCAATAACAAAACCAGAGTGGCAGACTATCACAGTAGTGGTGAGTGAGACACTTCTTTAATGTAGCCTCGCTCTAATGGTTTTGCCACTACTGTAACAATAACAACAGTTACCTCAAGAACACCAACAAGCAACTGTCCCTACCCACAATTATAAGAATGTTATAGGATGGTGTGTTGTGCAGAATGGAATTGTTGATGTGAATTGTCTCCATATTTTTAAATCTCATTCCAAAAATCTCTGGCTGTTTGCCTTAAAAAAAAATACAACTTTAGCCATGTTCCCTATTAAATAAATAATGAAAATAAATTAAGTCTTTCAATGCTGTGATACAGTGTCAATAAATATTGTAAAACCACCTGTTTAGCTCCCCGGTAGGTCAGTAGGTGAGTCCATCACCCAAAGTCGTACAAAGCAGATGGTCCCAGGTTTGATCCCTGGTGTATGTTGAGTTGGCCGATCTCAGCTAGGGGTGCTACAATTGGCTCTCTGCTCCTGGGCTAGGGAAGAGGAAAAATTACTTGGTTTCATGTTCTTGGTCACTACTGATTGACTCCTGTTGGAAAGTGCATATATGGAGATCAGATCAGCACATGATCAGGCTCTGGTATGAAACCCTGCCCCAAAGTAAAATAGTCCGACGATACATGAAAAATAGCCAGTAGGACAGATTACAGTACCTGTAGAATCATATACCAGCATGAGCGACTGCTTTTGTGATAGAATGAGAGAAAATTGGAGGGCGGAACCCATGTATTCTTATCACAAAATATTAACTTCTGAAATAGCAGTGACAAAAATAAAAACGATCAACTTAAGAAAAAAGAATACATGAGAATCATAAAAGAAAGAAGAAATTCTGCTATTGTATCCATCTTAATATTGTTCTCACTAGATCTGTGTTTTTTTTTTAATATCTGTTCTCAGGATATGGGCAACGCTGGCAAAGCCGAATTTATTGGCTAACACAAATTGTACTCAGAAGCTAATAATAGGCCTTCTCCTTGAACCGCTGCAGTCCTGTGTTGATGATGCTCCCACAGTGTTGTTAGGTAGGGAATCCTAGGAGCTGATCCAGTGACAATGTAGGAATGGCAGTATACGATCATGGGAACACCATCATATACACATTCCCCTCCAAGTTAGGATGATTAATGACAGGCGTGGGCTGATAAGTGGCAAGTAACATTCGTGCCAGGCTATGACCATCTCCAACAAGAGAGAATCTAACTACCTCCCCTTGACTTTCAATGGCCTTACCATCGCCGAATCCCCCACCATCAACATCCTGGGGGTCACCACTGACCAGAAACTTAATTGGACCAGCCACATAAATACTGTGGCTACAAGAGCAGGTCAGGGGCTGGGTATTCTGCAATGAGTGACTCACCTCCTGACTCCCTAAAGCCTTTCCACCATCTACAAGGCACAAGTCAGGAGTGTGATGGAATACTCTCCATTTGCCTGGATGAGTGCAGCTCCAACAACACCCAAGAAGCTCGACACCATCCAGGATAAAGCAGCCCGCTTGATTGGCACCCCATCCACCACCCTAAACATTCACTCCCTTCACCACCGACGCACAGTGGCTGTAGTGTGTACCATCCACAGGATGCACTGCAGCAACTCGCCAAGACTTCTTCGACAGCACCTCCCAAACCCGCGACCTCAACCACCTAGAAGGACAAGGGCAGCAGGCACATGGGAACAACACCACCTGCACATTCCCCTCCAAGTCACACACCATCCTGACTTGGAAATATATCGCTGTTCCTTCATCGTCGCTGGGTCAAAATCCTGGAACTCCCTACCGAACAGCACTGTGGGAGAACCTTCACCACACGGACTGCAGCGGTTCAAGAAGGCAGCTCATCACCACCTTCTCAAGGGCAATTAGGGATGGGCAATAAATGCTGGCCACATCCCAGGAAAGGAATGAAAAATAACTGAGGGGAATTTTCAGGTGATGGTATTGCCATGATCGTGCTACTCTTGTCCTTCTTGGTGGTAAAGGTCACAGGACTTTAGGGTACTGTCGAAGTAAACTTGGTGAGTTGCTGCAGTGCATAATTTAGATCATACGTTATGCAGCCACAGTGCACCAGTGGTGGAGAAAGTGGATATTGAGTTCAGTGACAGGGGCACCGATAAATTGGATTGCTTTGTCCAGGATGGTGTTCAGCTTCTTGAATGTTGTTGCAGCTGCACCCATCTAGGCAAGTGGAGAATATTCCATCACATTCCTGACTTGAGCCTTGTAGATGGTGGAGAAGCTTTGAGGGGTCAGAAGGTGAGCCACTCATCACAGAGTACCCAGCCTTTGCCCTGCACTTGTAACCATGTCGTTATGCCTGGTCCATTTAGGTTTCTGGTCAGTAATAATTCCCAAGATGTTGATGATGAGGGATCTCAACAATGGCAGTGATGCTAAAGGTCAGGAGGTGGTTGAGACTTTTCTTGTACATATTCATTGCCTGGTACTTATGTGGTGTGAATGTTACCTGCACTTGTCAGCCCAAGCTCTGATGTTATCCTGGTCCTTCCATAGGCTGGCATATGCTGCTTCATTATTGGAGGAGTTGTAAATGGATCTGAACTTCAGCAGACATCCCTACTCCTAACCTTATGACAGAGGGCAGGTCATTGGTGAAGCAGTTAAGGTGATTAACCCAAGTTTATTTTCTTGAGAAACTCCTACAGTAATGTCCGGGAGCTGCAACAATTGGCTTCCAACAACCATGATCATCTTTCTTTCTGTAGGTATAACTCCAGCCATTGGAAGATTTTCTCCTTGACCTCCATTGACGTCAGTTTTTCTCGAGTTCCATGGTGCAAAACTCTGCAATTGCCACCTTGATGCCAAGGGCAGCTACTCTCACTTCTCCTCTAGTATGCAGCTCATGCTGCAAATGTCTGAGTCATGTGATGAGGTCTGGAGCCGAATGTTTCTGACAGATACCGAAGTGCGCATCAGAAAGCAGATTATTGGCTAGTAGTTATCACTAAATGGCACCATTGATGATTCTCCATGGAATGTGAAGAGGAGAGTATAAAAGGCCAAGTCAACATTTCTGTCTGACGCTAAATCCTGATAAAGGTACGGAACTAGAGACTGGATGCTTTTGAAATCTAAATGTGATGCTGGCTGTCGGCTGGGCGGGCAGAGGTTAACCCTTAAGTATTGTAGAGTGCTGTCCATGCTGACCTGCATTGGCTCTCCATCCCTACATGCATTGAACTTAAAATCTGCATCTTCATTTATGAATCCCCCTATCCAATCTCTTCCATCCCCTCCAGCCGTATATCCCACCCTCAACAATTTGTTCCTCTGAATCCAGCATCCACCTCCCCTTTTTGCCCCACCATCAGTGGCAGACCCTTCAACTGCCTCAATGCTACTCTCGAAAAGTCCCTTCCTAAATCCTCTACTTCTCTCTCCACCTTTAGAATCTTCCCAAAGCCATCTCTTTGACCAACCTTTCAGTCACCCGGTCTATGCTCTCGGCATCTATTTGTGATGCCAATTTGTGAAATTCCTTGGGACATCTGCTGAACATTAAAGATGCTATATAGGTGCAAGTTGTGTTGGTGAGTTGCCTACGCCTAGAACATGTAATCGCAAGGAGATTGGGACGAATATGTACACTGTTTGCCTCAAGGTGTTGAAAGGTGTTACTTATGGAAAAGCTTGGAAACCCTATACTGGACAGCGGGTCTGTGCACAGGCAGATTTAAATAGAAGAATGTTAATTGACAGACAGTTAGAGGCGCTAGCAAAAGGGGAAGTGACCTGCTGTCACCTGTGACAGCCTTGGTATGAGGGCTGAGTGGCTGATGCCATTACAAAGTATTCAGCTTTACCGGCTTGCTTGCTCCAATTTCAAAGTTAATCAATAATCGAGAAACATCTAGGTGGCATTAATACATGTTTGGTCATGATAGGTGCCGGTAACCCGTCTTGTAATGTTTTCAAAACATAGATATTAACATGAAATAAAAACAGAAAATGCTGGAAATATACATCGAATACCGTAGCATCTAAAAAGAGAAACGGTTGTTAGTCTTTCCGTCAAAAACCCTCCTTCAGAACTAATGTTTCTTTATGTCCCCATTATTTGTTAAAATAATTGCTGTAGCGATTTTAATCCCTTTTTACATCTTGCAACAATTAAAGGTCCTGGGATTCAAATTATAGTTGTATTTACAGTTTTCAACTGATCGGGTGTTTGCTGTACAACTACAGTAAGGTGGATTCGCGAGGGAAACGCAGCTTTCGTGCTCTTCATTCACCCCTCGCCCGGCGCTGAGTTTGTATTTGTGCAAATGTCATATCTCCAGCCTCCGAATCCCTGCAGTTCTTAGTGTTAACACGACGGTGAAAATCAAACGGCACTTTTCACCTCACTGTTTAAACTTTACCAAGAAAAGTAATCAGAACAGTTTAGCACGAATTAGGCCTGTTCTTCCGCGTTAACCTGCGGAATGCAAAACTGGGTAAAATCTGAAAATCATCTACAAAAGATTTGCTTTACTGAGCGAGTCAGATCGAAGATGAAAGACCTGAATCCTAAAGCTGTGATCATCCTGATTTCAGCTACTATAATAATCTATAGTGCTTGTTTAGAAAATGGAAATGTTATGACACAACTTCCTGGTTTTAAAAAAGTACTTTATTAATATTTTATTCAATTTTTCCTCACCACCCGTAGTGCTATTACAGTCTAGAGTTTCACACAGCACAGCTGGAAAGAATCTGGGATTTCTAACCGTTTGCGTTTCGATTTAGGCCCGTGACTTCCCCTTTCACCAAGTTAGTAGTTAGGCAGAGGCATCTGATAAATGAAAACTCACTGGTGGGACTCTCCGGAATATATCGCCTCTGGATTTTATTTAGATCAACCTTTTCCTCCTTTTACATCGGTGTCTCTGTTACATACTGCCGATCCTTACTAAAACCACGAGAAAAACAACTGTAGTGGCAGTAGTTTACATTTCCCATCCCATCCAAAGTTAGGAAACGATTCCGTGGAAGTTTGTAGTTCTAAATGTATTTCATGTTGGAGTAGAATCCCTCTCCATCCCACTCCGATTTAGACTAGAATGGATGTATCTTACTCACACCGACCTGTACAACTGGTCTAACCATGTCACGGAGAACTGACTAACATGCTTTAACCATTTAAATATGACTATTTTAAATGGCACACAACAAACAAGTACTAGTTTTAGTGTCGATTAGATCTCTCAACTTCAAAAAAAAGTTAGAATGTATGCATTTTATTCACTTTGCAACGGAATATATTTCAAACGAAACTACAATATCTGCCGACATTTATAATGACAGTATCGTTTACAACTAGCCGAGCTTTATATCTTTGCCTTGTACAAAGTGGAAAGACGCCGTATTAACAGCTTTTTTTCTGATTTGGTCCGTCAATCAGCACTCGACGGGTTGTTAACGTTGCTGCTTGTAAGACGCGGTGAGAGAAGATTAACAGAAATAGACAAACTCTTAAAAATGGCATTACTCACAACTTGACATTTTAGTCGTAATAGGTTGTGTGTGCGTAACTATCGATACCCCCTTTGTACGGCAGGTAGCTGTCTGACCCTCATACCTGCTTTAGAGTAGCGCCGGATACTTACGTTCAATTTCAAATCAGCTCCCAAGTAAATGGTGAAATATATTTGAATGGCTGCAAGTCTATTTTGTATTTTTTTTTCTCCCAAAATATATTTCATTATTCTTTCCTTCTTTCGGACTGTTTTCCTCTTTGCTGTTCTCTGTCTTTCCCTCTCACATTCTTTCCATTTATGAAAGGCCCCCCTCCTCTGATTGGAGCTACAGCCTGAGTGCTTTTTGCTTCCTTTTGAACTTGGTTATTTGCAGAAAAGCCAGAAATGGTGACATCGAAGGTCGGTGCTTTTTATTAGTGTCCATTTTTAAAAATGCATAAAAGGACAGTCAACACAATTTATAGGTTTCATAGCCATAAACCTGTAACTGACCAGTGACTGTCACATTTTCACATCGTTAATATAATTGGACGGATGCTCGTGAACGGTAAGCGTTTAATTTCGAGGCTTTGATCTTTGAATCTGAGATTTATTTAGTTAGTAACTGACGATCCGAGGCAAAGCAAAAGAATCTGTGACAGGAAATATACAAGGATCACAAGATTCATTTCCAAGGTCCGATGAAATAAAGTTTAAAACGCAGGTAGAATAAATGTCACCTCCGCTCAGCCAGGTAAAATGTGGGCGCTGCAGAATCTCGCGAGGACTTTTATCCTGAAGGAAAACTGTAATGAGTTAATATTGTTATAACCGTTCATAATCTGAAATTAGTTCGGTATTTTATAACCGTTAGCATTAAGTTTAAGACTGAATGATTGCAGCCAACCGCATACCTTGCTACTCTCTGCCTGTTCATTCGCATTTCCTCATTCCCTCACTATTCAGCCCGACCCCACATTGCGTTGAAAACAGAAGTATGTTCTATTGGCCGCAGCAGTCCTCCTAAATAGGTGTAAATGAAACTAGATTCGTGTATGTTTTTTTCTCTCTCCTCTTTCTTGTCCCTGAGCGATTGTCATGTGATAATGAAGAGCAACAAAGCGCTGAAGGGAGCTGCAGGGGTCTGTGCATCTGTGATCACAACAAGCCTCGTTAGCTCACACAACACAAGTGTGCACTTCTCGGCCTCTTTATCTCCTAGTGAGACAGCGCGGAGCTTTTTAACCCGCATCTACATCTCTGGTATCCTTTAGCAGCACAGCTACAAGCAACCGAATTCGTTCAGCACCTTAGCAGTCAGAGATTTTATGGAATCTTGGGCAGGGAACTCAACTCGATCGTTGTCAGACCCATCGGTTCGCTTCCTGGGTGAGGTGCTTTGGTGAATTTTGTGCTTGCCTCGTGATTGTTTCCCCTTTATAACCTAAAAAAATGCCTCGTCCGGGGAAGAATTCCTACAGTGATCAAAAGCCTCCTTACTCATACATCTCATTGACTGCGATGGCCATCCAGAGTTCTGCGGAGAAGATGCTCCCCTTGAGTGAGATTTACAAATTTATCATGGACAGGTTTCCTTATTACAGAGAGAACACCCAGCGGTGGCAGAATTCTCTCCGTCACAACCTTTCCTTTAACGACTGTTTCATCAAGATCCCGCGCAGACCCGACCAGCCAGGCAAAGGCAGTTTTTGGGCTCTTCATCCGGACTGTGGGGACATGTTCGAGAATGGAAGTTTCCTCCGCCGTCGTAAGAGGTTTAAGGTGCACCGGTCAGAACATTTGTCCGCCAAAAATTCACAAATGATCCATTATTTCCAGCACCACCACCAACAACAAGCCAAGTTGGGGTTGGCCTCGCCGGAGACGGCCCCAGGTATGGGGCGCTTGCCACAGTTCCAGCCCTATGGAGTCAATGGGCCTCAGTCTACTGGATTTAAGCACCCTTTTGCCATCGAGAACATCATTGGAAGGGACTATAAGACCATGATGGCCAGTGGGCTTCCTTTAGCCTCTGTAATGCACCACCTTGGTTACCCAGTGCCCAGCCAGCTAAGTAACATGGTGGGATCCATGTGGCCCCATGTTGGTGTCATTGACTCCATGGCCTCCATGCCAGTTTCTCCAGATTACAGCCCTTTTGGGGTGCCCATGAAGACGATCTGTCACCCAGGCACCCAGACTATGCCAGCCGTCCCTGTGCCCATCAAACCTACAGTGTCTCTGGCGTCTATCTCCACAATGCCAGCTCCAGGAGCCCTGCCAGGCAGTCCCACACAGATCTGTCCGTCATCATCTTCATCTTCTTTACATCTAGGTCAGACTCGATCAGCCTCCACTGAGGGCAAAACTAACTCCTTGCACTCCGTGCTCGCCCATTCCTGAGGGCAAATAAGTTGAAGTATAGATCAGTTTTTAATAGGAGAAGGAGTTGATTAAAGGTGACGTGAAAGAGTTAATTATAGCAGAAATGTTTTGTCTCATTAAAGGTGCATAAAACATAGTCAATTAGACAGAAATCGGGGAAGTATTTTAATAGAGAATTTTCAGGTAAGAGGATTTACTTTCTGTAAATGAGTCGTCAGTGACCTAAAACATTACATAGTAAAATAGAAAGCTGGAATAAATTCCTGGATATGAGAGAAGAATATATTTTCGCCGGTGTTCCAGACACATTATTTGTGGGTATTTAAAGCTGTACATTATCTATCAGTCTGCTTGTCAGTTTTGTAATATTCAGAATTCACCAGATAGTATCAGTGATCAGTGTTCTCCGGTGATTTCCAAACCTGGGCATCATTAAACGACAACTGCGGTAAAAACCAAGCAACCTTTAAAGTGGAATCCTGTGAAGTGAAATAGGTCCGAACAGGAACAAAAGAATGATTTCTAAACTGACTCGCATATGAGGAGCTGAAAAAATAGCACCCAGCAGGAATTTGATGAGAATTGACTATATGGATGACTTGTTTGCCTGCACGTTAGGTATTTCAAAGCAGGTCAAAAAAATGTTTGAAACGGGAACATGTTTAAGCGGCGCCGTGTAAAGTTGGTGTAGTTGACAAGTTCTGAAAGGGACGCGTTGATTGTAGCTTTAAAACTCTCAGTATCGCAGCTCAGAGACCATTTCTAAATTGCGGCGATTTTTTTAGTACTTCCATAAGTTGTACAAATAAAAACACGTCGATGGAATTTGCAACATACAAACATCTCGAATGTTTACTCCAATACTACGTTTTAAAAATACAGATTTATTAATTGCGTAATAAATAAAGAATATCAGTGGTCAAACTCCTAAATGTTGTTCCAGATTTAGATACCTGCACAGTTCTTTATTAGACGCTGTGCTTAAACAGTTACAATCATTTAAACATTAGCCAAACAAAACGCGAGTTACGGTGCAGAAGCGGATACATTTTCATGTATATACTATACTGTTCGAGCTAATTACTTCATAGTACTTATTTTACACACAGTGATAGAAAAACACGTCAAAGAGGGATAAACCTTTTGAAAAATCTGGGCTCAGATTTTGACAGAATTTGTATTAGAAGCGCCGCAGAGTTTTAAACGGATGTCTATTTAAAAATCCGTACTTTAGGGAAGTCCGACATTTAACCTATTTCAAGTGGACAGGACGCAATTGATACTGTCCAATAGTTTTTACACAGTGGCGAATTCAAGTTAGCCTACAACACAAGGGTAGGTAAAAGACGGCAATATTTCCTGAGAGTTACACAAGTTTCGTTTCGCGAGAAAGAAAAAAAATCTGCTTTTCATATCATCTTTGTAGTGCTTAGAAATGTCAGGTTTTGTCCTTTTTCCTTTCTTTTCGCATTTCCTTTGACACGCAGCTTGGTTTCATTGTGATGTTAAATATAGTGCGATCAAAATCAGAGCAGACAATGTAATAGCACTTTACGAGCAAAAATTGAATGGAATTGCTGGATTGTGAATATAGATGTATAGTAAACCCGTCGTGAAAGGTGGTTCCAACTTTCGTTCGTTTTGTATATATTCGTATTGAATATTTCATCTATGAATAATTGTTCAGAACATTTTATGTATACTGTACACAGGAGCTTTTATCGGAAACAAAGGTTATTAAATATTTCCCGTCCAATATGTGTTTAATATCTTATTTTAAAAATATTTAAATATCGTTTAAACTGTGCATGACACTGAAGAAGCCCAAAAGCGCACTTCTGCTGAATCCAGCCGAACACTTCGGTTAACACGAGCCAGTAAAAATGTACGCGAATACTAACGCGTTCTTGCCGAGCATTATTCGAACTGTGCAGATTCTTTTTCCATCAAGTACCAAGTTTTTGCGCTTGCCGGTTTTCAGTATAATAAATTGGGAGACAGTAACCAATGCAAACGGTCAGCTGTGGCCTTCAATGAATTGCTATCTGCCTCCCAGCAACGTCTCCAAGTTCTTATATGAGTATATTCTTCGGATTTCGAATTCAACAGATGAAAGATGAGTGATGTTGCACACAACTTGTCAGTGTGTTAAATGTGATTCAGTTTGAAATCCTATACGTCGAATGCAATAACAAATTTAACTAAAACAGATAAACAAACAAAAGGTGAGTTCGGTTTTACGATGGAAGTGGTGTGAATAACGGGGTTGAATATTTATAAGTCTTAAATCCTTTGTTGAAAAAGATGAAAGCAGCAAAATACAACTTACTGGATTTTTTTATCCTTTAGACGTAAGTTTAACAATTCTCTACTTACGTGTTTTCCATCCTCGGGTTTTTAAAAACAGCTGTCTCTTTGATATTTATTTTGATTGTGGTTTTGAATTTTCTCACTCTTGTTTTAGAACTTGGAGTGAGTGAGCGAAATATACTCCGAAGAGATGACAGGAGGAAAAGTGAACCGTTTAGTTCAAAGCTAAGCTCCGTAACATATGATGGTTGAATTAGATTAGTTCTGTTCATTTTTATTATTAGAGCCCACATTCAAAAGGAGTATCATACAAGGAGCGTGATGGCCCGAACGGCCTTTCCGTCTTCCAGAGATCTTTTCGGTGTTAACCTGTTGCTGTTTCACGCTGAACGGAGCCACTCGCCCCACTTTAATTGCTTGTGGTTCTTTAAACGAAATATGCGAATATTCATTGAATTGATTAGAATATCGTTCAGCCGCGGGGATATAGTCCTATGATTTGATTTAGTCTAAAATACTTGAGATAGTATTGTAGTGCAGTACACTGGAACCAGTAATCAAATATTGTACTGATATACTCCAAAACACTGTTACCGTAGAATAATTTAAAGGGAAAGAAATCCCTGGCGTGTCTAAGGGCTAAAATCTTTCACGTTAGCAAATTCATTACTTTTAATCAATTTCCCGCGATTTGAAACGTGTCTTGGTATTTTGTGCGCCATTGGAGCAGCGCAAAATCCGAATCGAGTCCAATCTTCGAATATCGAACAGAAAGCAATCGTACTTCTGTGGGAACATCTATGACAGAATTCAATTTCAAAACAAAACATAACAGGCAGAGTAAGTGAGAAAGATATGAAGTTTATCAGCACTTGAACTAAATTCACCGCTTTATTTTTCATGCCTTGGCATTGAGTTCCTCTCTACGGACTGATAACATGGCCAGATCAGTACCCTTAGCTTCGTTTATTACACATTGAACACAAACTGTAACTAATAAGTGATTGTTTATTGCTGTCAATTCGATCATAATGTGTAATTGTCACATTAAACACATTTTGCATTGTAACGATATCAAACAGTTACTTTTCAAGCTCCTATAATCATGATACGCTACAGCCAGCAGAATTTCCGAGAAGGGGACAAGCCAGTGTAACAATCTGCAAATACAGTTGCCCTCAAACTGTCACGCTATTATTGAACTGGCTTTTCAGTTTGTTTGTGTGATTAACTATTCAATATTCCGTGCAAGAACAACTGAAAACTCTACAAAACATTCTGCTCAGTCGTGTATTGTCCATTCAATAATCAAAGTAACAGCCGTACAGCGGGATGAGAGAAGGGGAGAGGTACAGCTCGAGTCTAGACTTTTTGATAACGGTAACGGATCTCGATGGAAAGATACGCTCAAACGTTAAGAACTTAAAAAGTGATTCAAGCCCAACAAAGGGATAGCCTTCTTGCATTGTAATCGCTCCCAAATGTTCTGAGTTTCTTACACCCCACTGTAAGTTGCATGTAGTTTCTCTCCTTTGAGGTGTTAGTTGATAATACAGTAGTGGACGTAATTTGCATGGCAAGCATGTAACAGTCACAAAGTTTTTGCTAATCTGCATGTAAAAGCTCAATAAGACCTCAGTTATAGTACTGTGTGCAATATTGGACACAATACCATAGGAAGGATATTGAGGCGTTGGTGAGGGTACAAAACAGATTCGCTATCTCGTATGAGAGAAAACAAATCCAAAGAAAGACTTGAAAATCGGAGGGGGGAGGGGGTTGTTAGAACCGCTTAGATTGCGGACAATAGGACAGAAATGTTTAAAATTATGAAAGGATAGGACAGGGTAGATAGAAGCACACTGTTTCCAGTAGTTGAGGGGTCTAGAAGCAGGAGCCATAGACAGAAGATTAACTGTAAGATATTTAGAACAGAGAGCAGGAGAAACTTCTTTAGACAGAGTTGGGAGGCTGTGGAACTCACTTCCAGGGTTAATGGTTGAGGCAGAAACTATGTCAACATTCAAGATTAGATTGGATAGGTGGATGGGGAAAGGGGGTGTGGAATAGGGCCAGTAAAAGGGGTTAGGAATATTTGCTCCTGTGGAAGGTAAGGACAGACGGACTGATTGGGCACAATGGCCTGTTCCGGTGCTTTAACTTCCGTGGGTGGATTTTTATGTAAATACAGTTTTCTGTTATATTGCTCTAAATCTGTTCTTCCAAAACCATTTGCATAATTAACACAGAAAAGGAGCATTTTAGTAATTCAGCAAAAGTTTTCTGAATACTGCCCATAATGTCTTGACCGGCTCAGTTACGGTAATTATTACGTAAGTTATGTAAAAAGTGCTTGAAACCAATTCGATGGTGGCCGTGTGATTTCTAACACCTCTGCCACATTTGGATAACCCGACGAGATCTAGCAATAGTCAGGCTTCTGGGTGTATTTAATACCGAAATCTGTTTAATATTCTGTGTCCACGCTGTTATATGTACTTACTAATTTTAAAATTAAACAAATTGTGACATTTAAAATTTGTTTCTTGTTGGCAAAATGCAATTAGTCGACAATGTATTAACTTTTACAAGCCCAATAATTGAAAGCACAATTTAATTGTACGGTTTATGAAAATGTAGGATCTACATCAATAACTATTAAAAATGAATAATGCAACGCAGTGACCTCAGTATTGTCAATTATTCTGGAAGGTTTCTGGTGCTGTGCTTTTGAGGTAACTATGCTTTGTTGGTTAACGAAATCTATAAACATATCACTAAAAATAGTTTTAAAAAACCTTTAACATACGTGTATTCATAGTATGTTCCATAATCGTAGCTGAATTTGATACAACGCTTCGGCCTTCCGACTAATTTGAAAGGAACCCAGGTTGAAAACCTCGGATGCAGTGAAACAGATTGAAATGGGTTGGGTACCACATTGCAATGTCTGTAGAAATTAGCATGGATTGCATTCCTCTGCTAGGTCAACGGGGATATCGTCAGTATTTGCCGTTCATTCTTCTTTCCAGTAGCATATTCAAACATACATATGGGGGAAAATTCAATGTGGCCTTTATTATTGACCCAAACATGCATTCTGTATTAAGTGCGCCATGAGCCGTGAAATATATATGTTAATATCACTTATTTGCTAAAAGGTCATATAAATACTCCCCCTTCGAAGTTACAAATAAAATGATAGTATTTTAATCACATGCAGATGTTATGAATGTTAATTGCACCCCGGGGCTCTAAGTATAAAGGTGCCCAATATTGGATATTGATGGTAGCAAGAGTTTCGATGTGCATATTGCGAAATGTTTAAAAAAAGAGGAATCAGACTTCGCACTCCTCTTAACAACCAAACGTACAGATAAAAGCACATATCGACTTCGTGTGGAGTGCTTTTTTTTTGTCTCCTTATGTTCAATATACTGAATAAACTGATAATTTACAAGTATATCTGACTGAAAGCGACCGGGATTATAATCTAGCCCTAAACTGCTATCGTGCTCTCATGGTAAGACGAAATATCGCTCAAAATGCAATAACTATGATTTTCAAACAGCAATCATACCTGCATCATCAACATTTGTAAACAACTCAAAAGATTACGTAATCGCACTGCACTTAGAAATGTGTACCTAATTATGTTGAACTACACTTTGGCATATTAAATTATCTCATATTATTTTGATTAATATGACAGATTCTTCTTTCGTAACAAACAGATTAATTATTATGGTTAACAGGAGGAAAATCTACATAAAGAACAGTAAGTAATGTATATGGGCCAGTTAAAAATTCGCCTGGCTACGTTATTAACCAGCAGCAGACGCGTGCTGACGATGGAACTGATGTGGCAACAATTCTGCACCATTCACTTGTGAAATTGAAATACTTGATTCAGGTAGAAAAGATGTTTCTATAGCAGTCACTACAGATTGGTACATTGTTACCTGTTGGTTTTCTTGCTAATACCAAATGTTGCAACCAACGCTTCGTATTAAATCCTGCAGAAGAAAACACAGCTGACGGTATATGCACAGGAATTTGGTCATCTCACTGGAGGAGTTAAACTTGCTTGTCCGGCCTAACTACCACAACGAAAATAGTTTTACCTCATTGGGTATACTGAGGTTCTGCACGGCGGGATTAAGCTGTTACAGGATGTATATTTCGTACTGGCAAGAAACTTCCCGGAATATGTGCAGCTTGTCACAACCCCCGCCCCCCCCCCCCCTCACACACTCACACACACACACACACTCCCTAGCAAATATGGGTAATCACTTACAACTGCTCTGCTAATTGACAGGCAGTGGTGAGAATTCAATTTTTAAAATATTTTTGTCATAAGTACATTTCTAACAAAATTATATTTCCATACTTGTGTCATCAATATAACCCTAACTTCAGCACAGTATATAACGATTATTTTCCACCTGTTTTTACTTATCAGGTTGGGGACTATTCCCTTTACTCTCAAAGTGGCTCCAACTACAATTTCTTTCCTCAAGTGTGGTACATTTCATGCATTGGGGAGCCTTATATTGAAACCTCTTTATTTGTACCCGCAGTACCTGTTACCACAGTAGGTGGTGCTGTGATAAGAATTTTAAATGTTAAACACGTGACACGATGTGCCCCACACACAATAGCTGCTATTTTATGATGAGAATATATTATCCTGAGATTGCGCTATTTTATCATTGGGTTCCAAATGTTTTATTCAAAATGCTTTGAGTTTTTTTTCGCAGTAATTGAAATTAGTAATGTCTAGAATAAGTGTTTAAAGAAAATAAGAGTTCCTAAATTTATTTAATTCACAATAACATGATTAATCTTATCCATTGAAATGTCTTTTCCATATTTTAATGCCTTCATTAAAGTTCTTCTTGAAGGCTTCAGCCTCTCCCAAAAGCTTGGGTTTGGACTTGATATGTTTACTCAGAGCTGTGACTCTGTGAGCTGAATTTGGATTGTACAGTCTGAGCATGTTCCGTGTACCTGATTTCCAAGGATGCGTTACTACTGTTCAGTCAGTTCTACTAATAGAATATTTTTCTTTACCTTTAGCAATTTCTACCCAGTAGCTTTTTTCCAAATAATTTTATAGACCAAGAGCACAAATATACTGAGGTAAAATTAATATTGTATGTATTTTAAGATAAATACTGTCAGTATGTGTGTGTGTGTGAAAGAGAGAAAATATTCTGATTACACACCTGGTGTAGCTTTTGTTTTGTGTTCTATAAACTTTAAAAATTGCATTAAGCTAAGAAAGGGAGAGAGAGGGGACTGGAATCACAGACAGAGGGAGTGAGAGAGATTGGGTCAGAGAGAAAGAAAAAGAAAGTATGGTAGAACTTTGAAACCAACTAATTATCTTCATCTAACACTTAGCAAAGGTCGATGCTAATCACTTATGCCTGTGTGTTAGAAATTCCAGCTTCTAACATCTATAAGACAGAGGGAGAAAGGTATAGAGAGAACTGCAGACAGTTTCTTTCCTCATTCTAATTTGATTTTTAAAAAGTTACATTTTGAAAGCAAACAAATAGACAGGCTAAGTGAGTGGGCAAAACTGTGGCAGATTGAGTTCAATATGAGCAAATGTGATGTCATCCACTTTGGATCGAAAAAAGATAAATCAGAATATTTTTTTAATGGAGAGAGACTAAGAGCCATGGAGGAGCAAAGGCATTTAAGGGTCCATGTACACAAATCATTAAAAGTTAGTGCACATGTACAAAAAAATAGCCAAAAAGATTAATGGAATATTGGCCTTTATTTCAAGGGGGTTGGAATTCAAAAGTGAGAAAGTGATGCTTCAGTTGTACTGAGCCTTGGTCAGACCCCATTTAGAGTTCTGCATTTAGTTTTGGGCACTGAATCTCTATAAAGATATATTGGCCTTGGAAGGCATAGAGCGCAGATTTACCAGGATGATACCAGGGCTTAAAGGGTTAAATTATGAGGACAGGTTGTATTGTATAAATGTGGCTTGTATTCCCTTGAGTTTAGAAGGTTGAGGGATGATCTAATCAAGATGTTTAAAATGAAAAAGTGATTCGATAGGGCAGATACAGAGAAGCTGTTTCCACTGGCGGGGGTATTCAGATCACGAGGGCATAATCTTAAAATTAGAGCTAGACCATGTAGGAGTGAAATGAGGAAGCACTTTTTCACACAAAGGGTAGTGGAAATGTGGAACTCGCTCTTCCTGTTGATGCTGGGTCAATTGAAATTTTCAAGACTGCGATCGATAGATTTTTGTTGGGTAAGGGTATCAAGGGATATGTAAGAAAGGTGGATAAATGGAGCTAAGGCACAGATTCGTCATGATCTCATTGAATGGCAAAACAGGATCAATGGAACTGAATGGACTACTCCTGTTTCTGTCGTCCTAAAGCCCCTCTGAGGGAAACAGATAGGAAGGGAAGATAGGAGGAGGAGGGGAAGAGGCAAACCGGTTGAGGGTGAGAGGAACTCTGGCCTCTCGGCACCCGGCCTTGGGCAGAGCTAGTGGGAATGGATGAAGGTTAAGGCTGAGTTGATTGACAGTGAAGCAAAGGGGAGGGGAGAATACAAGGGTTGAGTGGATAGTTCAAAGGGGAAGAGGTAGGGATAGTGATGGAAGTGAGGGGTGGTAGGAACTGGAATAGGTGGTATGAAGGTGAAGGGGTAAGGGACATGATGGGAGTGAGGTGGTGCGAGCATGCATGACCGAATGGGGGAAGAGTACCTATCGTACCAGGATTCATCAGTACCGTTCTGTCAGCTGTACTGATGGGATTTTTTTCCTTCCTAACTTTTTTCTGCCCAGTATCTTTATTGTTCAAATAATTTTCAGGAGGACAAAATTCAAAAGTGTTACTGAGGTAAAATTAATATTCAATGTTTTCTTTTAACTGAGAGGTTCTGTGAGTACATCTTTGCATTTGTGTGTGAGAGAACAAAATAACAATGTTCTGATTACAAACCTGTTGTATCTTTTGTTTTGTGTTCTATAAACTTCATAAAGTGTATTAAGCCAAGGGAGAGAGGGAGAGCGAGAGAGGTGAGACAGAGGGAGACCGAAGAGAAAGACAAGACTTAGGTCAAAAAGACAGGGCCAGCGGGAGAGGAGGTGGAGGAGGAGAGAGTGTAACTTTCTTCATTTAATATTACTTCAATTTTCAAAAAAGTATATCAGTTGAATTTTGAAGACAACTAATTATCTCCACCCAATAGTTGGAAAAGGTCAATGCTAATCACTTACACCTGTGACAGAAATTCTGATTTCTAACATCAATGAGCTAGAAGGAGGAAGAGACACAGAAAGAAAGACACAAATAGAAAGAAAGGGCAGACAGAAACAAGTTGAATTTTGAAAGTAAACTAAACAAATAAGAATGAAGTGTATGCAGGGGATAGGAGAAGGGAAACTGGCCACAGTGTGGGGGCCTCTGACCTTTCAGCACCCACCCTTGGAGGGAAACTAGTGGGAGTGGTGGAAAGTGAATGGAGGTTAGGGGTGAGTTGAAATGATGGGTAGGGTAGGATACAGGGGTTGAGTGCATAGTTCATGGGGAAGAGATAGGTGTAGTGATGGGAGTAAGAGGTGGTAGAAAGGGAAAGGTCTAGTGAGAAGGTGAAGGGGCATGGGACACAAGAGGACTGTGGATGGGAGAAGCACAAGTGTTTGGGGGAGGGGATGGAAAGGGGGCAGCTAAAGGACACATTTCCCCACAACCTCCACCCAAAATTCAGCCTTTAACTCCTTTCCGCCCACACCACATTATACCACCCACCATCTCCCACCTGAAGGGAAAGAAGAAAAATACAGAGAAAGAAGCAAAGAATCAAATAAGAAGAAAGGAAAAGAGCAAGACAGAAGCAACAATGAAGAGACAGCAAGAAACAGCAATACTAAAACAGCAGTGACAGATAGGAGGGTGACCATATTCTCTGATTTATCATGTGCAAACCCACAGGAGATCAACCATGCCCTAATTGTTAACGCAAAAATAATGAAAAGTATAATAAAATGGCCATATGTTACTTTATAACAATAAACAATTAATGAACATTAGACACAAATGAATGTGTCTTTTTTGCATTGGTGGTGACAGCCCTTGAAGTTTGATACACACCAGCAAGTTCCAACGTAGGCAGTAGCACTTTCTTCCTTGACGTTGACTCCATTGCTGTGGCTACACAACTGGATTTATGGACTTGGCCAAGCTCTCTAATATCACAGAAGTCATGAGGTACTGAATTTCCCTTTACAACAAATAAGTCTGATCTTTTCCAGTCTGAATTATAAGGTTTTAAAGAGTATAAAAATTAAACATTATAAATAAGTACATCAATTGGATAACAATAAAAAGGTTTGCTATTTCCATTCATTAGCCTGACTGTAATACATTTCAATATTAATATTCATAAGTGATATGATGAGATCACTTTGGAAATAAAATCCTATTACCAGCTAGGACATATACTCTACATATATGCAAAACATTCACCATTAGTATTTATATGTCAAAAAAATGTTAGGAAAACATTCATATTTCAATGATATTTACTTCTAAATCTTCAATTTCACCACTTTTGATCTGAATCATCAATAAGATCCAGATCCACCCTCTGTCTAAATCAAAGTTATACATTTTAAAAACAATTATTCCTAACAGTCAGTCTTCTAAAAACAATTTGAAATTCCCTGCTGTTTCGGAGTTACTTGTAATGTAAATTAAACTGCCTACAGATTGAAAAGGAACAATGAGATGTGTTTCACAATAAATTTAAAAGACTTCTTGAGACATCAGCCAATTTAAACTGGACCTAACAGGCTGGAATGGATTATTTTTGAAACATTAAACATCTTCAACAAAATAAAACTGTGGGGATACAGCGAATACTAAGGATCAAAATCATTGACTGGTTCAACAGCACCTACCATATGCATTCCACCATTACCTAAAATCTAATATTTGTTATTGCTTAAATTGGGAACTTTCAGTGGTTGCTTGAAATTTTATTTCCAGTTAGACAGAGTCAAAAGATCATAAGATAAACTTGGACGAGGAATACTAATTTTATTTCATCCAACTAAAAAAAACTTACAATCCCTATCATAATTGCAATTGTCTTAAATAATTTCCAGGTTTTTGCCTCTTCTACCTTTCCCAGAAGTCCATTTCATCTGTTTATCATCCTTTGTATGAAGAAGAACATCTTAACATCCTAAGTTTGCTTTTCATCAGTTTCACCTGTGCACTTTGTCCATTGTCACAGTTTAAATTGATGCAATGTTCCAGATTTATCTTTTCTTTACCACTTACTATCTTATCTGTGAGGTCTCCTTTCAACTGACCCCTTTTAAAGATGAAAAGCTCAGGCTTCTTCAGGCTTCCCTCATTGCACCATCCTTTTATACAAGGGTTCAACCAATTAGCTCTTTGTACTGTCTCCAGTGCTTGAATAACAACGTTCAGTGCTTGAATAACAACGTTGTGTCTTTTCAGCCAAAATTGAGAACAATGTCAAGGCACAATCTGATCAGAATACAGTATAATTTTGGAATAACATCTTCTGATGTCATGATTTATTAATACAGTATGATCATTCTATTAGGTGTGTTGATTGCTGATCCACCGTGATTTGACATGTCAGGTGCTGATTACTTCCTTCAAGTATTCACCCGAGAAGATATTACTAACACCTCTCAATCACTTTCAACTTCACCTTTAACTATTTGGACTCCATTCATGAAGTATTTTTGTTGTCCATTTTCTCTTCTAATCTGCAATAATGTATGTTAATCTGTATTGAACTTCATCTACCACTTACCACTCACCCATTTACCAATTTTATCAAGCTCGTTTTGTAGACCATTAGCTGCTTTATCAGACTCAGCTTCTCTACCCCCGACGGCTCCACTTCAAGTTTAGTATCATCTGTGAATTTGACCAGTTTAGATCAAGTTTCTGATACAGATGTAAATTAGAAACAGTAGGAATCCCAGGACCAATCCCAGGGCACTCCATTTAGTACTTACCCCTTATTATTCTGCCAATCTCTTATCCATTTCCAGGTTTTACATTGAATTCCTAATGCTTTGAGTTTAACAACCTTTCAACAATAACAACAACAACTTGCATTAATATAGCACCTTTAACAGAAAAAAAAATCCCATGGTGATTCACAGAAGTGTAATCAGACAAAATGGTTGCCAAACTGAAGAAGCAGCTATTAGGATGGGTGACTAAAAGCTTGGTCAAGAGGTGGGTTTTAAGGAGGATCTTGAAGGAAGTGGAGAAATGGAGACGTTTAGGGACAGAATTCCCTGAGCAGACTGTCAATGTCATTTGGCAGAATGCCTCATCACCAGAGCTTTCAAACAAGCACCAAGACCTAGCTTGGCTGGTGGTAAGAAGGGCCCTTCCCGTCAGATCCTTCATGCACTCACGGAATCTCAGCGACACTGTGTGCTGTCCCCGAGGAGGCTGCGGTGCAGACGAGACCATCACCCACCTCCTTCTGGAATGTGCCTTTGCAAAGAAGGTCTGGAGAGAGATGCAGTGGTATCTGTCCAGGTTCGTCCCGAGCAGTTCCGTAACACAGGACTCTGTGCTCTACGGGCTGTTCCCGGGGACGCACACTGAGACAGACATCAACTGCTGATGGAAAACCATCAACTCAATGAAATACGCCCTTTGGTCTGCTCGAAACTTGCTGGTCTTCCAGTGCAAGGAGCTGTCCTCGACCGAGTGTTGCAGACTGGCACATTCCAAGGTTCAGGACTACGTGCTCAGGGACGCACTGAGGATGGGTGCAGCTGCCGCAAAGGCTCTGTGGGGAAAGGCAACCGTTTAGAGCCTTCCCACCATTGTATACCGAGGGGCTGCAATCAGGGAAAAACCCCTCGGGCAGAATATAAAATTCAAATTGATGTAATGAATCTGTAATCAATAATCTGTATTGAGTGTAACGCAATGAGGCGCCCTAAACTGTCATGAACTGTAATTATGAACAATGTGTTCATTGAACTGTACTTAATGTAACCTGCAAATTGTATAATCTGTATTGTGTACGTTTGGAATGTGATATGACAGTTGTATGTATTGCTGCAAATTTTATGAATAAAGTATAATTTTTGAAAAAAAAAATTCTAGAGTCTAGGGCCTAGGCGACTGAAGGTGTAGCTGCCAGTAGTGGAGAAACAGGAAACAGAGAATGCGTACAAGGCCAGAGTCGGATGAACACCGACTTTTCGAAGTGTTGGAGTAGATTGTAGAGATAGTGAAGAGTGAGGTCATGAAGGGCTTTAAAATGAACATTTAAAATTTGATGCTTTAGGGGACTGACAGTCAATGAATGACCTGGATTCAAAAACTCAATACAAAGTGGTCAAATTTGCAAATGATACCAAACTAGGAGGGGCAATGGCAATAGAAGAGGCAGTGCAAAAATTACATAATGAGTTGCTCATGTTATGTAAGTGGGCAGCACAATAACAAATTAGAATCATGGAATCATAGAAAGGTTACAGCATGGAAGGAGGCCATTTGGCCCATCAAGTCCGTGCTGGTTCTATGCAAGAGCAATCCAGCTAGTCCCACTCCCCCTCCCTTTCCCTGTAGTCCTGCAATTTTTTTCCTTTCAAGTACTTATCCAGTTCCTTTTTAAAGGCCATGATTGAATCTGCCTCTGCCACTCCCTCAGGCACTGCATTCCAGATCCTAACCACTCACTGTATAAAAAAGTTTTTCCTCATGTCACCTTTGTTTCTTTTGCTAATCACCTTAAATCTACGTCCTCTGGTTCTTCACCCTTCCACCAGTGGGAACAGCTTCTCCCTATCTACTTTGTCTCGACCCTTCATGATTTTGAATACCTCTATCAAATCTCCTCGCAACTTACAAAATAAACAAACAATGCAAAATTTCAAATGCTAAGTTTTGCTTGTCACACTGCCCCAGGATATCCATGAACTCAGCACTCTCACAGCAGATTCTGAACAATTGCTGGGAGCAAAATGTTCATATTAAAATGAGCTGAACTTGCATTGTGGGGTGAGATTAGTTCATTTTGCACAGGTGTATAGACCACCTGAAAAGCAGCAACCCCAGTGTGCTGCACAAGAGCTGCATTATTGGCCCCAAAGAGTTTGGTGTTTTCAAATAATTGAAAATTTTATACAGCTTTTAGGCCCTGCATGATAGTACAAGTGAATGGTTACCCTGAATGCAGACAAGCTTAATAGTGTCCACATGTCAAATAGATCATCCCGTTCAGTATTATAGGGACAGATAATTTGATCTCAGTGCAGTAGTACTAGGACTGATGCTCTTCAGGCACTGCTCCCTGATGACCTTGTGCTATAATGCAAGATCAGGACATTATACTAAATATTCACCTCATCTGGCACTTAGCAGATCTTGCAAGGGAGGACTGTGGGGCCAAGAGGCAGGTTGTCAGACATCAGCAGCTCTTAAAGGGCTGCACTTGAATTGAAGGAGAAAAATGTCTGGAGACCAACAAGGAACGACAAGTGTCCCCTTTAGTGACACAATTTAGTTGACTATGAGGCCAATTAAATCTGGCAAGCAACAATTTCACTTCCAACGCAAGAAACCTGAATGCCACATATGCTCACTCTTCCAGAAGATAGGAAAAAAGGATAGAGATGGGGAAATTTGACTTAGGTCTGAAATGGCTGCAAAGTCAGTAGAGCAGCTGCAGCACCTGCCCAAAGTCAGCTTTCAGAGGTCCCAAACATTTTTGGGCCCAAAAAGTGGCACAGGCCATCAAGACTTGCTTATTAAAATACAGTCTTCACAACCACAATTTATACAAGGAGACCTGGAAAATATATCTGTGTGTGTGTGTGTGTGTGGAGGGGGGGGGGGATGGTAATGGAGGAAGCACTTACTAAATAAGATTTAAAACTAGACTGCTCTTAAAGTAGAACCAGTAAGCTGAAGACATGCATCCAAAAGGAACCTATAAGAAGAGAACCTCAAACTTCTCGGAGAGCAGTGTTGATTTCCTTCTAACTGAAATTAGGCAAAGATGGTGGATGGAATAGTGGAAATGGTGGCAAGGCACTTGCCAAGAGATCAGCAGAGACCGAGACCTACACAGGTAAGTGAGTGGAGGTGTAAACGGAGAAAGAGGAGGCCTTTATTCAGCCCTCTCCCTCCATTCTCTGACCACAGCTACCCCAAGCCTACCACTATCTTCCATGTGGTGGTCCCAGGAAATGGCAGTAACTGGGACAGACAGGAGGGAAGTAGGATGTGGACTCTGTCCTGCAGCACCACCCCCCACCACCACCCCCCGCCCCCCCTACTAGTATTTGAATGCAATGGATAGGGAAGTGGTAGTTAGCAGCAGCCTGGGGAGAATGGGCGAGGAAAACTGAGGTCAGAAAGGTGAGGCGGCGGTACACGTTACTTCCAGATTTCGCCTCATTCTCTACCGCTATCCTACCCAACAATGGACAGGATCGCAGAGGAGAATCCATCCCTTAGTGTGCACTGCTGTCCTTTCTGCATACATGACTAGAAGTGAAAGATTGACATTTGTTGCAATATGAAGAATATACTCCTCACAACAATACCTAAAGAAGATCCAAGTCCCATTAAAAAAATCCAAAATGCTTTCATTTCTTTTCCTGCCAAAAAATCGGGTTCAAAAATGCACATGCATCACATTCATGGCCTTAGTGTGTGTGTTAACGTTATGGATATGATGCATGTACATCTCCAGACTTAACTTTTGGTAATAAAACAATGGGAAATATGGGGGGGATTCAGTTGGAAATTGGATTCTCCCAATTTACCACCCGAAAACAATTCTGGGAATTTATCAGGGGAAAATTGGTAAAAACTGATTTTAAGGAATCTTATATATCCCCACACCCTTTATATAGAATTTTCTTTGTATGGCTAACCCTCAATGTAAATTGTAGTTCAAGACTCACTTTTTGTTTACTCTCTCCAATTCTGTACTTTCTTAGGCCAGGCCTCTTACAAGACCTTTGCAATCCTTAACAAGTAACTTTTTTCACTTATTTATTTACAGCTGTGAGCAAGATTCAGAATGGCAGTAATAACAGTTGAATGTCCATTAAGGTCTTGTTCAACTCGTCTACTTTTTCATTAAAAGTAACACTTAGAGGAAATTATATTTCTGACGATGACATTATTTTCGGCCACATTCTTTATGGCATTATTAAGCTGGTCCAAGAAAGAACAACATGAAATCCACCCCAGGTGAAATAATTGTGTGTTACAGACACAAAGAAAGATGTCAAGGAGATAATTTTCCTTTCAGACTAGTCACACCTGTTATCACTGTCCAATTTGCAATGATGAAGCAAAATATTTGCATATCTTTACTAGCAATCTGGGAGATTTAGTCCATACCTTAGGGTTGATGAAGTACAGCAACTCTAAGATTTTGAAAAAGACAGGATGATGAATGAGAGTCACAGCAGAAAATGCAATTGGAAAACAATTCTTATTATAGAGAGTTTTTAACAAACATGAAAATCAAGATTCATTAATATAATCTTTAGCTTTTTCTTTTGTTTCCCATTTTTCTCCCCTTTTCCCCTGAAGGCACTGACTGGTCTGGTTCCAAAGGAGTGAGCAGTCCATTAGTATCTCATCCCCAATTGCCATTCTTTACGTGTAAGACAAAAACACTAGTATCAGCAGGCTATTTGATTATGGTGGGAATCACAACCAAGCTTGATCCTGTCCTGTTTGGAGAGATGGATGGTCAGTTGGCAGATGCAGTTTAATGTAGATAAGTGTAAAGTTGTACATTAAAGATACAAAATAAGCAGAGAGATTATAGGATTAATGGGAAAATACCAACCATGATGCATTAGGAAAGGAATTTAGGAATCATAGTAGATGGATCCGAGAAGACATGAAGCAAATGTTTGGCTGCTGTCAAAAAAGCTAATGGGTTGTTAGGTTGTACAAAAAGACCTATGGAGTGCAGATCAAAATGTTCCTCCCGTTATATAGAGCATTGATCAGGCACTGGCTAGAGAATTGTGTGAAGTTTTGGAACCCACACTACAGAAAGGATGTAGCTGAGTTGCAAAAGGTACAGAGAAGTACTACTAAGATAAAAAGGGAAACTAGAGAATAAAACATATGATTAGAGACTCATAAAACTAGAACTCTTCTTGTTGGAAAGGAGATGGGATGTTACAAATTTTGGGTCTCCAGTAACATTCTCTTTGGTTCAGCATCACCAGTCACTCCTGTAATTAGATCCCATGTCCCCTGTGATCTGGAGAGAACCCTTATCGCCCAAAATCAAGTTAAACAATAATGTAACCCAGGGTCCTAACAATAAGATCTCTTGTGTGTACTGGATACTGTGATTTCACATGCGCCACCACTTGCATTCTATCTTTTCAGAGGACAGACTGATAAGCACTTTAGTGAGACAAAGCCAATTGTCAACCAACAAATTGGTTTATTTTGTATGAAATATGTGGATGAACAGAACAGTTTTCTGACAAGTTTCAATCAATCCAAACTGCTCCTCATAACGTACTACATAACAAATAACTGGTACTACCCTTCTGTTATAAACTCAGTTAAAATTAACAAGTCTCTGAAATAACTGGCACTAAACTTTCTCTTACAAGCCATATGTATTCATGTCTCAGCCTGGAGTCTATGACAGCCTAACTGATTATAGAGAAAACCAGATCTCTCTGCCTCTAGGAACATAGAAACTTAGGAACAGGAGTAGGCCATTTAGACCCTCGAGCCTGTTCCGCCATTCAGTGAGATCATGGCTGATCTGTGACCTAACTCCATATACCTGCTGTAGCCATATATCCCTTAATACCTTTGGTTAACAAAAATCTATCAATCTCAGATTTAGAATTAACAATTGAGCTAGCATCAGCTGCTGTTTGTGGAAGAGAATTCTAAATTTCTACCACCCTTTGCGTGTAGAAGTGTTTCCTAACTTCACTCTTGAAAGCCTTAGCTCTAATTTCTAGGCTATGTCCCCTAGTCCTAAACTCCCCAACCAGCAGAAATAATTTCACTCTATCTACCCTATCAGTTCCCCTTAATATCTTGAAAACTTCAATCAAATCACCCCTTAATCTTCTAAATTCCAGGGAATACAACCCTAATTTGTGTAATCTTGCCTCGTAATTTAACCCTTGAAGTCCAGGGATCATTCTAGTAAATCTATGCTGCACTCCCTCCAAGGCCAATATATCCTTCCTAAGGTCCCAGAACTGAGCACAGTACTCCAGGTATGGTCTAACTAGGGCTTGGTATAGCTGCAGCATAACTTCTACCCTCTTGATATTAAGGCCAGCATTCCATTAGTCTTTTTGATTATTTTCTGTACCTGTCCATGACATTTTAATGATCTATGTGTATCGACCCCTAAATCTCTTTGGACTTCCACTGTTTCGAGCTTTCCATCATTTAGAAAGTACTCTGATCTATCCTTTTTAGGTCCAAAGTGGATGACCTCACACTTGCCTACATTGAAATCCATTTACTACAGTTTTGCCCATTCACTTAATCTATTAATATCTCTCTGTAATTTTATGTTTCCATCTACACTGCATACAATGCTGCCTATCTTTGTGTCATTGGCAAATTTGGATATGTGGCTCTCTATCCTGTCATCTAAGTCGTTAATAAATACAGTGAATAGTTGAGGCCCCAACACAGAGCCCTGTGGGACACCACTAGTCACATCCTTCCAATTTGAGTACCTGCCCATTATCCTTACTCTCTGTCTCCTGCCGCTCAGCTAATTTCCTATCCAGGTCAATAATTTGCCCTCAATTCCATGAGCTTCAACTTTAGCTAACAGTCTCTTATGAAGGACTTTCTTGAATGCCTTCTGGAAGTCCATATAAATAACATCCATAGTCATTCTCCTGTCCACTACTTTAGTCACCTCTTCAAAAAGTTCAATCAGGTTCGTCAGGCATGACCTACCTTTTCCAAATCCATGCTCGCTCTCTCTGATCAGCTGAAAATTTTCAAGGTGTTCAGTCACTCTATCCTTAATTATAGACTCTAGTAATTTCCCGACAACAGATGTTAGGCTAACTTGTCTATAATTCCCTGGTTTCCCTCTCTCACCTTTCTTAAATAGCGGAGTGATTTAAGAAAGTTTCCAATCTAAAGGAACGGTTCCTGAATCGAGAGAACTTTGGAAGATTATAGTTAGGGCATCTGCAATGTGCTCACCTACTTCCTTTAAGACCCTGGTCCTGGGGAATTGTCACCCTTTAGTGCCATTATTTTCTTCATTTCTGTTAATTTGCTTACATTAACTATGGTGAGTCCCCATTCCTGATTCAAAATTAGTTTCCTTGGGATGTCTAGCTTACAATCCTCTTCCTCTACTATAAATACTGATGCAAAGTAATTGTTTAACATGTCCGCCATGTCCTTATTTTCATTTACAATATCACCATTATCAGTTTTTAAGGGGCCCATGTTACTTTTGACCACCCTCTTTTTCCTATTATAATTGTAAAAAAATTTTGTGATGATTTTACAATTATCCCTTGCAAGTTTCTTTTCACACTCACTTTTTGTAGTTCTTACTGTCTGTTTAGTCACCCTTTGCTGTTCTTTGTATCTTTCCCAGTCGTCAGGATCTGTGCTATTTTTTGTATTTTTGTATGCTTTTTCTTTGAGTTTTATGTTATTCCTTACCTCTTTTGTCGTCCATGGCTGGTTTTTTGGCAAGTAGAGCTCTTGCCCCTTAGGGGTAAAAACTGGTTCTGTATCATGTTAAATTTTTTTTGAACACCTCCCCACTAATCTTCTGTCAGTTTACCATCAGATTTGCCCAGTTTACTGTGGACAGTCTCTGACTCATCCCTTTGAAGTCAGCCTTACCTTTTTAGAATCTTAGTAGCTGTTACAAGTTTCTCCCTTTCAAACACAACGTTGAACTCGATCATATTATGATCGCTATTAGATAAATGTTCACGCGCCATTAGTCTGTTAACTAAATCTGGCTCATTATTTATTATTAAATCTAATATGGCCTGCCCCTTGTTTGTTCTAGGACATATTGTTGCAGAAAGCTGTCCCGAACACACTCAAGAAATTCTCTACCTTTCTGACATGAGTTCATCTGCTTATCCCAATCAATATGGAAGTTGAAATCTCCCATTAAAACCACTCTGCCTTTGCTACATGATTGTCTAATCTTTGCATTCATACATTCTGCCACTTCACAGCTGCTACCAGGGGACCCATACACAACTCCGACTACAGTCTTAAATCCTTTTCTATTTCTTAGTTCTACCCATAAAGTCTCCACTGTCTGCATACCCCTCATTATAACCTCTCTTATCATTGAAGTAGTTTCATCCTTAATCACTAAGGCTACTCCTCCCCCTCTACCAGTTTACCTATCCTTCCTATAGGCCTTATAACCTGGTATATTCAGTTCCCAGTCCTGACCAGTCTATTACTGTTCCAAGCGCAGACTGCCCAAGATTGACTTCGACAGAGTGAGATCGAACAAAGGATAACCGCTGACCCCACCTTAAGATCTGTGTGTTGAGGATTGGCTCATTTAGCTGCCGATCAATGCTACCACCTTGAATGAGAAACCTCCCACCATGTTATGGGAGCTATGGCAACTACATTGTCTGTTTAGCTAACCTCCCCCTCAGCAGGGCAAATTGAATTCTACCATAAAGGTGTTGTATATGGTGTTTCAACTAATCCACATCCCAGATAGCTGTGTGTTTCTGAGAACTGAGTCTAACTTCATAGCAACAACACATATAAATTAAGCCAAAATCTCTACCAAGATCAAATAAGTAAAAATTTCAACATATTATATGAGATATATTATATTGAAAACTTCAAAGGGTTATAGATTTCAAGGAGTTTTTTTTCCACAGAGAGTTGTCAATGCCTGGAACAAATTCCCAACTTGAGTGGTGAATGCGGATTTGGTGTGGCAATTCAGAAAGGAACTAGATGAATTCCTCCCTGTGGCCAATATCACACAGAGGGTAGATGGGACTTAGATTTGTTCCTCACAATCAATCTGATCTCTTGGAATTTGTTTTTGATCATTTTAAGGGAAAAATTTCACAGATTTTTTTTTCTTAAATTAGCCTAGGGTCTTTTTTAAATATTTGTTTTTTTGCCTCTTCCAGGACCTTACATGTCTACTATTGGAAGGGAACACTGGGTATCACAATACTTTGTTGTGTTATGACTATTTGGGATAAACTTGAGGGACCAGCCGTCTTTTACTACTTGTCTTTTTGTATGTTATATGGATTAGCCTTAGACAGCAGAATGTGGGCACATGAACGTATGCTGAGAAGCAACAGATTGAAGTAGGATGTAAGGAAACATTACCGACAGTGACTGGTTTTTGGAATAGTTAACCAATTGAGGTTGTATGGGCAAGTATTTAGATCTCTTTAAGCAGCTTGAAGAAACAATTGCTAGGAGAGTAGGAACGTGGACTCGATGGACCAATGGGCCCTAGAAATCTATGGGGATTCTGCAGGTCTCTAACTATAACACAGAAATTGGCAGAACCCACCAGAGAGCGGCAGGGATGCGATTGTGCCAAGTCTCAGCCAATTCCTAGATTTTCCAGCCAGCCTTGTAAGGGTGGAACTTCTGCCTATCCCTTTCAAGACAAATGTGGTCCAGGGCAGAGCCAGAGATTAGGACTCCGTAGGCCAGCATTTATGTTTGAATTTGGAGTACTAGAGACTAGTATGCCCAATGAGATGACGCATGCTGGCATCCAAATGGCCACAAATGGGCCCCACTGGGAGAGGTTCAGGTCAGGTAACTGACCTGGACGTCCAAAGAAGGGTAATTTTAAAAATAATCTTGACTGGCCCCCTTACACAGGGAGTTGAAGGGAACGTGACTGGGGTCAGGGGAGGCATTGGGCAACCCCACCAAATGGCAACAGGTGAGAGATTTTCTGGCTGCATGGGGCAGGCTGGCACTAGACATATGCCCATAGTGGTTAATGTGCTCAGCTGCTCCATGTCAGTTAGGTGTCCTACCATTGACCCCATAAACTCGAGTGGGGTCAGCACTGGAGGGCACCGTTGGGTGTGTACCTAGCTTAACAGTCAGGATTGCACCCCACAAATCTACGAGGCCATGGTTTCTACCAGCCTTGAGATTTTCTATGTCTCTATAATAGCCCTTCCTCATTCCTCAGTGGTGGCTGTACCTCTGGTTGCTTTCAAATACCTGGTTTTCCCTTTATTTGACTCTGGAAGCCATGGGGGTAATTTTCACCTTCACCGCATGGATGGAGCAGATTGCCCACTCGTTGCAGAAACCGACTGACTTTTATCACATTAAAATCAATGGGATGAAAATCAGGCATGTTCTATAATGGGCGGGTGCTCGCTCCACCAGATTACCTCCCACGTGGTGAAGGTAAAAATTTATCGCCATGTTTGTAGTCTTTATTGATGGCACTGTCTGTGTCCGAGATTTAGAAAAAGTTTGAGAATGAAGGGAAATGCTTCTCTTGTGGAATTCATTTCATGATTTTCATCGTGTCTATCCTACCTGTAGTCTCCCTCCACTGAGCACCTTCCTTGACTAAAGATACGAGGAACAGATTTTGTAGGGTTTAAACAAGATTTGTTTATGGCACGTACTTGTCACCTACATGTATTTTAATATTGTTTACATGCCTGCATGATTGCCTAGTTGCTATATTCTGCTAGCACAATGTATCCCATTGTATAAAAGAATGTCATAATGATGCCACAAAAATATCAAACATAAAATTGGGCTTTGAATATGTTTTAAGCTGCAAAGAACACATAAAACAATATTTTGGGAAATACTTCCAAGAATCATAGAATTACACAGCACAGATTCGACCCATCATGCCTGTGCCGGCTCTTTGAAAGAACTATCCAATTAGTCCCATTCCCTGCTCTTTTCCCATAGCCCTGCAAATTTTTTCCCTTCAAGTATTTATCCAATTCCCTTTTGAAAGTTATTATTGAATCTGCTTCCACATCCTTTCAGGCAGTGCATTTCAAATCATAATAACTAGCTGCATAAAAAAATTTCCTTTCATCTCTCCGCTGGTTCTTTTGCCGATTACCGTAAATCTGTGTCCTCTGATTACTGATCCTTCTGACACTTGAAACAGTTTCTCCTTATTTACTACATCAATACCCTTCATGATTTTGAACACCTCTATTAAGTCTTTCCTTAGCCTTCTCTGCTCTAAGGAGAACAATCCCAGTTTCTCTAATCTCTCCACATAATTGAAGTCGTGCATCCCTTGTACCATTCAAGTAAATCTCCTCTGCACCCTCTCTAAGGCCTTGACATCCTTCCTAAAAAGTGCTGTCCTGAATTGGACACAATACACCATCTGGGGCCTACCCAATGATTTATAAAGGTTCAGCATAACTTCCTTGCTTTTGTACGCTGTGCCTCTGTTTATAAAGCCAAGGATGCTTTCTTAACAGTCTTCTCAACTTGTCCTGCCATCTTCAAAGATTTGTGTATGTACACCCCAGGGTCTCTCTGTTCCTACACCCCCTTTAAAATTGTACCATTTAGTTTATATTGCCTCTCCTCATTCTTCCGACCAAAATGAAGCACTTCACAATTCTATTCGTTAAATTGCATCTGCCATGTGATCTGCCCATTTCACCAGCCTGTCTGTGTCCTCCTGAAGTCTGTTACAGTCCTCCTCACTGTTTACTACAATTCCGAATTTTGAGTCATCTGCAAACTTTGAAATTATGCCCTGTGTACCCAAGTCCACGTCATTAATATATATCAAAAAGACCAGTGATCTCAACACCGACCCCTGGAGACCACCACTGTATACTTCCCTCCAGTCTGAAAAATAACTGTTCACCACTACTGTCTGCTTTCTGTCCCTCAGCCAATTTTGTATCCACGCTACCACTGTCCCTTTAATCCCATGGGCTTCAATTTTGCTAACAATTCTATTATGTGGTACTTCATCAAATGCCCTTTGAAAGTCCAAATACACATCAACCACATTACCTTCATCAACCCTCTCTGTTACTTCATCAAAGAACTCAATCATAGGAACATAGGAACAGGAGTAGGCCATTCAGCCCCTCGAGCCTGCTCCGCCATTTGATAAGATCATGGCTGATCTGTGATCTAACTCCACATACCTGCCTTTGGCCCATATCCCTTAATACCTTTGGTTGCCAAAAAGCTATCTATCTCAGATTTAAATTTAGCAATTGAGCTAGTATCAATTGCCATTTGTGGAAGGGAATTCCAAACTTCTACCACCCTTTGTGTGTAGAAATGTTTTCTAATCTCCCTCCTGAAAGGTCTGGCTCTAATTTTTAGACTGTACCCCCTACTCCTAGAATCCCCAACCAGCGGAAATAGTTTCTCTCTATCCACCCTATCTGTTCCCCTTAATATCTTATAAACTTCAATCAGATCACCCCTTAACCTTCGAAACTCCAGAGAATACAATCCCAATTTGTGTAATCTCTCCTCGTAACTTAACCCTTGAAGTCCAGGTATCATTCTAGTAAACCTACGCTGCACTCCCTCCAAGGCCAATATGTCCTTCTGAAGGTGCGGTGCCCAGAACTGCTCACAGTACTCCAGGTGCGGTCTAACCAGGGTTTTGTATTGCTGCAGCATAACTTCTGCCCCCTTGTACTCTAGTCCTCTAGATATAAAGGCCAGCATTCCATTAGCCTTATTGATTATTTTCTGCACCTGTTCATGACACTTCAATGATCGATGTACCTGAACCCCTAAGTCCCTTTGGACATCCACTGTTTTTAACTTTTTACCATTTAGAAAGTACCCTGTTCTATCCTTTTTTGATCCAAAGTGGATGACCTCACATTTGTCTACATTGAATTCCATTTGCCACATTTTTGCCCATTCACCTAATCTATCAATATCGCTTTGTAATTTTATGTTCTCATCTACACTGCTTACAATGCCACCAATCTGCGTGTCTTCGGCAAACTTAGATATGAGACTTTCTATGCCTTCATCTAAGTCGTTAATAAATATTGTGAATAATTGAGGCGCCAAGACAGATCCCTGCGGGACTCCACTATTCACATCCTGCCAATGTGAGTGCCTACCCATTATCCCTACTCTCTGTCGCCTTTCGCTCAGCCAACTTCCTAACCAAGTCCGTACTTTCTCCTCGATTCCATGGGCTTCTATCTTAGCTGACAGTCTCTTATGTGGGACCTTATCAAATGCCTTCTGGAAGTCCATATAAATAACATCCATTGACATTCCCCTGTCCACTACTTTAGTCACCTCTTCAAAAAATTCAATCAGATTTGTCAGGCACGACCTACCTTTTACAAATCCATGCTGGCTCTCTCTGATAAACTGAAAATTCTCGAGGTGTTCAGTCACCCTATCCTTAATTATATACTCCAGCATTTTCCCCACAACAGATGTTAGGCTAACTGGTCTATAATTCCCTAGTTTCCCTCTCTCTCCTTTCTTAAAAAGCGGAGTGACATGTGCAATTTTCCAATCCAGAGGGACAGTTCCTGAATCTAGAGAACTTTGAAAGATTATAGTTAGGGCATCTGCAATGTGCTCACCTACTTCCTTTAAAACCCTGGGATGGAAACCATCTGGTCCTGGGGATTTGTCACTCTTTAGTGCTATTATTTTCTTCATTAATGTTGCTTTACTTATGTTAATTTTATCGAGTCCCTGTCCCCGATTCAATATTAGTTTTCTTGGGATTTCTGGCATGCTATCTTCTTTTTCTACTGTAAATACTGACGCAAAGTAATCGTTCAACATGTCCGCCATTTCCCCATTGTCAATGACAATATCCCCACTTTCAGATTTTAAGGGGCCAACACTGCTCCTGACCACCCTCTTTTTCCTAATGTAACTATAAAAGTATTGGTTTTGATATCCCTTGCAAGTTTCTTTTCATACTCTCTTTTTGTAGCTCTTACTATCTGTTTTGTGACCCTTTGTTGATCTTTGTATCTTTCCCATTTGCCAGGATCTGTGCCATTTTTTGCCTTTTTGTATGCCCTTTCCTAATGTCTTATACTGTCCCCTACCTCTTTAGTTGTCCATGGCTGTTTTTTTTTGGCAAGTAGAGTTCTTGCCCCTTAGGGGTATAAACCGATTCTGTATCACGTTAAATGTTTCTTTAAACATTTCCCACTAATCATCAGTCGTTTTACCCATTAACAGATTTGCCCAGTTTACTGTGGACAGTCTCTGTCTCATCCCATTGAAGTCGGCCTTACCCAAGTCTAGAATCTTAGCTACTGACTCACTTTTTTCCCTTTCAAACACTACATTGAACTCGATCATGTTATGATCGCTATTGGATAGATGTTCGCGTACAGTTAAGCCGTTAACTAAATCTGGTTCATTACTCGTTACTAAATCTAGTATGGCTTGCCCCCTTGTTGCCTCTAGGACATACTGCTGTAGAAAACTATCCCGGACACATTCAAGAAATTCACTACCTTTCTGACAGTTGCTCGTCTGCTTTTCCCAATCTATATGAAGGTTAAAGTCCCCCATTAAGACCACTATGCCTTTCTTACACGCTTATCTAATCTCTGCATTTATATAATCTAGCACTTCAGAACTGCTGCCAGGAGTCCTATACACAACTCCCACTGTAGTATTAGATCCTTTCCGATTTCTCAATTAAACCCATAAGGTCTCTGTTGGCTGCTTACCTCTCGTTATATCCTCCTTTATCATTGAAGTGGTTTCATCTCTAATCATTAAGGCTACTCCTCCCCCTCTTCCATTTTCCCTATCTCTCCTGTAGACCTTATAACCTGGTATATTTAGTTCTCAATCCTGACCTTCCTGCAGCCATGTCTCAGTAATAGCTATCATGTCATACCCTCGAATTTGAACCGTAGTTCATTTAATTTATTCCTTATACTCCATGCATTTGTATATAGAACTCTTAGTTGGGCCACACACCCTAGCCTGACCTTCAGCTTTGATGCTGGGTTAATCGCCTTACGCCTTCTAGTTTTCACTTTATCTGTAGTGCCTAAAGTACACTTTCTTTCTGCTGCTCTACGCTTTTCCCTTCAAGTTAGTCAAACACGAATAGCCTTTAACAAATCCATGCTGGCTCTCATTTATTTACCCATATTTTTCCAAGTGACAATTAATTTTGTTTCGAATTATTGTCTCTTAAAGTTCCCCCACCATCGACTGGTCTGTAGTTGCTGGGTTTATCCCTATCCCCTTTTTTGAACAGGGGTGTAACATTTCCTTAAGTGTAATTTTTATGTGTTTTCAGCGCACCAGTTAATCTCTTGTCAGAAGTATATCATATTCTTTTTTAGAATAGGTGAATAGGGTTCATGTTTCCTCAGATTTTAAACAGGGCCTTGAATGTTGGAGGCAATGAGGCAGATTTTCTTTAACTTGTGGAATGGACAGAAAATTGGGTAGGCATCCATACAGGCATTCAGTCCTCTCTGCCCAATTTCCCACTATAATCAGCCACAGTAATAGGAGAACCTGCAAGTTTTCTGCAATGCTACGATAAGCATAGGCCCCAAAAATCCATGAGTCCTGGAATGATGTTATAACAATGGTGGAACAGGACTTCCACCCACTGGCAAGTTGCACCCCAGACCCAGCTGAAATCCTAGGATCAGGGGCATTTATTTGAATCAGGTGGGTACCTGGGTGGTGCAGCTGGGGTTAGGTGGGTGGACGGGGGGATGGGGGAGGTTGGAAAGTTGCTGTAGAACCATGCTACAGCATCGGAGTGCTGGGTAAGCAAGGAAAAGATGTCCTTAATATCCAAGAAAGTGGCCCGTTTCCACAACCAGCCTTTCATATTCTTGTGGGTCCCACTTCTCAAAGTTAAGTTTTGAATGATAAATGAACAGTGCAATGAATCAGCATGCCAGAGCCCAAAGTATTATGTCACACAGTGAGTGTGGGATTTGTGATGTTTTGCTTGTGATTCTCTATACAGTAAGACAATCTGAGTTTGTGCCCTCGAGTCCCCACACAAAGAGTTCTCGATTGCAGTTATAGCATCGTTAGGGAAGTTCCACACTTCCTGAGGACTGTTTACAGGGTGGCATTGGAAGAAAATAGAACACATCATATTTGCAAGCCTTTTAAGTATTTGTCTGAAACTGACATGCATTGCTGCAATTTTACAGCCCGGCGAATAGCGGAGGCATGTTTGATTTTCAGATTTTCAAACGAATTTGGCATTTTCCATAGAGGCAAGCAAATGAACATTAAAGTATGCAGGGTAGGCCTATATTTTTATAATTTTGCTTTTTGACTCTGTCACTACTTTACTTCATTATTCTTGATTGCTGCTGCCTTTGACACACCTGACAAAGAGGTGAGGATGAGAATTCCTTTGGGGTTCTGAACACATTGCATTGTTCAAATGAAGAAGAGGCTACCATGGGGTGTATGTACACAAATCTTTAAAGGTGGCAGGACAAGTTGAGAAGGCTGTTAAAAAAGCATATGGGTTCCATGGGTTTAGAAATATCAGCTTAGAGTACAAAAGCAAAGAAGTTATGCTAAACCTTTATAACACACTGGTTAGGCCCCAGCTGGAGTATTGTGTTCAATTCTGGGCACTACACTTTAGGAAGGATGCCGAAGCCTTAGAGAGGGTGCAGAAGAAATTTAATTGAATGGTACCAGGGATGAGGGACTTCAGTTATGTGGTGAGAATGGAGAAGCTGGGGTTGTTCTCCTTAAAGCAGAGAAGGTGAAGAGATTTGATAGAGGTGTTCAAAATCATTAATGGTTTTGATAAAGTAAATATGGAGAAACTGTTTCCAGTGGCAGAAGGTTCTGTAACAAGAGGACACAGATTTAAGGTGATTGGCAGAAGAACCAAAGGCGACATGAGGAAAAAACATTTTATGCAGTGAATTATTGTGATCTGGAATGCACTGCCTGAAAGGATGGAAGCAGGTTTAGTAGTAACTTTCAAAAGACAATTGAATAAGTACTTGAAGGGAAAAAAATTGCAGGGCTATGGGGAAAGAACAGGGGAGTGGACTAACTGGATAGCTCCACCAAAGAGCTGGCACAGGCACAATAGGTGGAATGACCCCCTTCTGTGCTGTATCATTCTATGATTCTATGATTCTATCTAAATAACATCGGAGCAAACAAATATCCATTCCTACCCCGAGAGCTGTATCAGGCCATGTCAGAAGAGACCTGTCTTTGTTGCCTCCACTCCACAAGACAGTATGTTACAGAGTTGTGCTTTCTACTGACCAATGGCCAGCACAAATCTGTATCAAGGATGGCTCTTCCAGTAGATGTGAAGGTTACCATATCATGAACCTTTCAAAATGCGACTTCTTTCCACAACACCCCAGGAAACATGTTCCACATCCGGTGGTCTTCAGTGTACACTTGCATCGGGGAGATGCCAACTGCTTTGTTTGCTCCTGTCCACCTTCATCGGATGGATAGAGATTTCACTGGGTGCCTCGATTCCTTTGAGTTGTAAAGAGTTGCACATAGTATCCATGTGTGCATCAGGCTGTTCATATGGACCCCATGGTTTTCATTAAGATTGTTTGTATTCAATTGATATTCAGATGAGCATGGAGCTCAGAAACATTGTTATGTACGTCAGTAGCAGTTATGCAAAAAGCAACCAAGGTTCCTTCATTGTGCGGCAGTCTGCAGTGCCCATGTTATTTGAACGAGAAGAGACACTGAGTCCATGGCTCATGGGAGAACAGTGCTATCTCCTGCATTCATGGCTGCTGGCCCCACTGAGAAAACCGCTGACAACAGAGGAGGACCTCGGGTTGGATATTAGCTGCCACTCCCACCTTCAAGAAAAGTGTACCATGCAGTTTAGGCATTGTGATTGATAGTCATCCTGTTGCTCTCCTCCAAAGCAGCCAGGGTGAACTCCAATATCCAAGTTCGGCTGCTTTTGTATGACAAGTTGTGTAAGGCCTACCAGGCTACAACTATGTGGAACGTGCAAGCTGGAGCACGCTGCAGAGCTCCTACGGACCTGGAAAGTTGGTGAAATTGCCCCTTTAAGACCCCGTGCTTCCCTTGATGACTACTCCAGTAGAGGCATGTGCCTAATTATAGAGTTCCTGTACTACTGTTCAGGCAACTCTCAGTGGGTCATTATCCATGAGAGCAGGGAGTAGGCCTTGTTTCCCACAAGCCAACCACTGACATGATTTTCTTCCCTGAAGAGGTCAAGGAGGGCCGAATTTGAATGGATGGATGCATCAAGACAACTTCCAACAAATCTCATGTTGACGTATAGGATCCTTTGCATGTTGCCACACACAATCTGTACAATCAGGATGTGGAAACCCTTTCAGGTGAGGGGGTTGAATATTGGAGATTGCAAAGCAATGTGGGTGTAATCTAGTGTTCCCTAGACCATGGGAAAACCAGCAACCCATAAAACTGGATGGCCTTATCTCGCTGCTACCTTGCTCTGATATCAAAGACAATGAATTCCCCAGCTGTCCTGTAAAGTGCATCAGTCAGGTGACAAATGCATGCCTGTACTGCACCCTGTCTGAAATGACCCAGAATCTTAAAAATTGATCTGGTGGTCACCTTCATCGCCACAGAAAGAGCAGTGCGGGCAGATGAACAAGGTCCTTATATAGTAGGGGGCAGAGCACCTCTTTAGCCTCTTTGGTGAAGCACACTCTTCTAATATACATCTCTTCACTCAGATCACTAAGGCTACATCTAGGGCACCCACCGTATAATAGAAGCCACAGAATGTCCAGTGTTGGTGTCCTGGAGTGTTGAGTTGGAGGGCCGTCAGTTCCCTCCCCCAAAAACAAGTGATGGCACTTCTGCTCCTCTTGGTCCCACAAAAATTGAAATTAAACATTTGCTGAGCTGTTTACTGAGCAGCTCCCAGTGGTCCCTTTAAGCAATACTGGTTAGACTGCTCAATGCCTGCCTCACTGCAGCAACTCGCCAAGGCTTCTTCAATAGCACCTCCCAAACCTGCGACCTCTACCACCTAGAAAGATAAGGGTAGGAGGCACATGGGAAGAACACCACCTGCACGTTCCCCTCCAAGTCACACACCGTCCTGACTTGGGAATATATCACCGTTCCTTCATCGTCACTGGGTCAAAATCCTGGCACTCCCTCCCTAACAGCACTGTGGGAGAACCTTCACCAAACGGACTGCCGCGGTTCAAGAAGGTGGCTCACCACCACCTTCTCAAGGGCAATTAGGGATGGGCAATAAATGCCGGCCTTACCAGCGACACCCACATCCCATGAACGAATAAAAAAAAACAAATGGGCGGAGCAAGTCATTTGTACCAGAAAATTGCAATTAGGGTGTTACAACCAGCGTAGGACTCCGATTTGCATATTTAAGCAGTTTCTCACATGTTCCAGGCAGGCGTGTTGCTCGCCCATTTACAGGCAGGTCTGAAAATTGCATTAAGACGGCCTTGTGCATCAATGGGGTGGCTAAAGTCCCTTCCCCCATTATTCAACTGCCAGCCACCTGTTTTTCATGTGAGAGGTGGGCAAATCACCCCCGTAGTTTTTTTATCGTGAGGACTTCATATTGATCGATGTTAACAAAGAGCTTACAAGGAACAGAAGTGCAATAAAGTTATTTTATGGACTGCAAATAATAAACATTGTAAAAAGAAATGCAGGAATTTCACAGGAGCTCGAATATTATCAGTGATCTTTAGGGAGTCTTTCACACGTTTGACAAAATACTTGGAACTCAATGTCACTAATCGGGTGGTCTGTTTATTGTTCTGGAGGAAAATAAATGCTCCTTCTATCTTAACACAGCCTTTTAAAAAAATGAAAAAGCCATTTTTCTCTGTCATTTTTGTACAACATAATCGACATTTAGGAGAGCAGGGATATATTTGTACAACTATAGGAAAAAAGGCTTACATTTTCTTCAAGAATACATTTATGTATAAATGAGTTCCATAAGTTCTATTTTTTACAATTGTGTCCTGTCGCATTTGGTATTATATTTGTAAGATATTTAAAATGTACAAAGTTAGGAAGCCAAAAAAAATTAAAGTGTTAAAATGTTAGGAGTACATTTCAGCCATGGTCATTTACAGTGTAAGCTTCTCATAAAATAAGGCAGTTTCTAAAATATTAGAATTAGATTGGAAATTGAATTCCTGTTTCTGTGAACATCCAGCTTATAAAAGGTCATTGTTGCTCAATACAGGAATTCCGTGCACATTTAGAAGATAACACTCAGAGGGCTGCCTAATACAGAAACTCTGAATGCACAGTCCTGCTTATACCATCACTCCAGATCCACTCAATAGTCCATGCTTCAACACCATAAGGATACTATTTAACACAGTCTTATCTATTTTTCAATGATAATTCACATCTATCATAAGTCTGTTGAAGGGTTGTAAAGCTGTGGGTTACAAAGCAATGATGTATTTCTTATAACTTTACCTTCAATTTAAAAAAAAGTAATTTCACTTACAATTTCTCTAGATACTACATTTATGCAAACATGTTAATTTGTCAAGTGTGAAATTACGAAAACAATAAAAAAACACAGCTGCTGGACAAATGTCTAACAAAACCTGCAAACATTATAAATCAAAAGTGCTGAGTGTCAGGAGAAAATGGTAAGCTATACAGCACATTAGCAAGAGGGCAAGTGTAGAGAAAGTTAAGAAAATGATGCACTTAGCAGCAGGAAAAGGAAACCAGTCATTTTTCACAAAAGAGAGGAAATCACAATCAGACTTCACACAGAGAATAACAAAGTCTGAATGGAACACAAATGGCCTGTGACCACATTGCTCTGATCCCCCACTTTAATACAACAAATGCACAAATCCCCAGTGAGCTTTTGTTGTGTAGATAGTCTTTTCACTGCTTAATACAGGTGTCATCATTTCTATCCTCTTGCCTTCCTCAAACATGAATGTACAGATCTTGACACAATAGAAGTACTTTAGATGTTTGACAGACTTAAGCTTAATAAAAAGGTATATTATGTGTCACAGTATTTAACTGCAATTCCATCTAAAACACTAATTAATTTGATTTAATAGCCACAAATACATTTAATTTTATAAATATCTACACAAGCACTCATAAAAAGTGTTTTCGTAGCCCCATCTAAGCTGAAGTTCACTGCAAAGTAGAACAGATTTGTCAAGCTACCAAGAAAATCAAAGAGCTTGAATTCCACTCTGACTGCCTCACACATAGATGAACTCCAAGGGCTGGTTTGGTCCAAGAATTAGTATTTGCTAAGCAAGCCATTTGCTAAGCTGTTTTTGTTTTAATCTTTCTTTTTTAAATGCATTAAACAGTTTACTAAATTTTTAAAGATTTGTACCTTAAAATATTTGTTTTTAAATTTGACTTTGGTTTTTAATTAACATCTTTGTACTCACTCTGAATGTTATCCATTTGTTTTTGAGATCTTCTCCATTGCTTTACTCCCTAACACATATGCACACATAATATCATGAGTATCGATACTGAACCAAACTGAAATTATTGTGCATGCCTTAGGCACACGTAGGTTGAAATGTCTTTCTACTTACTCACCAGGGCAGGTCTTTTGTTCACCATTTCAACCATATACCTATTTAATAAGATACAAGCCTGAACAGAAACACTAAACTACTGGACAGAACTAGTTCAGAACTTTTGTCTAGTCCAATTACTAAATTTCTGAACATCATTATAAAGTCTGCAAAAGTATAATTTGTTAGCTAGTAGGACAAAAAGTTTTATAAAAACTCAATTATAAACAATTGCTACCAAGTTGCTGCCAAAATCTGCAAAAACACAGGCATCGTAATAGGACAAGACTTAGGCAATCTCAGTCCAAACACCCCAGCAAAGTCCTCTTCATTAATATATGGGGACTGGTGCCCAAATTGGGAGAAATGTCCCACAAGACTAGTCAAGCAACAGCCTAAGATAGTCATACTCACAGAATCATATATTACACCTAATATCTCAGACTCCTTCATCACTATGTCCTGTCCCACCAGCAGGATAGGCCCACCAGATATGAGGATGCAGTGGTATACTGTCAGGTAGGAATGGTCATGGGAGTCCTCAACATTGACTCTGGAGCACATGAAATCTCATGGCTTCAGGACAAATACAAAGGAAACCTCCACCTGTTCACTACCTACCACCCCCCCACCCCACCAGTGACAAATCAGTACTCCTCCTGTTGAATATCATTTGGAGGCAGCTCCAAGGGAAGCAATGGCACAGCATTTACGCTGCGCAGAAGACTTCAGTGTCCACCACCAAGAGTGGCTCGATATCACCACCAGGCTGAGTCCTGAATGACATAGCTGCCAGACTGGTTAGGTGATCAGTGAACTAACACAAGGAAGTAACCTACTTGACCTACCTGCCGCAGGCACATTTGTCCATGATAGTACTAATAGGAGCGACCATCTTTGTGAAGACAAAGATTCATCTGTACCATGAGGACACCCTTCATCATGATGTATGGCAGTACCAACGCGGTACTAACTGGGACAACCTACGGGCGGATTCAGCAGTCCAACACTGGGCATCCGTGAGACACTGTGGGATTATCAGCAGATAATTGAATACCACCACAATCTGTAATTTCACGAACCAATACATCCCTCGCCCCTCAATCACCATCAAGGCCAACACCGGTGCAGTGCGGAGTGCAGAGGGGCATGCCAGGGGCGTCAGCAGGCACACCTTAGAATGAGATAACAACCTAGTGCAGCTACTACACTGGGCCACCTGCATGCTAAACACTAAAAGGCTATAGACAGAGTTAAGTGGTCCCACAAACAACAGATCAGAGCAAAGCTCTGTAGTCCTACCACATCACATCGAGAATGGCGGTGGATAACCAGACAACCCTGAAAGGGTGATGGAAGCAGATTTAATAATAATTTTCAAAAGGGAATTGGGTAAATACTTGAAGTGGAAACATTTGCAGGGTTATGGGGAAAGAGCAGGGGAATGGGACTAATTGGACAGCTCTTTCAAAGAGCTGGCACAGGCAGGATGGGCCGAATGGCCTCCTTCTGTGCTGTATCATTCTATGATTCTATGAATTAACAGGAGGAGGAGGCTCTGTGAACATATCCAGCATGGTGCAGTCTAGCACTGAGTGCAAAACATAAGACTAATGTGTTTGCAATCTTCTTCAGCCAAGTTCCCCACCATCATAGATGCCAGTGTCCAGCCAATTCAGTTCACTCCCCGTGACATTAAGAAGTGGCTGAGTGCACTTGGCACAGTAAAGAGCCATGACAACATCCCAGCTGTAGTGTTGAAGACTAGTATGTCAGAGCTTGATGCTTCCCTAGCCAAGATGTTCCAATACTTTTATGACACTGGCATCTACCCAACATGGTAGATTGACCAGTTATGCCCTATTCACAACAAACTGAAAAAATCTAACACAGCAAAAATACCGCCCTATCAGCTTCCTCCCATTCATCAGTAAAGTGATTGAAGGAGTCATTTGAAGACACCTATTAGCCAATAACCTGATCCATGATGCTAAATTTGGGTTCTCCTGGAACCATTTAGCTCCAGACTTCATTACAGCCTTGATCCAGACATGGACGCAAAAACTGATTACCAGAAGAGAGAAGGCTGTCCACAACATTGTGGCAACATCAATGGGCACAGCTGCGGCAACATTCAAGAAGCTCAACACTATCGAGGACAGTGCCATTCATTTAATCGCCACTGGTTCAATATCCAACCCATTCAACAACTGCACACTGTGGCTGCAGTATGTACCATCTACAGGATGCACTGCAGCAACTCACCAAGGTTACATCAACAGCACCTCCATCCCTTGTAACCCCTACTAATGAGGAGGACAAGAGCAGCAAAGTCGTGGGAACACTATCACTTTTCCTGACTAGGACATATATCGCTGTTCCTTCATTGTTACTGGTTCAATGTACTGTAATTCCCTGCCTAGCACTATTGTGGAATCATGTTCAAGGAGAAGGTCCACCACCACCTTTTGAGGGTAACCAATGGTGGTCAATAAATGCGGCCTTTCCAGCATCACAAAAATCTTGAAAGTTTTAAAAATGTAGTCCTTATTTTCAGAGACAAGGATAGAGGTGGCCACTAATGAGACCAGAACCAATTGATCTAGAAGAATGGATACTTTCCTGACCTTGTCAATATGTGTCATCTAGATCATTTCTCAAATTAAAACTAATTTCAAATGCTGCTTTTATCATAATTGCTTGCATCCATATTTAGAATGTTTGAGAAAATAAGTTTACATTTATATATATACATATGTATATCAACATCTGTTAGAAGGCAATAGAAGAATGTTGGAATCATGGCAAGGATAGGCAGAAGAAACCATCAGGTTGGCTGGAAAAAGAACATCCTAGAGGAAGCTGATCAGTAACTAACAATATTAGAAGCAGTACAGGAGATCCTGCTTTGACCTGCAGCAAGGAGTTCCTGCTTCTAATAAAGAATGAAGACACTTTGCGCAGTGTGGGAAAAGGTCTTGCCAGGTGCTGCCTATATCCAATATAAATCAACTAAAATTTATCACAATGGTTAAGCTTCTCCATCCTTTGTCTGTCTGGATTCCTGGACTCTCTGCGCTCAGTCATAACCAGAGATTCAGCATCAGAACAGAAAGAAAGACTTGCATTTATTTAGCATCTTTCATGACCCCAGGACATCCCAAAGTGCTTTACAGCCAATAAAGTACTTTTGAAGTGAATCATTGTGGCAATGTAGGAAACGCAGCAACCAATTTGCGCACAGCAAGGTCTCACAAACATGAGATAATGACCAGATCATCTGCTTTAGTGATGTTGGTTGAGGGATAAATATTGACCAGGACACTGGGGAGAACTCCCCTGCTCTTCTTTGAAATAGTGTCATGAGATCTTTTATATCCACCTGGGAGGGCAGACGGGATGTTAGTTTAACATCTCATCCGAAAGGTAGCACCTCCAACAGTCGAGCACCACCTCCGTACTGCACTGGAGTGTCAGCCTAGATTTTGTGCTCAAGTCCCTGGAGTGGGAATTGAACTCACAACCTTCTATCTCAGAGGAGAGTGTTACCACTGAGCCACGGCTGACACCCAAGACCTGAATTGGACCATGTAGTTAAAAAAAGTATACCGGTAATAAAAGTATTTCACTAATAATTTACCAAATAAGCAGAAGCTACTAGATGATAATATATTTCATCATTTATATTATGTGAATAATGGTAACTTGATGGCTCACCGCCAAAAGATGTTGGCTTTCCAATGACTTCTGGAATATTTCAAAATGCTGATAAACTTTCTGTGGTAAGTGCAATAGTTGAGATGATGCAGTGTCCTCTGCTGGCTTTCCTTTAAATTGATGAAAAGATCCTGTTATATCAAAGTTATTAAAGCAATGTAGGAGAACATGAGGCTGGTGCACATGAGAAATGTCCAGAGGAGGTTGTTGTCATTAAAAGAGATACAATCCAGATAAGATTATCATTAACCATCACGCATGACTACTAAGAACAGTAAATTTGCATAGTATTGTAGGTTTGTTGAGCATTTGACCTCCTGAAGCATTAGCATTTGCTGCTTCTGCTGCTGCAGACTTTTGTTTTGTTCATTTTAGTGAAAGCACCACTATTACAAATTAGCAAAAGGGGCAACTGTTGAATTTTCAGTAATTCTTGTGTAAAAGTTTTCTCAGAAAAACTTCACAATGACAGGCAAGATGCTACATCTACTGTAAAAGTGGTTTGTATCTCTTTATTTGTCTAACTACATGTAGAAATATACTACTACAATTACTGTGTTTTTTAACAAGAAGATTACGCTGTGAAAAGACTGTGGTCATTTCCTACAAAACACCAAAGAGAAAAGGCATCACACTGTGGGGTACATTTTCCTCTGTGTACAAAGTTTTAAAAAAATTCTCTTACTAAGCTGTCATTTGTTTATAATGGTAATCTGGTAGAAGACTTTTTCATTAACCTTATACACAGACAAAAATATATCCTAATGTAACAAACATTGTCCAAAAAGACTCATCATGCAGATGAAAAATTACATTTTGAAACTTGTTTTAAGTCAGGATCCAGATCTTTTGGTTCCATCACACACACCATGTTAACAGCTAAATTTGAATACTTGTTCCTGTGGTGCTACTTGTTGATGAATACCCTATGAGTAGCTACTGCTACATAAACAAACTATCCACAAAATAGTCATATGTGTTAGCTTATCAAAATTACATGCTGTATGATGCTGTGAGGTTCGATGTCAACATCACTAAGTGGTAGAATGTGAATTCAAGCTCACAATTCCCTATGTAATGACTTCCTAATCTTAATTGTCCTTTGTACTTCATTTGTAAACAATTTTACAACACCAAGTTATAGTCCAGCAATTTTATTTTAAATTCACAAGCTTTCGGAGGCTTCCTCCTTCCTCAGGTGAACGTTGTTCACCTGACGAAGGAGGAAGCCTCCGAAAGCTTGTGAATTTAAAATAAAATTGCTGGACTATAACTTGGTGTTGTAAAATTGTTTACAATTGTCAACCCCAGTCCATCACCGGCATCTCCACATCATTTGTACTTCATAGTAAACAATCACAAAGTCCGCCCGAAACCTGTTGGTCTTCCAGCTGAAGGAGCTGTCCACGACCGAGTGTTGCCTACTGGCACACTCCAAGGTCCAGGAGTACTTGCTGTGGGATGCACTGAAGTGAGGTGTGACCTATGCAAAGGCAGTATGGGGAAAGGCCACCGTGTAAGGCCACCCCATCTTGTATTGTATTGTACACCATGAATCATAAGGGATATACTGTGTTTGAATTGTAATATTGAGATCACATTGTGTACAATCCGTAATGTATTGGTTTGAATTGTACTAGTTTGGAATTGTGATATTTACATTGAACTGTGTGTATCTTTAAATTCTATTAAATAAAGTATATTTTGAAATTAAAAAAAACAAAGCAGCTTAGACAGTGGTCGACACGGAACGTTCTGAGAGTCCTGCGAGGAAAAGAGAGGGTGGATCCAATCGGGCAGTTCCCCGACCAGACAGTCAATGCCATTTGGCAGAATATCTCATCGCCAGATCTGACCAACAGGCACCAGGATGTAGCCTGGATGGTGGTGAGAAGGGCCCTCCTAGTGTGGTCCTTCCAACATGCACAGAATCTCAGCGCCACCGCGAACTACCCTCAAGGCTGCGGCGGGGTGGTGATTGCCGTCCACCTCCTGATGGACTGTCCCTTTGTGCAGATGGTGTGGAGAGAGATGCATTGGTATCTGTCCCGGTTCATCCCCAACAGTTCAGTAACACAGGACGCTGTGCTTTACGGGCTGTTGCCTGAGACGCACACCGAGACAAATATCAACTGCGGCTGGAAGACCATCAACACGGTGAAGGCGGCCCTTTGGTCTGCCCAAAACCTGTTGGTCTTACAGCCGAAGGAGCTACCCACGACCGAGTGTTGCCAATTGGCACACTCCAAGGCCCAGGGGTACGAGCTACGGGACGCAATGAAGCAAGGTGCGACCTACACAAAGGCTTTTTGGGGAAAGGCCACCGTGTAAGGTCACCCCACCTTGTATTATACAGAATGTATTAGAAGAAATGTACTGTGTTTTAAAATTGTAATAGTTATATCATAGTGGATATGACCTGCACTGTATTGCTTTGAACTGCCTTGCTTGGAATTGTGTCTTTTTACTTGAACTGTGTGTAAACTGTGTGTATCTTTAAATTTTATGAAATAAAGTATATTTTGAAATTTTAAAAAATTGCAAAACAGTTTTGGCAGAGCAAAGTAAGCAAGTTGACTACCTGCTCTCACAACCATTGAAAGAGATGGGAGATACCTAAAGATGAAAGAAAATAAACGTAAAGGCAAGTCAGAATAATTTTTTGACTGCTAGGATAGGAAGATCACACATTAAATATCACGTTAACCAAAACCAATTGGTAAATAAATGTTTTCCTATTTCTTCCCTGGTTATGCAAAAAACCTAATTTTAGATAGTAGCACTGCATGTTCAGACACGGACAGAACCAGCTTGACACTTTAAAAGGCCTTGTGCAAGAGAAATTGTGGGGCCCCTTCAACCTCAAAACTCAAATATGAACTTTGGCCCACCCCACAGATGCACACCTGACCCCGGCCCATAATCCCAGGGTAAGAGGCATTTACATATTGGAGGAAATTTGCTGTGGTGCCTTACCACAGTGTAAGTGGATTTATAGATCTCGCAGAGTGGTAAGCTAAACTTTAAAAAATTGCCCAGTTTACCAAAAGGCCAGATTCCATAATGCAATTGATTACTCTGCTGACACTGGCTTTTTAAATAATAAATTCCCTCCCCCCTCGAGGCGCTTAGCAACACTGGACACCAGGGATGTACAGCGTTGCTAGGGCTTAAAGAATGATAAGTACATTACATGATGCATTTACCTCATTTGCATGGCATCATAAAATGCCTGCCCAAATGTGGTTTGCCCTCTGAGGTTGATGTGAAAGATCCCACGGCACCATTCGAAGAAGAGCAGGGGTATTCTCTTGGTTTCCTGGCCAACAGTTATCCCTTGACCGACACCTAAAACAGATGCTCTGGTCATTTATTTCACAGCAGTTTGTTGCTTACTTGGACACCAATCTCCTGGAATTGGCCATAGAAAGCAGCAACTTGGATGGACAAGAAAAATTACATTGGCAATAATAAAGCAAGACTTGAGATGGATTGGTCTCAGCTGGGAGAAAGGTTTGGTCAACTATAGAAATGACAGTCATTCTTCAGGTCATCATCACTTCCTGACCACCTATCATCATATGAATATAGGGTACTGATATTGTTGTAGATAGAACTCATAACAATTTCTACAGCTTATGAAATCAATTTTAGGACTCGAGATCAGAATCTAGGTTTTGGTAGCAACATCCCAATGAACTTGGATTCCAGCCTTGACGAACATGATTAAATTTACCAGATGTCCACATAACATGTTTTTCCAGTTCTCTCTGAATCATTAGGTGGGTGAGTACGCGATCTTACCTGAGATTTTTTAAAAATCTGACAATAACACTATTTCCTGTTACCTGCGTATAGGGAAACATTGACGTTGGCAGCCATTTCAGGATTCACCACTCACTGCCCATCCACCCAGATAAAGGAACAGATGCAAAGACAGCCAACATGTCTGAGCTATGAATAAGTAGAGGATATGTTAGGGAAAACAATTACATCAGAAAAATATTCAATGCTGACCAGCCCTTAATCCCAAAATAAGTCTGGGGAAGATTTTCCCTGTGTAACAATGTTGGAATTGTAAATGAGTTCTTCATACACAGATTTTTATTTTGCAAGTAGTGGAAACTTCTCCCTTAGTCATTTATAAGTTGTAATGGTTGGTCAATCAGATGACCAAACCTCCTGCTCCAATACATATTCAGCTAATATTAAAACATGAAACTAGTAGTAATCTTCATTTTCAACCATTAAACCTTTTTTTCTAATTTCTGTGTTGGCACTTGTTTTTGTTGTGATAGTGATATCCAATGATGTAGTGTAATGGTTCAATTTATGTTTCTGTTTAGAACTGTCTGGCTTATACATCTCAGCCTACAATATGTTGAAAGAGTGGAATTTGAGAGTCTGTGACTGAGAAAGGATTGAGATTTTCTGTAAATCCAGCTGGTCAGCTGATTTTGCTGCTTTAGGAAGTTTGCACCCCCTGCTGCTTTTCTCTGTGGTACTGTTTAATGTCACGACATCCCAATTAAAAACAGGACAGTTGAGAGGTTCAGTTTGATTTCAAATATTCCAAGACATCATATTAAGTGGATGGTATTCCATGTGTCTCAGGCCCAGGTGATGATATGGAAACAGGAAAGACTGAGTAAAGAAATAATAGACTTAGGGAATAAATCTCAGCAGTATTCCCCAATTGTCCATCGTAACATCAGCGGAAAAGCTACCGAAACCCTGGAAAAATCGAATAAACACTGTTTGCGCCATTTATCTGGAGCTTCTGTGACTATTCTTCCCCTGGGGAATTTCACCTCCTTAGCCTCTTGAATCCGGCTAATTCGTACTAATTCAAATGCAATGTTATGTTTGTTAGTGATACAGATTTTGGCATTTAAAAAATTAAATATTTGCAAGCTCTTCACATATAAGTAAATATATATTAGTTAACATTTCAAGAGATGTGTTTTCAAGCCCACCCCTACTGATGCTGCTTGCCTAAAATTCCACAGGCCTGCGATTTCCAACAATGAGGTTGGGATCACACCCGCAGGGAACCTCCGCCTTGGCAGACTTTCTCTATTTTGCATTGCAATGTGAGGTGGGGGGGAGGGGGGTGCCTTTGCCTCTATGGGCACTGTTTGGACATCTACCTGCCCCAAGCTTTCACAATATGCAGCATTCTGTGCCCCCAGCCCACAGGAGGCGTTAGTGTTCCCGCCATCACAGAAAAAAGTTTAAAATATCCAAAGCAGCAAACTGGGGCTGCTTTAAAAAATGTTACAGAAAAAAATTGTGGTTCTTCTTTGGTTGTCCAGGCCATGATCCCAGTCTGGGCCCTCAAATGTGGCCCACTTGCACCCTTTGTTTGGCTGGAACTTCTCTTCTCAACAGCCACCAAATCTGCCACCACTCACTGAGAGCCTGGGAAAGCCCAAATGTTAAGCGCTTTGGGACGTTTTACTATGTTATAGGCACTATATAAATGCAAGTTGTTTTTGTTGTTGTCATCCCTGCCCGTGGCTACAGCCCTGGCCCCACCCCTTCTGATGCTGCTGGCTTTACAAGGCCCCATGGAATCCCTGACATCAGAACATGAACCTGGTGTATCTATTTTTCTGTACTTCTACTGTAGTTGCAGCAGAAATTCACTGGAATATTCTGCATTTTGGTAAAATTACACTAACTGGCATATAGTGCAAAGGAAACATGCAGTCAAAATAAATTCAATACAAAATCGACCATTAATGTAGCTGAAGCCTTAGATTAAATGTTATATTACAATGAGCAAACAGATCTAAAGAAGCATTTTAGATGTATATATAACTATGTTTTGAGTTTAAAAAATTGTTTTAACAAATCAATTTACAGAAAACACAAATCCTACTCGTAATCTTTTAACAAATAGACTATCGGGAAGATTTTTGTTTTAATGTACTGCCACCCAAAATCTTTTGTCCCTCCCCCCTCACTATTCCATCCCATTGCACCCCCAACCCTGCACCTGGACTTTAGCCTTTGTAACGTAAGGAGGGCTATTCTGCTTGGGAGAGAGGGAGAATTTCATGACTTCAAACAAGGGACATTAGATCAAGTTTTTTCTTTTCAGATAATCCTGCCTTTGATGTCACCAAGCTGAAGCCTCTCAGAATAGAAAGGGAAAGCTGTGAAAGGGGCCCAGTTAATTTATACGTTTAAGTGTCGCTGTTCTAATTCGCCAATGTAGCATTTTTATTGTCTTCTGCTTTGCATTGCAAAGGCTGGCTTACATCAGGCAATTATCAATGGCCGCCTGAACAAATAATTGAAATGCACAAGTTGTGGGGTATGGTTAAACAATGTCAGGAATGGAGGTGTGAGGTCATACATATTCCTAATTGCATTATCAATAGTTGGTGCTCTTCCCTGTTGACCTGTTAGGGAGTATTTATTTTGCATTTATTTCAGTAGCGACTAATCAGGTAAACTGCATGGGTACAAGGCATGCATTCACAGGCATTATCTTACACAAAACTCCCACTGGGCAAATACACACCCTCATACATCTCACTTGAATTTTTAATGCTTTCTTTTTTGCCAGACGCATCTGTAAAGGATAATGTCGCGACAGACTCTGCATTGTTAGCTTCCTTGAAAAAGATTGGTAGAAAATAAGGATTTATCTCTCATAGAAAATCTTCAACAGATAGATTAATGGCCATAACAGGAGAACTTTTAGTTGTAATTAGTTATCATTAGAGGGTATTATTTATTGAATACTGTTATTACCAATGTATCAATAATTGTGGAACTTAAACATGATCTATCAGTGCACCTGATACAAGATGATTTACAACAAAATTGTGTGAACATGAAATACAGCACAGTGGAATGGGAAAGCCCTCAATTTTTCTTTCAATTTTTTTTCACAATTACATACATTAAGTTCTTTCTTCCTTTTTTCATTTGATTACGTTATTTTCTTCTCTTCCTCTTATTCAATTCTTCCTCTACTTTGCGATCTTGGGTAATGGCGGATAAATAGAGTTGAGGTACAGATCAGCCATAATCTAATTGAATGACGGAACAAGTTTGAGGCGCTGAATGGCCTATTCCTGTTCCTATCTTTCGGCATCTTTCATTCTGCTTTTTATTTCATTTCACCTCCTTTCATTTCTCATCGCATGTATGTTCCTTTATCTCTTCCGTTTTTCCTGTAATTTTTTAAAATGTTCCTTCTACTATCTAGGTCACTCCTTGTCAATCCTTGTTCCCAGTCTTGTCCAATGATGCACTACAACTTAATACCAAAGCAACCTTCATACTGATACACTTTTAGTTCAGATTATGGGAGACCAGTTTCTGTGAACTTGCTCCATGTGTTTATACTGGTAATCTGGGTCTGTCATTCTGTAGCCAATTGTAAACAATTTTACAACACCAAGTTATAGTCCAGCAATTTTATTTTAAATTCACAAGCTTTCGGAGGCTACCTCCTTCCTCAGGTGAACGATGTGAAAATGAAATCCTCGAAATGAAATCGCATTTATAATTCACAGAACAATGCTTGGTGATTACAGACAGTTTTTTCAACTGCCCGTTGCCAAGGCAATCAGTGTGCAGACAGACAGGTGTTACCTGCCAGGTCTCAGAATATACAAATCACCAAAAAAAACAACAAACAAAAAAAAACAGAGATAGAGAGGTAGAAACATAGAAAAGACAGCAACTGACCCCTTATATTAAAAACAGATAACATTTGTTCGCTAGTGGGGTAACGTGTAGCGTGACATGAACCCAAGATCCCGGTTGAGGCCGTCCTCATGGGTGCGGAACTTGGCTATCAATTTCTGCTCGATGATTTTGCGTTGTCGTGTGTCTCGAAGGCCGCCTTGGAGTACGCTTACCCGAAGGTCGGTGGATGAATGTCCATGACTGCTGAAATGTTCCCCGACTGGGAGGGAACCCTCCTGTTTGGCGATTGTTGCGCGGTGTCCGTTCATCCGTTGTCGCAGCGTCTGCATGGTCTCGCCAATGTAGCCAGGCTAAGAGAGCTCGATTCAGCAGCAGAAATGTTGGGAGATGTTTCACAGACACTGGTGTCTTGGTATCTGAACTAAAACAGCACAGAATAAAGGCAGTTCAAGGGATGTGTAAGAGTATCTCTGGGAAATTCTGCCTGAAATGTTCCCTTCCTAATGGGGAGATTAGCAAACGCCAGTCAGCACCTCTGATTTTTGAGATGAGAATGAAAATTATTGGGTGCAAACCTACATACCAGCCCTGAGAATCGATGGCTGTTGCAGTGTACTCCATCCATAACTTCGGCAGGTACATGCCAGAATAGCTGGACCATTTGCCAGGACCCAGATATGCCGATCCTTGCCTAGCACTGAAGTTTCCAGATGGCCTGTTAGGATATGGGCATGGAGACAGGGACTTCAAACATTGGAGTTCCTGCACATCAGACCTTCACTGATGAGCAACGTACTGGCTGACCCAAGGACAGAAGTGGGACCTCTTGCATTTTCTGCAACTACAACGGATTGTTGGGGTGGACAGAAAATAAAGCCAATCAGATCGCACATGGTTTTATATCACAATGCACCTACATGCATGTTTATTATTGCATATACGCACAATACATGAAATATCCATTGGCTTTTAATAAAGCTAAAGATGTACTATACACATCACAAAATATTTCAGTACATCTATAAAAGGTCTACTCCAAAATGTTGGAAAATGCACCAAATAAGACCAAAAATCCAAATTTACTGAGGGTACAGCATGCCTACCCTGCTAAGAAAATAAACCATAAACTTAAGCAATCTCATGTACCTTCAGAAACGTAAAAAAATACCACTAGGTAACTAATGTAACAGCTTGGCCATTAGCAAAGCTACACATCATTAGTCCCGAATTTCCTCAGAGCCTGGAGCAGAATGTTGGTGTAAGAGGGGCAAGGACAGTGAGGCAGGACATGGTAATGCTGTATTTCGACCTCGAAGAAACAGCCACAGGGATTTCCTCTGGGAAGGCGGCAAGCAGTAGTTAAGTTCTCCCCCTTGCTGTCTGAAGTACAAAAAGGCGGCTGCACCAGCAGAATGGCATTATCAACTAGAATTCCTGCTGCTCCCACAAGCTACCAGCATTCATTACATTAGAAAAGCAGAAGTGGGATTGACAAAAATGACCCAGGCCAGGTTTAGAATGGAACAAGCAGCCCCAATGTTAACGGCCTTCCAGAACTGGTCCAAAATTGTTCGGTTTGGCTTCTCTTCTGCCAAGCTAGCCAATCTTGCAGGTAAACATCTATTCAGCATCGCATTTTCCTGTCCTCACTCATCAAGCAGTTGTTCAAGATATACTGATACGAGTATACATACCCACCAATAATATGTAAATTTCCTGACTCCATGAACTCTGAGGGGTATCAGGCACTTGGGTTATTGGCCCCATAGTTATGGTGGTGGAGGAGTGTCACCAATTTTCATCCCTCTTAACTCGAAGGTGCATGCTATTTTATATTTCAGGCTGTTTTTGACCTGTCATTCCTTTTGAAGCTGTTGATTAGCTTTTTCTAATTTTGTAGGTTGGCACATCCGCAAAACACAAATAATAAATTATGGCCCAGGATTTCTCCGGAGCTGCTCCTGCTACACCACCGAAATTTCACTGGATGTTCAGCACAAACCCAGCTCTGAGGAAATTCCGGACCCATATCTTTGTAGCAGCTCCTTCTGTAATTGTTAATACTGATTAAGTTCTTTCTTTAGAGTTGGGGCAGTTGTTATAAGTATTATTCTGCTTTAGAGACATGGAACTCTCTGCCACTGTTGTTATGAATTGTAAACAATTTTACAACACCAAGTTATAGTCCAACGATTTTATTTTTAATCCCACAAGCTTTCGGGGGATTAAAAATAAAATCGTTGGACTATAACTTGGTGTTGTAAAATTGTTTACAATTGTTAACCCCAGTCCATCACCGGCATCTCCACATCACTGTTGTTATGGGTGGACAGAGGTGATTAAGATAAAGAGATTAGCTACTCATCTACAATGTTTGCCTTTGGCTCCATCTATGGATATTTTTCAGAGACTTGATAAGATGATTGGATGTAGATACAATTCACAGAACTAACATAAAAATATAGCAAAAAGTATCAAAGTATTGAAGAACATGGACCTACTTATTCCTTATTGTAATTATTGTCTGTTTTTCCAGAAACACCCAGTTTTTCACTAGCTAGGATTGCACTGGTCTCACCCCTCCTGCTTAAGGATTAAAGAATATTACATGCATCCAAATGCTAACTACAATCTGGAAATATCAGCCATTTTTCAGAGCTGCTGTGTGAAGTAGTTGTGTTGCTAAATGCCTTTAATCAAACATGTATTTTTAGGATTATGAAATATTGTTGACAAGATTATTAAAAATGAAACTTTGAAGGGATGGATGGAGGAGCAAGGAGAAGGGGAAGGAAAGAAGGTGGTGGAAGGGAGAGGAAATGGGTGGAGGAAAGGGAAGGAGGAGCAAAGGAGAGGAAGAAGCAGTGGAAGGAGGATGGAGGAGTGAAGGGAGAATGAGGGAGAATGTGGGAACATGGGAGGGAGAAGTAGGAGAGGGGAGAGGTGTGAGGGAGAGAGGGGTGAAGGAAAAGGGCAAGGAGAAGGGAAGACGGAAAAGGACAGGGAGAAGGGGATTTGGGAGGAGAAGGGAAGGGAAAAATAGGTGTAGCTTAATACACTTACTGAAGATTATGGAACATAAAACAAAAGTGACAACAGGTGTGTAATCAGAACACTTTTTTTCTCTCTTTCTGTCCCTCTCTCTGTCACACAGACACACACAAGGCTTCTGTTAAATTATTCAATATAAATTTTATCTCAAAACATTTGAAATTTGTCCTGTTGTTTTTCAAAATTATTTGAAAAAAGCTACTGAGTAGAAAGTGCTAGAAACTGAAGAAAAATATTCCACCAGAATTGCTGACTGAACAGTACTGGGGCATCCTGGGAAATTGTGTGCACTCACACGCTCAGACTGCACAATCCAAATTCAGCTCCGTCACAGATCAGATCTAAAATATGAAGACCCAAGTCCCGGTGTTTAGGAAAGGCTGAGACCTTCAAGTAAAATCTTTAATTAAGGCATTAAAAGACATAAAAGACAATTCAGTGGATAAATTTAATCAAACTTATGAAATATATAATTTTTTTTTTAAAAAGTAGTTTTGTTTAAACCCTTATTTTGGGTATTAAAATATCAGGAAAAAAAGGTAGTTCGTAAAAAAAATTCAGAAAGCATTTTAACCCAGATTGTGCAATCACAGGGTGATATACTCTCATCATAAAATCTGACATCTTTAACATTCAAAATCACAGCACCACCTACAGGAGTAACAGGTATTAAAGGTACGAATTGTGAGTTTTCAATTAAATGAGTGCCCCATGTACTAATTTTATATATATAATAGATATAGATGGAAAGGTTAATATACACTACCGCTCCTCCTGACTCCACAAGGTAAGTAAAACATTTACATTAATTGGCCTATTCTGGTCCCAGATCCTGTTCTCGCTCTTTTCACCTGGTGGGAAAGCCACAACGGCTTCCCCATTCGAGCCACAGTTAACAACAACGACGGCTTGCATTTGTAAGATTGCAATTGAGGCCCGAAGATGTCATGGGACCCCAATCGGCATATTTAAAGAAAGACCCCACCGCCTTCAGGCAAGTGCCCTTGCCACCTGCTCCGAAGAGCAGGTTAAAATTGTAAATAGCGGGATCCAGGCGGATGTTGATGTGTAAGTGATCCGTCCGATTTTCACCTGGGTTAAAATCGCCCCTTCAATGTGCCAGCAGTGCACCTGAAGAGTTTTTTTTAAACTGTCCTGTTTTGTGAATAGATAAATTTCTATATTACAGTTAACTACAGGCGACTGATTACATTAGGGAAGTCGGACTTTTAAATTTTAAATTCCCCACTCAATCCCTTAGAAATGCTGGATGCCAGAGATGCACGGGTATCCTTTACAGAAATGAGAGAAATACATTGTATGATACACTTCTCTCATTTGCATGGTATCATAATACCCATTTGAACATCCGCCCTCAACAGCACAGGTCATTTTGACAGGCGGAATGGTGGGGACATGGTGGTGCCTCAATTACTGTCCCTACCCATCCAGACTATAGAATTCCAGACTATAGAATTTTAATGCCAGAAAAACATTGAATGTCATATTTCCTACATGGTCACAGGCATTAATATGGGATTTTCCAGTTAATCTTTCCAACATTATTGGGCTTTTGGGTCCAGAATATGAATCTCTGAGCCTTAATGGGGTTAAGGCCTGAGATATACATTAATCTTTTCTGTACTGCATATTAAGCATATAGCATTCTAAATAAATACAGCAACTTTTTGGACTATATCTAAAGTACTACTATACTGTAAGGTATTGTATTTTTTTCACAAAAGCAATATTTTCCAAAGTATTCACAGTACAATGGCTCTGACTGGCAGAGGCCAAGCGTTGTCATTTTCTCAGACTGATTGCAATTTGTATTGTCTTAGTAGCCCTTACAACTTACTCAGAAATTTAAACTGAGTCATTCCTTTAATAACCACATTACAGGATGCTAAATGTATCCTGGTGAAGAATTTGTGCAGTCAAAGTTTGATTGCTTCTTGGTAGGTGTTAGGAGTGGACTTTTGAGTCAGTCTTTTAAAAATCTGTCTACGTCCCCAGTTAATCAGTTTGTTTAAAAAAAAACCTTGTCAATCAGAGTATGAAAAGAATTTGGTAATTTATAAGAAGTACAATAAAATACTTTGCATTGAGACTGTTTAAAGCTTAGACGTCTGTTTAAAAAATAGTTCATCAGCATGACATTAGAAGGGTGCTGACCAAACCAGATTTCACTCGACACGTGCACAATTTATTTATCCAAATTTTAAAAAATTGTACATTCACTATCCACATCCCAGTAATGAGCTGTCATTGAAAGTTTTATTATTCTATCTTGATGCCATTGTGTTAAAAAGAACTGATCTGACTACACGGAGGTATGGGGGTGATTTCCAGCCTGAATGTTACAGCACTTCAGACTGTTATATGGCACTAAGGCACTTATTGCCCAGCTGTAAGTACTGAAAATTCTGACGCACAATATCTGCAGGAAAGGTTTTGCCGACGTTGGATTTGAACTCTGACTGTTGTTTTGTGGGACTGCAGTGTGTATACCACTAGATCATGCCGTAACAGCAGGTCATATTTGAACACTGGCATTTCATTCCTTTGGAAAACCAGAAAATCGACTGTTGTTAATTCATTGAGTTGAGCAGCTAAAAATTGTTTATCTCTCGTCAAAGAACATGCATTCAAGACATTTAGGGTCTGAAATTCCAACCCTACTGGTATTTTTGGTGCAAAAGTAGAGTGGCTCTGGGCTAGGGAACTGGAATTTGGAACATAAGTGAGATATGTCAGAGTTACATCGTTCAAAAATACATTCTTACATTCTGGTAGAATTAACTGTTGGCAGAAAATGCATCAGCCCCAAAGTGGTGCATGTTTGCAAATGACAAGATAATGAGGGCAAAGATTCGACAATTTATATTTAATTACATCTGACTTAAGCCTGTAGAAAAGAGGGGAAAGTTACATCCATGACCTGTCAAACCACAGGTTTTGACTTTATCTATAAACTCTGTCTGAAATATCAGCTTTGACCGAAGTAATTAGAAAAAGCTTTTCTAAGCTGTGCTGCTAAGAAAGGATTCTGGAAAGTGCCTTTCAGCAGTTTCAGACAAGGAAGTCTATTCTTAAACCCCCCTCCCCACCCACACTTTTTGTCACAGATCCCTTACCATGGGGTTCACGATGGCTTGTGATGGAGGCAAAATGGGCAGGAGGAAGAGGAAATGACAGGCACACAACTCAAGACTACACCAAAGGAGAAGAAAAACAACTAGGAGGCACCCTTCCACCAGAGTCTACATACCACACTGCTTCCTCAGTGATGTCTCTCCTTAAGGAAGCAACAGTTCAGTCTAGGGTCAAAAGCAGGGCACGTGATAAAACAAAACCAAAATAGGTCAATGTTAATGTCCAAAGACAAATTAAACTAAAGCAGAAATATTTCACCAGGTAAATAACTCTTAAGAGAATAGGAATAGGTATCAGATTCAGTTGAGGACAACAAAACCTGTTATCAGATTGGTTAAATGAGCATTGGAGAGGATTATAGTGGGTACGTGTGGTAGTGATGGCAAGATCTTTTTCAGCTGCTAGGAGTTAGGGGGCCATGGAGGATTGCATATTCAGGGATTCTGCAGGGCAAATTTGAGTGGAATCGCAGAATATGGCTGAAGTTTTAAATGATTACATTCATTTCCAATTCATCCATTTTCACGACTGAAGATGACGCTGAGTTACCAATGTTGTTACATAGAGTTGACCCTAAAACTGAGTGGGTTAGGAATTGGGCCATGGGCACTACGTGGCCTCCTAAAGTCCCAAAATGGCAAACGGGATGCTTCTAGCATGACGTGTGCTGGACGCCATTTTGATAAAGGCGTTTGCGCACGCACAGATAACGAAGGTCGGCATCATGTAAAGTAGGGAGAAAATACGTTAGATCAGTGTGCTACACTGATTTAAAGGGATAGACACTATTTTGGCACTCAACGCTCCAGCCAACGAACTTTCTTAACCACAAACAGCTGAACATGTCTTAGACGGCCTGGAAAACCCCCCACTAGCGACATTTAAAGGGATTGTGCAGATGTTGCAGGTTAGTGGCTGGATTATTGCTTCTGGCTGCGAGTACAATTGGACATGTTTGTTGAAGCTTCCTATACTTAGATACCGTTGCTTTAGTGTATAAAGACTGGTTAGGCAGATCCTGCATTACTGATGGTGTCATTTACAGCAGTGTGCAGAACAAGATTCCTGGCAACCATGGGTAGCCTGCTAGGGCTCCTACTGGGCATAGAACACAACTGGGAGCATGCAAAGAGGCCAGGCAGAGCGGGTCACGCTGCGAGGAAAGGGAAGAGGAGGAGGAGGAGGCGCAAGGCACTGTATATGAGACTATATCCCATGACGGCCTTCAGGGAACAATACCATTACCTCAACATGAGCAAAGATCAGTGCATCCGAAGTCTACGGTTCACCAAAGAGGTTGTGATGGAGATATGTCACTGCTGCAGCCACAACTGCAGCCTCAGAGTGGGGCAAGGACAGCATTGCCTGTGGCTGTCAAGGTAACCATGGCGCTGAACTTTTACGGCCTTTCAGTCCTCTGCTGGCAATATGTGAAACATCTCGCAATTTGCAGTGCACTGCTGCATAAGGGAGGTCATGGAGCCACTGTACAAGCTACGCAACAGGTTCATCATGTTCCCTCTTGACAGAGAGAAGCAGAACGTGTGAGCACGAGGGTTTGCTTGCATTGCTGGCTTCCCCATGGTGCAGAGTGCCATTGACTAAACACATATTGCCATGCGTGCACGACATCTCAAGTCGACCATCTTCATGAACAGAAAGGGATTCCCCTCTGTCAATGTGCAACTGGTGTGCGATCACACGCAGCGCGCAATGCAGGTCAATGCTCGCTACCCTGGCAGCAGTCATGATGCTTTCATTATGCAGCAGTCCCATGTCCTAGCTATCTTTGCACCAGCTCGGCAAGTCGAAGGCTGGCTACTGGGTGACAAGGGCTATCCCCTCATGAGGTGGCTCAAGACTCTGGTCAGATACGTACGCACACGTGCAGAGCAGACATACAAGGAGAGCCATGGGGACACATGGAACATCGTTGAGCACACCGTTCTTAAAGCAGATTTGGCTGCTGCCTATTTGCCCTAGGCGGGAACTTCCTTGAAATTCGAGTTGAAATCACATCAGCGTTCTTTCCCGGGCTGTGTTAGCGGGGAAAGGAGCTTTATGTCCCCTCAACCAATCAGCTTGAAGCAAGCCACACTGTGAGAACCAGGAAGTGAAACTCATTGACAAACCGTGCAGACTAAAAACCAGGAAGTGCTCGATAAGGTTAGTAAATGTACTATAATATGAGATAGAGAAAGCAAAATAAAGAGGGTAAGATTAAGAGACTGAGATAAAAGAGACAGGAAGAAAAAGTTAAAAATATTTTTTTGAAATTTTTTAATTACATTTTTAAAAAAATGTCCAAAAATCTATTAAAATCATGAGTAATGAGACTCTGCATTTTTAAAAGTTAATTTTCAGTGCCACAGAGGTTGTTTGGCAGTCATTAAAAGTTATCACACTGCTAAAAGTTAGTTTTGATCTAGCGAGATTAATTAGTTTCCAGCTAGGTCGGAGAGCAAGTTCACATTGGTCCATTGATTGCAGCCAGCCGGCCCCTTTAACGGGAAGCTTTCAGATCACCGATGAATCAGGCAGAGCAAGTTCCGGATTTCTGCATTTGACTGCACATGTGCAGTTGCCAGAACTTGCTCTTCAATTTGCCCATTAGTAACGATAAGCGCTGTTAGGCTAACCATAATTTTATAAGCAATTTCCGGCGCACTGTGTTAGGTTACATGCCAGGAAGTGCTTCTTTTGGTAGAGAGTACACAGTCTCTGAAATAAGTTGCCAATATGTGCAGTGACTGTGGATTTGCTGCAGGCCTTCAAAAGGGAGCTGATGAGTTCCTGCAAGTGGAAGATATCTTGAGTTATAGAAGGGAGGTTAGTTAACTGAGACTAGTGACATCAGTCACTGTGGTCTCCAGGAGCTTGGTTGATTGACTTTGGGGTTTGGAAAGGAAATGCCCAGATTTTTTTTGAAATTGTCCTTCTCTTTTTTGCCTCTTCCATGGGATTGCATGACAGCAGGGGATGGGCAGGGGATTGTTGTGGGGGGGGGGGGGGTGCAGAGGTGTGATTGGTTGGTTGTGCATGTATGTTGCACAACGTCATGATGGAACAGGCTTGATGAACCAACTGGCCTGATCCTGCCCTTTTTCATATCTTCATATATCCTGTTGCAAATTGACCACCAAATATCCTTTCAAATAAGAAAACAGAGAATAAGCATAATATAGAACACTGGATTTCATAACACAAGGTGGTTTTACCGTGTACATATATATTTTTGTGTGTTTCTTAATGCCACTATGCCTGTCCCTGGTGTCCTGTACTTGAACCTATCCTGGTGATGTGCCGAGGTGGTATTTGAGGGCCAGGGATGCTAGTGGTGCTTGGCTGCGATGTGATATCATAAGCTGATCCAATGGTTTCTGAATCTCAGGAAGTCTCTTCAGCAGGCTGCATCACCACTGCAGGTGAATGGGGAAAACTAATCCTGTACCAATCTGAGTAGGCATCTGAGGGGACTGCCTAGAAAGTTGACATGAAATATCATTAAGAGAGAGAACTGCATCATAAAGGTGAACTCTAGCCACATCACTAGTGCTGGGTCCTGGATCTGAGTGCCCACTGATCAATGGGATGACAAATCTGATGATATCAGTTGGATCCTACAAACCCTGAGAGATGGCGCCCCAAAGCTCTTGGAAGCTGCTTTCCATTATCCTATCCAAGAGGACCCAAGACATTAAAGCTAGTGGTTAAAGCAGATGCACTGATTGGTTTGGAGACTTTGCTATCGGGGGTGGGGGGGGAGAATGCAGATGTTTGTCATAGTACCACTCATTCCAGGTAGTGCTGCAGTGCGTCAAATCCTTCTCAGATATTGGTACTGAGGATGGCATTGGCTCTGCCATGATCCCCACCTTCTGTCTCAGATCCTCTGGGGTGGCCTCAGTGCCTCTTTGTGAGTGTGATGCTCATGCTGCTTTTTAGAGCAGAACCCCGGAGATCTGAGTCCACAGGCTTCGGAGCCAGAGTGAGACTTCTGCAGAGCCACGGCTCCCCACCGTCAGATCCCATTTTCACCTCTGACTCCTCTGGCAACATAAGGGTAATGAACGAAGGAATGCATTGCACATAAATAGACTGCAAAGAAGGGTCGGGGGGATTAGGTAGCTAACCTTGGCTGCGCTGGTGAGAGCATTAAGCTTTCTCATGCACTGGAAAGGAGCCCTGGAGTTCAAGGGGTGGTACTCAATATCACAGCCACAACCTTTGGCAGGTCTCTTGCCCCCTTACCCCAAGAAGATCATTTCTTTTGCTCCGTACTTCCATTTTAAGAACATGTAGATCTGGCGCCCTGAAGTTTGCTGCTATTTTCTTCAATTTGGCAGCTATCATTCTCGCCACGTTCCTCAGTACTGCCTTTGCCCCTTTATGCAGCAGCTGGTTTTATATCCTGCTGCTGCACCAGGTATGTGCATCTCCTCTGGGTACTTTTCAATGGAATAAAAATCGGGTGGGTTCCACAACAGGTGGGCGATCCCCTCCACCAGATTACCGCCCAGGCAATGAAGATGAAAATTTACCCCATAGTTTCATCTGCATTTTCATTGATGTGTAGCACTCTGTTGCTCCATACGCCTGATTGTTTGCATTGCAATTCTTTTAGTTACCATTTCTTTTCCTATAACAATTTCACTTGCAGCAAGCAAAGTACTCAGGATGGGAATCCTAGGAATTCTTTTGTGTTCCGATGCTGTTTGATAATTAGGAGGAGGATCAGAAAGGCAGACTGTGTCTCAGGTGTTATGTACAGTTCATAGATGTGCCACGAGACTGATTCCGAATATCAGAGGGCCAGGTTATGGAGAAAGGTTAGAAAAACTCAGATTCTGAAACTTTGAAATGAGGCGAAAGAGACAGGATCTTATAGAGATACATAACACAAAGGAGAATGAAAATAAATTAATCCAAAACTATTTCAAATTAAATCACAACTGCAGAAAAAGGGTCAAATTAGTACACAGTAAGTGCAGGACTGATGTCAGGAAGCACTTCTTCATGCAAAGAATGATTAATACCTGGAATTATCTTCTGTATAGGGAAAACTTTTGAATCACTCAAGAGGCAGGCAGATGCTGTGCTGATGGGACCTTGGTTCTATTTGAAAGGATGAGCCAGATGTGCCAAGTGGGGTCTTTCATCTGTACTCTTTGTGATTATTGTGATGTAATCTCCCAGCAGAATAAAATGATCTGGAAAGCACTGTGCATAAATTGAACCTTATGCAACATGCTTATATCAGCCAATACAGTCACTAATACACCTGCAGAAAGTCATTTATACAATGGTCTACAATTACACTTTATCTGCATATATTTGTTCCTGGTAATATAGGGCTCGATTTTCGCACCCGCGATCGGGTGCATTCATGGCGGGGGGGCTGCGAAAATCAGGGATTCCCGGGGCTAGTCTGGAGCCCGGCTCCAACCCACCCACTTCCGGGTTTCCCCACTGATGCGCTGACATGCGCGCACAGCCCCCGCATGTGGGACTCCCGCCGGCAATTAAAGCCGGCAGGGTGCCACTTAAAGTACTTGAACAGGTACTTCAGGTCGTTTACAGACCTGATTGACCTGATATTTTAGCAGGGGTCGGATTTTGCAACTGATTGAGACTGTTTCCCGTACTGGGGGAAGCACTCCCAGTTCAAATGGACGTGTTGCAGCCATCAGCCTGTGGCAGCTGCAAAGGTCCATTTGACAGGTGGCAGGGGGAGACCCTCACTCATTGCAGGAGGCCACTCTGTCACTTTGGACAAAGTTTGGCCTCCACCACCCTCCTCCTAACAATAAAATTCACCAACTTGCACACTTACCCCGGTGTCCAGACACATGTACCTACCTTGCGGACCCCCTCAGATGTACATTTTCCAGATGGGGGCTGCCGTAGCTGCAGTCATGACCTCCTCGGAGGGTGAACAGCATCACCAGCCTCGCCGGCCACGCCATCCACCTCTGACACGTGGAGCCCCACAACACAGTGCTGTGACACATCCAGCTGCACAGCAGGAGGGAGGGCAGCCGCAGAGAGAGATGCGTCGCAGAGGGCACTACCCTCGCCAGAGGGTCCACAGACCGAGGCTCAGCTTCCGGGACCTCTCTGAGCAGCAGTGCTCATGGAGGCTCAGAGTCACTCGACATGTAGTCGTGGACATCTGCAGCCTCCTTCATGCCGAGCTGCTCCCGGCTGGCTCGAGGACCATCTTCTTACCTGTCGCTGTCAAGTCACCACTGCCCTCAACAACTTCTCCTCCGCATCCTTTCAGGGTGTCACCGGGGACATCGCCGACATCTCTCAGTCGTCTGCACAAAAGAGCCCTGCAAATACACCTACACCCACTCTGCAGTGACACAATGGGTGGCATCAGTTGTGGGTCTTCATTGTGATCCTCAGGAAAGGGCATTATTGCACAAACCAGACAAGATTCGCAAAGACGTGGCAGTAGTGCTGCCAATATAATATGTAATGTGAGTTGATCAGAAATTAAATAGAAGTAAAAACCATGACAAACCCTCAAATGCCCTTGTGCATCCCCTTCATGCTCATGACATGTTTGCCTTACGCTTCCTACTGCACATATGTGATGCATGCCCTGTGGCTGCAGCACAGGTAGTAGCAGGTTGAGTGAGGCTGACTGTGAAAGAGATGCATGAGAGGGTGAGTATGAGATAGAGCCATGAGATTGTATGAGGATTGGGTTGAGTGGTAGTGGTGGGATGAGTACTGGCAAGGTGGGTAAGTGCAGGTAAGATGAGGATGAACTTTGAGTGGGTGTGAGGAGTGATGTGACAGAGTAGTGTTGGCTGTGCAGAAGGAGATGTGGGGTGGGGGTGGTGATGTGGCAGACAGAGTGTAGGGGAATGAGTAAGTGTACTCACTTTGGCTGACCTACTTAGGTCATTGCAGCGCCTCCTGCACTGTATGCAGGTGGGCGATATGTTGGTGGTGCAGGTGACCTCCTCTGCCACCTCGAGCCAGGCCTTCTTGGTGGCAGAGGCTGGCCGCTTCCTCCCGCCCGCCGGGGAAGATCTCTGTCCTCCCCCTCCTCCTCACCCCATCCAATAAGAGCTGGAGTGAGGCATCATTAAACCTGGGAGCAGCCTTCCCCCTGGGCTGCTCCATGCTGTAATTTTTCCTATTTCCTGCAGCATCAGTCAGTGGAGGACTGCCCCCTAAAATAGGGATCCTCCAGCTGACAGACCTTACTGCGCATGCGCAGCCCGCCCACCGCACAGCTTAGCAGCGGAGAACCCGGAAGACCAGGTAAGTGGATCCAATCAGCCTGCGATTGCGTGCGGAGCAGACTGTTTTCACTGGGCGCGTTACCCACGCGCCCAATCGACCCCCCGCCGCAAACCGGCCGCCATGGTAATATCGGGCCCATAGTGTCTGGAGCTGCTTGTCACCACGACCATTGTATATGTACTCTGCAGTTACCTGTTGTATAATGTCCTCCTTGTCTCTACAAAAGAAGTTGCAGTTTTTTTCAAGTGCTGCTTGGGCCAGAGCTATCTCTGAAGACTGTGACATGGCACATTCTTCATGTTTGAACCTTAACAGTGAGTGTAGTAGGCTATTTGACTGTGATAGCATCACAGAAGATCCTAATCCTGTGACAACCCTATATGTACATTTTCCAACAGGGACCACTGAACAGAGATCAGGGGCCCGATATTACCTGGGTGGCGGGTTCGCGGGGGGGGTCGATTGGGCGCGTGGGTGAAATCAGTCTGCCCCGAACGCAATCGCAGGCTAATTGGATCCACTTACCTCTTGTTCCGGGTTCCCCGCTGCTAAGCTGCACGGCGGGCGGACTGCGCCTGCGCAGTAAGGTCTGTCAGCTGGAGGAGCCCTATTTAAAGGGGCAGTCCTCCACTGACTGATGCTGCAAGAAATAGGAAAAATTACACCATGGAGCAGTCCAGGGGGAAGGCTGCTCCCAGGTTTAATGATGCCTCATTCCAGGTATCATTGGATAGGGTGAGGAGGAGGGGGAGGACAGAGATCTTCCCCCCGGTGGGCGGGAGGAAGCGGCCTGCCTCTGCCACCAAGAAGGCCTGGCTCGAGGTGGCAGAGGAAGTCACCTGCACCACCAACATATTGCCCTCATGCATACGGTGCAGGAAGCGCTTCAATGACCTAAGCCAAAGTGAGTACACTCACTCATTCCCCTACACTCCGTCTGCCACATCACCGCCCCCACCCCACATCTCCTTCTGCACAGCCAACACTACTCTGTCACATCACCCCTCGCACCCACTCAAACCTCATCCTCATCTTACCTGCACTTACTCACCTCGCCAGTACTCATCCCACCACTACCACTCAACCCAATCCTCATACAATCTCATGGCTCTATCTCATACTCACCCTCTCATGCATCTCTTTCACAGTCAGCCTCACTCAACCTGCCACTACCTGTGCTGCAGCCACAGGGCATGCATCACATATGTGCAGTAGGAAGCGTAAGGCAAATGTGTCGTGAGCATGAAGGGGATGCACAAGGGCGTTTGAGGGTTTGTCATGGTTTTTACTTGTATTTCATTTCTGATCAACTCACATCACATATTATATTGGCAACACTACATCCACGTCTTTGCGAATCTTGTCTGGTTTGTGCAATAATGCCCTTTTCTGAGGATCACAATGAAGACCCACAACTGATGCCACCCATTGTGTCACTGCAGAGTGGGTGTAGGTGTATTTCCAGGGCTCTTTTGTGCAGATGACTGAGAGACGCGGCAATGTCCCCGGTGGCACCCTGGAAGGATGCGGAGGAGAAGCTGTTGAGGGCAGTGGTGACTTTGACAGTGACAGGTAAGAAGATGGTGCACAGGCCAGCCGGGAGCAGCTCGGCATGAAGGAGGCTGCAGATGTCCATGACTACATGTCGAGTGACTCTGAGCCTCCGTGTGCACTGCTGCTCAGAGAGGTCCAGGAAGCTGAGCCTCGGTCTGTGGACCCTCTGGCGAGGGTAGTGCCCTCTGCGATGCATCTCTCTCTGCGGTTGCCCTCCCTCCTGCTGTGCAGGTGGATGTGTCACAGCATTGTGTTGTGGAGCTCCACGTGTCAGAGGTGGACGGCATGGCCGGTGAGGCTGGTGATGCTGTTCGCCCTCCGAGGAGGTCATGACTGCAGCTACGGCGGCCCCCATTCGGAAGATGTACATCTGAGGGGGTCCGCAAGGTCGGTATATGTGTCTGGACACCGGGTTAAGTGTGCAAGTTGGTGAATTTTATTGTTAGGAGGAGGGTGGTGGAGGCCAAACTTTGTCCAAAGTGACAGAGTGGCCTCCTGCAATGAGTGAGGGTCTCCCCCCCAACCTGTCAAATGGACCTTTGCAACTGCCACAGGCTGATGGCTGCAACACATCCATTTGAACTGGGAGTGTTTCCCCCAGTACGGGAAACAGTCCCATTTGTTTGTAAAATCCCAACCCTCCTAAAATATCTCGTTAATCAGGTCTGTAAACGACCTGAAATACCAAAATAAATAGCTTAAGTGGCACCCCGCCGGCTTTAATTGCCGGCGGGAGTCCCACATGCGGGGGTTGCGCGCGCATGTCAGCGTGTCTGTGGGAAACCCGGAAGTGGGCGGGTTGGAGCCGGGCTCCCGATCCGTCCCGGGAATCCCCGATTTTCGGAGCCCCCCCCCCGCCAGAAATGCACCCAATCGCGGGTGCTAAAATCATGCCCCAGGAGTGAGAACCCTGACTAATTTTAATACTCCCTAAGCCAGGACCACAGAGGCCAATTGTAGATCTTCCACTGCTGCAGTGACTGAGATCAGCTAACTCAGCACATTCTGGGAAATAAGCTTGGGATCACCGGCCTGTCTGGTTTAGTACCATGCCAGACACCCTAGTCAGAAGTTGCTTTTAGATTAGCACACAATCCTCGAGGACCGCTCTCTTGGTTTTACTTTTGCAGTGAGCAACTGGTCCCTATTTGTCCTATCAGAGGGCCAATAGGAAAGTGAAGACCACATATCCCAGACACACAAAATGTTGGCTATTGGATACTCCCCAAAGTGCAAAAGAATTGAATCTGCTGACTTTAGTGCACCTGTCCACCCTGCTGCTGTGACAAGCCAACTAATTATACTATAATCTTGAGCTCATCCAAAACTCTGCTGCCCGTATCCTAACTCGCACCAACTCACCCATCACCCCTGTGCTCGCTGACCTTCATGGTCTCCCAGTCCACCAATGTTTCGATTTTAAAATTCTCATCCTTGTTTTCAAATCCTTCCATGGCCTCGCCCCCCACTATCTCTGTAACCTCCTCCAGCCCTACAACACGCTGAGATCTCTGCATTCCTCCAATTCTGGCCTCTTGTGCATCCCCGATTTTAATTGCTCCACCATGGGCGGCCGTGCCTTCAGCTGCCTAGGCCCTAAGTTCTGGAATTCCCTCCCTAAACCTCTCCGTCTCTCTACCTCTCTCTTCTCCTTTAAGACCCTCCTTAAAACCTACCTCTTTGACCAAGCTTGTGGTCACCTGTTCTAATATTTCCTTAAGTGCCTCAGTGTCTAATTTTGTTTGATAATGGTCCTGTGAAGCGCCTTGGGACGTTTTACTACATTAAAGGCGCAATATAAATGCAAGTTGTCGTTGTTGTTTAGTCTGATCGCACATGCACACAGAACATATGCAGTCTACACGTCAGCCCTAATGCCCCAGTGTTTCACCCAATTTAGCTCTATGCACTCAGCATAATCTAATTTGTAGTAAGATAACATCATCATTGGGTACAGGCTAGTATAGTACGGTAGAGTCCAATTGGTCTCTCTATGTGACGCAGTATAAGTGGATTTGAACTTAAATTGCTGTATCAAATATAATCTTAAGTACTATCATTTGTTATTTTTTTCCCTTGTAATCATCATTCTAGCAGCTTTTTTTAATGATGTACAATATTTCCAAAACTCCAACTTGCACAAGTGCCTTAAAGTTATTTAAATTCACAATTCTAGAGGGTATTCCCACTCAATTTTTGCTTTAAAGCTGATTTTCAAAAGATTAATATGCTACAGGTGGTTGTATTGTGATAAATGCTTTACAATAGTTTGAACTTTCTGTAAACCCTGTGGAAGCAAATAAAATACATTCATTTTATATATCTGTTGATTTACACATGACATAGCATACATATAGAAATGGGTGATATTTATGATTACTGATTTTTCTATTTTTTTGCGGGGAAGGTGGATACTGTTATTTCCATTTCAGAACATAAGAAATAGGAGCAGGAATAGGCCATAACATTTTACTATAAAATATTTGAATCTCTGGGGCTTTATCCTCTTTGTTCAATATTTTTGGCACCAAAATGATAGAAAGAAAGAACTTTCAATTATATAGCCCCTTTCATATCTTCAGGATGTCCCAAACTGCTTTGCAGACAATGAATTACTTTTCAAGTTTATTCAGTGCAATATGACAGCTATTTTAATGTCTTATCTGAAAGACGGCATCTCTGATAATGCAGCAATCCCTCAGTTCTGCACTGAAGTGTCAGCCTAAATTGTGTGCTCAAGCGCTGGAATGGAGCTTGAATTGACGAGCTTCTGACTCAGAGGTGAAAGTGCCATCATTGAGACAAGTTGACAATACAACAACAACAACTTGCATTTTTATAGCGCCTTTAATGTGCTAAAATGTCTCAGCCAAAATTTGATACTGAGCTACATAAGGAGATAATAGGACAGGTGACCAAAAGCTTGGTCAAAGAGGTAGGTTTTAGAGAGTGTCTTAAAGGAGGAGAGAGAGGTTGAGAGACAGAGAGATTTCGGGAGGGAATTCCAGGACTTAGGGCCGATGCAGCTAAAGACATGGCCGCCATGGAGCGAAGAAAATCGGGGATGCGCAAGAGACCAGAATTGGAAGAGCCCAGATGCCAATTTTAAAATCGAGATGCTGCCAGACCGGATGCCAATGTAGGTCAGTGAGCACATGGATGATGGGTGACTTGGTTTGAGTTAGGATATGGCAGCAGAGTTTTGAATGAGCTCAAGTTTATGGAGGGTGCAAGGTGGGAGGCTGGCCAGGAGAGCATTGGAATAGTCGAGACTAGAGGTAACAAAGGCATGGATGAGGGTTTCAGCAGCAGATGTGCTGGGGCAAAGGCAGAGACAGGCGATGTTACGGACGTGGAAGTAGGCAGTCTTAGTGATGGAGAGCATATGGGGTCGGGAACTCAGCTCAGAGCCAAATAGGATGCCAGGAATGCAAACAGTCTGGTTCAGCCTCAGACAGTGGCCATGGAGAGGGATGGAGTCAGAAGCTAGGGAATCGAGTTTGTGGCGGGGACCAAAGACAATGGTTTCAGCCTTCTCAATATTTAATTGGAGGAAATTTCTGCTCATCCAATGTTGGATGTCAGACCAGCAGCGTGACAAATCAGAGCTAGTGGAGGGATTGAGAGAGGTGCTGGTGAGATAGAGCTGGGTGTCGTCAGCATATTTGTGGAACCTGACGTGTTTTCGGATGATGTTGCTATTATTGAGCCAAGCTGATACTTTAGACCTCCACATATTGTAAAAATATTGAACATAGCATTTAAAATTAAATTTACATGCAACTCACATGTGCTGACATAACAATGGTCGCCTCATTTTAAAAGTCATTTTTTGTATATGAATTACTTTGGGGTATCCTGAGCATCATAATAATGCACTATATAAAGTTTTTTCTGTTTCTTTCTCAATACATGTTTGCCAATTGGCCTGCTATAATGGGGTCAATTTTAGGGGGCAATTGCAGGTGCGTTGGGGACGGGGGGACTCCAAAAATCGCGGAAATCCCATTCGGGCTCGGAATCTGGCTCCAACCCGCCAACTTCCAAGTTTCCCAGGGACCCAGCTGTGTGCGCGCAGGCGACCTGAAAACGAAAGTCCTGCCGACAATGATAGTTAAAGAGCCAAATGCACCTCATTGAGTATTGAGTATTGAGGTACTTAAGGCACTTTACCTGTGACAGAGTAAGTGATTAGAATGATTTTTAACTTACCTGGGCAGCTCGGAAGTCAGTGGGTTGGAGCCGGCTTCTGATTCACGGCTGCCCAGTGAATGAACCTACCTTTGCATCCTGTTCCGATGTCCAATGTCTCCCTCTTTAATGTCCCACTCTTCACCCCCTGATGTCCTCCCGATGTACCACTCTTCACCCCCCCGATGTCCTCCCGCTCTTCCCCCGATCTTCCCCTCTCCCCCCCCGATCTTCCCCTCTCCCCCCCAATGATCTTCCCCTCTCCCCCCCGATCGTCCATTCTCCTCCCGGATCTTCCATTGTCCCCCCCCCCCCCCCCCCCCAGGTTCCCCAGCCCAGTGCTGGATGACGTCTCGCTCTGTCTTTCTCGCCCCCACCTCCTTCACGTTGCAGCTCCCGACGGTAGCCAGCCTGTCAATCAGGCTTGCTGCCGGGCGCGAAAGCCGGAGAGGACGTCAATCACCAGCAATCAACGTGCGATCGGGTCGGAAACGGTAAGTTTTGTTTATGCGGGTTTGCCACGCGCAACTTCACCCCCTACCCCCACCTTGCTGCCAACCCAACACCATTGCAAAATCGACCCCAATGTTTGGCAGCTTGGAAATTTTCAATAAAATCTTTAAAAATGCTGAATTTGTGGAATTCTGCAAAAATGCATACAAAAAAGCCACGGTTAGTACAAAAATTGTAGGATAATTGTGCAATTATGAAAATAGGCTAATTTATTTAGACAGAGCTGAACTGTCACTTGGTATATTGTGTAGGTGTTTTGCTACATTTCAGCTGCTTCTTTAGTTTATTTTACAAATGTCCCATCAGATAAATGATTGTGTTAAACCTATTTAGCACAATTAGATTTCGCATAGATCAAGTTGATTCAAATTGAATTTGAGTTCTTGGCATTTTTGAGCACCAGGACTGCAGGTCTGATTTGTGCCCTATGGTATCAGATAACAAGGCTGACACTTCTCGTCCTTGGAGTAGAAAGTGACTGGAATTGTAATCAGATTTATGACTATATTAAACATTTCTATAATATTGCTGTAGGCTTTGGGTGCTGTGGAAACCACAGGGCAGTTTCTACAATGACCAACAAGCAGCTATTTGCCAATAATACTGTCAGTTTTACTAAGAATCACATGTCAATAAAAATTGCAGATTTTCTGCTGCACTGTAAAGGGTTTGACCTGGTTTCATGCATATTCCCAGTGGTAACGGATTTGGACTCAAATACTAAAAAAATGCTGTCCCCTCTTTAAAAGAAATACTCTTGCCCCTTTTAGGTCTGCATCCACACTCCTTTTCAGATTGACATAATCAGCATGTTAATGCTGACGAGTAACTACTGCTTTATTGTAGCTGAAAGCAAAACACAGTGCCTTACCAATTCCTTTGGAGTGCTAATGTGAATGTGTTAGTTGAGCTTGTGTGTAACATCATTTGGGATCTCCAGGTATCTCAGTACTATCATGGGGTTTGATCCTGAATCAAAGCTAACAGATGTGAACTTTGTCAAGGGCACCAGCATAAACTTTCTGTAAAGAAGACAGTTTTAAAGATAAAAAGATTATTTCAGTAATGACATACTTTCCTTCAATTCTAATAACATGTGACTTTATGAAAAATTCAGTGAATTTCAAATGATGGTTTCAAGGAATTCTAGAAAATAAAAAAAGTTCTGATCACATGGCACATGTATCTACCTACAGTATTTGCACGTGCACAGCCTTTTCTTAATCCTTTTCTTGAATTTTTTTTTATAACTCAACATTTTCTCATAATACCTATGGCATGGCCAAGGTTAGCAGGAAAAAAGCCTTGCGGTGTAAACCATGCGTTGGAGGGTGGGACTAGTTAAGAGAGTTGATGGGCATTTACTAGCTCCGAAAAGACCCCTTCATTCTACTCGTCAGTTGAAACAACCTCACATTTTCTAATAAGTACAGATTTCTTATCTGCAAAATACAACCAAGGCTGTTTTACTTCGGGAAAAGTTGTGAAAATATGGAGCCTTCATAAATTAATTGTTTAAAATTCAAGAGCTTTCATTTCTCATTGGACACTTTGGGATGTACAATCTAGGAGTACGAAGATAAACTCTGGTTTTCAGAGTACGCAACCTAAAGAGATTTGCTTTCAGTGATATATATTGGGGTCAATGGCAGGTATCTAAAGCGCTGATGCGCATCACACAGTGGCTCCTTTATTATTGGGCAAGGACGCCTGAGGCCTACTACATACTCAATGTGCATAGTGTGCCTAAATATGATCCTGAAGTGCTTTGAGCATGTGGAACTTGCGAGCAGGCAATGTGTAAGGCTCATTACTGCCTACAATTTTATGTTTTTGAGGGGTCCTCCCCATGATGTAATCAGACATGTCCTTATGCTGACCCTTGTATATCCAGGGTCGGGGTCTCTTATCTGGACCTGTATGAAGAATCCTGCCAGCATGATTTATATGAACATACAAACATACTAAAAAATTGGATAGAAAAAGACCAGCTGGTCCATCTAGTGTGTCCTGGTCAGCTGTGTTGCAACTAGGCAACACAACTCCCAATACTTCCCATCGACCAGAAGCCGTGTGATCTTCTGGGAGAGGCAGAAAAACAGATTTTTTTTTTAAAACTAATTTTTTCCATTCATTCTCAGGATCTGGGCGTTACTGGCAAGGCCAACATTTATTGCCCATCCTTAGATGCCCTGAGAAGGTGCTGATGGGCATTATTCTTGAACCACTGGTAGCAATTTGAAACAACTGAATGGCTTGCTAGGCCACTTCAGAGGGCAGTTAAGAGTCAACCACATTGGTATGGGACCAGAGTCACATTTAGGCCAGACCGGGTAAGGACAGCAGGTTTCCTTCCCTAAAGGACATTAATGAACCAGTCAGGTTTTTACAACAATCCTACAGGTACCAGCTTTTTATTTCCAGATATTTTAAACTGGATTCAAATTCTTAAACTGCCATGGTGGGATTGAACTCACATTCTTTAGATTACTAGTCCAGCAACACTACCTAACCTGGTTTATTTAACAGGAAAGCGATTGCCAGTGTGACAGTATTCTTTTATCGGGTCCACAAATCTTCAGGCATTATCAAAGGATATACTCCCCTGCACAGGTCTCATAAAACAGAAAATGCTTGAAATATTCAGCAGGTCAGGCAGCATCTGTGGAGAGAGGAAGGTAGGGTTAATGTTTCAGGTCGATGACCTTTCATCAGAATCATTTAATCATTCTACACTAAAAATGATAGAACTGCTTCTGGTCTATATTCTATTATTTAAGATAGGATTTTACTGTCTTTATTCATGAGAGAAGGATCTATTCCTTCCACACTGAATGGAATTCTTTTCTTTCTTCAGGAGGACTGAAATCAAATTAGTGCATTATGTCTCTGGAGTTCATATAGCTCTATAACAGGGTTATATGCTCCCAATAAACTGTTCTTATAACATCTCCTTCCCTGAATGCCCATTAGGACCTAGAGTTTTTTAAGAGTGGCAAACTTTGAATGGCTTTATATATTTCTACTCGGGAAATATTTAGAAAATGCAATTTTTATAAGATTCAGTATTAATTTCCCTGGAGTTATTAGTCACCAGCCTTCATCCAGCTGGCATAGGAACGATGGGTCGAATGGCCTTTTTTTTTATTATTCGTTCACGGGATGTGGGCGTCGCTGGCGAGGCCAGCATTTATTGCCCATCCCTAATTGCCCTCGAGAAGGTGGTGGTGAGCCGCCTTCTTGAACCGCTGCAGTCCGTGTGGTGACGGTTCTCCCACAGTGCTGTTAGGAAGGGAGTTCCAGGATTTTGACCCAGCGACAATGAAGGAACGGCGATATATTTCCAAGTCGGGATGGTGTGTGACTTGGAGGGGAACGTGCAGGTGGTGTTGTTCCCATGCGCCTGCTGCTCTTGTCCTTCTAGGTGGTAGAGGTCGCGGGTTTGGGAGGTGCTGTCGAAGAAGCCTTGGCGAGTTGCTGCAGTGCATCCTGTGGATGGTGCACACTGCAGCCACAGTGCGCCGGTGGTGAAGGGAGTGAATGTTTAGGGTGGTGGATGGGGTGCCAATCAAGCGGGCTGCTTTATCTTGGATGGTGTCGAGCTTCTTGAGTGTTGTTGGAGCAGCACTCATCCAGGCAAGTGGAGAGTATTCCATCACACTCCTGACTTGTGCCTTGTGGATGGTGGAAAGGCTTTGGGGAGTCAGGAGGTGAGTCACTCGCCGCAGAATACCCAGCCTCTGACCTGCTCTCGTAGCCACAGTATTTATATGGCTGGTCCAGTTCAGTTTCTGGTCAATGGTGACCCCCAGGATGTTGATGGTGGGGGATTCGGCGATGGTAATGCCGTTGAATGTCAAGGGGAGGTGGTTAGACTCTCTCTTGTTGTGTTGTAAGATTCTATGATTCTATGATCCCTGAAATCAATCTGTTCACGTCCACCTTTTTGATTGAATGAACTAACAATCAAGCTGAGAGCTCGCAGGTTCAAAATAGATAGATTTAATCACCTGGAAAACATATGCTAGTTTTCTATCAATTAAAGTTTTGAATTCAAACTTGTCCCTTTTTAGTTTGTATCAGATAGTTTATTTGCATTTCTTTTGCATAGATTTTTGATTGAAATCTTTAATACTTTGCAGTAAAATCATCATCTCTCTTTCCCTCTGTTTCTTTCTGTTTGCCTGAACAAGGAAGTGTCCTCTTCAAACTGTTTTGTCACAACTGTATTACTTTTGCAGAAAACTAGGCCGTCCATTTTCTGATTGAAAAATGTCAAATGAAGAAAAGGTTTGGAACCTAGAAGCAGATAGATTTTTCAAATTTATGGAAAACTTCGACCAGATCAGTTGCTGGTCTATAGGATAGGGAGACCCAGAAGAGGAGAAAATATAGAACATCAAAAATAGTTGTCAACTGCAGAATATCTTCCCTTTTTAAAACAAAATTCCCATGTACAAGTACCACTCAATAATAATTTTCTCTTCACAATTATCATGTGAGTGTTTACAGGTCCCTATAAATGGGCAGTGCAATCAGCTTCTCCACAAAAGTGCCGCACCAGCAATTGGATGAAGGTGGTGGATGTATTTTATACCAATTTTGTTGCAAAATGGTCCATCTTTAGTGTTTTTGAAGTAAACCATATTATATTACAATTAAGTCATTAATATTATGTCACATTTGCTGGTCAACAAACTGAAAATGACAATAACAATTGAATTGCAAAATTTCTCCTGATCCTAACAATATCACCATAGAAAATGAGTGACATTGTGAAGCATTATGCTAAACTCTTTTTTAATTATTTTTGGAAAGCTTCAGCTTTCTCTTTTTGCAGTCCTCTTGGCTGTCAGCCATGATGGATGAAGCTGTCATTGTGGGTCTGGCTAGGTATAATGATGGTACACAATTAAGCCCACTTAAAAACTCTATTAACACATACATCTTCAATGCACCTTGTATTAGCAATACTGCTTCAACAAAACCCAATATAAACATTTGTCCTTATAAACAACAGTACAATTTTTAAAAATAGATAAATCTTGATAGAAATTATTGTTTTCTTAGATAATGTGAAAAAAACTTTAATGCAACAATATTATTCAGATTCCAAGTATATTTTATATACTTTATCTCACAAAAACACCCAAAACAAAACTAAAGGAACTGTCTAGCTGATCCTATATGTTTATGTTGAAAATGTTTAAACTGTTCTTGTTTCTTTCAACCACATACCCTCAACCATTCAGCTTTATAAACTGAATGTCATGCAAAATGTTACTCTGTTTTAAAGAATGTCTGGTTGGAGATTAAATAAATGGAATTTGAGATCTTTTACTAGGTGGGAATGGGCAACCAGCTAATTACATTGATAAATGAGTGATTTGTTCGGTCCCAGGAGAAGGTTCTTTGCCCAGATTAGCATACACTTGGCATGTGCTCGGCCACTTACTGGAAGTTCCTGATGTTCTTATTGTCGGAGTGTTCATCATCAACTCTATGAATTCATAAATAGTTTCTGACACCAGGGACTTACAAGCTTTACCTTCCGAAGGAAGTATCCCCTTAAGGTGCTGGAGTCTAAAGAAGAAAGTGCTGGGTTGTGATAAATGATCTGTTTACTGCCTGTCTAGCTGTGCATTTTGAAAATACAGATTGTCTTTATTTTCATAATAGCAGAGGTGAGATTAAAGGTTGGGTTAGAAGCATCAGGGGTCTGAGACAGATAATACAGGCCTATTACTCCAGTGTTCAAGAGCTCTATTTCATCAACCTTTCACCTAAACAGAATTTCCTCCTTTACACGGTAACTAGCATTTAAATGTTATTGATAACTAACCAAGTTTTATATTATTTGTTTTATATTTATCAATTCTGTTAGCACTTGAAAAGACCAAACACAACATTTAAACAATGGGGGTAATTTTGACTTTGTGTGATGGTGTAAAATGGACAAAAGCATATCGGCAGCCTATTTTACATCTCTCCAGATTTTTATTTCCATTGAAGTCAATAAAAATAAAAATCGGGAGAGATGTAAAATGGGCTGCTGACTCACTTTCACCCATTTAACACCATCACACAAAGTCAAAATTACCCCCACTGAATCTGGTTAACTTATTAAGATACTTTTCATCAGTTTAACTATACAATGACTCGGAAAGTCATTCCTTATTGCTAAGTAACAAAACAAAATATTTTAAAAACCACAACATGAGGTTTCCACAATACAAAAAACATTATCATTTCTTATTGAAAGTACTTAACATTTCCTTCATGGATGTTTTTTCCATATCTATTGTAAAGTATTCTTTGAAACAGTAATGAATTCTTAGTTTCACTGAGGTTTTGGTTCTGTTGTTATATAATTGTCCCTTTTTTGTGGAAAGTTGCTAGATCACAAGTAATTGCTCCACAAGTTGTCCTAGCATGAAGATAATATAATTCTTAACCATTATTTACAAAAACATTGTCATAATTAATATATAGATATTACATGAATAAAATTAAATAATTTTTCCAGTTTTATTGATTGAAAAAATAATATAGAGAGATTTTTAAAATTTTGATGAAGTATTAACAAATGGAACTATGATAAAATTTAAGTAATCACAATAAACAAAGCATTGATGATCATGGATAAACAGTGTTTACTTCACTGACAGGCACTGGGGGTGATTGATCACTGGTGCAGTATAATGTATGTTTAAAGTGTTCTGCCCAGTGCTTTATGGGGGAATCACGCCAAACATTGCTAAAACAATGCAATAACAAAGACTTTTTTTGTTTTCATGAAAACCTGTTAAATATGAATGTGATCATGAATAAAATATGAGGCCATGAACAGATCACAATGTACCACTGAACCCTGAACATATAATAGAACTTGCATTTGCTCCTGAGATGTGAATGAAGACTGAATCAGAGATGAGATATTAATCATAATTAGAGTTCATATGACAGGTCTACGATGACAAATACTACATGCTTCCTAACAACCATAAAAATGGTTCTTCATAATGAACTCCTTAATTCATTAATTCCCTCATTAGAGAAAAGTCCATCTTGTAAGTTTAATTTAAGTTTAGTCCCATCTTCATTTGCAAATTTCCCTATTGATAGTAAATATCATGTTCAAGACTAGATAAATTGTTCAAAGTATAATCACTTGGATATATTCATGGATTAATTCCCCAGACTATACTTCAGTGATGACTTGTCAGCATGCATATCAGTATATTTACCCTCGTGCTTCATGTTCATCACTGCATTTCGTCCCTTTGTGGAAATGGTAGATAGGTTAAGGACTCAATACTATTCATAATCTTGATGTTTTATCCACACAATTGGCCTTCATTTCAGTTAGCGCATCTAATAATGTTAAAAAAACATTGTTAGACCCAATTCTAGAAACTCAATCATTACTACAAACTAAAGTTGAAGCTGGACAAATGATCCAAAATGATGTTTCCTTCTATTGTTGTTGCTGTACATGTAACCATGTCAAGTGCATGATTGTGCAGTGACAAGTTTTTATTTGGCTACCAATTGTGCTGATCTATCAGAAAACAGACAGGAGCAAATGACTGGTAAAATTATCAAAGAAATTGCATATGCACAGAACCAGACCTTATGCCTTCACTCCTGAGTTCTAATTGCAACACTCAGCATTCATTATTACTTGAAAATTGTTGTAACTGTCAACAAAAAGGATAATAAACATTTTTATGACCAAATAATATCTTACGATGGCAACCTCTGAGTTGCAAGGCATTGCTTTCCAATTAGTTCTCAATTTCTTACAGTTCTACAGGCAGCAGCAGCCCTTCACTACCACCTTCAGGTGTAAGCCCAAGGTGGGGAGTCATCAAGACCAAACTAGATCCTGTAGTTGCATGACAGCCACAGAAATGCATTTTCCAAAATGGGCTAGGGGGTAGAGAGCTGAAGCAGGAATAAGAGCTGATTCCCTCAACCACCACCCGCCCCCCCCCCCCAATTCGCTAGCCCAGCGCTATTGAAGCCATTTGTATTGCTCCTATCCCTATGCCAGATAAGATGTGTTAACACAGCACAGACCAGAAAACAAAAGTAAAATACTGCGGATGCTGGAAATCTGAAATAAAAACAGAAAATGCTGGAAACACTCAACAGGTCAGGCAGCATCTGTGAAGAGAAAAACAGAGTTAACCTTTCAGGTCGATACCTTTCATTAGAGCTGGAAGAAGTTGTAGATTTAACAGTTTATAAGCAAGGGAAAGGAGGGGGCAGGGGGGAGGGGAGGAAAGTACAAAAGGGACTTTTATCACCTTATGTGATAGGGTGGAGGGCAGGACTCATTAAATGACAAAAGAGATGATGGTGCAAGGCAAAAGGGAATGGTAATGGGACAAGTAAAGAAACAAAAAATGGGTCTAGAGGAGCTGTAAATGGAAACATCAGAACCATTACCAGCACCTACTGTCCGAAAAAATGGGAGCATGGGTTATGATCTGAAGTTGTTGAAATCATTGTTGAGTCCGGAAGGTTTTGACACCTCTGTTCAGTTTGCAAACGTGACCCTGAGCTTCCGGTCGCTTAGCCTTTTTATTTCTCTGTCCCACTCCCACTCTGACCTCTCTGTCCTTGGCCTCCTACACTGTTCCAATGAAGCTCAATGGAAGCTCGAGGAACAGACTAGAGACCAAGTCAGGTACCATCCTGTCTGTATGGCTCAGTTCAACAGTGGGTGGTGCCTTTACCCACTGAGCCATCGGGTAAACATACCATCCGGTATTTTAATATTTTATTTCAAACGAGACTATTAATGAGTTAAAGTAATTCAAAAATATTTAATAAATCAATAATTCCTGCTAATTGTATACTACCTTAAGACTGTTCAGCTTGAATTTTTAGCTTTCAGCAATTAACTCACCTCTTTCAAAATAATTTATGTCCACCCAATATCCATTAATATCCATTACAATCATGCACTTGTTTACAACTACCACAACCAACCCAAAGAGTAGTTTCACTATTTTACTTATTGTGATTCTCAGTCTTCTCTTTTCTAGAGAAAAGAGCCCCAGCCTGCTCAATCTTTCCTGATAGGTATAACCTCTCAGTTCTGGTATCATCCCAGTAAATCTTTTTTGCACCATCTCCAGTGCCTCTATATTCTTTTCATAATATAAAGACCAAAACTATTCACAGAACTCCAAATGTGGTCTAACCAAGGTTCTATACAAGTTTAACATAACTTCCCAGCTTTTGAATTTTATCCCTCTAGAAATGAACCCCAGTGCTTGGTTTGCTTTTTTTTATGGCCTTATTAACCTGTGTCGCTACTTTTCGTGATTTGTTTATCTGTACCCCCAGATCCCTCTGTCCTCTACCCCATTTAGATTATTATTTTCTGAGAAGTATGTGGCCTCCTTATTCTTCCTACTAAAATGTACCGCCTCACATTTATCTATATTGAAATTCATTTGCCAATTACACGGCCATTCTGCCAGTCTATTAATGTCTTTCTACATTTTGTCGCAGTCCTCCTCAGAATTAACTATACTCCCCAATTTGGTGTCGTCTGCAAATTTTGAAATTGTACTTCTGATTCCCGAGTCCAAATCATTTATGTAAATGGTGAACAACAATGGTCCCAGCACCGATCCTTGTGGAACACCACTTCCCACCTCTTGCCGGTCTGAGTAACCACCTTTAACCCCTACTCTCTGCTTTCTGTTTCGTAGACAGCTTGCTATCTATTCTGCTACTTGTCCCCTGGCTCCACATACTCTGACCTTAGTCATGTGTCTACTATGCAGTACCTTATCGAAGGCCTTTTGAAAATCCAAATATATTACATTTACTACATTACCCTTGTCTACCCTTTCTCTCAGTTCTTCAAAGACTTCAATGAAGTTGGTCAAGCATGACCTTCCCTTTTGAAATCCGTGCTGACTATTCTTTATTATATTTTCAGTTTCTAGATGTTTTTCTACTATATCCTTGAGTAAAGATTCCATTATCTTTCCTACCACCGACATTAAGCTAATTGGTCTATAGTTCCCTGGACTTGTTCTGTCTCCCTTTTTAAATATAGGAATCACATTAGCTGTCCACCAGTCCTCTGGCACTATTCCCTTTTCTAATGAATTTTTATATATATGTAATAATGCCTCTGCTATCACTTCCCTAACTTCTTTTAATATGCACGGATATAATCCATCCGGCCCAGGGGATTTATCCTCTCTAAGTATGATTAGTTTGTCAATTCTCTCCCCCCTTTCTATCTTAAATGTCTTTATATCTTTTTTGATCTCTTATTCTAATATCATGCTCATCATGATAGTCTCCCTGGTAAATCATAGAATCATAGAATCATAGAAGTTACAACATGGAAACAGGCCCTTCGGCCCAACATGTCCATGTCGCCCAGTTTATACCACTAAGCTAGTCCCAATTGCCTGCACTTGGCCCATATCCCTCGATACCCATCTTCCCCATGTAACTGTCCAAATGCTTTTTAAAAGACAAAATTGTACCCGCCTCTACTACTGCCTCTGGCAGCTCGTTCCAGACACTCACCACCCTTTGAGTGAAAAAATTGCCCCTCTGGATCCTTTTGTATCTCTCCCCTCTCACCTTAAATCTGTGCCCCCTCGTTATAGACTCCCCTACCTTTGGGAAAAGATTTTGACTATCGACCTTATCTATGCCCCTCATTATTTTATAGACTTCTATAAGATCACCCCTTAACCTCCTACTCTCCAGGGAATAAAGTCCCAGTCTGTCTAACCTCTCCCTGTAAGTCAAACCATCAAGTCCCGGTAGCATCCTAGTAAATCTTTTCTGCACTCTTTCTAGTTTAATAATATCCTTTCTATAATAGGGTGACCAGAACTGTACACAGTACTCCAAGTGTGGCCTCACCAATGCCCTGTACAACTTCAACAAGACATCCCAACTCCTGCATTCAATGTTCTGACCAATGAAACCAAGCATGCTGAATGCCTTCTTCACCACCCTATCCACCTGTGACTCCACTTTCAAGGAGCTATGAATCTGTACTCCTAGATCTCTTTGTTCTATAACTCTCCCCAACGCCCTACCATTAACGGAGTAGGTCCTGGCCCGATTCGATCTACCAAAATGCATTACCTCACATTTATCTAAATTAAACTCCATCTGCCATTCATCGGCCCACTGGCCCAATTTATCAAGATCCCGTTGCAATCCTAGATAACCTTCTTCACTGTCCACAATGCCACCAATCTTGGTGTCATCTGCAAACTTACTAACCATGCCTCCTAAATTCTCATCCAAATCATTAATATAAATAACAAATAACAGCGGACCCAGCACCGATCCCTGAGGCACACCGCTGGACACAGGCATCCAGTTTGAAAAACAACCCTCGACAACCACCCTCTGTCTTCTGTCGTCAAGCCAATTTTGTATCCAATTGGCTACCTCACCTTGGATCCCATGAGATTTAACCTTATGTAACAACCTACCATGCGGTACCTTGTCAAATGCTTTGCTGAAGTCCATGTAGACCACGTCTACTGCACAGCCCTCATCTATCTTCTTGGTTACCCCTTCAAAAAACTCAATCAAATTCGTGAGACATGATTTTCCTCTCACAAAACCATGCTGACTGTTCCTAATTAGTCCCTGCCTCTCCAGGGAGGCAAAGTAATTATTTAATATTTCTGCCATTTCATCATTACCTGTGAGCTTATCGTGTATATCCCTTACTGGCCCTATCCCTATCCTGATTTTTCTTTTGATGCTTATGTGTCTGTAAAATACTTGCTATTTCTTTTTATATTCCTTGATAATTTAATTTCATAGTTTCTCTTTGCCTTCCTAATTACTTTTTTTACTTCTTTCCAAACCTTTTACTATTCCCTTTTGTCATCATTTCCTTTGTTGTCTATGTACTTAGTGTATGCCTTTCTCTTCAGTTTCAATTTTGTCCTTATTTCTTTATTCATCCATGGTGTATCATTACTGGTTAGTTTGTTCTTGAATTTTAGTGGGATATATTTCCACTGGACTCTATAGATCACTGTTTTAAATGTTTCCCACTGCTATTCCATTTCTTTGTTTATCGGTAAATTTTTCCAGTTTATTTTCCCTAGTTTCATTCTCATCCCCATAAAATCAGCTTTTTCCCAATTTATTACTTCGGTCTTTGTCTTACTTATGTCCTTCTCAATCTTTATCTTAAACCTTATTATGTTATGATCGCTATCGTGTAGATGTTCCCCTATGCTTACTTCCCTTATCTGTTCTGGTTCATTTCCCATTAGTAGATCCAACAGTGCTTCCTCTCTTGATCAGCTTTTCACATACTGGGTAAGAAAGGAGTCCTGCACACATTGTAAAAACTCCATTCCCTGTACCCCTTTACCAAACTCTTTTTGCCAGTTTATTTGGGGGTAGTTAAAATCTCCCATGATTATTATTCTATGTCCTTTACTCATTTCACATATTTGCTTACATATTTCTTCCTCCGCCTTCTTTCCACTTTTGTTGGTCTGTCGTATACCCCTATTAATGTGATTGATCCCTTCTTATCTTTTATTTCAATCCATATGGATTCTGCTCCTATATCCTTCTGTTAGTTATGTCCCTTTTTGTACTGTCATTATGTTATCTCTAATTTGTACAGCTACTACCCATTCCCTTCTTCCTTCCCTATCCTTTCTGATTATGTTATAACCTGCACTATTTAGTTGCCTGTCCTATTCTTTATGTAGTTATGTTTCAATTATTCCTACTACATCTGGTTCCTCGCTACGGATTATTGCCTCCAGTTCCCCCATTTTATTTTGGACACAGTGTATATTGCTGTACAGGTAGTTTAATTCATCTTTATTAGTTGTTCCTTTAACTTTGTTTTTAACAGTCCTTTTATACTTCTGTTTTATAACTGTATTTGTGCCTTGACCATTTAATGTTATCTTCATTCCCTACCCTGGTTTGGCCTGTACACTCATCTCCTGTTTCTTTTATCTTTAGGCTTTTGTTATTGCTACCAGATCCCTCTCCCCATCTTGCTAGTTTAAAGCCTGATCCACTTCCCTATTTAAACTTTCCGCTAGGACTCTGCTCCCACTCCGGTTCAGGTGGAGCCCATTGCAGCAGTACAGCTCCTTCATGTCCCAGTATTGGTGCCAGTGCCCCATGAAATGGAACCCCTCCTTCCCACAACATTCTTTCAGCCACGCGTTCACCTTTCCCTATGCCAATTAGCACATGGCTCGGGTAGTAATCCTACTACCCGTGAGTTCTTGCTTTTTAATTTAGTTCCAAGCTTCTGATATTCCCTTAGCAGGACCGCCTCCTTATTCTTCCTTATATCCTTGGTGCCGACATGGACCACGACAACTGGATCTTCCCCCTCCCTTTCCAAGTTCCTCTCCAGTTGCTCCGAGATGTCCTTTACCCTTGCACCAGATAGGCAACACATCCTCTTGGACTCTTGGTTACGACTGCAGGGGACACTATCTATCCCCCTGATTATAGAATCCCCTATGATTACGACCTTTCTATTCTGATCCTCCCACCCACTTGGACTGCCTCATGCTCCACAGTGCCATGGTTAGCATTCTAGGCAGCCTTCATCCTTATCCTCACAGTCATCAAGTACCTCGTAGCTATTGGTTAGGACTAGTGTCTGTGGGACCTCCTTCTCTGCCTCTCCCAGGTTCCCACTACCCTGCTGAATAACAACCCTTTCCCTTATGTGTCAGAGTGTCTCTAACTCACAATCCAGCTCAAAGACTCTGAGCTGGAGTGTCTTAAGCCAGAGACATTTACTGCAGATGTGCCAATCCGGGACAGTCTCGCTGTCCACAAACTCCCACATATTACAGTCCAGACACATCCATTTCTAGTCTTTATTTGTTTATTTATTATCAGTAGTTTATTTCCAGGACTAATAGAATCATTTGAGTTCTATATTTTATTTAATAAATGGATTTAGCTTGATTTTGAAATAATTGGTAATTACTTAGTCTTTTTTTATTTTATGTATTATTTTTAATTTTAGTTTTAAACGCTGATAGATCAGCTTATAGTCCCTTATTTTAAATCACTTTGCACCTCCTCGCCCCTCTGCATCTAATTCCCACACTTACCAAATTCCCAGTTGAAAGTCCTCATTCTATTAGCAATTCACTCCGTTGGAAGTTCACTCTCTGTTCTTACCAATCTCTGTGTTCAAGCTCATACATTATCATTTAGATTTCTGGGTTTTGGGTTAAACCAATAATAACTTCCACCACCCCCCACCTCATCCTCATATTTTGAATATAGTAACAAAATGAAGGGAAAATTTTTTAAAGACCACAGCTATACACCTGGTAATACCACATTTTACATGTCACTTTTCTGACAATGATGACTTGTTCAAAACAAAAATATTTCTGCTATGAAATAAAGTGAACCATTAAGCATGGTCAAGTCTGGTCAACAATTGGAAAGACGCATTGCAGAGTTCACCTCTGTTACCATTAATTCTCCTCTGATACATTTGGGTAATTTTAACCCTCCAGGACGGGCGGGAGAGTGTCGGGGGTGGGGTTAAATCGGCACATATGCAAAACCCGACCCCAACCCGCCATGAACACGCCTACTTCCGTTTTAACCATGGCAGGTTTGGGGACGTCCGAGTAACCCGCTCTGAAGAGCCAGATCCGTGATTATAATATGTTAATAAGTCTCCGTTTCTGATATTTTGGCAGCCATTTAAATTGAACGGCTGCGGGCTAGGTTTCCCAGGGCTTGGGAAACTTGGCAGCTAAAGGGAGGCGGGAACAGCTAGATCCAGCAGTTAAGTATTTTTTGTTTGTGGGTCAGGAGGAGCAGGAGTGCTTCCCCTGACCCTCCCAAGCAAATCTTCTGCTGCGATTGGTCCCGCGATCTCTCCCGGTCTCCCCTCCCTCCCGATTGCCAGTCCAACTCACCTCCCCCCCGACTAACCCACGATGTTTCCCAGTTGCTGGGATGCGTCCCGAACAGTCCTCAGCTGTGGCATTCTACCTCAGGCTTTCCCACCCAGCAGCTGGCCATCCTATTAATCTGGCCGGCTGCTGGGTGGGAAAATGAGTAAAAAAATTATGATGATGTCCTCCCATTAAATTCGTCAGGACCTCCACATTGCCAGCATTTGTGGGTTTCCCCTCCGCAAGCACATGCCCCACACCATCACTGCATCCCTGTAAATATCAGGCCCATTGACTTTACCCTATCCTCAGAATAAAATGTCCCACATTCCCTATCTGATACTCTCATACTGTCCAGTTCGAATTGGAAGAGCCTGTCCTAGCCTGAAATTGTTGGATCATTTTAGAAGCTTCAAACAACTGGCTTGATGCCAGCTTGCGTGAGGATCAATACATAGGAAGCTTTCATTCTGCCTGCCATAAGACTGAAGCTGCCTGATCAGGAATGAAACACCAATACTCTGCATTACCTTTCAGACCTGATTTTACTCTGATTTTACCTTTTTAAAGACAAGAAAATGACAAAGCCATATAAAATCCAAAATTTGTGCAATCACAAAATAATTAAAATAAATATAAAACGGAATAAAAAATGAACACCAGAAACCCTATAATTTTCAAAACCTTTGTCAGATTATAAAACTTGAAATATTCAATTTGTTATTGTGTTTCAATTACCTTTTAAAAGTCCAGGTTTGATTCAAAAGACTTTGCACTGTACTGAAGTTATTTTATATTGCAGTCTTCCTTGGGGCTTGTGCTAGTTTTCAGTTAAGGAGAAGTCTGACTAAGTGTGCAAAATTAAGTGCTTTAAACAAACTATTAGTGTTTTTTTGCTTGACTAAGAATGTATTTTTGAGCACTAGCATGTGAAAAGAATGCAGAGATATTGTAAGAGCTAAAATCCTTAAAGCACTTTTATATTTGTCACTTCTGTAGTTCGAGTCACATTCCAGCTCCACTCATTTAAAACTGACTCCCTTATCATAACAGCATAGTCATCGATCCACATTTTCATGGGATTAGGGAGATAGTTTTAGTAATGGAAACACGCGAAGTGAGAACACGTGCATTGCTCTCCCTGTATCCGAACTACAGAAGCATCAAATGTGGAAGTGACTTTATTCTGGCAAGAGGTACACATTTTGGGTATGTTTCAAGAATGAATATCCTCCTACCCCACACATGCGTAAACATTGTTACAAGAATCACTGCGTTGATTTTAACTTTTGGACGGTTGACCAACAGGGCACTCCAACTGCCAGCCCATTACAGGAGTCATTGTGAAGCCGAGCACAAAGGAAGATGGTAGTGGTTGTTGGAGGCCAATCATCTCAGCCCCAGGACATTGCTGCAGGAGTTCCTCAGGGCAGTGTCCTAGGCCCAACCATCTTCAGCTGCTTCATCAATGACCTTCCCTCCATCATAAGGTCAGAAATGGGGATGTTCGTTGATGATTGCACAGTGTTCAGTTCCATTCGCAACCCCTCAGATAATGAAGCAGTCCGAGCCCGCATGCAGCAAGACCTGGACAATATCCAGGCTTGGGCTGATAAGTGGCAAGTAACATTCGCGCCAGACAAGTGCCAGGCAATGACCATCTCCAACAAGAGAGAGTCCAACCACCTCCCCTTGACATTCAACGGCATTACCATCGCCGAATCCCCCACCATCAACATCCTGGGGGTCACCATTGACCAGAAACTGAACTGGACCAACCATATAAATACTGTGGCTACAAGAGCAGGTCAGAGGCTGGGTATTCTGCGGCGAGTGACTCACTCCTGACTCCCCAAAGCCTTTCCACCATCTACAAGGCACAAGTCAGGAGTGTGATGGAATACTCTCCACTTGCCTGAATGAGTGCAGCTCCAACAACACTCAAGAAACTCGACACCATCCAGGACAAAGCAGCCCGCTTGATTGGCACCCCATCCACCATCCTAAACATTCACTCCCTTCACCACCGGCGCACAGTGGTTGCAGTGTGTACCATCCACAGGATGCACTGCAGCAACTCGCCAAGGCTTCTTCGACAGCACCTCTCAAACCCGCGACCTCTACCACCTAGAAGGACAAGAGCAGCAGGTACAAGGGAACAACACCACCTGCGCGTTCCCCCCCAAGTCACACACCATCCCAACTTGGAAATATATCACCGTTCCTTCATCGTCGCTGGGTCAAAATCCTGGAACTCCCTTCCTAACAGTACTGTGGGAGAACCTTCACCACACGGACTGCAGCGGTTCAAGAAGTCGGCTCACCACCACCTTCTCAAGGGCAACTAGGGATGGGCAATAAATGCCGGCTTCGCCAGCAACGCCCACATCTCATGAACAATTTTTTTTTAAATGGAACCGGCGAGCTACGGATGCCAAAGTCCATTTTGAGGCAATTACTGTCTTGCTACCACTGATTTCAGAAAGTTAAAACCAACACCACTGAGTTCAGAGGTGAATGAAAATAAACAAAATTCTGGTGCAATATGAGACTTGAAGGTTCTGTCCTGAGTTTGAAGTCTCCCAGTTGCAACATCAAGGAGATCCATTGAACATGAACTCTCAACAGTTGTTTTTATATTTGAATTTGAAAGTCTGTGAAAGATAAAGATATTATGAAATGTTCTCTTAATTAGAGCTATTGAGTATTAAGACGGAATGAGTAAATACTAATTTATTTATAGTAGAATCCTACACTAAAAGCAAAGTGAATACACTTTCTGCAATTGCTGTAATTTGATTGCCTGGCAGGATATATTACTCCAATATTCTAGTAATCACATCTGGGCAATAAATTATGTATACAAGCCATTTGATTATTTAATTAGATTTTCTTAAATCCTTCTGGTATCTACAATTACATTGGTAGCTCCAGCTGTTTTTGTCTAGTTTGCTCCAGGTACCAGCTAGAGAAGAAGTAGAGCTCCCTTTTGACATTATTGGTAGCGAACATCAAAATCTTAATTTGGCCGAATCCAGTCAGTCATATTAGCAAGATTTGAATTATGATATTATGCCAATAAAAAATTGGCATCTGCCTGTAAACAGTGTAAGATGGAGGACTTCACTGGCACAGAGTCCTACCCTCAGTACACATAGCTATTTTATTGTAAACATCAATACTGCACCTTTACAGAGGCACCCAACGTATCATAGAATCATGGAATGATACAGCTCAAAAGGAGGCCATTCATACCATCATGCCTATGACAGCTCTTTGAAAGAGCTATCCAATTAGTCCCATTCCCCAAGAGTGTTTGTAGGAGTGCTTTTGTTCAGGCAAGAGGTACCTACTCAGGGCATGTTTCATGAAAAGTCCCCCCTCCATATTATTCTATTTTTATACAACAGAATGCATTTCTATTTAATGTTTACTCTGGAGACTTTTATCAGGTGAAACTTGCTTTAAAGTCTGGTGTAGGCAGATTTTATGCTAAATTATTTTTAAATGACTATACCATGAGTGCTATTTATTTAATTTTAGATATTTTAATTAAGTGTTACAGCAATGTTATTAGAATAATGTAATACTTTATAATATACATTTGTGGATTTTATGTGGCATAACGTATAGTAAGCCAGGATTAAGCTATGTTATGAGACTATGAGAATTATATATGTAGCACGCAATTAATTTTTCTGCTGCAATATGTGTAACTGGCCCATCCCTTTAAGGCCACAAGATTTAATTGTAAATAGACACATCCTTAGGTCAATTAGAGGCCAACTCCTCTTGGGCATATCATAAGGTCAATTAGAGGATAATTGTTTCTCTATAGATTCATAGCTGTTTGTAAATCCCTGGCTCCTCCTCAGGGTTAAAATAAACTGCAGGAAATGACTGGCTCTCCTTTTTATACTTTTAACACTTTGAACTGCAATATCTGAAGTGTAGCAGGAATGTATTGGATGCAATGTAATTTGGTAATACTGTAAGTCTTTCGTTGCCAATCCAATGTTCCTTCAGATCCTACATCAGAGTTAATGGCTGAGGAATTAGAGCAGCGCCTGAAACCGGTGAGAAATGGGCATCGCGAAAGGAAAGCGGACTCAAAGACGTCGGCCCAAGGTTCAGTGGAAATTAGGCCTCCGGCCTCATCTGCATAAAACCAGTGTGCTGCAGATGCCAATCATAGAATCATAGAATCATAGAATGGTTAAAGCACAGAAGGAGGCTATTTGGCCCATCGAGCCTGTGCCGGCTCTTTGTAAGAGCAATCCAGTGAGTCCCATTCCCCCGCTCTTTCTCCATAGCCCTGCAAATTTTTTCTCTTCAAGTATTTATCCAATTCCTTTTTGGAAGCCACGATTGGATCTGCTTCCATCACCCTTTCAGGCAGCGCATTCCAGATCATAACTACTCGCTGTGTAAAAAAGTTTTTCCTCATGTTACCTTTGGTTCTTTTGCCAATCACCTTAAATCTGTGTCCTCTGGTGCTCGACCCTTCCACCAATGGGAACAGTTTCTCTTCATTTACTTAATCTAATTCCCTCATGATTTTGAACACTTTTATCAAATCTCATCTCAACCTTCTCTGCCCTGAGGAGAACAACCCCAGCTTCTCCAGTCTATCCATGCAACTGAAGTTCCTCATCCCCGGAACCATTCTAGTAAATCTTTTCTGCACCCTCTCTAAGGCCTTCACATCCTCCCTAAAGTGCGGTGCCCGGAATTGGACACAAAGGGCATGATTTTCACCTGGAGCCAGGAAGGGGGTGGAGGGGGTTGAATTCCTGACGGGAAACCCGGAAGTATGGGTTTCTCGGATGTCCTAACAATTTTGACATAAGGACATAATTTTTTTTGCCAGTTTCTCGCCCAACAGGGCAGCCTGATTGACAGGCTGGCTCACAGTCAGACGGGAGAAGAGGAAGGAAGTAGACGTGATCAGGTAAGTATTAGATGGGGGGGGGGGGGAACGGTCATCGGTGTGGGGGGGGGAGGTGGTTCAGGGGTCATCGGGGGGGGGTGGGTCAGTCATCAGGGGGGTGTCAGTCACCGGGGCGGGAGAGGGGTGTCAGTCTCATCGGGGTGGGGGTCAGTCATCGGGGGAGTCAGTCATCAGTGGGGGTCAGTCATCGAGGGATCAGTCATTGGGGGGTTGGGGGTCAGCGCGGGGTCGGAGATTTTGGGGGGTCAGAGATCGTGGGGGGGTCGGAGATCGTAGGGGGGTCAGAGATTGTGGGGGTGGCGGAGATCATGGGGGGTGGAGATCGTGGGGGGGTTTGGAGAGCGTCAGGGTGGTTGGAGATCGTAGGGAGGCTCGGAGATCATGGTGGTGGCGGAGATCATGGGGGGGCGGAGATCGTGGCGGGGTTCGGAGATCGTGGGGGGGTTCGGAGATCGTGGGGGGGTTCGGAGATCGTGGTGGGGGGTCAGAGATTATAGGGGTGTCGGATATCGTATGGGGGTCGGATATCATGGGAGGGTCGAGGATCATGGGAGGGGTCGGAGAGTGAGGGGATGGTTCGAGATCGGGGGTGGGGGGGGGGGTTTGGAGATCGTGGGGGCTGGTTGCTGCAGGTAATCTTGTGGGCCTGGGGGAAGCACTCCTGTTCCTCCAGGCCCACAAGCTGTGCTATAAAGGCACTTACCTGCAGTTTCGGGCCTTCTCGCCTCCTCTCATGTGGCGTGAAGTAGAAGGCTTGGGAATCCTGGCCCTCAGGGGCTAAAATCGAAAAAACTTTGAAAATGGGGGCCCGCAACCTTCTCAAAAGCTTTTAATGTCCGATCCGCCTCCTGAGAGCGGGTTGGTTGCCTGCCCCTCATCCCACTTCCGTGAAAACCAGAAATGGGTGGGTTGGAGGCGGGTTGGGGTGGGTTTTGGATTTTTGCAATTGTTACTGCCCCCTCGCCCCCAACTCACCTGTTTTCCAGGCTAAAATCATTCCCAACACTCCAATTGTGGCCGAACCAGTGTTTTATAAAGGTTCAACATAACTTCCTTACTTTTGTACTCTATTTATAAAGCCCAGGATCCCGTATGCTTTTTTAACCACTTTCTCAACCTGCCCTGCCACCTTCAAAGATTTGTGTACAAATATCCCCAGGTCTCTCTATTCCTGCACCACCTTTAGAATTGTACCATTTCGTTTATATTGCCTCGCCTCGTTCTTCCTGCCAAAATGTATCACTTTTCTGCATTAAAATTTCATCTGCCATGTGTCCGCCCATTCTACCAGCCTGTCAGATGCCCCAATGCTGTTTGCTGGTTAGGGCCTCTGGAAAATTGCCCAGCACCAATGCCAAGCCAGCCTGCAGATTGGTCTTGGGAGAGGGGAGGCGAATCGAAGGGGGAGGGTGAGCCTGAGCAGACTGCAGTACTGTTGTGTACCTTTAAAGACCACTGGTTAGGCTGCTGTAGACCCAGAAAAAATGAGCAGAGTATGCTCGGCAAATGTTCCATCCCATTTATGCCGAATTTGGAGCGGAGTCCTAAAGCAGGAGAAGGGACCCTGACTAGCATATTCAAGGGGCCTAATGCCTGTTTCAGGCAGGTGCCCTGGACACTGGAAGTTGCCGTCTTCTAATTAGACATCAGTGTCTTTCTGTGGGAGATTGAGCAAGTGAGATTGCTCCGGGAAATTAGTCCCCCCAGTGCTAATTGTTCACCCTGAAAAACAGGCACAATGGGGGTCAATTTCTCCCCCATTATTCCTTCAAAATCAGATGCTACACATTATATTGAGACAAAAAACAAAATAGAAATGCAGCACCACAATGGTAGAAAAAGTCATTGTAAAGAAAATTCACTACACTTACATCGGAACTCCAAGGAAATCAGGGGAGATGAGGATTGGGCGGGAAAGTGGAGTTGAGGTCGGAGATCAGCCACAATCTTATTGAATGGTGGGGCAGGCTGGAGAGGCCGTATGGTCTGCTCCTGCTCCGATTTCTTATGTTTCTTTTGTAAAATACAATAATGGGTGCTCTTTATTAAAATCAAGTCATTGATCAGTTTTAGATCAACCACTTGAATTTTGGACCAGGGTCTGAACCCTCAGTTGGATTGTTTTTGTAATTTACTGAGAAGAAACATTAATAGAAAAACTAAACTGATATCTGGAAGTTGAAAATGAAGCAAAGAAACATTTTATGCAAGGTATCATCTCAAATCATTTTGAAAACAGCAGAATGTACAGTACTCTGCTCAGTTTTCTAAGTGGCTTGCGTGACATGTCATTACGGGAAGTGGAAGGGGGGGCTGACTTTTTGGCTAGGCTGATTACTGTATGTGGCATAATTATAAAAATATGAACATTTTGAAATTTTTGCAGAAAATGCAAAGTTTAAACGTATAAAATAATGACATTTAGCATTCAGAACCTGAAAAAGATTGCATTTGAAATAAAACTTCTAATTTATTTTGTTTCTCTGAAGTCCATAGGATCCTCTTGAAGTACCCTCATAAAATGTGCTTTCATTTGAGACTTTATTAATATACGTTACATTATCTGCTCTGACACATCTATTCATCATTTTCTGCGAGTTTGGTGGCCATATCAGTTAAGCTGCTGTTATGTAGGAATTTCAAAACAAATAATGTCATTAGTTGACAGGGTACCTTTGCTACTTAAAGCTGCACTATCCATTTCTATGGGCCTACTATAGAGATTGGAAGGAATAGATATCACACTGTTTTAAAGGTTCTAATGAAGCTTTTCCAAATGTCTTGGTGGTCACCACATCTTACATTGCCTCACTAAGGTTGCATTACTTCTTTAAGGTATATCCAATCATATCTCATTTAAATGCTGATTTATAGTTTTTGTGTGCATTTTTTTGTATGATCTCCTACAAATTCACAAGTGTGAACCCACCAACGAAATAATGAAACACACTTTGATTAAAGATTATAAAATAACATTTATCTTATTGTGTCTGTCATATTGCTACTGTTATCTTTGATTCTTTTATCCCCTCCTCTCACTCTCTTTATCTCCCTTTCCCTCTGTGTTGAAAGTCTATGGAGACCCAGAGACACATGTGGAGTAGCACATTTACCAAGGACCACAAATGAGGAGGAAGTGGACCACAGTGCTCCCCCAAGATTGTAATATTATGGCCTCTGATAATTTGAATTAAAGAATGTATGGTTTGCTGAAATAAACTATGAGGAATTTCTCCTGTGATATATTTAGATATAAAACTAAACCAATAATGTTATTTGTGTTATTTGTGCACACTTATTAATGATGCATTTTGTATCTACAGTTTTGCCACCCAGGTACAACATGCATATGAAGATGTGTGTTTAGAAATGAAATGTAAATGGGTTAAAATTAAGATTAAAATATTAACACGGTACTAACATGATTTAGGGGCTGCAAAATACAATGTAGCTGAGGAAAAAATCAGTTCAATTGTTGGTATTATGAACTCCACATTGTTCATCTGCCTTTACTATCTTTCTATTATTGGTGCCATTGGAAAGGTTGCCACAAATATTGCCATGTTACGAGCCATGTAATATGCAGAGAAGTATTGGTATGACTTTCCTAGATTTGGATGATGATCTGCCTCCTGTGAAATCAGGCAAATGAAAATTCACTTTTACAATGCCAAAAGGCATTCTATGACTATCCTTGTGGTACGCTGTGCATCATTATTCTTCTCTGGTCCACAGTATATAGACTTGGACTTAGAGTCCTAAGCCATGATTTTAGCCTCCTCCGCTGCAACAAAAAAAATAATTTTGGCTTGGTGGCCGTCCCTTTAAATCCAGTCACAAAATGTAAGCAGAATTTTAAAAACTCACTGCAGTTCAGATTTTTGTGCCAAGCTTAATGTTGCAAGTTTTGTCAGTTACAGGCCTGAAAGTGAAGACCTAATTCAAACTTAAACAGTATGTGATCAGTTCAGTTTGTATTTGTAGTTTGAAATGTCAGATAAGTAACCAGTCAGTATGGCCAATTTGATATTCCTTAAATAAAGAAGAAATACTTTTTAAAAGTTATTTACAAATGATCAGCTTAGTTCTGAGTAGCACTTTCTTTTATTATTTTGTCCACTCAAGAAATTAGGTGGAAGTTTGTCTGCTTTAAATATATAATTATATTTTATGACTGCTTCGTAAGTGCCTTGTAAAGTAAATTTGCTTGATATTTTAAACCTAAAATAAGGTCTGATATGATACTCTATCACTTTTGAAGGCCAGAGTGAAATCTTATGAAGGTATAAGGTAAGTCCAGTAACTAAAAGCAATTACCAGACAAGGTTTGCGGTTCATTTTCTGGATATGTTACCAAAACTATACCTGGATCTCAAGGCATGGGGAGTTGAGACTTGCCCATGAGAGTGATTTAAGATATGAGAACCAAAATAATCTAGACTGAGAAGATTAAAAAAGGTTCAAAGACATAACATCCACTTATAAAAAGAACATAACATTAATTAAAAAGAATAGCAGCCATATTTTCCACTTTTAGAAACAAGGGTGTTAAAACCCTTCTTTTTAGCATTTTACATTTACATTGTTTCATGGACCAACACCCCAGTTTTCCATTGGAAGAATTCTTTGTGTCAAATTATGAAAGATACAAGTGAAGTAACATTACTATTATACTGCATGAGATTAATTATTATATTTTGCAACTGTACGTCTTTTAGTGGCTTATTAGAACGGCATATTTCAAAAAGTGCTAAAAGGACAATACCAAAAGAAAAAAAAAGACTTGCATTTATATAGCATATTTCATGACTTCAGGACATCCCAAAGTGCTTTACAATTAATGAAGTACTTTTGAAGTGTAGTCACTGTTGTAATGTAGGAAACGTGGCAGCCAATTTTGCACACAGCAAGGTCCCACAAATAGCAATGTGATAATGACCTGATCATCTGTTTTAGTGATGTTGGCTGAGGGAGAAATATTGGCCATGACACCAGGGAGAACTCCCTTGCTCTCCAATCATAAATCATTGTTAGTGTGTGCACTCATAGCAGTACTTTGTAAATATTACATCTTGCCATTCTGTGGGTCAACATGTGTACTTTAAAGACAATTGCATGTGGAATGTGGTGCTCTTCAGATTCTTTTGGATTTGGGCTGCATCAGATTAACAGTGACAGTGGTCAATAATGTCAAACTTGATATGCCCGCACACCCACTGAATCTGCCATTAATTGCTTCAGTTGGTTCTCTGTTGAAGCTGTTTTGGTAAAAGAATAGCTCCTGGCTAGCTTCTGAACACAGTACATAAGAACATAAGAAATTGGAGCAGGAGTAGGCCAATCGGCCCCTCGAGCCTGCTCCGCCATTTAATAAGATCATGGCTGATCTGATCCCAACCACAAATCTAAAGAACACAAGAAGTCGGAGCAGGACCCGGCCACATAGCCCCTGGGCCCTCTCCGCCACCCACAGGGCATTGACCGATCCGAACTCAGCTTCATGTCCAATTTCCTGCCCGCTCCCCATAACCCCTAATTCCCTTTACTTCGAGGAAACTGTCTATTTCTGTTTTAAATTTATCTAATGATGTAGCTTCCACAGCTTCCTGGGGCAGCAAATTCCACAGACCTACCACCCTCTGAGTGAAGAAGTTTCTCCTCATCTCAGTTTTGAAAGAGCAGCCCCTTATTCTAAGATTATGCCCCCTAGTTCTAGTTTCACCCATCTTTGGGAACATCCTTACTGCATCCACCCGATCAAGACCCCTCACAATCTTATATGTTTCAATAAGATCGCCTCTCATTCTTCTGAACTCCAATGAGTAGAGTCCCAATCTACTCAACCTCTCCTCATATGTGCGCCCCCTCATCCCCGGGATTAACCGAGTGAACCTTCTTTGTACTGCCTCGAGAGCAAGTATGTCTTTTCTTAAGTATGGAGACCAAAACTGTATGCAGTATTCCAGGTGCGGTCTCACCAATACCTTATATAACTGCAGCAATACCTCCCTGTTTTTATATTCTATCCCCCTAGCAATAAAAGCCAACATTCCGTTGGCTTTCTTGATCACCTGCTGCACCTGCATACCAACTTTTTGATTTTCTTGCACTAGGACCCCCAGATCCCTTTGTACTGCAGTACTTTCCAGTCTCTCGCCATTAAGAAAATAACTTGCTCTCTGATTTTTCCTGCCAAAGTGCATAACCTCACATTTTCCAATATTATATTGCATCTGCCAAATCTCCGCCCACTCACCCAGCCTGTCTATATCCCCTTGCAGGTTTTTTATGTCCTCCTCACTCTCTACTTTCCCTCCCATCTTTGTATCATCTGCAAATTTTGATATGTTGCACTCGGTCCCCTCCTCCAAATCGTTAATATAGATTGTAAAGAGTTGGGGACCCAGCACCGACCCCTGTGGAACACCACTGGTTACTGGTTGCCAGTCCGAAAATGAACCATTTATCCCAACTCTCTGCTTCCTGTTTGATAACCAATCCTCCACCCATGCCAGAATATTACCCCCAATCCCGTGATTTTTTATCTTAAGTAATAATCTTTCATGTGGCACCTTGTCGAATGCCTTCTGGAAGTCTAAATACACTACGTCCACTGGTTCCCCTTTATCCACCCTATACGTTATATCCTCGAAGAACTCAAGCAAATTTGTCAGACATGACTTCCCCTTCATGAAGCCATGCTGACTTTGTCCTATTAAATTATGCTTATCTAAATGTTCCGTTACTGTCTCCTTAATAATAGACTCCAAAATTTTACCCACCACAGATGTTAAGCTAACTGGCCTATAATTTCCAGCCTTCTGCCTACTACCCTTTTTAAATAACGGTGTTACATTAGCAGTTTTCCAATCTGCCGGGACCTCTCCTGAGTCCAGGGAATTTTGGAAAACTATCACCAAAGCATCCACAATCCCTACTGCCACTTCCCTCAAGACCCTAGGATGGAAGCCATCAGGTCCAGGGGATTTATCCGCCTTGAGTCCCATTATTTTACTGAGTACCATCTCCTGAGTGATTTTAATCGTATTTAGCTCCTCCCCCCCGAGAGTCCCCTGTTTGTCCAGTGTTGGGATATTCTTAGTGTCCTCTACTGTAAAGACTGAAACAAAATATTTGTTCAGCATTTTTGCCATCTCCATGTTTCCCACCATTAATTTCCCGGTCTCATCCTCTAAGGGACCTATGTTTGCCTTAGCCACCCTTTTTCTTTTTATATAACTATAGAAACTCTTGCTATCTGTTTTTATATTTTTTGCTAATTTCTTTTCATAATCTAACTTCCCTTTCTTAATCAATCCTTTAGTTACTTTTTGCTGTCTTTTGAAGAATTCCCAATCTTCTATCCTCCCACTAAGTTTGGCTACCTTATATGTCCTTGTTTTTAGTCGGATACTATCCTTGATTTCTTTACTTAGCCACGGGTGGCTGTCATTTCTTTTACACCCTTTTTTCCTCAGTGGAATATATTTATTTTGAAAGTTGTAAAATAACTCCCTAAATGAACACCACTGCTCATGTACCGTCTTACCCTTTAATCTATTTTCCCAGTCCACTTTAATCAATTCCGCTCTCATACCATCATAGTCTCCTTTATTCAAGCTCAGTACGCTTGTTTGAGAATCAACCTTCTCACCCTCTAATTGGATATGGAATTCAACCATGTTGTGGTCGCTCGTTCCAAGGGGATCCTTAACTAGGACATTATTAATTAATCCTGACTCATTACACAGGACCAGGTCCAAGGTTGCCTGCCCCCTTGTAGGATCAGTTACATACTGCTCAAGAAATCCATCCCTGATGCACTCAATGAACTCGTCCTCAAGGCTGCTCTGCCCAATTTGATTTGTCCAGTTAATATGATAATTAAAATCCCCCATAATTATGGCTGTTCCCTTATTACATGCCCCGACTATCTCCTGATTAATACTTCTTCCAGCAGAGTTGCAACTATTAGGAGGCCTATATACTACGCCCACTAATGTTTTTTTTCCCTTATTATTCCTTATCTCCACCCAAACTGTTTCATTATCTTGATGCTTTGTCCCAATATCATTTCTCTGTATTACAGTGATTCCTTCCTTTATTAACATAGCCACCCCACCTCCCCTTCCTTCCTGCCTGTCCTTCCTGATTGTTAAATACCCTGGCATATTTAATTCCCAGTCGTTGTCACCCTGCAGCCATGTTTCTGTAATGGCCACAAGATCATACCCATACGTAGTTATTTGTGCCGTTAACTCGTCCATTTTATTACGAATGCTACGTGCATTCAGATAAAGAACTTTCAAATCTGTTTTGTGACGCTTAGTTCCTGCTTTTTCCTTTTTTAACACTTTACCTATTACTCCATACCTTCTGTCCCTTCCTGTTATGCTTTCCTCTCTCTCCCTGCTCAGGTTCTTGATAGTAATATTTATTTTTCCCAACAGAAGATAGTACTTGTTATATTGAGGATTCATTAACAACCCTTTAATTGCCTTTAATAAACGATGGGTGCAGATTGAATGCACAGATCATTAGTGCAAACTTGTGCTGCTTTGACATGGCAGATAAATGAGAGTTGCAGAAATACTGGCAGCAAATGATGCTACAACTTTTTTTCCCCAGTCTTCCACCTACTTTAATCTCCATGAGCACCAGCAGAGGATAATAAGGCCATAGATACAGAAAACAGGGTCTGAAATACTTGGTCAATGCCTTAAATAACTGCCATGTAACTTAGCCATCTTAGCTAATTAAATTCTATTTTCCTAAATCTCATCCTAGTCCAAAATTGGCTAATATAAAAAAAGTTCTAAATGCTGCAAGGGTATCTGGTCCAAACATCTGTGATGATAGTCATGATATCACATATCCCCTGCAAACTAACAGAATACAAGCTTTCCTCTATCAAAAGCTTGTGCAGTCTCTATAGCTGCAGGAATTGGCACAGTCAATACAACCCAAGACTTTGGAGAAGTCAGTAAAAGTAAAGAATGCCTCTTTGGTCCTGACTAGCTCCTGTGGGGCCACTTGGAAGTGGATACAATGATGTGAGCTTTTGAATACAGCAGAGTTGACTAGAGAGGCTAGTTTATACTGCTGACTGACAAATGATCATCAGATCCAAAAGTTGACAATAACATAGAAACTGGGCTCAAAGCTCACCATCACAGAACATAGTAGGGGGTAATCTTCACTAACCTGCCCTGCAGGAATCTGACACAATCAGATCGTCTGTCCATTTTACATGCAACTTTAGCGGGAGATTTGCTGAAATCCTGGAGAGACTACATAGAAGGTCATTTACACTGTTTCTACAGAATTTCTGCTGACCTTCTGCCACGATTGCAGCAGGAGATCTGGAGAACCCTGCATTAATTCTTCCCTGTGGTGTATATAAAAAAAGTTCTATAGCAGGTTGCCATTAAAGGAAATATCCCACCTGCTTATCAATTTCCTTTCTTTCAACTCATTTTGAAAGATGTGCAGTAACAGGACTCCCCATTCTCAGCCAAGAAAATCCAGGAAGCAATAAAAAGGATCCAAAATTCCTGGAGTTTCGCTTCGCCAGCACAAGTTTGACAGAGTAGAACTCCCGACCACCCATACACACACCGAGACAGACCCCTTGCAAAATCCCCAGGATGGGATCATTTGCACGGTGGGGGAAGACCAACCAGCACCTGCAAAGCTTCATCAGTGGCACTCGACCCAAAGGAGGCCAGGAAAGTTTTGGAGCAAAGTTCATGCAGTAGTATTGCACTACCACTAGATATCGCTACCATACTTTGTAAAAACCTTCCTGGATTGTAATGTATTTAGCATCATCTAGTGGCAGAAAGTGGTACTCTGTTTTAATCTTCTAGAAATAAATCCTACTTAAAGAGGGTGATTTTAAACCCCAAGAACGGGTTGGTTCGGGCGGGTGGTTGTTGAAAACAGTTGTTTTTTGGTCGCGACCACAACCTGGCTTTATTTCCGGGTTTAACGTCAGCGCCGAAAAGTACAGGGAATGCCAAGTCCAAACATTTTTGCGGTTGCGACCCGAAAAAACAACTGTTTTCAACTCCCACCCGCCCCCAACCCACTCGTTCTTGGGGTTTAAAATCACTCCCAAAGTATATTTCTGTCAAACTGACTGATTTTGAGAAGTCCAATTACAAACTAATTAAAGATTTCAAACAGAGAACAAATAATATTTAGATGCAAAATTTCTGTTCAACTAATTTTCACAGCACCCGTCATTTGGTCAAAATGCTAATTTCAAATATAAATCTTCAGTATACCAAATTCTGATTTATTTGCTTTCTAAGACTGATGGGTTTGAACATTGTTAGTAGTCACAGTGGGTCGTCCACACATTCCCAAAGTCTACTTTTGTAATAAAGATTCAATCATTTATCACATAAAAGAAAGGTCTAGACATGTTTGAAATGAACGTTGCTGTTTATAGCTGCAGGCTGGTGCCTTATCTTGTGATCAGGATAACATCAGAGGTCTGACTCCTGAACAGGCTGGTAATTAAAACATCAGTGCAGGTGTACATAAATGGAAGACACTGTGGTATTACTGGTCTGGGAAACTACTGACCATTCCTGCTGAGCTCACACCTTATTTGTGCATTGTTTATAAAAGCAAACTACAGACGCATTGGCAGGCATGGTATTCACTGAATCTTTAGTTGCACTTTTAACTACATCGTTTTGAACTATTTCCATATTCACTCATATGCTAATGATTATATTATTTTAATAACCAACATGTGCAGTCACTTTAATTTTTAACATAAGTATTACCAATAACTCTTTTAGGTCACTGCAGAAGATCTGAAGATAATAAATCTACTTCACAACATGTTCATAGCATACCCAGAGGGGACCCTTTTGGGACCATTTGTCTCTTGTTCATTATCTTGTCTGGATTACGCTGTGGTCTAGTTCATGCTCAATGGGTTTCAAACAGCTTTTGGGATCAAAAGTCTTCCACTTTTCACCTGGCATCTTTATTTCTTCAAATTATATCTAAATTTTTCCATCACATTATCTACTTCTCAAAAACATATTCAAGTGTTGGAGCTGATCCAATATGCTATTCCTATTATTGCAATTTCCCCCACATAAACAGAAAATGTTAAAGAAGATGTGAAGCCCTGATTTTCACAGTACAAAGATCTATAAAATGCATATTTGTGTGTGTCTCTCGATCTCTTTATATATATATATATATATATAGAATAAATGTTACAGTGAAGCCTCTATTACTTCCACTTCAATTATCCAGCTTCCCGATTATCCACAAGAAGTTCCATGCAACAAATCCTTGTACAAGGTATCACCTCATTCTACAACTGACAAATATTTCTTTTGATGAATAAAGCTATAGAATATTTCTTTTGTTATTCGTATTGTACTTGTCTTCGTTCCCATGCCTAAGGAATTGACTCTTGATTTATTGGCAATTTCTTTCAATGAGGTGGATAATGAAAGTTCCACAGTATTTTTAAGAATAATCCTTCTTAATTCAACTAAATATTATCACAATAGCACCGGTCAAAGATTGGACTCCTGTTGTTTGCTACCTATATAATCACCTGAATGCAGGAACGGATTGTAAGCTTGTGAAATACGCAGACAACACTAAATAGTGAGTAGAAGAAAGAATGAAAGAGCTTCCATATATATAGCACCTTAACACATCTCTCAGCAAAACATCCAAAAGCACTTCACATAGAATGAATTACATTGTGCAGCTACTGACGTTATGTGAGTAAAAAAGCAGCAAGTTTGCACACAGCAAGATCCCACAAACAACAATGCGATGAATGACCAGTTAATTTATTTTTGATGGTGTTGGTTGAGGGAGGAATGTTAGCCGGGACACTATGGGACCGTAGAATGGAAGATTGCAGTTAACAATTTGCAGGATGATTTGGACCAGTCGTGCAATTTAGCAAGCAAATGGCAAATGAAATTTAACATTGACAAATGTAAACAAGTGCTTAGTGGGGGAATGGGGAATGAGTGACATAGATATAAAATGAATAGAATTAGCACAGAGAGACTTAAGGACCTGGGAGAATTGTTACTTTCAATGTCAAGACAATGTAGAGAAGCAATTAAAAATGCATAGGCAGATAGTGAAGTATAGGTCTGCAGAGGTTTTGTTGAGGCTTTATAATGAACTGGACTGGCCTCACTTTGAGTACTGGTCACCACACTTTGAAAGGAACGAATATACTTTGAGTAGGTGCAGAGAACAACGTCAGTGATCCCAAGCATAAAGGGGATGATGTATGAGGAAAGATTAGAGAAGCTTAAGTTCTAAAGTCTTGAGAGAAGTAGGTTAAGGAAGCCAAGGCTTTATCTGCATATGTAAAGTGTTAAATGGTGTAGATAAGGTGAACTTAAAATATTACTTCAAGGTACATCAGGCCAGTAGGACTAGAGGACAGAAATATAAATTGGTGAAAATTAATTTAAAATGGATGTGTTAGGAAAAAGGAACTTTAGTCAAAGGGTGATAAATGTTTGAAATGATCTTGCAGTTAAGTGGTACAATCAAAGATATTCGGAGAGTTCCAATTGTAGCTGGGAGGTAGACTAGATGAGAGAGAGTACTAGCAAGATGAGCTTTGATGGACCAAAATACTTTTTCTTGTTCTTGCATTTTTTATGTTTTATATTAATTTTTTTTTGTTTTTATCATTGCATTAATAAACTCCTTGTCCCTGGAATAGAGAGGGGAAAAACCATCTAAGGTTCCTGTTCCTAATTACTATCCATTGACCCCTCCCTGCCTTTCCTGGAAAGTAAATGTGTGGATACCAGATAAGGACAGGATTGGATTTGGCTGTGATGTCCTCCATGATTAGGTAAGTAGGTGGAGAATGGCCACTTGGGTGAGGTACAGCACCAGCAACTGCAGAAGAGGAGGGAAAATATTGCAGAAAAAAATCTGGAAGGCATTGTCCAAAAAGGGATTAAGTAATGATGAAAAGCTTATAATTAAACCTCCAAAAATCTAAACAAGGTGAATTTTTCAGTAGTTTAAAATTCAGACTGTGCACATTTTATTCTCAAAATATCACCAATATGTACTTCAATTGCTCATCTTCTGCAACATTATAATTCATCTTCCATGTCTTTACACAAAAACAGCATACTCAGAATTAATAATCATTCAAAAAGCTTTTAAATTACTTCAACTGTGAATTTTTAAAACCAAGAAGGTCCAACACCGTATACTACAAACCACACAAGTACAAAACAAGTGTACACTGTTTACTGTCTATGGTCTAGAGGAAATGCACTTCTTCTGTATATTTAAAACAAGCTACTTATACACAGAACTCAAGGCAACACTAACTTTAATAATCCTAAATAAGAAATTTAGCAACAATGGAATATCAATAAAGGAATCCAAACTAGAAATGATAAAATCAGACAATTGCCAATCCATTCAATGTTACCAGAGAACACTTGTAGATAAAGAAAAGGAAGTTCTTTGCTGAAGTTTTACATATTTTCTCGACTGTAAGTTAGTATTTTTAATTAGTGTTGGAGATTTATTTATTTAACGAGAACAGCCATTGTTTACCACCATTTTGAAACTTGATCATCTGAGAATTAGTAGCTGTCGGTCTGAGGACATGAGTTGCCTGTTGTCAACTCATTTCTCTAAGTTAGGCAGGCTTGTCACAAATAGATCTCTATTCGCAATGAAGCCTGCTGTTGTTCAATGTTTGCAATGTCTATTTTTGGGCAGGAGAAGAACAATTATTGATTAGTAATGTGCTATTCTTTTGTAATGGTCAAAATAATACTTTATTAAAAAGAAAACTTTTTACCTAATCACTAAATTCTAAGAGTAATGATGTGGAGATGCCGGTGATGGACTGGGGTGGACAAATGTAAGGAGTCTTAACCTGGTGTTGTAAGACTCCTTACATTTCTAAGAGTAAGATTTAGGCACCCATATCCCCTTCCCTTCTGTCCAAAGATATGATCAGCTGTAAATATTAAATCAATACTGAACTAAGCACTTATTGCTATATTGTTTCCATCCCCAAGGCACTCTACAACAGGAAAAAAATCCTTTACCCAACTATATGGTCCTGACACCCCCCCCCCGCCCACCTTACCCCCCTACCCCTTCACATTTCAAGAAAAGAAGCCTCACAATACAGTTCCATAAAAAGTAGAACTCAACACACGATTCTGAAGAAAAAAGCCCCATGTACAATTCTGAAAGAAGCTCCACGGACAATGCCAGAAAAGAAGAAAGGCCCCACATACAGTTCTGAAAATAATCCCACGCAGCATCCCTACCTCTCAATCAGGAAACTTGGAAACTAGGACACTGCCCCTAAAATCAGGGACACCAGTGATCCCAAAGTACATATCTGAAGCACAAGTTGACAGATAACACCAGTAATGAACCTTGTGATGTATAATTTCTTTCTTTCCCAATTAATGCTAGATGCTGTAGTACCATACAACTTATTTATTTTATTCTTATATCGGTGAAGTTTATATACAAAGTTTTCCCTATCTTAAAATGACAAACAATATATCAAAGGGTAAAGTAATTCAACACCAAGAAGGTAAAATGAGGTCACAATCTTTGGCAAAGCAGAGTAACTGGGATCATGGGAGAAGGAACAATTTTTGACAGCCTTATACAAGGTATGTAGGGATGATTGGTTCATTTTAATTATTCCTAACTTCAACATTTTATTCTTTGGTGACACACCTTACTGAGAGAATATTTATTTGTCAGACTAACGAGAGCTTCTCTCCTCACCTATTATTAGCTTAAATAAGCACTAATCATTGGAAACAAATACAAAAACATTGAAAACACCTCAGGCAGCGCTTGGTGTAACATATCCTTCCCCAAACATGGCTGGCAAACTAAGACTAGTGCAGCTGCAAAGAGAAAAATACAGTTGCACAAGGAGATATCAGTTTTATGAATAAAGGGATCTTGACACTACTTGACATTCATTCTTTATTACCAAGTTCATGTTTCTCTCCTTCACTGAACATTATTGTGGAATGCCTTTGGAAAATGAATGAACACCAGGCATTATAATAGTGCAAGTGGCTCGCACCTCTATTTAAAAAACCCTAGGTCAGCCAACAAAGCACCAGGCATTAAATTATATTTGACAGCAGCCACAGGCTATGACAAGCTAGAACCTTGACCCTCATCTTCGGCTCTTAATTTGGAAAAGGTTGTTCCTAGTTTTTCTGGTATTTTTGTGTTTTTTAATACAAAAATCTTGTACTTACCAAGACATAATTTTAAAAAACAGGAGGAAGGTTCACGAGCTGGTTAGCAATAAGAACTCTGGGTACCTAGCTAACAGTGTGTCTTCATTATTTTATGTAATTATGCTGGAGACTGCACTATGTAAACATATTTAAAATGGTACTTTGTTACTTAGGAGTAGCATTGCCATTTTAGAACTAAATTGTGCAATAAATACATTAAATAAATACATATAATTTGCAACAACCATAACACTTTATCTTGTTTATTGAGTAATATGAAGACATTTATGCACATCTTTCCCTGCAGTGTTTATGTTATACTAGATTCCAATTAAGCAGTAGTTTCAATAATATCAGTATCTAGCCATCACTACAGTAAGCAATTTTGATTTTAATAATGCATACTAGAAAGAGCATATTTTAGCTTATTTTTGAAAGCTTAACATATTTAGAATAATTTTTGCAACTTGAAATAATATGTGCACTAACCAAGAAATACAAAAACTGGAAAATGTATTTTTGTTACTGTGCCAAGCATTCCTGACCGACAGCATTGGCCAATATAGAAGAAGAGAAAAATAAGATATGCCTCGCTAAAGAGGTTATTTCAGTTATTGGAGAAATGATAGTTAAATTAACAATAATGCCTGATCAAAAACATCAGAGTCGATATTTTCATTGTAAACTGTTGAATCTGGACCTTTAGTAAAATGGTATTACGATTCAGGCTTCTCTACTTTATACTTTATCTTGTGGTCAACATAAGGCTCCCATAGGCAAGCCCACGCTTTCTATGAACTAAAGTGAAACCTTGAGCGAAATATAATCTGGGACAGTGTGCTCTGGGCAAACAATAGATCTATTTATTCTCTCTTGATTATATGTGGGATTTCTTCTAAATGCTTACATCATTTCAGAAAACAATTACTATCGGTCGTGCTAAACACTTTTGTAACATAATTAACCACTAAACAGGTTTATTCTCAGATAGTCATTTAAAAGAATAAGCAACAAGGGAGTTGTTGAACTCAGTTCAAATAGCACTGTAGCTTTGAAACAGCACATGAAAGATTTAAACAGACAAAAGGCCATCAGTTGAATTCCTTTAACTGTCTTCTTTGCAGAAATTTTGAAAAATAGTTCTTAGAAGGAAAATAACCACCCAATCCCTCCTGATTACAGTCTTTCTTGGAATTACCTCTGGAACTGCTTCTTGCCTCCGCTTCTGTTAAGACTTGGTCACAATCATAACTGGTACGTCAAAAGTGTCAGATTCTCATATCCATAAAAATCTTTCGGAATACAGAAGGGGAATTCACTCTGTGATCGCAGCCGAAGTCAAGAACGAGGAGAATTCACACAGAGGCCTACCACTGCCTCACTACCTAGACTGGGATTTCCCCCCCTCCGCCCCCGCTAGGAGCACCGCCATCTGCTCCTTCCCCATCTGTCACATGCAAATGGCCGCAAGGGGATGGGGTCTGGATTCCCAAAGGATATCCTTCCCATCTGCCCCTAAGCTGCCATGTGGAAGGTGGTGGTAGGCCCGGAGTTCCCCCAATGGAGGGAGAGAGTCTTCTGGTTGCCTTCTCTCCCTCCAAGTCAGGCCCAGCGCTCATCAACTGAAGGCCTCAGTGGGAGCCTTGCTATCAGCTTGGGGCACTTCTGCCCCCATAAAGTCCCTTGCTACCTCTTCTGGTGCTGCTGCAGTGACCCTACTGCAGCACCACTGGGGTTTTCCACCCTCACATTGGCAGACTCTCTCTTAATTGCAGAAATCTGACCAGAAGCCCACTCCTGCAGCCCCTACACACTGACCCCACAAACATTGGTGTCAGTAGTGGAGTTGCATCATTGCACAACTTCTGGGATTACTCCCCTGTGATTTTCCAGGCTCTGGTCTCTAATCATATATTTACTTAATATAACCTCAAACTAGTCGGACTTCACTTGTCACAGAAATTTAAACCACACAGCCTTACAGCAGGTGACTGCAAGTTTTGAATGCTCTGCTGGTTTTTTTCCCTAACTGACAGTAGGACCCAATATAAATCTGTGAGATGATGGCCTCAACTATCCTCCACGTTACCACCCCAAATCAGGCAGTTTAGCTGTGAAAAATGATGGAAAATTAGGCAGGAGTTCCTACCACTGCATCCCCACCCGACCTGACCCAAAGTTTCCTCTGCCCTCCTGAAGTGGATTTCCTATCCCATCCTTACCCCTGCAGCTGTGGGTACAAACCTAGGCACATCTACCTGATGAAACTGCACCATCTGCTAGAATCTGACCTGCAGACAACTCCGCTACCGGGTCGACAATCAAGGCGGCTACAGTTTTGAACTATTATGTCACAGACTCATTCTAAGCTACAGGGGATATCAGCAAAATCATTGAAACTGCAGTGGTCCGATACACTGAGCAGTTTGGTGAAGGATTGTGTGCCAGGGAAAACACTGTCATCACTTTCCCTAAAGAAAATTGACAGCATATGAGAGGACTTTGCAATTTTTCTGTATTGGGCTTTCACAAAGTTCAGGACGTTACTGATGGCATCCATGCAGCCATCTCGGCCCCAGCGCACAATGCCATGGCCTTCAGGAACTTCAAAGGCTTCACTCCATCACGTGAAATTCTCTCTGAAATATCTTTGTGGTTGTTTGAGTGCTTTGCATGTTGTCTCAGTCAAGGTTTAACAGGTTGAGAGGAAACTATCAGAGGAAGTTCATCTACTTTGTACAAGGAAATGCTGATTAGATTTTCTGACGCTGCCACTAGTGGTGCTGCAGATGGTTGACTGTTCCTGACCCCGATCCCGATCCCGGATCCCCAACACCCGGCTCCGATCCGACTCCCAGTCCGAACCCCGGTCCCGACCCCTGTGCCTACTTACCTGAGGACCTCTGCAATGTTGGTAGCGGCGCGATCTTGCAGTCCCGTTACATAATGAGGCCCGAGGCCCAATATGTGGGGAGCCTTGGACCTCACCATTCAGGCCCAGGAAATCTATCCTCCGCACCCCACCCCGATGCCTAAAAATAGGCGTGCCCAAATTTCTGGGCCTAAATGCTTCCCTGAAAATGCTGCAGCACAATAGATTGGATTTTTTATATGTTACTGATTAAAGGTTATAGAACAGATTTTTCTTTTGGCTGTAATGGTGACATAACTTTACAAGGTAGGAAAGAAAAAATGCACACCCTCATAGAACAGCACCTCACTGCTCCCATGGGATTAGGAATACTGTTCTTGCTGAGGATAAACACCAACACAATATGGTTGGATGATACTGCCTGATTCTATTTCGCAATTTTATGTAATTCTATGTAAAAGTAGATCAGACCCTCACACAGCCAGGCCGGGGAGAACAAGATTCTCTTATTATAGTCAAAACAGAGCAACTCATGTGTTTTGTATGGACACAGTACTATAAACAGGGCAATAAGCCAAGCAAAATCCTGTGACCTAAGGCATCAATATGCCAGTAGAACTATCCCATCAATACACAACTATAATAGTGTCATAACCTTTAACCCCAAGGTGATCAACCAGGAATTTATGGAACTCTATAAGTATCTATACAATTACAAATCCACAGCTTCAGCCGAAAGCATTTGAGAATACCTGGCAAATCTACTATATCCCCACTGAAGGGGAAAAGGTAGAGGGAGGCTCATCACCCCAGAGGAAATAAATCAAGTCATACTGGTCATACAAAATGGTGAATTCCTGGGATCTGATGGGTTCTCAGTGGAGTTAAACTAAAAGCTGGCCCCAAAGCTGGTCTCTTCCTGCATGAGATGCTCCAGAACACAAGTTGCATGAGCACATCCCTGAGTACATGCAGGAAAGTGAACATTTCAGATACCCAAGTCAACTTCCCAGGATTACTCTAGAGGACATGCTCTAATTGTTACAACTCCCAATCACCCTACTGGTGTTCCCAAAATGTATGTCCTATCCAAACTGTCTTCACTGAATTAATTAAATTACTAAATTCATCTGGAAGGAAAGAAACCAAATTCAGTATCAGAAAACTCCAGCTACCCAATGATTTCTCCTCCCAAACTGCCGCTGCTACTACTGGACAGTAAAAATTCAAATAATAATATCACGGACCAAATCCTTGCCAAAGCACCTCTAGATAGTAGTAGAACAAGAGAGCTACCAAACCCTTGTCATGAATATTAGAACTTCTCTCTTTATTTTATTTTAAAATAGCTAAGGTTACAATGGAAGTTATTTTCTCTTCACTAAGTTTCAAAATAGAAGACATGAAATGCTCAGTCTATAAAGGGGGTCAAATGTCTTTCACTCAGAAGACAATTAAGATAAAGATCTAGATGTTCCTCAACAACTCCAACTGTCAATGGAAATGATAGCAGTGGAAAAAGAGGCAAAAATCAAGCTATTGCTGCCTTCCTGCCCCAACTTTAATTTCCCTTCCCCCACCCACAATGGGACTTCCGCTGGCCACCCATTCCTCTCTGGGTTCCCAGATGATTTTCCTGTCCAGTCCTGTTCCTGTCATTATGTGGGACCACAAAGTGAAGCATGAGGTAGTGGCAGGAAGAATTTGGTATGTCCAGATGAAGGAAGAGAGCCTAATAATGGCCACCACGCTTCCAAATAGGACCAAAGGTTTATATTTGTAGGTTTTTGTGTCTTAGCCGAGACCAACAAAAACTTGAGCCAACTGCTCCTGCAATGCTCTTCCACCCCTTTAAATGCTCTCTCCACTAGTGCCAGTCCCTCTGCAGCACTACCTGATTCTTCTCCCACAGTGATAGGCTCCCTCCTGGTGGCAGGAATCCTACTAGAAGCCTGCCACCATAATTGGTAATGACTTCCCCCAACCCGGCAGAATAGGTTGAGATCAAGGTGAGCAGGTCGGAAGGCCACGTGAAAGTCCCACCATGCTGCTACCCCACCAGAAAGAGAAGAATCCAGCTCAAAGACATTGGTTCTGGCATCAGGCTTAAAAGTGATTAGCCCTGTGTTGTTCAAAGGTGCAAATCGTCTCTTTCAAGTTACTTGGGTTGCTAGGACTGCCATATTCTCCCTGGCTGTGTATGTTCCGATACCATCTCAGAGTCATGGCATAGAGTAGGAGAGGCTGTGGTGAAGAAGGTACGATCATCCTTATTTTCTACTCATGCTCTAAGATCCAATTTTACTAACAAAAAGTACTGCATGACTTCCATAAGATCACTAATCACCCCACTGAACCAGACCTGGCACACAGTCTCCTGGTCCCGGACTAGAACATTTCAAAATTTGCAGATGACACAAAACTTGGAAGGGGAGTGAACAGTGAGGAGGACTGTGATAGACTTCAAGAGGATATAGACAGGCTGGTGGCATGGGTGGACACATGGCAGATGAAATTTAACGCAGAAAAATGCGAAGTGATACATTTCGGTAGGAAGAACGAGGAGAGGCAATATAAACAAGAGGGTATAATTCTAAAAGGGGTACAGGAACAGAGAGATCTTGGGGTGTATGTGCACAAATCGTTGAAAGTGGCAGGGCAGGTTGAGAAAGCAGTTAAAAAAGCATACGGGATCCTGGGCTTTATAAATAGAGGCATAGAGTATAAAAGTAAGGAATTTACATTGTAACGTTATAAAACACTGGTTCGGCCACAACTGGAATATTGTGTCCTGTTCTGCGCACCACACTTTAGGAAAGATGTGAAGGCCTTAGAGAGGGTGCAGAAGAGATTTACTAGAATGATTCCAGGGATGAGGGACTTCAGTTACGTGGATATACTGGAGAAGCTGGGTTGTTCTCCTTGGAACAGAGAAGGTTGCAAGGTGACTTGATAGAGGTATTCAAAATCATGAAGGGTCTAGACAGAGTAGATGGAGAGAAACTGTTCCCAAGAACCAGAGGGCATAGATTTAAGGTGATTGGCATAAAGACCAAAGGTAACATGAGGAAAATCTTTTTTACACAACGAGTGGTTAGGATCTGGAATGCACTGTCCGAGTGGATGGTGGAGGCAGATTCAATCATGGCCTTCAAAAGGGAATTGGATAAGTACTTGAAAGGGAAAAATTTGCAGGGCCACGGGGATAGGACGGGGAAGTGGATTGCTCTTGCATAGAGCCAGCGCGAACTCGATGGGCCGAATGGCCTCCTTCCATGCTGTAACCATTCTATGATTCTATGGGCAAACTCTTGGCTTTGCTGCCAACAACGGCATCAGTGCATTACATTGTTGTGGTAGCAGGAGGACCCCTTTTCTCATCTGATCAAATGAATAGAGGCACAATGTAAGATAGCCCAGTCTGAGAAAATCATGTACTCCCTGAAACTGAAACAAGAGAAATTCTACAAAACCTAGTGCCCATTCAAGAACATAAGAAAAAGAAGCAGGAGTAGGCCATATGGCCCCTCGAGCCTGCTCCGCCATTCAATCAGACCATGGCTGACCTTCGAACTCAACTCCACTTTCCTGCTCGATCCCCATATCCTTTGATTCCCCTGGAGTCCAGAAATCTATCTATCTCAGCCTTGAATATACTCAACGACTCAATATCCACATTCCTGGTTCACTGGCACATAAGTAACTCCCACATAAGTTGTACACTAAGCAACTGGAGCGCAGTGTACCCCACCCAAATAAGGTAATATAAAAGCCCTGGTAGCACAACCAAAGCCCGCCAGGCACTAATATAGCAGGTGAGCATAGCAGGGTGGGCATGCGAGTGCCATTCCCACTATCAGAATCAGTCCCCAGGGACATCCACAACCCCAGTCACTCAGTGAAGCTCACACTGCCACAATCGACTGTTTACACTATGCCATTTATGCTCTATACTATGAACATAATGCATGCTAATGTGTTGTAGCCAAAACCGAAATGCAGCAAAAATAGCTTTGCAAAGAAGAATTGCAAAATAAAAACTGAAATTACTTTGGTGTTCTAAGGTGTTCGTTCACAAGCTTTTGCTGAGGCATTACATACCCACAACTAAAGTTTACGTGTAAAATTCATTTGTTTTGTTTTTAACAATTTAGTTACATGTTATATTTCCAGCAAAATCCACGTGCTACTGTTTCAAACTAATTCATGCCAACGCACCAATATCAGTTGTTGTCAAATCTAATTTTACTTCTATATTTAGGAAGATATAGTTATTGGTTAGATTTAAATGTGACTATAAGCCATCTTTTTGTGTATTCAATATATTGCAGATAACAGGCTGCCAATAAGACACAGGATTATAATACTTTTGAGCTATTTTCTCCCAGTGTAAACACAGTGGCATGGCTTTATGGCAAGACTGTTGTTGCAAACATTTCTCATAATGTTGACAATAGTTTAACTTTGGGAAGAACGAAGCAATATATTGGGCTAGTTCCTCAGAAATATGTTAATTGTAAACAATTTTACAACACCAAGTTATAGTCCAGCAATTTTATTTTAAATTCACAAGCTTTCGGAGGCTTCCTCCTTCGTCAGGTGAACGATGTGAAAAACTTTTTCACATCGTTCACCTGACAAAGGAGGTAGCCTCCGAAAGCTTGTGAATTTAAAATAAAATTGCTGGACTATAACTTGGTGTTGTAAAATTGTTTACAATTGTCAACCCCAGTCCATCACCGGCATCTCCACATCAGAAATATGTTAGTCACTCTGGTGAATATGGCAGGGTTGTCACTTGATTTAATGGCCATTTTGTTAGCCTATTCATACTACCACAAATATTGTTAGCAGTCCATCTACCATGATTAAACATATTTCTGGTGCAGTGTACATAATATCTGACCTTAGCAAAAATTCATATATATTCTAGTTCCTCACTGCGCAACTCTCTAAAATACCAAAATACTTCAAATAATATGCTTTGCCAAAGCAGCTGAGTAACTACAATGATAAAGGACTACCAAATGGGTCATTGCAGTTCAAATCCATGTCTTGACTGAAATTTGCACTCAGATTTTGACTGATGGGGGAATATTTCCTCTGTGCATTATGAGACAAAATCTTAAACCTGCTAATAAAGAATGAGTTTATAATTTCTTTATGCATCATGTAGAGAGGGAATATTGCTTACCTACTTCAGGGATGGCTAACTGACATCTGACAAGCCACATGGAGCTCTTCTGTGGCTAAAGTGCAGCTCTTTGAGTGCTTTGCTTAGCACACAATCCCAATATGAAAGGTGCAGAATAACATAATGATCGTGAGTCGTTGCAATAAACCAGGCAGCTTTCCTTCTGATTTAACCAGATTAAAGAATATATTTTTCAATTAATTACAAAGCAAACTAACTTTACAGATTGCACCATGGTAAGTTAGAGGGTCTATCGTACAGATTTGGTTCTTCAACATTACGCCAACCCAGAGGGTGGCAAAGCAGCAAACAGAAAGTAATACTGAAATTATAGATTAATTTTAATCACTTGAAAATCATGGGGGACATATGCCTAAATTCCAGATATGGACTCCCAGCAAGCGATATCCCCATCATCACAGAAGCCAGTCTTCAGCCAATTCGATTTACTTCACGTCATATCAAGAAACGGTTGAGTGCACTGGAAACAACAAAGGCTATGGGCCCCGACAACATCCCGGCTGTAGTGCTGAAGACTTGTGCTCCAGAACTAGCTGCGCCTCTAGCAAAACTGTTCCAGTACAGCTACAGCACTGGCATCTACCCGACGATGTGGAAAATTGCCCAGGTATGTCCTGTCCATAAAAAGCAGGATAAATCCAATCCGGCCAATTACCGCCCCATCAGTCTACTCTCAAGCATCAGCAAAGTGATGGAAGGTGTCGTCAACAGTACTATCAAGCGGCACTTACTCACCAATAACCTGCTCACCGATGCTCAGTTTGGGTTCCGCCAGGACCACTCGGCTCCAGACCACCTTACAGCCTTGGTCCAAACATGGACAAAAGAGCGGAATTCCATTGGTGAGGAGAGAGTAGCTGCACTTGACATCAAGGCAGCATTTGACCGAGTGTGGCACCAAGGAGCCCTAGTAAAATTGAAGTCAATAGGAATCAGGGGGAAAACTCTCCAGTGGCTGGAGTCATACCTAGCACAAAGGAAGATGGTAGTGGTTGTAGGAGGCCAATCATCTCAGCTCCAGGACATTGCTGCAGGAGTTCCTCAGGGCAGTGTCGTAGGCCCAACCATCTTCAACTGCTTCATCAATGACCTTCCCTCCGTCATAAGGTCAGAAATGGGGATGTTCGCAGATGATTGCACAGTGTTCAGTTCCATTCGCAACCCCTCAGATAATGAAGCAGTCCGTGCCTGCATGCAGCAAGACCTGGACAACATCCAGGCTTGGGCTCATAAGTGGCAAGTAACATTCGCGCCAGACAAGTGCCAAGCAATGACCATCTCCAACAAGAGAGAGTCTAATCACCTCCCCTTGACATTCAACGGCATTACAAATGCCAAATCCCCCACCATCAATATACTGGGGGGTCACCATTGACCAGAAACTTAACTGGACCAGCCATATAAATACTGAGGCTACAAAAGCAGGTCAGGGGCTGGGTATACTGCAGCGAGTGACTCACCTCCTGACTCGCCAAAGCCTTTCCACCATCTACAAGATACAAGTCAGGAGTGTGATAGGATACTCTCCACTTGCCTGGATGAGTGCAACTCCAACAACACTCAAGAAGCCCGACACCATCCAGGACAAAGCAGCCCGCTTGATTGGCACGCCATCCACCACCCTAAACATTCATTCCCTTCACCACCGGCGCACAGTGGCTGCAGTGTGTACCATCCACAGGATGCACTGCAGCAACTCGCCAAGGCTTCTTCGACAGCACCTCCCAAACCCGCAACCTCTACCACCTAGAAGGTCAAGTGTAGCATGCACATGGGAACAACACCACCTGCACGTTCCCCTCCAAGTCACACACCATCCCGACTTGGAAATATATCGACGGTCCTTCGTCGTCGCTGGGTCAAAATCCTGGAACTCCCTACCTAACAGCACTGTGGGAGAACCTTCACCACACGGACTGCAGCGGTTGACGAAGGCGGCTCACCACCACCTTCTCAAGGGCAATTAGGGATGGGAAATAAATGCTGGCCTCACCAGCGATGCCCACATCCCATGAACAAATAAAAAAAAAGTGACGCTCCTTGCCGGGAGAGTGAGTTTGTAAAATTACCTCTTATGTATAGTACACTGAAGCCACTGAGTATTGAAGCATTTTGTTGCAGAACATCAATGTCTTTTTGAAGATAATGGGCTCGATTTTCCCGGGAAGTTGCGGGTGCATTGGGGGCGGGGGGCTCCGAAAATTGGGGAAATCCCGTTCAGGTTCGGAGCCCGGCTCCAACCCGCAGACTTCGGGTTCCCCATTGACGCATCTGGATGCGTGCGCCTCCCGAGTGCGAAAGTCCCACTGGCAATTAAAGCCGGTGGGATGATCATTTACATAGTTGTTGAGGTAGTTTAAGTACTTGAAGTACTTAATTTTGGCAGGGGTGCAATTTTGAAGGATCCTTAGCGTATTTCCTGTGCTGTGCGAAACACTTCCTGTTGCAACATACGTGTTTCAGCCAACAGCCAGTGGGAGATGCAATGAGTATTTGACAGGTGGGGAGAAAAGCTCATTTATTGCAGCAGGGCACTCCGTCACTTTAGACAAAGTTTTGGCTGCAAGACCTTTGTGCTTCCATTCAAAATTCTTACTTTCCACTCAAAACTCTGCTGTGTAAACATATTTACCTACTTTGCGGACCCCTTCAAACTGACACCGTCAGGATTGGGGGCACCATGGCTGCATTCACCACATCATCCAAGGACGGACAACATCACCAGCCTCGCCAAGCACAGCGTCCATCTCCGCCACGTGGAGCTCCACAACACAGTGCTGCACCATAGACACCTGCACAAGAGCATGGAGGGCAACAACAGAGAGAGCGACATTGCAGGAGGCACTACCCTCTCAACAGGGTCTACAGACCGAGGCTCAGCTTCCTGAATCTCTCTGAGGAGCAGTGCATACAGAGGCTCAAAGTCAGTCGCCAGGTAGTTGCAGACATCTGCAGCCTCCTACATGCCGAGCAGCTCCCGGCTGGGCCGAGCAGCATCTCCTTACCTGCAGCTGTCAAAGTCACCACTGCCCTCAACTTCTTCGCCTCCGGATCATTCCAGGGTGCCACTGGGGACATCGCCGGGGTCTCTCAGTCGTCTGCACACAAGTGCATAAGGCAGGTCACCGACGGCTTGTTTCGCAGCACCTCACACTACGTCAGCTTCCCCATGGACGACCTCAGCCAGACGGAGAAAGCAGTGGGATTCCACGCTGTGGCCGGCTTCCGGCGGGCGCAGGGTGTAATCAATTGCACCCATATAGAAATACGAGCACCTCCACACGAGCCAGGACTGTTCATCAACAGGAAGGGCCATCACTCCATCAACACTCAGCTCGTTTGTGACTACTGCAAGAGATTCCTTCACGTGTGCGCCAGATACCCTGGCAGCTACCATGATTCCTTCATCCTCCGGGAGTCCAACATCCCGCCCCTCTTCCACGCACCGAACACCCGCAAGGGCTGGCTAATCGGAGACAAGGCATACCCCCTGTACACGTGGTTCATGACACCTCTGAGGAACCCCAACACTGAGCAATAGTGTCGATATAACAACAGCCACATCGCTACCAGGTCTAAAATTGAGCCTGCTATTGGGCTAATATCGGGGCCAAGGATTCTGCAAAGGGATATAGATAGGTTAAGTGAGTGGGCAAAAATTTGGCAGATGGCGTATAGTATGGGAAAATGTGAACTTGTCCACTTTGGCAGGAAGAACAGAAAAGCAGTATATTATTTAAATGGAGAGAAATTGCAGAACCCTGAGGTACAGAGGGATATGGGTGTCCTGGTACATGAATCACAAAAAGTTAGTATGCAGGTACAGCAAGTGATTAGGAAGGCAAATGGAATGTTGTCATTTAATGCAAGGGGAATGGAATATAAAAGTAGAGATGTTTAACTACAGTTGTACAGGGCATTGGTGAGACCACGGCCCCGATATTAGCAGGGAGGCGGGATGGCAGCGGGGGGTACGATTGGGCACATGGATAACCCGCCCAATAAAATAGTGTCGTGGGTAAGTGCGGGAATATCTACGATGGAGAGAAGGCTAGCCTCCATGGAGCTTCAAGCACGGCCCACAAATGAGTCCCTTCAGGCCCTGACAATGGCCATTTGGACTCACATTGAACAACATTCTGCCGCCTTAAACAGGCAGGCAGACACACAAGCATTGGCCTTACAAGGCTTCACACATATCCTCCAAACTGTCGTCCAGCAGAGTGGTAGGAGTGGTGTGGGCCTGGCCCAGGGGAGGGATGATGATGAAAGGGGACATGGAAGTGTGGACACCACTCAAAGCGCCCCCACGTCTCACCTGTTGCCCCCTCTCAACCAGTACCCGCAATGCTGTCATCTCTCCAGGTGGCCGAGTGTTCCCCTGCACAGGTGCAGATGGAGCAGTCTTTGGAGGGGCCTTCATGGGCACTAAAACCCAGAGGGCATAGGCCCAAAGCTGCTAATCGGCCAGGGCATGAACAAGAGCAACCTGCCACTATCTCTGCTGCAGCCATAGAGGATGCACCACGTAGAGGTAGTCGGAAGCAAAAGGCGAAGGTTTTGTAAGCACGAAGGGGATGCACAAGGGTGTTTGACAGTTGGTCATGATTTTTATTTATATTTGCTTTTTGTTAAACACACATTAAATATTATTATTGTCACCATTACTGCCACATCTTGGCCATGCTTGATTGGCTCCTGTAATAAGGCCCTTTCATGAGGTTCACCATGAATGCCCACACTTGATGCCACCCATTGGGTCACTCTACAGTGGGTGTATGTGTAGTTGCAGGACTGTTTTGTGCAGGGAGGAGGATGCAGGGGCTGGTGTGGTGCTGCTCCATCCAGGTGGTGAGGACTGGACTCTTCACACTGTCTGATGTTAGGTTCACATATCAGTGACACCCTGGCCTTACGAGCAGCCAGGTGAGCCATTGTTCTGCCCATGGGTTGCTTCGCCTGCTCCTCCTCCTCCTCCTCCTTCACCTCCTCCTCCTTCACCTCCTCCTCCTCCTCCTCCTCCATGTAGGTGGCAGATATGGATGGGGCCTCCTCAAGCAGTACCCCTCTCTGTTGTGCAGGACACAACAAACGACTATAATGCGACCCACTCTGTCTGGTGCTTATTGTAGCGCTCCCCCAGAATGATCAAGGCACCTGAAGCGCATCTTGAGCAGCCCTATTGCCTGCTCAATTGCAGACCTGGTGGTGATGTGTCTGTCGTTATATCGACGCTGTTGCTCAGTGGTGGGGTTCCTCAAAGCTGTCATGAGCCACATGTGCAGGGGGTATCCCTTGTCCCCGAAGAGCCAGCCCTTGCGGGTGTTCGGTGCGTGGAAGAGGGGCGGGATGTTGGACTCCCGGAGGATGAAGGAATCGTGATAGCTGCCGGGGTATCTGGCGCACACGTGAAGGAATCTCTTGCAGTGGTCACAAACGAGCTGACTGTTGATGGAGTGATAGCCCTTCCTGTTGATGAACAGTCCTGACTCGTGTGGAGCTGCGCGTATTGCTTTATGGGTGCAATCGATTACACCCTGCACCCGTGCGAAGCCAGCCACAGCGTGGAATCCCACTGCCCTCTCCGTCTGGCTGAGGTCGTCCATGGGGCAGTTGACGTCGTGCGAGGCCCAGCGAAACAAGCTGTCAGTGACCTGCCTTATGCACTCGTGTGCAGACGATTGAAAGAACCCGGCAATATCCCCGGTGGCACCCTGGAATGATCCGGAGGCGAAGAAGTTGAGGGCAGTGGTGACTTTGACAGCTGCAGGTAAGGAGATGCTGCTCGGCCCAGCCGGGAGCAGCTCGGCATGTAGGAGGCTGCAGATGTCTGCAATTACCTGGCGACTGACTTTGAGCCTCTGTATGCACTGCTCCTCAGAGAGATTCAGGAAGCTGAGCCTCTGTCTGTAGACCTTGTTGCGAGGGTAGTGCCTCCTGCAATGTTGCTCTCTCTGTTGTTGCCCTCCATGCTTTTGTGCAGGTACCTGTGGTGCAGCACTGTGTTGTGGAGCTCCACATGGCGGAGATGGACGCCGTGCCTGGCGAGGCTGGTGATGTTGTTCGTCCTTGGATGAAGTGGTGAATGCAGCCATGGCGCCTCCCATCCTGACGGTGTGAGTTTGAGGGGGTCCGCAAAGTAGGTAAATATGTTTGCACAGAAGAGTTTTGGGTGGAGGGTAAGAATTTTGAGTGAAAACACAAAGGTCTTGCAGCCAAAATTTTGACAGAGTGCCCTGCTGCAATAAATAAATATTTCTCCCCACCTGTCAAATAATCATTTGCATCTCCCAATCTGTTGCAACAGGAAGCGTTTCCCACAGCACGGGAAACATGCAGAGGATCCTTCAAAATTGCACCTCTGCCAAAATATCTACTCAATCAAGTATTTCAACTACATTAACTATCTGTCAAACTATCCTGTACTCGGGAGGGGCGCACGCACCCAGACGCGTCACCGGGGAACCCAGAATTCAGCGGGTTGGAGCTGGGCTCCAAACCCGCTCCGGATTTCTGCGATTTTCAGAACCCCCCCACCCCAACACACCCGCACTGCCATCCAAAAATCGGCCCCCTTATGTCCTCTTCACAACTTACTTTCCTACCTCAGCAAATTTAGCAACCATACATTCGGTCCCTTCATCCATGTCATTGATATAGATTGTAAATAGTTGAGGCCCAAGTACTGATCGCTGTGGCACTCCACTCATTACAACTTGCCAACCTGAAAATGACCCATTTATGCCTACTCTCCATTTCCTGTTAGCTAACCAATCCCTTATCCTTACCAATATGTTAACCCCTACACCATGAGCTCTTATTTTGTGTAGTAGCCTTTGATGTGGCACCTAGTCAAAAGGCTTCTGGAAATCCAAGTACACCACATCCACAGGATCCCCTTTATTCACATTGCTTGTTACTTCCTCAAAGAACTCTAATAAATTTATCAAACACGATTGCCCTTTTACAAAGCCGTGTTGACTATGCCTGATTGCATTGAGATTTTCTAAGTGCCCTGCGATAACCTCCTTAATAATAGATTCTAGCATTTTCCCTATGACAGATGTTAAGCTAACTGGCCTGCAGTTTCCTGCTTTCTGTCTCCCTCCTTTCTTGAATAGAGGAGTTACATTTGCTATTTTCCAATCTGATGGGACCCTTCCAGAATCTAGGGAATTTTGGAAAATTAATACCAATGCATCTACTATCTCCGCAGCCACTTCTTTTAAGACCCTAGGATGAAGCCCATCAGGACCTGGGGACTTGTCAGCTTTTAGTTCTAATATTTTTTTCAAAACCCTTTCCCTGGTGATTGTAAATGTTTTAAGTTCCTCCTTCCCTTCCACCTCTTGATTCACAATTATTTCTGGCATGTTATTTGTATCCTCTACAGTGAAGATGGACGCAAACAAAATATCTGTTTAATTTATCCGGCATTTCCTTATTCTCCATTATTAATTCCCCAGACTCACTCTCTAGAGGACCAATGCTCACTTTACTTACTCTTTTCCTTTTTAAATACCTGTAGAAACTCTTACTATCTGTTTTTATATTTCTAGCTAGCTTTCTTTCGTACTTTAATTTCTCCCTCCTTATTATTCTTTTAGTCATTCTTTGCTGTTTTTTACATTCTGTTCAATCTTCTGACCTGCCACTAATCTTCATGGAATTGTAAGCTTTTTCTTTCAATTTGATACTATCTTTAACTTCCTTAGTTAGCCACGGATGGTACATCCTTCCCCTGGAGTCTTTCTTTCTCACTGGAATGTATCTTTACTGAGCATTATGAAATATTTCATTAAACGTCTGCCACTGCATCTCAACTGACCTATCCCTTAACCTAATTTCCCAGTTCACTTTAGCCACCTCTGTCTTCATGCCCTCATAATTTCCCTTATTTAAGTTTAAAATACTAGTCTTAGACTTACTCTTCTCTTCCTCAAACTGAATATGAAATTCAATCATATTGTGATCACTGTTACCTAGATGCTGCTTTACAATGAGGTCATTAATTAATCCTGTCTCATTACACATTACCAGATCTAGAATAGCATGCTCTCTGGTTGGCTCTAGAAGGTGCTACTCTAAGAAACTGTCCCGAAAGCACTCTATGAACTCATCTTCCAGGCTACCTTTGCCAATCAGATTCTTCCAATCTATACGTAGATTAAAATCACCACGATTGTCGCTGTTCCTTTCTCACAAGCCCCCATTATTTCTTCCTGTATACCCTGTCCTACAGTGTGGTTACTGTTAGGGGGCCTATAAACTACTCCAACAAGTGACTTCTTGCCTTTACTATTTCTTATCTCTACCCAAACTGATTCTACCTCTTGGTCTTTAGAACTAAGGTCATTTCTCTCTATTATACTCATGATGTGGAGATGCCGGTGATGGACTGGGGTGGACAAATGTAAGGAGTCTTACAACCCCAGGTTATAGTCCAACAGCTTTATTTGAAATCACAAGCTTTCGGAGGCTTCCTCCTTCGTCAGGTGATTTCAAATAAAGCTGTTGGACTATAACCTGGGGTTGTAAGACTCCTTACATTTATTATACTCATGTCATCCTTAATTAACAGAGTTACCCCTCCACCTTTTCCCAGCTTCCTGTCCTTGTGAAATGTCAAGTACCTTTGAATATTCAGGTTCCAGCCTTTGTCATCTTGCAGCCAAGTCTCTGTAATGGCTGTCAGATTGTACATTTTTATTTTTATTTGAGCTGTCATTTCATCCATTTTGTTACAAATGCTATGCACATTCAGATACAAAGCCTTTAGTTCTGTCTTTTTACTATTTTTGCAACTTCTAGCCTTATCTGCTGGCACAGTCTTAAGTTTTCATGCTCTGTCCCTTCCTGCCACTCTCTGATTATCATTTCCCTTATTGCTACCTTTCTTTCTTGCCTTGTCTTCTTTCTTCAATTTATCACGTCTTCCCTTAATTGATCCCTCACCCCCATTATTTAGTTTAAAGCCTTCTCTACCGCCCTAGTTATACGATTCGCCAGAACGCTGGCCCCAGCACGGTTCAGATGAAGCCCGTCCTAACGGAACAGCTTCCACTTTCCCCAGTATTGGTGCCAGTGCCCCATGAATCTAAACCTATTTCTCCCACACCAATCTTTGAGTCACGAATTTAACTCTCTAATCTTATTTACCCTATGCCAATTTGCTCGTGGCTTTGAGATCTTTGTGTTTGAACTGACAGTTCTTACTTTCCACTTAAAATTGAACAACTTTGCGGACCCCCTCAAACTCACACCGTCAGGGTCGGGGGTGCCATGGCTGCATTCACCACTACATCAGAGGACGAGCAACATCACCAGCCTCACCAGGCACGCCACGTGAAGCTCCAAAACACAGTGCTGCGCCACAGGCACCTGCACAAGAGCACAGCGGGCAACAACAGAGAGGGCACTGCTTGAGGACACCCCATCCACGTCTGCCACCCACATTGGGGAGGAGGAGGCGGAGGAGGAGGAGGAGGAGGAGGAGGAGGAGGAAGAGCAGGACCAACCCATGGGCAGAGCAGCGGCTCACCTGGCTGCTCGTGAGGCCAGTGAGTCACTGATATGTGAACAGTTCTCCTAACATCAGAAAGTATGAACAGTCCAGTCCTCACACCACCTCGATAGAGCAGCACCCACACCAGGCCGCCCACCCCTCCCTGCACAAAACAGTCCTGCAACTACATATACACTCACTGTAGAGGGACCCAATGGGTGGCATCAAGTGTTGATGTTCATGGTGAACCTCATGAAAGGGCCCTATTACAGAAGCCAGTCAAGAATGGCCAAGACATGGCAGTAGTGGTGTCAATAATAATATTTAATGTGAGTTTAAGAAAAACTAATATAAATAAAAAACAGACCAATCATCAAACACCCTTGTGCATACCCTTCGTGCTTACAAAACCTTCGTCTTTCTACGTGGTGCAACCCTATGGCTGCAGCAGAGGTAGTGGCAGGTTGCTCTTGTTCATGCCCTGATCGATTAGTTGCTTTGGGCCTATGCCCTCTGGGTTTTGGTGCCCGTGAGGGCCCCTCCAAAGACTGCTCCACCTGCGCCTGTGTAGGGGCAGACTTGGCCTCCTGGAGAGGAGGCAACATTGCGGATACTGGTTGAGAGGGGGGCCAAAGGGTGAGACGTGGGAGCACTTTGAGTGGCGCCCCCACTTCCATGTCCCCTTTCGCCATCATCTCTCCCCTGGGCCAGGCCCACACCACTCCTCCCACTCTGCTGCACCACAGTTTGGAGGACATGAGTGAAGCCTTGTAAGGCCAGTGCTAGTGTATCTGCCTGCCTGTTTAAGGCGGCAGAATGTTGTTCACTGTGAGTCCAAATGGCTGTTGTCAGGGCCTGAATGGACTCATTTGTGAGTCGTACTTGAAGCTCAATGGAGGCTAGCCTTCTCTCCATCGCAGACATCCCCTCTCTTACCCGTGACAGTATCTCAGTGATGCCCTCACGTCCCTGTGACACTATCTCAGAGATTCCCTCCCATACCTTTGCCACCATTCCACTCATGCAGGATTTGGACTCCTCCGTCCACTGTGCTATTGTGGAGAGTGCATGTGATATCTGTTCCAGTACCTCGCAAATGTGCTGCTGTCCCTCAATCATTCTCCTTTTAAAGGATGGCCCCCAGCATTCAGCATCAGCGTGCTCCCACCGACACGGACTCTCCACATATGCTGCTGCCACCAGTGCCTGCTCGTGCTCACATGTGTGCAGTAACTCACCAGGTGCCAACCTAACTAACTGAGGACTCGGACACAGCAAGGTGTGAGTATCTGTGCTGGTTGGTGGCTCACTCAAGTTTGACGGTGCACTCTCAGAGGCCGGCAGGTTCTCTGAGGAATCGCCCTCTGACGTCACAGTGGTCACTGAAGGCCCTGTAAGAGAACAGAAGGCAATATTAAGCATCATCACAGATGCGTCATGTTGCGATGAGCATACTGAGGTGCTGAAAATGGCAAGGCTGTTAACATCAATTCATATTGTGTGTGATGAATGTTAAAGTTATATCATCAGACGTTTGTGGGGTACCAGTCTCAGAGTCCCCGACGGACAGGCACTCGAGGGTTTGGCTGAGCTCCAGCACCTCCTGCTCCGCGTCTGTGAGGATGACAATTTGTTGCGGCTCCCCTCCGGTCCTCGCCCTCTCCCGTGCATTCTGGGCTCTCTTCTCCTATAAGGGGAGAAAGTACAGACGCATGAGTCAGTGAAGGTGACGTGGCCAACTGATGAATGCATTGGCTTGGGAGAGGCTGATTGTGAAAGAGATGCAGCAGAGGGTGAGTATGAGACAGAGCCATGACATTATGTGAGGATTGGGTCGAGTGGTACTGGTGGGGTGAGTAATGAGGAGGAGAGGAATTGCTGAGGAAGTGCAGGTAAGTTGAGGATGAGCCTTAAGTGGGTGTGAGGAGTGATGTGATAGAGTAGTGTTGGCATTGCAGAATGAGTTGGGGGGTGGGGCCAGTGATGTGGAAGACGGAACATAGGAGAATGAATAAGTGTACTAACTTTGGCAGACCTAGTTAGGTCATTGAAGCACTTCCTGCACTGGACCAAGGTGTGGGAGATGTTACTGCTGCTGGTGACCTCCTCTGCCACCTCGAGTCAGATCTTCTTGGTGACAGAGGCAGGCCACTTCCTCCTCACATCCCTCCTCCTCCTCACCCCATCCAGTAGCACCTGGAGTGAGGCATCGCTAAATCTTTCCCCTGTACTGCTCAATTCTGCTGTGTGGGTTTTTGCTCCTGGAGCAGCCATTGGAGGACTGCCCCTTTAAATAGAGCTCCTCCAGCTGACAGCCTGTGATGCTGGTCCACAGTCTGCCTGCTGCGCACTTTCAGACAGCAAACCCGGAAGCCGCATTAAGTGGCTCCAATTGACTCGCGATCGCGTGTGAAATGGACAGTTTTAATGGGCGGGTTACCCATGTGCCCAATCACCCCCCCTGTTGCCATCCCGCCTCCACGCTAATATCGGGGCCCAGGTCTCTGAAAATGCACAGGCCTGCAATCCCAGCAATTATGCTGAGATCACACCTGCCAGGAACCTCGGATGCTGACCCTGAAAACCTTCTGCTTTCAGGGGAGATTCCATATTTAGTACATTCGTTATAGTACATACTAGGTACAGCCCATCGTGTCTGTGCCGGCTCTTTGAAAGAGCTATCCAATTAGTCCCATTCCGCTGCTCTTTCCCCATAGCCCTGTAATTTTTTTTCCTTCAAGTATTTATCTAATTCCCTTTTGAAATTTACGATTAAATCTGCTTTCACCACCCTTACCGGCAGAGCATTTCAAATTATTACAACTCACTGCGTAAAAAATATTTTTCATGTTACCTCTGGCTCTTTTGCCGATCACCTTAAATCTGTGTCCTCTGGTTACCGACCCTTCTGTCACTGGAAACAGTTTCTTCTTATTTACTCTGGCAAAACCGTTCATGATTTTGAACATCTCTATCAAATCTCCCCTTAACCTTCTCTATTCTAAGGCGAACAACCCCAGTTTCTCCAGTGTCTCCACATAACTGAAGTCCCTCATCCCTGGCACCGTTCTAGTAAATCTCTTCTGCACCCTCTCTAAGGCCTTGAGATCCTTCCTAAAGTGTGGTGCCCAGAATTGAACACAATACTCCAGCTGAGGCCTAACCACTGTTTTATAAAGGTTTAGCATAACTTCCTTGCTTTTGTATCTATGCCTCTATTTATAAACCCCAGGATCACATATGCTTTTTTAAAAGCCTTCTCAACTTGTCCTGCCACCTTCAAAGATTTGTGCATTAAAAATTTAGTTTTTTTTTATTCGTTCATGGGATGTGGGCGTCGCTGGCGAGGCCAGCATTTATTGCCCATCCCTAATTGCCCTTGAGAAGGTGGTGGTGAGCCGCCTTCTTGAACCGCTGCAGTCCGTGTGGTGACGGTTCTCCCACAGTGCTGTTAGGAAGGGAGTTCCAGGATTTTGACCCAGCGACGATGAAGGAACGGCGATCTATTTCCAAGTCGGGATGGTGTGTAACTTGGAGGGGAACGTGCAGGCGGTGTTGTTCCCATGTACCTGCTGCCCTTGTCCCTTGCCCTTCGATCCAGACCTTCAAAGCATCCTACGCGCTCTCATCCCACGTACTCCCCACGTGGGAGACTTCTACTACCTCCCAAAGATACACAAAGCCAACACACCCGGACGTCCTATCATATCAGGCAACGGAACCCTGTGTGAGAACCTCTCTGGATACATCGAGGGCATCCTGAAACCCATCGTACAGGGAACCCCCAGCTTCTGTCGCGACACTACAGACTTCCTACAAAAACTCAGCACCCACGGACGAGTTGAACCAGGAACACTTCTCACCATGATGGACGTCTCGGCACTCTACACCAGTATCCCCCACGATGACGGCATCACTGCGACAGCATCAATACTCAACACCAACAACAGCCAATCTCCAGACGCCATCCTACAACTCATCCGCTTCATCCTGGATCACAATGTCTTCACTTTCAATAACCAGTTCTTTACCCAAACACACAGAACAGCCATGGGGACCAAATTCGCACCCGAATACGCTAACATTTTCATGCACAAGTTCGAGCAGGACTTCTTCACTGCACAGGACCTCCAACCAACGCTATACACCAGATACATCGACGACATTTTCTTTCTATGGACCCACGGCGAAGAATCACTGAAGAGACTACACGATAACATCAACAAGTTCCATCCCACCATCAAGCTCACCATGGACTACTCCTCAGAATCAGTTTCTTTCTTGGACACATGAATCTCTATCAAAGACGGGCACCTCAGCACCTCACTCTACCGCAAGCCCACGGACAACCTCACGATGCTCCACTTTTCCAGCTTCCACCCTAACCACGTCAAAGAGGCCATCCCCTATCGACAGGCCCTGCGAATACACAGGGTCTGCTCAGACGAGGAGGAACGCGATGGACACCTACAGACGCTGAAAGACGCCCTAGTAAGAACGGGATATGACGCTCGACTCATCGATCGACAGTTCCGACGGGCCACAGCGAAAAATCGCATAGACCTCCTCAGAAGACTAACACGGGACGCAACCAACAGAGTACCCTTCGTCGTCCAGTACTTCCACGGAGCGGAGAAACTACGCCATGTTCTCCGCAGCCTTCAACATGTCATCAATGACGACGAACACCTCGCTATGGCCATCCCCACACCTCCATTACTCGCCTTTAAACAGCCACCCAACCTCAAACAGACCATCGTTCGCAGCAAATTACCCAGCTTTCAGGAGAACAGCGTCCACGACACGACACAACCCTGCCACGGTAACCTCTGCAAGACATGCCAGATCATCGACACAGATACCACCATCACACGAGAGGACACCACCCACCAGGTGCATGGTTCATACTCCTGTGACTCGGCCAACGTTGTCTACCTCATACGTTGCAGGAAAGGATGCCCCAGAGCATGGTACATTGGCGAGACCATGCAGACACTGCGACAACGGATGAACGGACACCGCGCAACAATCGCCAGACAGGAGGGTTCCCTCCCAGTCGGGGAACACTTCAGCAGTCAAGGACATTCATCCACCGACCTTCGGGTAAGCGTACTCCAAGGCGGCCTTCGAGACACACGACAACGCAAAATCGTCGAGCAGAAATTGATAGCCAAGTTCCGCACCCATGAGGACGGCCTCAACCGGGATCTTGGGTTCATGTCACGCTACATGTAACCCAACCAGCGAACAAAAGTTACCTGTTTTTAATAAAACGGGTCATTTGCTGTCTTTCTCTTCCTTCTGGATGTATCTATGTTTCTGCCTCTCTCTCTCTCTGGTTTTTTTTGGTTGTTTGTATATTCGGTGGCCATGTAGGTAACACCTCTCTGCCTGCACACTGTGATTGCCTTGGCAACGGGCAGTTGGAAAGACTATCTGTAATCACCAGGTATTGTTCTGTGATTTATAAATGCGAAGGGTTCGAGGATTTCATTTCCACATTCACCTGAGGAAGGAGGAAGCATCCGAAAGCTTGTGAATTTCAAATAAAAGTGTTGGACTATAACTTGGTGTTGTAAAATTGTTTACACTTGTCCTAATAGGTGGTAGAGGTCGCGGGTTTGGGAGGTGCTGTCGAAGAAGCTTTGGCGAGTTGCTGCAGTGCATCCTGTGGATGGTACACATTGCAGCCACAGTGCGCCGGTGATGAAGGGAGTGAATGTTTAGGGGGGGTGGATGGGGTGCCAATCAAGAGAGCTGCTTTGTCCTGGATGGTGTCGAGCTTCTTGAGTGTTGTTGGAGTAGCACTCATCCAGGCAAGTGGAGAGTATTCCATCACACTCCTGACTTGTGCCTTACAGATGGTGGAAAGGCTTTGGGGAGTCAGGAGGTGAGTCACTCGGCACAGAATACCCAGCCTCTGACCTTCTCTTGTAGCCACAGTATTTATATGGCTGGTCCAGTTAAGTTTCTGGTCAATGGTGACCCCCAGGATGTTGATGGTGGGGGATTCGGCGATGGCAATGCCATTGAATGCTAAGGGGAGGTGGTTAGACAATCTCTTGTTGGAGATGGTCATTGCCTGACACTTGTCTGGCGCGAATGTTACTTGCCACTTATCAGCCCAAGCCTGGATGTTGTCTAGGTCTTGCTGCATGCGGGCTCGGACTGCTTCATTATTTGAGGGGTTGCAAATGGAGCTGAACACTGTGCAATCATCAGCGAACATCCCCATTTCTGACCTTATCTTGGAGGGAAGGTCATTGATGAAGCAGCTGAAGATGGTTGGGCCTTGGACACTGCCTTGAGGAACTCCTGCAGCAATGTCCTGGGGCTGAGTGATTGGCCTCCAACAACCACTACCATCTTCCTTTGTGCTAGGTATGACTCCAGCCACTGGAGAGTTTTCCCCCTGATTCCCATTGACTTCAATTTTACTAGGGCTCCTTGGTGCCACACTCAGTCAAATGCTGCCTTGATGTCAAGAGCAGTCACTCTCACATCACCTCTGGAATTCAGCTCTTTTGTCCATGACCTTATCTTGGAGGGAAGGTCATTGATGAAGCAGCTGAAGATGGTTGGGCCTTGGACACTGCCTTGAGGAACTCCTGCTGTAATGAGGTCATGAACCGAGTGGTCCTGGCGGAACCCAAACTGAGCATCAGTGAGCAGGTTATTGGTGAGTAAGTGTCGCTTGATTGCACTGTCGACGACACCTTCCATCATTTTGCTGATGATTGAGAATAGACTGATGGGGCGGTAATTGGCCAGATTGGATTTGACCTGCTTTTTGTGGACAGGACATACCTGGGCAATTTTCCACATTGTCGGGTAGATGCCAGTGTTGTAGCTGTACTGGAACAGCTTGGCTAGAGGCGCAGCTAGTTATGTAGCACAAGTCTTCAGCACTACAGCCGGGATGTTGTCGGGGCCCATAGCCTTTGATGTATCCAGTTTACTCAGCCGTTTCTTGATATCATGTGGAATGAATCGATTTGTCTATAGACTGGCTTCTGTGATGGTGGGGATAACGGGAGGAGGCCGAGATGGATCATCCACTCGGCACTTCTGGCTGAAGATGGTTGCAAACGCTTCAGCCTTGTCTTTTGCTCTCACGTGCTGGACTCCGCTATCATTGAGGATGGGGATGTTTACAGAGCCTCCTCCTCCCGTTAGTTGTTTAATTGTCCACCACCATTCAAGACTGGATGTGGCAGGACTGCAGAGCTTTGATCTGATCCGTTGGTTGTGGAATCGCTTAGCTCTGTCTATAGCATGTTGCTTCCACTGTTTAGCATGCATGTAGTCCTGAGTTGTAGCTTCTCCAGGTTGGCACCTCATTTTTAGGTACACCTGGTGCTGCTCCTGGCATGCTCTTCTATACTCCTCATTGAACCAGGGTTGATCCCCTGGTTTGTTGGTAATGGTACAGTGAGGAATATGCCGGGCCATGAGGTTACAGATTGTGCTGGAATATAATTCTGCTGCTGCTGATGGCCCACAGAACCTCATGGATGCCCAGTTTTGAGCTGCTAGATCTGTTCTGAATCTATCCCATTTCGCACGGTGGTAGTGCCACACAACACAATGGATGGTGTCCTCAGTGCGAAGACGGGACTTCATCTCCACAAGGACTGTGCGGTGGTCACTCCTACCAATACTGTCATGGACAGATGCATTTGCGACAGGTAGATTGGAGAGGTCGAGGTCAAGTAAGTTTTTCCCTTGTGTTGGTTCGCTCACCACCTGCCACAGGCCCAGTCTGGCAGCTATGTCCTTCAGGACTCGGCCAGCTCGGTCAGTAGTGGTGCTACCGAGCCACTCTTGGTGATGGACATTGAAGTCCCCCACCCAGAGTACATTCTGTGCCCTTGCTACCCTCAGTGCTTCCTCCAAGTGGTGTTCAACATGGAGGAGGACTGATTCATCAGCTGAGGGAGGGCGGTAGGTGGTAATCAGCAGGAGGTTTCCTTGCCCATGTTTGACCTGATGCCATGAAATTTCATGGGGTCCAGAGTCAATGTTGAGGACTCCCAGGGCCATGCCCTCCTGACTGTATATCACTGTACCGCCACCCCTGGTCGGTCTGTCCTGCCGTTTAAAATTTAACTGAGAACTTTGATACTTTAAAAGAAACTGCAAGTTAATGAACAGTTAACAGAAATTGTAATTCGGTGGCAGTTAACAGTTAACAGTCAATCAGTTATAAGTGATTGCCTGAATAGAGGGTAATCAATGTGAGCTGGAAGCTAATTGAGCAATTGTAATGGTTGTTCTCAAAAGGAATATAAAGTAGAAGGTTAGTTATTATGGACTCACCATGGCTCAATGGGACTTTCTTTTTCCACCTCTTGAGGCTGAAGGTTATGGGTTCAAGCCCCATTCCAGGGGGTTTAAGTATTAAAAAAAAATTGGTTGAGATTCCCAGTGCAGTACTGAAGCAGTCCCCATCCTACAGCAAAGCCTGGTCTCCAATCATCTCAGATTTCCTTACCATTGGGCTAAGATCTCATTCTGCTGGGATTGTGTGGTGGGGTTTTTTTTAATTTTTGCTGAACTCAGCTCAGCTCAGGAGTGTGGGATGGAAGTTTTTTTTTCCTCTTGTGTTTTTAGGCCCCCCTTTTATAAGAAGGGCAGGTTAGGGTGTGTTTTTATGCGCAGTAAATCAATAAAACCAAAATAAGTGTCAAATTATAATTTTATTACATCAATCCAGGATGCACTCCAGTCCCTGCAGTACCCACCGGTCGTAGAAAGCCTCAAGCATACTGGCAGACCCCGCGTGCTCCCTCTCCAGGGCCACCCAGGTGCGGAGAATGCCACAGACAGTTGGAGCGACCGCCCCCACGGGCCGCGTCTAACCTGGACCTGTGAATAGTGGGGTGGTTGGTATGCAACGACCACTCCATGTTAAGAGAATCCACGCACAGGCATCTTTCTCTCCCGGGGTGGAAGGAGGTTATCCTCTACCTTGAGGGACTACCACAGACCAGACCATCTGCTGAAGCACAGAGCACGTTGTGAACTGGGTGGGAACTTGAGAATTTGGTGAGAGTGGGACTCTGTGGTAAAGTAATGGGTGAATTGAAATTAAAATTTTGTTTAAAATCTAACTTAGAACTTTGAAACTTTAAAAGAAACTGCAAGTAAACAGTAAGTGATTGCCTGAGTAGAGGATAATTACTGTGAGCTGGAAGCTGATTGAGCAGTTGTAACTACTATTCTCAAGAGGTGTATAAAAGTAGAAGGTTATCTGCTGAAGCACAGAGCAAAGGGAGTAGATCATGAACTAAGTGGGAATGTGAGAATTTGGTGAGTAGGGGAAGGTGGTGCTAAATTTTCTTTTTTAAAAAGCAAAAAAAAACACAACAGACTTTTAAAAAATCTATAAATAAATGTAGTCTAAGCCAAGGCAGAGCAGCTTGTGTGTCTGGACTGCAGTATGTGGGAATTTGTGGACATCAAGAATATCCAGAGTGAACACATCTGTAGTAGATGTCTTCATCTTGAATCTCTCCAGCTCAGAGACATTGAGCTGGAGTGGGCGTTGGAGACACTCTGACACATAGTGGGGGGGGGGGGTGAAGGAGTATCGGTGGTGAAGGAGTATCTGGCCACTTTGCTCTAGACTTTGATCACACCTTGTAGAGAGGTACAGGATCAGAATGGGGATACTGTGACTGATGGTGTAAAGAGTAAGGGGAACCTAAGTGAGATAGAGAATGAGGATCTGTAGAAACTGATCCTGTCCAACAGGTGCAATGTACTTGCTACCTGTGGGAAAGAGGGGTTCCATTTCATGGGACACTGGCACCAGCAATGGGACATGAAGAAACTGTACCATTTGGATGGGCTCCACCTGAATCAGGCTGAGATCAGGTCCTAGTAGAATGGATAAATAGGGCAGTCACGAGGACTTTTACCTAGTAAATGGGGGGAGGGCTCAGGTGGAAAAGGTAGTATAAATAATAATTCTAAAACAAATGAAAAGAGAGTAGAGTAATAGTTAGAAATATGCTTTAGGCACTACAGATAAAGGGAAAACTAAAAGATGTAAAGTAATTAAATCAGGAGAGAGAAATAAGAAATGAGGAAAAACAACATTAGAGCAGAAGGACAGGTTAGGGTGTGTGGCTCAAATAAGCATTCTTTATACAAAGCAAGGAGCATAAGGAACAAATTGAATGAATTGCAGGTGCAAATTCAACTTAGACATGGTAGCCATTACTGAGACATGGCTGCAAGATGGTGAGGACTGGGAACTGAATATACCAGGTTATAAGGTCCATAGTGGGAGGAGTAGCCTTAGAGATTAAGGATGAGAATACTTCAATGATAAAAGAGGATATAAAGAGAAGTAAGCAGACAGAGATTTTATGGGTAGAATTAAGAAATAGAAATGGATTTAAAACATTTGTGGGAGTTGTGTATAGGTCCCCTGGTAGTAGCTGTGAAGTGGCAGAATGTATACATGCAGAGATTAGACAATCATGTAGCAAAGGCAGAGTGGTTTTAATGGGTGTTTTTTTAACTTTCATATAGATTGGGATAAGCAGACGAGCTCATGTCAGAAAGGTAGAGAATTTCTTGTGTGTTCAGGACAGCTTTCTGCAACAATATGTCCTAGAACCAACAAGGGGGCAAGCCACATTAGATTTAATCATGAGTAATAAGCCAGATTTAATTAACAGCCTAACAGTGCGTGAACATTTATCTAATAGTGATCCTAATATGATCGAGTTCAACGTTGTATTTGAAAGGGAGAAACCCGTATCAGCTACTAAGATTCTAAATTTAGGTCAGGCTGACTTCAACAGGATGAAAGAGACTGTCCACAGTAAACTGGGCAAATCTGATGGGTAAAATGACAAAAGATCAGTGGGAGGTGTTCAAAAGAGAATTTATTGTGATAGAGAACCAGTTTATACTCCTAAGGGGCAAAAGTTCTACTTGCCAAAAGAAAACCAGCCATGGATGACAAAAAGGTAAGGGATAACATAAAACTAAAAGAAAAAGCATGCAAAAAATAACACAGATCATGGCAACTGGGAGAGATACAAAGAGCAGCAATGGGTGACAAAATAGATAGTGAGAGCTACAAAAAGGGAGTATGAAAAGAAATTTGCAAGGGATATAAAAATCAACCCAAAAAGTTTTACAATTATATTAGGAAAAAGAGGGTGGACAAGAGCAACATGGGCCCCTTAAAATGGTGATATTGTAAATGAAAATAAGGAAATGGTGGACATGTTAAATAATTACTTTGCATCAGTATTTACAGTAGATGAAGAGGATAGCATGCTGGACACCCCAAGGAAACTAATTTTGAATCAGGGACAGGGACAGGGACTCACCATAATTAATGTAAGCAAATAATGGCACTAGAGAGTGACAAATCTCCAGAACCAGATGATTTCCATCCTAAGGTTTTAAAGGAAGTAGGTGAGAACATTGCAGAAGCTCTAATTATTATCTTCTAAAGTTCTCTCGATTCAGGAATTATTCTTTTAGATTAGAAAATTGCACATGTCACTCCACTATTTAAGAAAGGTGAGGGAGGGGAATTATCAACCAGGTAGCCTAACATCTGTTGTTGGGAAATTACTAGAATCTATAATTAAGGATAGAGTGACCGAACACCTTGAAAATTTTCAGCTGATCAGAGAGAGCCAGCGTGGATTTATAAAGGGTAGGTCATGCCTGATGAACCTGATTGAATTTTTTGAAGAGATGACTAAAGTAGTGGACGGGGAATGTCTATGGATGTTGTTTATATGGACTTCCAGAAGTCATTTGGTAAAGCTCATCAGAGACTGTTAGCCAAAGTTGAAGCTCATGGAATTGAGAACAAATTATTGACCTGGTTAGGAAATTGGCTGAGCAGCAGGAGATGGTGAGAGAGCATTTTGCTGGTAGTGATCATAATTCAGTTAGATGTGGCATAGTTATGGAAAAGGACAAAGATAGAACAGCAGTAAAAGTTCTCAATTGGGGAAAGGCTAATTTTACTAAGCTGAGAAGTAATTTAGCAAAAGTGGACTGGAAACAGCTACTTGAAGGTAAATTAGTGTCAGAGCAGTGGGAGGCAGTCAAGGGAGAGACAGTGAGTGTTCAGAATGAATATGTTCCCACAAAGAAAAAGGGTGGGACTGCCAAATCTAGAGCCCCCTGAATGACCAGGAGCATACAGGATAAGATAAGCCAGAAAAGGAAAGCTTATGTCAGATATTGAGAGCTCAATACTGCAGAAAGCCTAGAGGAGTATAGAAAGTGCAGGGGTGAAATTAAAAAAGGAAATTAGGAAAGCAAAGAGGGCATGAAAAAAAATACTGGCATGTAAAATCAAGGAAAACGCAAAGATGTTTCATAAATACATTAAGAGCAAGAGGATAACTAAGGAAAGAGTAGGGCTTATTAGAGACCAAAAAGGTAACTGATGTGTGGAGACAGAAGATGTGGGTATGGTTCTTAATGAATACTTTGCTTCTGTCTACACAAAAGAGGGGGACAATGCAGAGATTATAGTTGAGGAGTGTGAAATATTGGATGGGTTAAACATAGTGAGAGAGGAAGTATTAAGGGGTTTAGCATCGTTGAAAGTAGATAAATGTATATAGAAATGTATCCCAGGCTGTTAAGGGAAGCAATAGTGCAGGCTCTGACCTTCATTTTCCAATCCTCCCTGGCTGGAGGATTGGAAGACTGCTAACATTGTACCATTGTTTAAAAAGGGAGAAAGGGTAATTATGGACCAGTCAATCTAACCTCAGTGGTGGGCAAATTATTGAAATCAATCCTGAGGGGCAGCGTAAATCATCATTTAGAAAGGCACGGAGTAATCAAGCACAGTCAGCATGGGTTTGTTAAGGGAAGGTCGTACCTGAATAACTTGATTGAATTTTTTGAGCAGGTAACAAGGAGGGTCGATGAGGGTAATCCATTTGATGTAGTCTACATGGATTTTAGCAAGGCTATTGACAAAGTCCCACATGGCAGACTGGTCAAAAAAGAGCCCATGGGATCCAAGGGAGAGTGGCAAGTTGGATCCAAAATTGGCTCAGTGGCAGGAAGCAAAAGGTAATGGTTGATGGGTGTTTTTGTGACTGGAAGGCTGTTTCCAGTGGGTTCCACAGGGCTCAATACTAGGACCTTTGCTTTTTGTGGTATATATTAATAATTTGGACTTGAATGTAGGGGGCATGATTAAGAAGTTTGCAGAAATTGGTCGTGTGGCTAATAGTGAGGAGGAAAGCTGTAGACTGCAGGAAGATATCAATGGACTGGTCAGTTGGGCAGAAAAGTGGCAAATGGAATTCAATCCGGAAAAGTGTCAGGTAATTAATTTGGGGAGGGCAAACAATGCAAGGGAATACACAATAAATGGGAGGTTACTGAGAGTTGTAGAGGAACAGAGGGACCTTGGAGTGCATGTCCAGATCCCTGAATGTAGCAGGACAGGTAGATAAGGTGGTTAAGAAGGCATAAGGGATACTTTCCTTTATTAGCTGAGGCATAGAATATAAGAGCAGGGAGGTAATGCCAGAACTGTATAAAACACTAGTTAGGCCACAGCTTGAGTACTGTGTACATTTCTGGTCACCACATTACAGGTAAGATGTGATTGCACCAGAGTGGGAACAGAGAAGATATACAAGGATGTTGCCAGGGTGGGAGAATTTTAGCTGAGAAAAGATTGGATAGCCTGGGGTTGTTTTCTTTGGAACAAAGGAGGCTGAGGGGAGATTTAATTGAAGTGTAGAAAATTATAAAGGGCCTAGATAGAGGAGATGGGAGGACCTATTTCTCTAAGCAGCAGAGTCAGTGGCCAGAGACAGAGACTTAAAGTAATTGGTAGAAGGATTAGAGGGGAGTTGAGGAGAATTTTTTTCAACCAGAGGATGGTGGGGGTCTGGAACTCACTGCCTGAAAGGGTGGTAGAGGCAGAAACCCTCAACTCATTTAAAAAGTACTTGGATGTGCACTTGAAGTGCCGTCACCTACAGGGCTACGGACCAAGTGCTGGAAAGTGGGATTAAGTTGGATAGTTCTTTTTCAGTCAGCACGGACATGATGGACTGAGTGGCCTCCTTCTGTGCCGTAACTTTCTACGATTCTCTGAGACAGAAAGTAGGGATAATGGGCAGGCATTCAAATTGGCAGGATGTGACTAGTGGTGTCCCAAAGGGATTTTTGTTGGGGCCTCAACTATTCACTGTATTTCTTAACCATTTAGATGATGGGATAGAGAGCCACATATTCAAGTTTGCCGATGACAAAAATAGGCAGCTTTGTAAGCAATATAGATGGAAGCATAAAATTACAGAGATATTAATAAATTAAGTGAATAGGTAGAATTATGGTAAATGGATTTCAATGTGGGCAAGTGTGAGGTCATCCACTTTGGATCTAAAAAGGATAGATCAGTGTACTTTCTGAATGGTGAAAAGCTCGAAACAGTGGAGATCCAAAGAAACTTGGTGGTCCATGTCCATGATATTTTATGATCTATGTGCAAGTACAGAAAATAATCAAAAAGGCTAATATACTTAAAGTAATTTTACAACACCAAGTTATAGTCCAGCAATTTTATTTTAAATTCACAAGCTTTCGGAGACTTCCTCCTTCCTCAGGTAAATGTTCAGGATCTCCTTGAAGCCTACGCATTTATACATATAGAACAATACATGGTGTTTACAGACTGCCCCTGCAACTGCCCGTTGCCAAGGCAATCACCGTGTTCAGACAGAGAGGTGTCACCTGCAGAACCCCCGAATACACATTCAACAAAAAAACAAACAGGGAAAAAAAACAGAGAAGAAAAACAGAGAGAGGCAGAAACATCCGGAAGGCAGAGAGAGCCAGCAAATGACCCATTATATTAAAAATAGATAACATTTGTTCGCTGGTGGGGTAACGTGTAGCGTGACATGAACCCAAGATCCCGGTTGAGGCCGTCCTCATGGGTGCGGAACTTGGCTATCAATTTCTGCTCGACGATTTTGCGTTGTCGTGTGTCTCGAAGGCCGCCTTGGAGTACGCTTACCCGAAGGTCGGTGGATGAATGTCCATGACTGCTGAAGTGTTCCCCGACTGGGAGGGAACCCTCCTGTTTGGCGATTGTTGCGCGGTGTCCGTTCATCCGTTGTCGCAGCGTCTGCATGGTCTCGCCAATGTACCATGCTCTGGGGCATCCTTTCCTGCAACGTATGAGGTAGACAACGTTGGCCGAGTCACAGGAGTATGAACCATGCACCTGGTGGGTGGTGTCCTCTCGTGTGATGGTGGTATCTGTGTCGATGATCTGGCATGTCTTGCAGAGGTTACCGTGGCAGGGTTGTGTGGCGTCGTGGACGCTGTTCTCTTGAAAGCTAGGTAATTTGCTGCGAACGATGGTCTGTTTGAGGTTGGGTGGCTGTTTAAAGGCGAGTAGTGGAGGTGTGGGGATGGCCATAGCGAGGTGTTTGTCCTCATTGATGACATGTTGAAGGCTGCGGAGAACATGGCGTAGTTTCTCCGCTCCGGGGAAGTACTGGACGACAAAGGGTACTCTGTTGGTTGCGTCCCGTGTTAGTCTCCTGAGGAGGTCTATGCGATTTTTTGCTGTGGCCCGTCGGAACTGTCGATCGATGAGTCGAGCGTCATATCCCGTCGAGCAGAAATTGATAGCCAAGTTCCGCACCCATGAGGACGGCCTCAACCGGGATCTTGGGTTCATGTCACGCTACACGTTACCCCACCAGCGAACAAATGTTATCTATTTTTAATATAATGGGTCATTTGCTGGCTCTCTCTGCCTTCCGGATGTTTCTGCCTCTCTCTGTTTTTCTTCTCTTTTTTTTCCCTGTTTGTTTTTTTGTTGAATGTGTATTCGGGGGTTCTGCAGGTGACACCTCTCTGTCTGAACACGGTGATTGCCTTGGCAACGGGCAGTTGCAGGGGCAGTCTGTAAACACCATGTATTGTTCTATATGTATAAATGCGTAGGCTTCAAGGAGCTCCTGAACATTTACCTGAGGAAGGAGGAAGTCTCCGAAAGCTTGTGAATTTAAAATAAAATTGCTGGACTATAACTTGGTGTTGTAAAATTGTTTACAATTGTCAACCCCAGTCCATCACCGGCATCTCCACATCATACTTAAAGTAGATAAGTCACCCGGTCAGATGGGATGCACCCCAGGTTGCTGAGGGAAATAAGGGTGGAAATTGCAGAGGTACTGGCCATAATCTTCCAAACATGCTTAGATATGGGGGTGGTGCCAGAGGACTGGCAAATTGCAGATGTTACACCCTTGTTCAAAAAAGGATGTAAGGATAAACCCAGCAACTATTGGCCAGTCAGTTTAACCTCAGTGATGGGGAAACTTTTAGAAACAATAATCTGGGACAGAATTAGCAGTCACTTAGACAAGTGTTGATTAATTAAGGAAAGCCAGCACAGATTTGTGAAAGGCAAATCATCTTTAACTAAATTGATATAGTTTTTTGATGAGGTAACAGAGAGGGTAGATGAGGGCACCACACCTTAGGAAAGATATATTGGCCTTGGAGGTAGTGCAGTGTAGATTTACTAGAATGATATCTTGACTTCAAGGGTTAAATTACGAGGAGAGTTTACACAAACCAGGGTTGAATTCCCTGGCATTTAGAATATTAAGGGGTGATTTGATGGAAGTTTTCAAGGTATTAAGGAAAACTGATAGGGTAGATAGGGAGGAACCATTTACACTGGTTGGGGAGTCTCGGACTAGGGGACAGAGCCTAAAAATTAGAGCCAGGACTTTCAGGAGCGAAGTTAAGAAACACTTCTACACACAAAGGGTGGCAGAAGATTGGAACTCCTGCAAACAGCAGTTGATGCTAGCTCAATTGTTAATTTTAAATCTGAGATTGATAGATTATTGTTAACCAAAGTTATTAAGGAATATGGGGCTAAGGCGGGTATATGGAGTTAGGTCACAGATCAGCCATGATCTCATTGAATGGCGGAACAGGCTTGAGGGGCTCAATAGGTCTACTCCTGTTCCCATGTTCCTCTTTGCACCCCCAGGTCTCTCTATTCCTGCACCCCCTTTAAATGGCTGGTCATCACATATCTCAATTGCCCACCTTCCCAAACATGCTGTAAAACCCTTTTGTGATGGGGGGTGGGGCAGGAGGAGGTCACAGTTTAAAAAGCTTTAAAAATTTGCCCCATTTTCTTTGGAGATCCAGGCAATCCTGGCCTGGACCTGCAAATGGAGCCCATTTATGCTCTTCAACAGGCCAGTATGCTTGCTATCATCAAACAAACCTACACCAGGTTCCTCTAAGGGCTAGGGGCATGGAAAATTTAGATGTTTGGATGGCTTGACTCCAGGCCATGTTCCTTCTGTTGCTGCTGGCTTTATAAGGAGCAGGTGGAGGCTCTACCCTTTCCAAGGATCTGTGGAATCCGCAACAATAGGTTGGGATCAGGCATATCCAGACTCGACCTAATTTCAAAGCTTTCCAGTGCATTACCACTGGAGCTATAGTGGGAGTGTGCCAGAAGCGCTGAGGATCTTTGGTTCCATGGTGACTAAAATTGTCCACAATGTTCCAAATGTGTCCCATCAATGCATTATAGAAGGTTAACCTGCTTAAACGTCTAACCCAATGTTCTTGAGATCCATTGGACCAATTGTTCAGTCTTCTGAATAACAATCTCACATTGATGGATGTTTTAATGTGTGATGGATAATCACAGAGATTATTTTTCTGCTCCATCAATGGCACCTATACTCACTGCATAATGTGAATTGTTTTACACTGATCCACATTAAATTCCATCGTACATTTTTTTGGCCCATCCAGTTAATTTATCCAGATGTGTTCATTAAATAATAAAAAACAAGATCAGAATCTTTATTTCAGATCGTACTGGCAGATGCATACTCCATGTGGTCCATATTTCATTCTCATTTTATTCTGTTACATTCAACATTATGCATTTGCAAGGCATCATTTTAAAAAAAACACATTATCTCTGCTGGAAACCATGGTCATTTTAATGTTTCAGATACTGAAAAAGTGTTTCTGTTTTGAACAGTCAATCAAATTGGTTTTAACATCTGTACTTTGACTCGTGAAGCTCACATTAAAATGTATTTTTGTGCTAAAACACATGGTGCCAAAATCAGTCATTGTGTCTCTCACCGATACCCTACTTCCAACTCATAAGGGTTTCCTATTCCTTCACAGGTTTGCCACATAGGGTATTCTGTACTTTTCCCTCAAGCTTTTCTGGGACTCCACATTTTTTTAGAAATAATCCTAGTTTCTGAGGCTAGCACATAATTTATTTTATTAATTAACTGTGACAGTTTTAATCAACAAGCTTATAAGTATAATCAGCTATTGTCTGATTCCATGAATAAATCTGGAGTCCTGCAAATAACCATTTTATACCATGCATCTTTTATCAGGAATATTTATTCTAGTCACACTTAATAATTAGTATGATAAAAAACAGAATACATTAATGAAATTGTGTATCATGAAATTAAATACATCAGACATTTCAGAATGTGCAAGATAACATGACTTAGCAAAGTCACAGAGGTAAGCAAGTGACTTTGGTCATTCATATAAATTCTACAAACATATCTTTTTAATTAAATAAAACAAATAATTTAAAGATAAGAAAATGTCATTTCTAATTTGATTAATCACAAATGGGCAACATTGAGATAACACAATCAATTTCCATCTACCACTGTAAACCAGTTCAAAATGGTTAAGAATTGGTGCAAATGAGAAAATGCTAATAACACTCAATTTTCCAGGGTGAGCTCATTTTGCATAATTATTTACAGGTCCAAATGAAGACTTGGATGGGTGTACAGAGCACATTTGTGGTGAGTGTGGAAAATTGAATGCAAGTGAAATTTAAAAGGATAAGTCCGATTTAACAAAAATGTCACAACAGGGGGGAAAACATTCTGAAAGCTTTTGCATAGGCCAAAAGGTTTATCAAACCATTTTCAGCTTTTGCCAAAGCTAAAGGGATACAAAACTTATATATAATTAAATACATGGGGTGTGTGTTTCATTGAAATTTTTATAGTAAAACTGCCCCTATAATGCCTATGTACCAGTTATGTCTGTAAATGATGCTGTGATTGATGTCTGATACTCTTGACATTGAAAAATCCAGTCATAGATTCAGCCCCCAGACATCTTCCTTTGAAACATCCAGAGACCTCAAATTCCATGGCCCTGATACTAACGGGAAGCCGAGGAGGGTGAGGTGGAGCCCATAATCGGGCAAAGAACCCGGCAAAGCTGGGAATGCGGAGGCCCTGCTGATCTTAACGGCAGGGCCTCATTGGAATATTGTTGGGCCACCTCCCGCCTGGCAGCCAGACAAATTAACACGTCCCCAGAACGCAGAAGGAAGCACCAGCTCTGGGCTGTGATTGGGAGAGGGGCCCGGGGGAAGGCTGGAGATTGGGGCTGGGCGGTTGGGGAGAGGCTCCGGGCAGTGATCGGGGCTGAGGGAGGCCGAAGGCTTCCTTGTGAGGTCTGGAGGGCGCACTCCTACAACTCCTGACCCACAAGGAGTGCTAAAATCTACCTCTTTGACCAAGCTTTTGGTCACCTGTCCTAATAGCTCCTTATGTGGCTCGGTGTCAAATATTGCTTGATAACACTCCTGTGAAGCACCTTGGTTCGTTTTGCTACGTTAAAGGTGCTTTATAAATGCAAGTTGTTGTTATTTGTCCTTCAACAATAATCTCCGGGTGATTCGGAGCCTCGTCCATGTCCTGATTTCCGTATGTTAAAATTTAAAGGGGTGGGAATGAGGTCGGGTTGCTCGATTCTGATATTTTAACCCCTCTCCCACCTGACTGGGGGGGGAGGGGGGTTAAAATCGAGGCTTATGTCTTTCTACTCATCATCTTCTTGCAGTAGCTGTGAGCTTTTTGCTTTTAAAACAGCTTCCATCTCTAAAATGTAAACTGAAGGTAAAGTGGTGGAATTCCTTTTTGTTAATTGTGATACACCCACAGACAACAGCCAAAGAAACATTCTCAGACCTGCAGTTCATCAATCACTGATGACCTTTAGCTGTGTGAATCCCTGTTAACATCATAGCCATCGAGTGTGATGAAATATTCACTCCCTCCCAAAACATATAAATGCCCCTCCCCATTCAAAAAACTTTTGTGCCCATATGTCAAAGAAACCTTGAATTCAAAAGAGTTTTGCATACCCAATGACCCGAACTCGAGATTTAAACCTGAAGCAAAAAACCCTCACAGAGCAGATTGTGGGTAGGAGTGGGAGGGGAGGATGAAAACTGTTTGTGTGAGGAGGGCCTCTGGCCTGTCAGCACCTATCTTGGGGGGGGAGTGGTGAGAATGGATGGCGGGTTAAGGGTGCGGAGATAGTGGAGCAAAAGGAAGATACGGGGGTTGAATGGATCATTCAAAGAAGTAGGGGTAGTGTTGGGATTGAAGGGCTGGTAGGAAGGGAATGGGTAGTGGAAAGGGCCAAGGGACACAATGGGAGGAAGAGAGTTGAGGAAAGCACAAATGATTGGTGAGGGGATGACAAGGGCCACATTTTCCATGCATTTCCCACCCCAAATGCAGTCTGCAGGTGCTGGTGGCTCCTTTCACTGCCATACCACGCCCATAACTCTCACCTGGAAGGAAGGAAGTAAAGCAAATGACGACGTAGAGGGAAGCAAAAAGTGTTAAAGGAAAAGAAGCAGCAGAGAAGAGAGAGACAAAATTAGAAGAGGAGAAGCAGAGAGAATTAGTAATATTAAGACATCAGAGACAGGTAAGAGAGTGATTATATTCTCAAAATTACCATGTGCAATGCCATGGGAAATTAACCAGTTATATACAATAATGCATATTGGGGTATGTTTCAGTACATTCATTGGTGTTCTGATGGCATTGATCATGTGCTTGAGTTTCAGTTTCACAGTTTCTGATCTATTTGTGTCCTGAACCAGCCTCTGACCAGCAGCTAGGCTGTTAACACTGTTACACTATATCACGTTATAAAGGCTTCCTATCTCTTTGGTTTACAGTGTACTATTACATTGCAATACACTACATCCTATTTGTTATTCTCTCTATGCACATGGATAACATTGTAGTTTACTGTGTAAAACATCATTATTTCTACTAATAAAGTCCTACATATTTGTTTACAGATAATGTCAAAAGATTTCTTGTGATTGACACCTCACATTTGCTTATTTAAAACCACATCCATCCAGTAAATGCTGCATTTAAAGTTTTCAGTAACAATGACCAAACCTTTTACGCAACTCGTGTACCATCATCCCTTTTGTTATTTAATCACTCCTGCCCTCCATCCTATCAGAGACCTTCCCTTTTGTTCTGTCCTCCCCTCCCCTTCCTCCTCCTCTCCCTCTCTCCCCCCTTCCTCCTGGCTCTGTACTTTCTTGAAAACTGTTGACCCTTCAACATCTTCCAGTTCTGACAGAAGGTCTTCGACCTGAAACGTTGGGCTTGATTTTCGCACCCCCAATCGGGTACGTTAGTGGCGGCGGCGGGCTGCGAAAATCGGGGATTCCCGGGGCGGGTCTGGAGCCTGGCTCCAACCCAGTGACGCGCTGACATGTGCACGCAGCCCCCGCATGTGGGACTCCCGCCGGCAATTGAAACCGACGGGGTCCCACTTAAAGTACTTAAACAGGTACCTGAGGTCATTTACAGACCTGATTGACCTGATATTTTAGGGGTGGGATTTTGAAATGAACTGGGACTGTTTCCCGTACTGGGGGAAACTCTCCCAGTTCAAATGGACGTGTTGCAGCCATCAGCCTGTGGCAGCTGCGAAGGTCCATTTGACGTGGGGGTGGGGGTGGGGGTGGAGGGTGGGAGGGAGACCCTCACTCATTGCAGGAGGTCACTCTGTCACTTTGGGCAAAGTTTGGCCTCCACCACCCTCCTCCTAACAATAAAATTCACAAACTTCCACACTTACCCCGGTGTCCAGACACATGTACCTACCTTGCGGACCCCCTCAAATGTACATCTTCTGGATGGGGGCCGCCGTAGCTGCAGTCATGACCTCCTCGGAGGACGAACAGCATCACCAGTCTCGCCGACCACACCGTCCACCTCTGACAAGTGGAGCCCCACAATACAGTGCTGTGACACATCCACCTGCACAGCAGGAGGGAGGGCAACCGCAGAGAGAGATGCATCGCAGAGGGCACTACCCTCGCCACAGAGTCTACAGACCGAGGCTCAGCTTCCTGGACCTCTCTGAGCAGCAGTGCACACGGAGGCTCAGAGTCACTCGACATGTAGTTGTGGACATCTGCAGCCTCCTTCATGCTGAGCTGCTCCTGGCTGGCCTGAGCACCATCTTCTTACCTGTCGCTGTCAAAGTCACCACTGCCCTCAACAACTTCTCCTCCGCATCCTTCCAGGGTGCCACCGGGGACATCGCCGACGTCTCTCAGTCGTCTGCACAAAAGAGCCCTGCAAATACACCTACACCCACTCTGCAGTGACACAATGGGTGGCATCAGGTGTGGGTCTTTATAGTGATCCTCAGGAAAGGGCATTACTGCACAAACCAGACAAGATTCGCAAAGACGTGGCAGTAGTGGTGACAATATAAAATGTTATGTGAGTTGATCAGAAATTAAATATAGGTAAACACCATGATAAACCCTCAAACACCCTTGTGCATCCCCTTCATGCTCACGACACGTTTGCCTTACACTTCCTACTGCACATATGTGATGCATGCCCTGTGGCTGCAGCACAGCTAGTGGCAGGTTGGGTGAGGCTCACCATGAAAGAGATGCATGAGAGGATGAGTATGAGATAGAGCCATGAGATTGTATGAGGATTGGGTTGAGTGGTAGTGGTGGGATGAGTACTGGCGAGGTGAGTAAGTGCAGGTAAGATGAAGATGAGGTTTGAGTGGGTGTGAGGGGTGATGTGACAGAGTAGTGTTGGCAGTGCAGAAAGAAATGTGGGGTGGGGGCGATGATGTGGCAGACGGAGGGTAGGGGAATGAGTAAGTCTGCTCACTTCGGCTGACCTACTTAGGTGATTGAAGCGCCTCCTGCACTGTATGCAGGTGCGCGATATGTTGGTGGTGCAGGTGACCTCCTCTGCCACCTCGAGCCAGGCTTTCTTGGTGGCAGAGGCAGGCCACTTCCTCCCGCCCGCCATGGGGAAGATCTCTGTCCTCCCCTTCCTCCTCACCCCATCCAATGATACCTGGAGTGAGGCATCATTAAACCTGGGAGCAGCTTTCCCCGGGGGCTGCTCCACGCTGTAATTTTTCCTATTTCCTGCAGCATCAGTCAGTGGAGGACTGCCCCTTTAAATTGGGCTCCTCCAGCTGACAGTCTATGCTGCGCATGCGCAGTCCGCCCGCTGCGCAGCTTTCCAGAGCGAAACTCGGAAGCGCAGGTAAGTGGCTGCAATTAGCCTGCGATTCCGTGCGGAGCACCCCAAATTCACTGGGCGCGTTACCCACGCGCCCAGTCGACCCCCTGCCGCGAACCCGCCGTCCTCCTAATATCGGGCCCGTTAACTATGTTTCTTTCCCCATAGATGCTGCCTCACTTGCTGAGTATTTCCAGCATTTTCTGTGTTTATTTCAATACTGTGTGCATTATAATATACAATCCATATGTGCTCGAGGCTGTACGACACCTTTGGCCCAGATGACACCCTGTTAACCCTTTAATGTGTTGAAACTAGTAATCTTCTCCTAAACTTTTATTATCCTATGTATTGTGATAGTTCAAATATACTCATTTTAAAAACAAGTGCATTTATGTAGGAAGTGCATTTATGGGAATTGTACAATCTTAATTTCACATGAGATTGTTAACTGCAAGAACATAGAATGTGGGACCTTTCAGTTGAATTAAAGTGCTGTTATGTACTTAAAACCATATATTATTGTACACATTGCATACTTTATGTTTAGTAAATATTTATATAACTCATTAAACCTTTTGGTGGGAAAATAAGAAATATATTAACAATTCTGTGACAACTGAGTGGTCTGTTGCCTTTAGTTTTCAAGTAATTCAGGGCCATGTGTGCAGAATTAAGAATAGGATTTTCCTACCAGGTGTTGAACTGCCTTGCTCAAGAATATTAACAGCTTCACTTGCTGCCATCTAGTGGAGATGAGAAAAATAAGCTAAATATCATGGAACAAATTTCCTTTTTAGGCACATACTCAGGCATAAGCAGTCACTGGACCCAAATATGGATTTGTGAACATTATGCCCTAGTAATGAGAAAATGTGATAGGTATGTTTGCACTCCCTATTTTTGGGTCCAGTGGGAGGCATTAATGTGAAATTTGAATAAAATGGAGGATATAGAACAGATAATTTCCCAATGTTTTAAAAGTCATTCTTTTCCCTCAAATTCCCATCTTGGTTAATGATTTGTTTCCTGCCTTAAGTGCACTCAATACCTTGTTCCCCAAATTTCTTATTTTTAAGAAATTCGGGCCCGATCTTTGTCATATCCAGTAAGGCTAGGATTGTTTTGGAACTAAACCAAACTAGTTTAATGCCCTCAGTCCATTTAAAGAAAATTAAACCAGTCCTTTTTTAAAGAACTTTTCACATTTTGTATGCATTCAGATGCACTGTCGGCCAATGAACAACACTGATTAAAGTTCTTTACAAACTAAACAATTCAAAGCTAAAAATTTCTTTCCCATCTACAGTGTTTGCAGAAAAATAGGTACTGGCCAAGTAATACAAAATACAAGATGGGATACTGTAAGCAGATTTTCCCATTACCGTCGCAACAAAGCAAAAATTTCCTCCAACCAAATATTGGGAACACCGAAGCCATTGTCTTCTGTCCCCGCCACAAATTCCGTTCCCTAGCCAACGACTCCATCCTTCTACCTGGCCACTGTCTGAGGTTGAACCAGACCGTTCACAAACTTGGCGTCCTATTCAACACTGAGATGAACTTCCGACCAAAAATCTGCTCCATCACCAAGACCACCTACTTCCACCTCCATAACATCGCCCCTGCCTCAGCTCATCTGCTGCTGCAACACTCATCCATGCCTTTGTTACATCTAGACTTGATTATTCCAATGCTCTCCTAGCCAGCCTCCCATTTTCCACCCTTCATAAACTTGAACTCATCCAAAACCCTGCTGCCTGTATCCCAACTCGTACCAAGTCCAGTTCACCCATCACCCCTCTGTTTGTTAACCTACATTGGCTCCCGGTCCAGGAATGCCTTAATTTTAAAATTCTCATCCTTGTTTTCAAAATGCTCCATTTTTCAAAAGGCTTTGCCCCTCCCTATCTCTGTAACATCCTCCAGCCTTGCAATCCCCTGAGATCTCTGCGCTCCTCCAATTCTGGCCTCTTGCGCATCCCTGACTTTAACCGCTTCACCATTGGTGGCTGTGCCTTCAGCTGCCTAGGCCCTAAGTTCTAGAATTTCCTACCTAAATTTCTCCGCCTCTCTACCTCTCCTCCTTTAAGAGGCTCCTTAATTCCTACCTCTTTGACCAAGCTTTTGGTCACCTGTCCTAACATCTCCTTACGTGGCTCGGTGTCAAATTTTGCTTGATAACATTCCTGTGAAGCGCTTTGGGATGTTTTACTATGTTAAAGGCGCTATATAAGTGCAAGTTATTGTTGTTTGACCTTCAATAACTTCCACATGATTCAGGCCCGAGTGGTTATTCAACAACAAGTTTCAATATTGACTTACAACAAAATTGCACTACAGCTGTCTTCAACATTACATTAAATGACAAGCAGTCCATACAACCTGGACTTAAAGTGATCAGATTCGACCTCAGTATGCTGCCTTTCTGGGCTTTGGACTTCCAACTGTCCCAAGAGCTCTAACGTTTGGGAGGAGCAATGCCATATTGTTATACTATTCGGCTGCTTTGTTCTGCATATAAGCATCTCTGTCCTTATCTTCTAGCTGTTAATTATCCCACCAGGCTGACACCACGTTAGCAACTCAAGATGAGTTGTTTTACATAATGTAACTAATGACCTCAGCTGTTATTGTTCTCAGAAATGTGTAGGCTCTTCTTATCTGCCTACCATATCTGCCTCATGGCCATGTGTGTTCTGTTAACCCAGAGATGAGTGCCCCCACTAGCACCTCTTGCTAAATGCGAAGCGAGATGGGATACTTGACAATGCTAGTTTTAAACCATATCCTTACATCTCTCTCCTTTTCAACCTGAGTAGAACCACTCTGGATCAATTTTCACCTTACCCCTTAACTTCCTTCTTGGTCTTGCCTAAATTGTCACCTTGAGTTTACATTTAATAACATTAGGTTTACATAAGCACACATAGACATATACATATTGTTTCTAAGTTTCATTTGGTTAACATTACACATTATGATATACATGATGTGGAGATGCCGGTGATGGACTGGGGTTGACAATTGTAAACAATTTTACAACACCAAGTTATAGTCCAGCAATTTTATTTTAAATTCACAAGCTTTCGGAGGCTTCCTCCTTCCTCAGGTAAATGTTACATTTACCTGAGGAAGGAGGAAGCCTCCGAAAGCTTGTGAATTTAAAATAAAATTGCTGGACTATAACTTGGTGTTGTAAAATTGTTTACATTATGATATAGACAAAGACAATCATAATACAATGTACAGAAACCTACAGTGTACCATATTATCAAGAAATCATGGACTTAAAAAATTCGTCAGCTCTCCTTTTACTAATATCCATCTTGTGTATATTTTTGCTAAGTATTTCTCCTTAGCCCTCTGTTGTCCCAATTTCATTGTGAACTCAAAGGAACCTAACCCTGAATTTTGAAAATCCAAATTTCTATGACCTTCTTCACTTTAATTGCAATCCCTCTGATAGGTTCCAGTGTTTCCTTATTGTTTCATTAATTAGTCAGTTTCTCTATGGAGCATGCATCAATGGCTTGCTTAAAAGGTTTTCTCACTTTCCTGAGCTACAATTAACCATTTCATGTTTTGCTGTTGTCGCGTAACTAAGCATACCTGAGACCCATTCTTCAGTGCATCTTCATCATGCATTTCCACATCCTAGTTGCCTCAACACAACGTAATGAATATTAACTTTCTGCAGGCCAGTTTCTTTTTCCTCACGGTATTGGCGAATGTGCTTTCCATGACATATTGCATATGTCCAGTAAGAGTCAATCCTGTAAGAGCAAATGCTCTGTTTGAAGAGTGGTTCCAATAGTTCACAGGCCGTCGGCCTTTCTAATTTTTTTTATTCGTTCATGGAATATGGGCATCGCTGACAAGGCCAGCATTTATTGCCCATCCCTAATTGCCCTTGAGAATGTGGTGGTGAGCCGCCTTCTTGAACCGTTGCACTCCATGTGGTGAAGGTTCTCCCACAGTACTGTTAGGTAGGGAGTTCCAGGATTTTGACCCAGAGACGATGAAAGATCTTTCATCGGGAGTGTTTAGGAGGTCTTTTCTTATGTCCCCCAGCACGGTCCCAATGTCTCTGGTAGTGGTCAGGCTATCAAATGCAATTTTCTCATTGTTCATAACAAAATTATAAGGGGCCTAGATAGAGTAGACAGGAAGTACTGATTCCCCTAGCGGAGAGTTCAAGAACTAGAGGACATAGATTTAAGCTGATTGGTGGAAGGATTAGAGGGGACATGAGGAAAAACTTTTTTGCCCAGAGGGTGATGGGTGTATGGAATTCGCTGCCCGAATTGGTGGTAGAGGCAGGGACCCTCAACTCTTTTTAAAAAGTACCTGGACCTGCACCTAAAGTGCTGTAAGTTGCAGGGTGCTGGAAGGTGGGATTAGAACGGGCACCTGGTTGTTCTTCGAGCCGGCGCGGACACGATGGGCCGAATGGCCCCCTTCTGTGCTGTATCTTTTCTATAGTTCAGTATAGGCAAAGACACTAATATCTCCAAGAGAAAGCTATCAATTAACTCTTCTCAACTACACTTTCCTGACTTTCACTAGTCGACCTATTTCCAAGTCGGGATGGTGTGTGACTTGGAGGGGAACGTGCAGGCGGTGTTGTTCCCATGTGCCTGCTGCCCCTGTCCTTCTAGGTAGTAGAAGTCGTGGGTGTGGGAGGTGCTGTCGAAGAAGCCTTGGTGAGTTGCTGCAGTGCATCCTGTGGATGGTACACACTGCAGCCATGATGCACCGGTGGTGAAGGGAGTCAATGTTTAGGGTGGTGGATGGGGTGCCAATCAAGCGGGCTGCTTTGTCCTGGATTGTGTCGAGCTTCTTGAGTATAGTTGGAGCTGCACTCATCCAGGCAAGTGGAGAGTATTCCATCACACTCCTGTCTTGTGCCTTGTAGATGGTGGAAAGGCTTTGGGGAGTCAGGAGGTGAGTCATTCGTCGCAGAATACCCAGCTTCTGACCTGCTCTTGTAGCCAGTTTTTCATCCTGGCCTCCATTTCCAATTGATGGCAACATATGTTTGTATCTTTCATCGATAGTGTCTGGCGGTCTTTTCTTATCTCCCCCTGCATGGTCCCGATGTCTCGGGTAGTAGCCACGCTATCAAATGCAATTTTCTCATTGTTCACTATAGGCAAGGATACAAATATCTCCAAGAGAAAGCTATCAATTAACTCTTCTCAACTACACTTTCCTGACTTTCACTAGATTGTGCATTTATACCAGATTGATATCTTTTGGTGAATCATGCCCAGATGATTTATTTACCCATTATCACCCAGGGCAATGACTTTAGAAAAATTCCCATTTGGTGGTGTAAGTTTCTTGTTTTTATTTTATATTCTCAATCACTTCCTCTCATTGAATTTTACACATCCTGTTATATTACCATTTCATCTCATTCATGAATCCTGAAGGAACTTTACTGTCCAATACAATATTTACAGTCTGATCCAATATCTCAATACATTTTTTTGTTTCTTTTACTTAAATTCTTCTTGGATCGCTTTTCATTTCCCAAAGTATCCCATTACATTGAGCCTGAGTCCATTCCATCATTTCAAAATTATCCCAATTCCAGGGAGCAGTATTGTTGGACTGACAGGACTTGTCAATGTACAATTTTATTTCTCCCCAAAATACTTTCTTCCTTGATACACAGCATTGGGCAGGAGCCACAAGACTGAACTCATTGTTTAAATATAAATTTGATTATCCTCTTAAACTTACAAGTAAATTTTCCCTTCTCGTGTGCTTGACCAGCAACTCGTATCAATTTATCTTACCAATTCCAATTTCAGAAACAAATTATGTCAAGGCTTTCTGGGTTTACAGTAGAGACAGAAGTGGTTGTAATTACTTTTTGACTTATCTTCCCCCTCACCACCAGCCCCGCCCCTCCCCGCAGCTTAAGCAGTCTGACTTGGAGAATAAATGGGTTAAAGCAAAACAAATCAAAATGTTTTCAATAGAGGAAAAGCATCTGGTTTATTCACGGCTGATGATTGCTTTTCTTTCCCTATGTAATTTTGAATTTTTGATAAGGCTTAAGTCTTAGTCCAAAACGTCACTATGCTGTGACATTTGGGGCATAATTTTTTACATGGTGGCAGGAACTCAGCAGGGGGGTGAATAGTCACGTGGGAAACCCAAAAAAATTTTCCGTGCTTCGGCTCGAGTGATCGTGACTAAATTGAAGACCCTTAATGTAAATTCCGGGTTTCGTGTCTCCAAGCTGTTCAAAGGGCATACTGCGCACCTGAATGACGTGCTGTGAACTGGAGTATTTAAAGGGCCATTGCAACCATGGATTTTGAAGGAGAAAGGAGGAACGTGCAGAAATGCAACATCAAAGGAGTAAGGCAGCATCTCACTTTAACGACACTTCTCTTGAGTTGCTACTGGTCGGTGCGAGAAGCAGAAGGGAGATACTGTACCCGGCTGATCGGAGGAAGTGCCCTACCTCTGCCGCCAAGAAGGTCTGGCTCAAGGTGGCAGAGAAGATAAGCAGCAGGAGCACCGTGGCAAGGACGTGGGTACAGCACAGGAAGCACTTTAATGACCTAACCAGGTAAGGAAAAGTAATCACAGTTACTTACATCCTGTGGTGCACATTACCCCCACCCCCCTCTCTCTGTCTTGCCAAGACTACTCCATCACAACACTTCTCACCCACTTAAGTCTCATTATCAACTTACCTTCAATTTCTGTGCACTTCCTCACTTCCCCATTTGTGAACCCACCACTCCCACTCACCCCAATCCTGATGCAATGTGATGAATCTGTCTGATAGTCACCCTCTGAGGCATCTCTTTCATTGTCAGCCTCACCCAAAGCAATGCATCTATCAGGTGACCACGTCAACTTCACTCACTCACACGTCTGTTTTTTCTCCTCTTGTAGTAGAAGAGAACGCAAAATGCATGAGAGAGGAGTGGGACTGGAGAGGGGCCACCATAAATAGTGCCCCTGACAGAGGCGGTAGAGGAAGCATTCAAGCTCAGCCGTACGGTGAATGCCTGGCCATCGGAGTTGGCGAGACTGGCAACCCGCAAACAGGTGGTCATGGATCTTTAACATCCTTCACATACATCATGAATTGATGTTATTAGTGATTGACATGTCGCACATCTCAGTATACCCATTACAAAATAACTTCTGCAAAGAATCTTAATATTGCCTTATGCTCTCTATCAGGGCCTTCAAGGATTGATGAAGAGGCACGTGCAATGCAAGAGGGCGATTCCTCAGAGGAACTCCATTCCTCTGAGGGCGCACCGTCACATCATAGCCAGCCATGCATCAGCGCAGATACTGGCACTTCGTTGGGTTCTGTTAGGCAGATAATTGGGTTGTCACCTGGTGATTCACCACTCACAAGTGAGCACGAGCAGACACTGGTGGCAGGGACAGCTGTGGAGAGTCCGCATCGGGGAGGCGCACTCCTCTCCAACCTCTGCTCAGCTGGACACAGATGCTGAACCCCGGGGGCCTTCATTGAGAATGAGAATGATTGAGGTCCAGCTGCACCTTTGCAAGGTACTGGAAAACATACCATACACACTAGGCACAATAGCTCAGAGGATTGAGGTGTCCACCTCCAGCATTAATGGAATGGTGGAACAGGTAAATGTGGGAATATCTGCGATGGAGAGAATGGCAGCCTACATTGAGCTTCAAGCACAGCTCACAGATGAGTCTATTCAGGCCATGACAATGGCCATTTGGACTCTGGATGCCAACATGTCTGCTGCCTTAAATAGACAGACAGACAGACACTTTAGCCATGGTCTTCGAACGCTTAACAGATCTGCTCCAAGCTGTTGTCCAGCAGAGTGGTTGGAGTGATATGGCCCTGGCCCAGGGAAAAGGATGATGGCGAAAGGGGACTCCACTCAAAGCATTCCCACATCTCACCGTTGCCCCTCCCTCCAACCAGTACCCGCAATGCTGCCTTCTCTCCCGATGGCCGAGACTGCCCCTGCACAGGTGCAGTGGAGCAGTCTTTGGCAGAGCCCTCATGGGTTCCAAAACCCAGAGGGCATAGGTCAAGAACATCTTAGCAGTCAGGGCAGGGGCCTGAGCAACCTGCCACTACCTCTGCAGAAGCCACAGGGAATGCACCACGTAGAAGCGTTAGGAAGAGAAAGGGTAAGGTTTTGTAATTACCAAGGGTATGCACAAAGGTGTCTGACTAAATGTTATGTTTTTCATTTATATTTGCTTTTTCTTACATGCAAATTAAATATTATAATTCTCACTGCCACATCTTGTCCATTCTTGAGTCCCTTTTGTGAAAACGCCCTTTCATGTTCTTCATCATGAACGGCAAGACTTGATGCCACCCATTGGGCACGTTTACAATGGGTGTATGCATGGTTAAAGGACTGTTTTGTGCAAACAGAGGGGGTGGGGAGGGGGGGGGGGGGCGTTGCTGGTGTTGGTAGTGGTTGTTCCAGGCAGTCTGAGTAGTTCACTATCTTCAGTTTGTAGGTCTTATGAGAACCTGTTAGATTTGAGTGACTCCCTGGCATCACGAGCTGCCATGTGCGCCGCTGCTCTGCCGATGGGTTGCCCATCTTCGTCGTCGTCCTCCACCTCATCTTCTTCAATGTTGCCAGCAGATGAGGATGCTTCACGAGCACATTCGATCTTCGATCTTGAGTGATGTTGTGCAGGCCTATTATTCTGCACACCTTCCCTGGTGAGTACTGAAGGGCTCCTCCAGATTGATCCAGGCATCTGAATCACATCTTCAGCATTCCGATGGCTTGTTCAATGACAGACCTGATGGTGATGTGACTGTTGTTGTACCGCTGCTGCGCCACGTTGGTGAGGTTTCTCATAGGTGTCACAAGCCATGTCTGCAAGGGGTATCCCTTGTCTCCAAGGAGCCAACCTTTAAGTCTGTCTTGGAAGAGGGCTGGGATGTTGGACTCACGCAAAATGAAGGAATCATGGCAGCTGCCAGGGCATCAGGCACACACCTGCAGAAGTCTCTTCCAGTGGTCGCAAACCAGCTGCACATTGATGGAGTGATATCCCTTTTGGTTGATGAACAGCCCTGACTCATGTGGAGGTCCTCACATTGCTACGAGTATGAAAAAAATTGTGCCCTGCACCAGTGGGAAACCAAAGAGAGACTTGAAACCCACTGCCCTCTCAACCTGGCTGATGTCGTCGCAGGGGAAATTAACGTAGTCAGATGCCCTGACAAACAAGCCATCCGTGACCTGTCATATACACTGATGTGCAGATGACTGAGAGACCCTGGAAATGTCACTGCTGGCACCCTGGAAGGATCCGGAGGTGAAGAAATTGAGGGCAGTGGTTACTTAGAGTGCAACGGGCAATGCATGGCCACCAGGCCCAGCCAGGAGCAGCTCTGCATGAAGGAGCGTGCAGATGTCTGCGACCACCTGGCGACTCAATCTGAGCCTGCGTAGGCACTGCTCCTCAAAGAGGTCCAGGAAGCTCAGCCTCTGTCTGTACACCCTCTCACGTGGATAGTGCCTCCAGCGATGTTGGCCCCTCCGTTGGTCCCTCTCTGCTCTTCTGCAGGTCCTTGAGGCGCACCTCTGTCGTGTGGACCTGCAACTCCCAGAACTGCACACCGTGCCTGCCATGGACGGTGATGTGCATCCTCCTCAGATGTACTGTAGAATAAATCCATTGCACCCCCCCCCCCTATTCTGATGTTGTCAATTTGAGGGGGTCTAAAATGTAAGTAAATATGTTTGACTATGAGGGGCACGATTTTAATAAGGCTACGGGATGGCAGCGGGGGGGAGTGGGTCAATGGTCGCGCGGCAAACGCGAAGAATAAAAAATTACCTTTATCCATGCGATCACGACTTAATTGGTGGCCATTAATCTTGTTTCCGGGTTTTCCGGAAGCTGCGCAGTGGGCGGACTGTGCACCCACATGACAGGCTGTCAGCTGCAGTGTCTAGATTTAAAGGGCCATTGCTCCATTGGATTTTGCTGGAGCAAAGAGCAAGAAGACACAATGGAGCAGCACAGGGGCAAGGCTGCTCCAAGATTCGGCGATGCCTCATTTGAGGTGCTGCTGGCCGTGGTGAGGAGGAGGAGGGAACTATTTTACCCCGCCAATAGGTGGAAGCGCCCTGCCTGGCTCGAGGTGGCAGAGGATGTCACGAGCAGGAGCAACATTTCCCGCACTTGGGTCCGATGCAGGAAGCGTTTCAATGACCTAACTAGGTCAGCAAAAGTGAGTAAACTTACTGATTCTCCTACATTCCGTGTCGCATATCACCTCCCTCCCCCACCCCCCGCCATCACATTATTCTGCACTGCCAACACTACTCCATCACATCACTCCTCCATCCCACTTAAGGCTCATCTTCAACTTACCTTCACTTCCTGAGCACTTCCTCACCTCCCCATTTGTGACCCCACTACTACCACTCACCCCAATACTGATCCAATGTGATGTCTCTATCTGATACTCACCCTCTGATGCACCTCTTTCACGGTCAGCCTCACCCATCGGCTGACCACTTCACCATCACTCACTCACACGTCTGTACTTTCTCCCCTTCTAGCAGAAGAGAGCGCAAAATGCATGCGAGAGGGCGAGGACTGGAGGGGGGGCCACAACAAATAGTGGTCCTTACAGAGGCAGAGGAGGAGGCCCTGGAGATCAGCCACACCCTCGAGTGCCTGTCTGTCGGGGATGCCGAGACTGGCACCCACAAACGCCTGGTGACACAACTTTAACGTTCATCACACACAACATGAATTGATGTTAATAATGATTGACATATTGAACACCTCAGTATGCTCATTGCAACATGACACATCTGTGATGATGCTTAATATTGCCTTCTGTTCTCTTACAGGCCCTTCAACAGTGACAGGAAAGGGCAATTCTTCAGAGGAGCTCCCGGCCTCTGAGGGCGCACACCTTAGCGAGCCATCCACCAGCGCAGATACTCACACCTCGGTGGGTCCTAGTATTCAGTTAGTTGGGTTGGCACCTAATGAATCACCACACACAAGCGAGCACGAACAGACACTGGTGTCAGGGGCCATTGTGGAGAGTCCGTGTCGGTGGGCGCACTCCTCTTCAGGCTCTGCTCAGCTGGATGCAGATGCTGAAACCCGGGGGCCATCCTTTAAAAGGAGAATGATCGAGGGACAGCAGCACATTTGCGAGGTGCTGGAACAGGTGCCACGCACGCTCTTCACAATAGCGCAGAGGATGGAGGAGACCAACTCCTGCATTAGTGGAATGTTGGCACAGGTACGTGAAGGAATCTCTGAGATAGTGTCACAGGGACGTGAGCAACTGTCTGAGAGAGTGAGGAACTGAGGAAATGTCTGAGATAGTGTTGCACATAACTGCGGAAATGTTTGAGATAGTACCGCAGGTAACTGAGGAAATGTCTGAGATAGTACCGCAGTTAAGTGCGGAAATGTCTGCGATGGAGAGAAGGCTAACCTCCATTGAGCTTCAAGCACGGCTCACAAATGAGTCCATTCAGGCCCTGACAACGGCCGTTCGGACTCAGGGTGAACAATATTCTGCCGCCTTAAATAGGCAGACAGAAACTTTACAACTGGGCTTACGAGGCATCAAACACGTCCTCCCAACTGTTCTCCAGCATGGTGGTAGGAGTGATGTGGGCTTGGTCCAGGAGAGGAATGATGGTGAAAGGGGACATGGAAGTGGGGACACCATTCAAAGCGTTTCCACGTCACACCCATTGCCCCTCTCTCAACCAATACCCACAATGCTGCCTCCTCTCCAAGTGGCTGAGTCTGCCCCTGCACAGGTGCAGGTGGAGCAGTCTTTGGTGGGGCCCTCACGGGCTCCAAAACCCAGAAGGCGTAGGCCGAAAGCAGCTAAACAGTCTGGGCATGGACATGAGCAACCTGACATTACCTCTGCTGCAGCCACAGGGAATGCACCACGTAGAAGTAGCAGGAAGAGAAAGGCTAAGGATTTGTGATCATGAAGGATATGCACAAGTGTGTCTGACAGACTGTCGTGTTTTTCATTTATATTTGGTTTTTGTTAAAGTCACATTAAATGTTATCATTCTCACCACTACTGCCACTTCTTGCCCATTCTTGATTGGCTTTTGTGATAGCGCCCTTTCATGTGCTACATCATGAAAGGCTACGCTTGATGCCACCCAGTGGGTGACTTTACAGTGGTGTATGTATAGTTGCAGGACTGTGTTGTGTAGGGGGTTTGGGGGCACGGGGAGCTTGTGTTGGCACTACACTTTCCAGGCGGTGTGAGGACTGGACTATTCTTTGAGATCTGAAGAGAACCGTTCACATATGAGTGACTCCCTGGCCTCACGAGTAGCCAGATCAGCCATTACTCTGCCCATGGATTCATCCTCCTGCTCCTCCTGCCTCTCCTCAATGTTCATGGCAGATGTGGATGGTGGAAGAGGGCATAGGGCCTCATTTACCTGTTCTTCTCTCTGTTGCGCCATGTTGTGCAGGGCACAACTCACTACTATAATGCGACCCACTCTTGCTGGTGCATATTGAAGCGCTCCCCCAGAAAGATCGAGGCACCAAAATTGCATCTTCAGCAGTCCTATCACATGTTTAATTACAGACCTGGTGGTGATGTGGCTGTTGTCGTATCGACACTGTTGCTCGCTGATGGGGTTCTTCAGAGGTGTCATGAGCCACGTGTGCAGGGGGTATCCCTTGTCCCCGAGGAGCCAGCCCTTAAGGCTGTTCGGTGCGTGGAAGAGGTCCGAGATGTTGGATTCCCTCAGAATGAACAAATCTTGGCAGCAGCCAGGGAATCTGGCGCACACGTGAAGAAATCTTTTGTGGTTGTCACAAACGAGCTGAGCGTTGATGGAGTGATAACCCTTTCTGTTGATGAACAGTCCTGGCTCGTGTGGAGGTGCTCGCATTGCTATATGCGTGCAATCGATTGCACCCTGTACCCGTGGGAAGCCATCCACAGAGTGGAATTCCACTGCCCTCTCCGTCTGGCTGAGGTCGTCCATGGGGAAGTTGACATATTGCGAGGCCCTGCAAAACAAACCGTTGGTGACCTGCCTTATGCTCTTGTGTGCAGATGACTGAGAGACCCCAGCGATGTCACCAGTGGCACCCTGGAATGATCCAGAGGCAAAGAAGTTGAGGGCAGTGGTCACTTTAATAACGATGGGTAATGAGATGCCGCCAGGCCCAGCCGAGAGCAGCTCGGCATAAAGGAGGCTGCAGATGTCTGCGATCACCTGGCGACTCACTCTCGGCCTCCGTATGCACTGCTCCTCAGAGAGGTCCAGGAAGCTGAGGCTCAGTCTGTAGACCCTGTGGCGATTGTGATGCTTCCTGCAACGTCGCTCTCTCTGTTGTTGTTGTTCCTCTCTGCTCTTGTGCAGGTGCCTGTGGTGCAGCACTGTGTTGTGGAGCTGCAAGTGGCGGAAGTGCACGCCGTGCCTGGCGAGGATGGTGATGTTCCTCGTCCTCGGATATACTGGTGAATGCAGCCATCGCGTCCTCCATCCTGATGATGTCAGTTTGAGAGGGTCTGAAAAGTTGGTAAATATGTGTAAATAGAACAATTCTGAGTGGAAACCAAGAATTTTCAGTCTAAATACAAAGATCTCCCAGCCAAAAGTTTGCCTGAGGGAATTGTGTGTCCTGCTGCAATAACTGGCCTTTTATCCCCATCTGCCAAACAGGGATTTAAATGTCCAGATGGCTGCCGGCTGAAACCTGACTACTTTCCAATGCCATGTTTCTCATAACACGGGAAACACGTTGACGCAGTGTTGAAACCGATTGCCTTCATTCTAAATTACATTTATTCATTTTTGAACTACTTTAAATAGTTCAATTGCTTCCTTAAATATCGTCCCGCCGGCTTTAATTGCCGGCAGGATTTGCGGATTCGGGAACGGCGCGCGCACCCAGATGACTCAGGGTCGTGTGTGTTCTTCTGCATCTTGGAGCCGGGATTTCTGTCCGCTTCTGGAAAAGCCGATTTTCTTTGCCCCCAACGGACCCGGACTTTTGTTTTAAAATCGAGCCCAAGAATTCTGAGCATGAACAAAGAAATCTGAGTCGAAACACAAAGAACTCCCAGCCAAAGAGTTGTCCGAGAGAACTGATGGCCCTGCTGCAAAAACTCACCTTTTTTCACACATGTCAATCACTGGTTTCAAGGTTCAAATGAAGGTTGTGATGTGGAGATGCCGGTGATGGACTGGGGTTGACAATTGTAAACAATTTTACAACACCAAGTTATAGTCCAGCAATTTTATTTTAAATTCACAAGCTTTCGGAGGCTTCCTCCTTCCTCAGGTGAACGATGTGAAAATGAAATCCTCGAAATGAAATCGCATTTATAATTCACAGAACAATGCTTGGTGAGTACAGACAGTTTTTTCAACTGCCCGTTGCCAAGGCAATCAGTGTGCAGACAGACAGGTGTTACCTGCCAGGTCTCACAGAATATACAAATCACCAAAAAAAAACAACAAACAAAAAAAAACAGAGATAGAGAGGTAGAAACATAGAAAAGACAGCAACTGACCGGTTATATTAAAAACAGATAACATTTGTTCGCTGGTGGGGTAACGTGTAGCGTGACATGAACCCAAGATCCCGGTTGAGGCCGTCCTCATGGGTGCGGAATTGGCTATCAATTTCTGCTCGACGATTTTGCGTTGTCGTGTGCCTCGAAGGCCGCCTTGGAGTATGCTTACCCGAAGGTCGGTGGATGAATGTCCATGACTGCTGAAGTGTTCCCCGACTGGGAGGGAACCCTCCTGTTTGGCGATTGTTGCGCGGTGTCCGTTCATCCGTTGTCGCAGCGTCTGCATGGTCTCGCCAATGTACTATGCTCTGGGGCATCCTTTCCTGCAACGTATGAGGTAGACAACGTTGGCCGAGTCACAGGAGTATGAACCATGCACCTGGTGGGTGGTGTCCTCTCGTGTGATGGTGGTATCTGTGTCGATGATCTGGCATGTCTTGCAGAGGTTACCGTGGCAGGGTTGTGTGGTGTCGTGGACGCTGTTCTCTTGAAAGCTAGGTAATTTGCTGCGAACGATGGTCTGTTTGAGGTTGGATGGCTGTTTAAAGGCGAGCAGTGGAGGTGTGGGGATGGCCATAGCGAGGTGTTTGTCCTCATTGATGACCTGTTGAAGGCTGCGGAGAACATGGCGTAGTTTCTCCGCTCCGGGGAAGTACTGGACGACAAAGGGTACTCTGTTGGTTGCGTCCCGTGTTAGTCTCCTGAGGAGGTCTATGCGATTTTTTGCTGTGGCCCGTCGGAACTGTCGATCGATGAGTCGAGCGTCATATCCCGTTCTTACTTGGTTTTGGGAGCAGGACTGCATCCCGGCTCCAACCCGGAAGTTGGCGGGTTGGAGCCGGGATGCAGTCCTGCTCCCAAAACCAACAATTTTCACTGCCCACCCACCCCAACCTATCCGTTCTTCGGGGTTAAAACTTACCCCATGGCATCAGGGAAACTAGCATTTCAGTTTGTTCATCTCAATTTTTTTTAAAAAAGTATACTTGTGCATGGCCTTTTTATCGACAAATGTTGCAGATTAAATTCCAATTGTTGTTAAAGCATTTATTTGCTAGGTGTCCAAAATGTATTAACTCTTAGATAGTCCAACTACACAACATTTCCCAATTCTTGTCATAAAGATACAAAATAGAGATTCTTTAATTAATCTATTCGTTTTTGGACACTTTTTTCTGACCACAGCCAATCACAAGATAAAAGAGATGCTGTTGGGTGGCTAACAGCTAACACATTTCAGTACAACCAATAATGTAACTGAAGAAAATGTAGTATTACACAACAAGCATTTAAAGGGGAGTAGCCAGCAACACTTACAGCCTTTTAAAGAGACTGTACGCTGAAAACAAAAGAACACATTCCATAGTTTGTAACCCTCTCCCTTTCTCCTTCTTGATTCCATCATAGACTACACTTTTTCACTTAAACCAAATTCAGATTATAAACCATCCGGTGCACTCACCATGGATATTCCTTTAAAGGTTTTTAGGGGTTAGTTTCCTCCTATTAATTTGGTCCCAACTATGTATAGGATTGGCTTCCACTTAATAACTTGGTCACAACCACTTATCCCTCTTTACCCGACATGCCGGAACCTGTCAATCTTTTAACAGTTGTTATTTTAACTCTCGGGCCCACCCAGCGATGCCAATGTAAGGGGATTTTCCCATTACTGTCGCAACAAAGGGTTTTTAGTCCTTCAACAATAACTTCCGCGTGATTCGGGCCCGAGTGGTTATTCAACAAGTTTCAATATTGACTTACAACAGAATTGCATTACAGCTGTCTTCAACATTACATTAAATGACAACCTGGACTCAAGATGATCAGATTCAACCTCAGTAGGCTGCCTTTCTGGGCTGTGGACTTCTGATTGTCTCGAGAGCTCTAACTTTTGGAAGGAGCAATGCACTATGTTTTACTATTCGGTTGCTTTGTTCTGCATGTAAGCATCTCTGTCCTTATCTGTTAGTTGTTAATTATCCCACGCTGACACCACATTAGCAACTCAAGATGAGGTGTTTTAGATAACATAATTAATGACCTCAACCTCATCTCTGTTCTACAAGCTGTTATTGTTCTCAGGAATGTGTAGGCTCTTTTTATCTGTGTCTCATGGCCTTGTGTGTTCTGTTAACCCAGAGATGACCCATTAGCACCGCCCTCTTGCTAAATGCCTGGATGCTATGTGAGACGGGATACTTGACCATGCTAGTTTTAAACCATATTCTTACAGATACCAATGTACAAATGCTTAATGCAGAAATTTCCTCTCCATTATTATAGTGGTGGTGTTAACCCGTTGAAAGTAAATAGGTTTGTACATTAGCATCCCACAGCATAATTTCAGGACTAATGTTATTGTTTACTAGAGCTGGAGGAAATATTTATAACTGTTCTGGTAAAGACTGTTTTCTATTTCCTTTTTTTTTTATTATTGCAATGGGTTCTACTTTTCCAGTTGAACTATTAGGGTTTTCCAATAGTAATCCCTTCCCTACCCTCAATTTTTCTTCTTTTCTCTCCTGAAGACACTGACCTCTGGTGAAGTATGATTCCAAAGAAATTGACAGCCCTCCGATAACTTGCCCAAGTAGCCATTCATCATCTGTGACCCTAGACTGTGAATGTGGGGGGTATCCAACTGAGCCCAGTGTTCTCAAACAAGTACATCTAGCCAGGACCACTGAATAACAATGAAGAATGGGAACTCTGGATATTTTTCCTCTTCCCTAGTCCGGGGTGGTGAAGCCAATTGCACCTAGCTGAGATCAGTTAGGAGCTTAATCTAGGACTCTCCTGGTTATATAGCTCAATATTATCCAGATAATGCATTTAACTATTAAGCCAACAGTGGGGCTAGCCAAAATTTTACGGGATGAACTCAGTTAATTTGACTTGTAGGGGATTTTTTTTAGTTAAGTTTGAAAGCTGGAGATTTGGCAAAAACATCAGCATTTAATCTACATAAAAAATACATTTTAAAGCAAAGGCTTTCAATCAACCTCATAATGCTGTGAATTGTTTTTAATAGATCATTCGTGGTCCTTTGTCATCATTTATGGCTATAAATGTGCCATAAAGCTAAAGCCAGGAGGGTGACATTGCAATAGAAAATAAACTATGCAAATTATAAATAATTTTGTAGGTAGAATAGTTTGAATTTAGCAATCTATTCAACTGGGCAAATTGACATATACAGGTTGCTGTAGTTCTCTCCCACAGCTCAGTGGAGAAAGAGAGAGTTGTTTATCTATGGGTACAGCTATATTTTTAAACTGCTTTGACTAATGTGAGTTACGAGTGAGTTACGCAGCAAAGTCTCTGTCTGTGACTTATTTCTGCCTCTCATTTTTTTATGGCTCATTTTGAAAATTAAGTTGCTAAACACTATCATACTGATTATAAAGTACCAGTTAATCTGCCAATTTATAAAGACTGCACAGATGTAACAAATTTAAAACAATTAGGTAGCTACAAAATGGGACCTAGAAGAATTTTTATAAACAATAAGTAACAATACATGCTTAGATACAACATCAACTTTTCACAAAGAAATAAATGGGGAAACATAGAATTAATTCAACAAGGAAGTCCAAAAATTCCATGTTCTAATCTGAACAGATAAAATCTGTATCATTCAGCAGAATTGTTTCATTTTCACAATCTTCAACTTTGAATAGTTGCTAATGGGCCGGATTTTCCTGTGAAAATAACAGTGAGGCTAACAGGGCTCACCGTTATTTCTGTGCAAATGATAGAGCAACTTCCGGCAACCACACATGCGCAGTTAAACGCGGAAGTTGCTGTACCAGGTGCCCCGCTCCTCCATAAGCTTTGCAAGAATGACATCTCGCTGGCTGGTTCTCCATTTAAATGAATGGCACAGCGTGAAGTTCTTGCACTGACCTGCTAGATACAAACTAATCGCGCCAAAAAAAGGAATGTCAAGTCATTTCAAGTCTAAGTACCCTTTTAACTATTGTAAACAATTTTACAACACCAAGTTATAGTCCAGCAATTTTATTTTAAATTCACAAGCTTTCGGAGGCTACCTCCTTCGTCAGGTGAACGATGTGAAAACCTCTCTGGCACTGAAAAGTAACTTTTACAAGTGTGGAGTCTCATTCCTTTCAGCTATTAATTGTTTTCACATCGTTCACCTGACGAAGGAGGTAGCCTCCGAAAGCTTGTGAATTTAAAATAAAATTGCTGGACTATAACTTGGTGTTGTAAAATTGTTTACAATTGTCAACCCCAGTCCATCACCGGCATCTCCACATCATGGCTACCCTTTTAACGGCATGGTAAGTCTTAATGACAGCCAAACAACCTCTCTGGCACTGAAAAGTAACTTTTACAAGTGTGGAGTCTCATTCCTTTCAGCTATTAATTGTTGTTGAGGATTTTTAAAAAATGTTTTAAATTTTTGTTTTACTTTTTCTTTCTGTCTCTTTTATCTCTGTCCCTTAATTCAATATTCTTTACCTATCTTTATTTTGCTTTCTATACCTGATATGACATTGAATTCATTATTCTAACTTACACTTCCTTGTTCTAACTTTGCATTGCCCATTAACACTGCTTCAATCTGATTGGTTAAGGGATACACAGTTGCTTGCCCCATTCACACAGGTCTCCGATGTCCTGTAGAGGGCACTGCGTTGGATTGAGCGCCCGATGAGAGGAACTTGCCATGCAAAAGCCCATGAAAAGTCTATGGGCAGGTGCAAGTCTAACGAATGGCGGGAGCCATTCGATCGCCACTCACAAGAAAATTCAGGCCATTATTTCTGATGCCTATCTATCTTGCAGACCATCTCAACTTCCGTGTGGATTTGATGAGAAAAAATGGGCGTTTTGAGAGAATGGAGTCTCATCACTTTCTAATTGGGACTGGCCCAAGTCATCCTTTTGCCCTAATAAGAATAGCAAAGTGATGATTTTCTGCACCCGGTACGCCTTCAAGAGTTAGTTCAATACTAGTCAGAGAATTATCAATGTAACTGCATCTTTATCTATTGAAGAGCAGGATGCTCCTGCTTGTGACAATTTTCCTCACTTGCAAAGGTTTGACACCTTTTTTCTTCAATTTTAACTTTCTTCAACCCAACTGATTTATCCTTCTGTAGCTCAATTCTGTTATGTTGTTGCAGTCCTCTTCAGGAATGTCCAAACCTTATAATTAATGACCTGGAACTGCAGGACATGTGCGCTGAGCGCAATTAATTTCTCCAGAGAAGTTGAGCAGATTCTCATTCAAATGAAGCATTTATTACAGATGCCTATCACCTATAGAAGGGAGTGAAACACATTAGCAAATTACTGAATAATTAATAATATCATGCTAGTGTTGCATTTCCTCAAAAATTTAGGCATTAGTATAGTTTTTCAATCCAGCCAAAAAATATAAAATGAATCCTTCCTCTTTCGGTGTAAGTGTCCAATATGAAATGACTTTGGCCAATTTTTAATCCAGGCCATGGTGGACATGAAAATGCCGTTGGAAGGGCTGTGGATTTTCAGGGTCACTCTGTTTAAGATTACATATGAAGAATGGCCATTTGGGCAAAGTAGCAGATTGTAAACAGTACACATGGAACAGTATTCCAATGAAGAGTCACTGGCCCTGAAATTCTGCTGGGGTTCTCCTTCTCTCCAACCGATACTTTGGCAGGTGGCTAGTGGAAGCACCAGAGAAATGGCGTAAGTGACTGAAAGCAATTATTTACACCATTTCTCTAGGGTATCCATTAGTCTCCTACCAATGTTATTTCAAATGACAAGTGAAAAACAATAACCTAAAAGACAGATAAAGGCTTCTTAGTCTCGTGATCTGCTATTAAATCCTTTCCATTAAATACATAAAATGACATAGAAATTACAACACGCAAACAGGCTTTTGGCCCAACCAGTCTGTGTTGGTATTTACCCTCCACATGAGCAATGTGCAGCTATTCTTTCACAGTGCTAAAGCATGACATAGTGACACACAATTGTAACAGAAGTTTATTTAACCATGGATTTAATATTCACATGACATTGTAGATATCCAAATTGTGTTTGCAAATAAAATGGGATTTTAATGGTATGATAACACAGACTGCCCCTAGTGTTGACTTTAACATGGACACAAATTCCAGGAATAAAAACTGAGTGTTAAGTAACATTGTTGATGCTGTAAAAGGATTTATTACTCCTGCAGTGAGTGGGAGAAGCTGGCCCAGTTTTACTGGGAGCTATATATGGATCGCACAGCCAGCAGCTGCTTATATTCCTGCAAAAGGAAGTTCAGATGCAGTACTACATTAGCTCCAGCTATCACATGGCAAAGCTTAAAATTAATTTACCAAACAGCACCACAAGGTGGGGATCACATAACAGTCAAAAATACATTTATGTTGTGTTTGTAGAATAATTTGATAGTGCATTAGATTATTAGGCTATTTATATAACTGAATCATTGTTCGTCATGTTTGAACCAAAAAAAATGTTCGAGTATCTTCCAGATTAGTTACATAATTACCAAACTGATTTGAATAAACTGACAGATGATACCTCATTTGCTAAATATATAATAAAGCCTGTGACAAATGTGGATGTCACTCCATTTTATGTGACAGACCTTGTCTAAATAATTTAAATTGACCTTACAACTGACATGTATGTTGCACAGAGTTGATCACTTCAAGTACAGTCTTTGTATTGTCAAAATTTAAGAGCTTAAATATTGAGAAGAATAAAGCTATTGTCTTTGACTCCAGCAACAAACTTTGTACTCTCGCCACCAACTCCATTCCCCTTCCAGTTATAGTTAAAGGCTGAATGAAACTTTCAAAACCTTGGTGTACTATTCAACCCCGAACTGAACTTCCAACCCCTAAACCTTTGCATCAAAAAGCCCACTTACTCCCATCTCTGTCATGTTGGCCATTTTCATCCCTATCTCAGTCTATTTGCCACTGAAACCCTCATTCATGCCTTTGTCACCTCCAACTTTGACTATTCCAATACTCTCCTGGCTGGCTTCTCATCCTCCAACCTCCATTAACTTCACCTCTATCAAAATTCCACTGTCCGTATCCCATCTCATACCAAATCCTGCTTGCCCATCATCCCTGTCCTTGTTGGCCTGCATTGGCTCCCTATACCCCAATGCTTCAAATTTGAAATTCTCATCCTTGCATTTAAATCCCTCCATGGCCTTGCCCTCCCTATCTCTATAACCTCCTCCAGTGCCAGACCCCTCCCTCCCCCTCCACCCTGAACTCTCCATTACTCTGACTCTGGCCTTTTGTGTATCCCCCCAATCCCTTCACCCCACATTGGCAGTCCCTTTCTACAATTACTTCTTAACACCATGACTACCCTTTGTGCCAGCTCCCTTACTTACTCTAGTTCTTAATCCACTACTCCTATGAAGTGCTCCCTGAGTGGCATGAGATTGAGCAGTGGATGGCTAGGATGGTTCCCTGGCACCTTAACAGACCTGAGTGACTCTCGATTCAGGGCAGCTGCTGTACCAGAGGGAACAGATTCTGGCAGCCTGCCGCTTACAGTTCTTTTGAAGACTGTGCTCCTGAGATCTGAGTCCCTTGGCTCTTCAGCTGAGGGCAGGTATATCTCCCCCCTCCATGGAGGATCAATACCCTCCCTCTCTTCCACACCTAAGTCCTCATTCTCACTAGTGCTCAGTGATTCATCAAGTGACAACCCTCCTAAACATCTAATTAATTATTCATGAGTGGGTGTCTCTGTGCTTCCACAGTTAAGATGCCAGGATGGACTTGGTGTCAAAATGACAATGTGTAAATTTGTTCTGGTACACCATCTAGGTGCTGGCGCAAGGCAGGATTATATGAGGAAGCTGGCTGCTCTGTGTCTATTAGAGTCCTTTAAGAATGAAGTGACCCTTGACCACCCAGCTGCGGGGCCCTCAGATTAACTGTGTATGGATCTCTGCCCAAGTTCCTGATTGAGTTCACTAGGTTTATGCCTGTTTTTTGGAAAAAACTTGATTGGAAAAACTAGGCTATTACTTTGATCCGCAACGTCCTCTGAGGCCCTTGATAAGATCACTTCAGGGTTAGTGCTTTCATAAGAACATAAGAAATAGGAGCAGGAGTAGGCCACATGGCCCCTCGAGCCTGCTCCATTTTTCAATCAGGTCATGGCTGATCTTCGACCTCAACTCCACTTTCCTGCCTGATCCCCATATCCCTTGATTCCCCTAGAGTCCAGAAATCTGTCTTTCTCAGCCTTGAATACATTCAATGACTCAGCATCCACAATCCTCTAGGGTAGATAATTCCAAAGATTCACAACACTCTGAGTGAAGAAATTCCTCCTCATCTCAGTCTTGAATGGCCAATCCCTTATCCTACAACTATGCCCACTAGTTCTAGACTCCCCAGCCATGGGAAACAACATAAGAACATTGTGCTGGGATATGGTTCTAAGAGCACTTGCAACACTTCATTATCTCACCTAACTGATCATTCTTCACTTGTGATTTCGGACCAGTGAAGAGTAAGGAACCTATTTGACTGTACAGCCATTAGAGCAGAGTATGGTCCTGGCCTCACCCAACATCATTACATATCTGCTTCCAGTAAGGGTCACTGAATTTCAATCAGGAGTGGGAACCCTGGCCAATTTTTCATTTCCCTGGCCTAAGGATCCAAGTCACAGTATAGCAAAGACCACCTCATCCTCTGTTTCTGCAATTTTTGCTAGACCTATTTTGGCTTGCTGATTTCTTACCCTGCCAGTCATAACAGTTTTACAATGAGTTAATTTATCTATTCATATACATTGAGAAGGATGCATTTTGGGCGCACAAACGTCCACTGTCATCAATCAAGATATAGGACTTCCTAGCAAGTCACAGGCCTCAAAATTCAGTAGCGCAGCACCCGTTTCTTAGCCTCCTAACCCTCCAATATGGCTGGCAGGAAGTGTACACTCATTATGAGGTAGTGGGATGCCACCTGCCATATTGGTAAAGGCCCAAAAAAAGGCGTGCAGTGCCCTTTGCATATGCAAATAAGGGTCCTACCTCCTGTTTGAGGCCCCCATTGCAAGATTCGTTAGCTGTGAGGCAGCCAGCGCCAGCTTTGTATTTCACCAAATTAGATTCTATTCTTATAGGCTTTTAATTACCTTGCTGGAGAATACAGAACTATGTAATAAATATTAATCACTTTTATAAGAACTAGTGTTTGGCAATCAATAATTAGGTTATCGTCAACATTTCTGTTAGTAATTTAATTTAAAAATTGTCTATTGGTGACTATTCAAAATAAAGCAGATAGAGTATATTACATAAACATTTCTCCATATTTTATTTTATACACATGATTGAGAATGCTTGTTTTGTGCTTACAATTTGGGTTACTGTAGTTATTACGAAAGATTGAATGATGTTAGTGTGATACTGCACAAAATATTCATGTAAAATCATTCACTGAATGCATCAAAGGAAATATTAAAAACTTTGGCTATGCCAAATGTATGTTTAGTGTATTATTCCATTTAAAGGGGAAATATGTGGAAATATTGAAATGTATTTTATTTAAAATACTGAAAATTTTCAATGAAAATTAAGTTTAATATAATCACAAATTAATGCTATATTTATTTTATATATTATCTATTATTTATGACACAGATAGAATTAGTAATATTTGTATTTTCTACCAAATTTGGGATTTAAAATGCATATTATAATAAAATACAAATTTCAAGATGTAATTCTGTGTGGTTTCTTTTTTGCAAGGTGCATGCACTGACATAAAAATTATATTTCATTTTGAATATTTCATGTGGCTGCTTAACAAAATACGTGGGGCAGCTGAAAGCAGGATCTCCTCTGATGGCAAATCATTTTCTTGCTGGGATGGAACCATTTCTGAGGAAAAGCTCTCCAGATTGTATACTAATGTATTGACACCAGACAAAATACCAGATTTCTTTATTCCACCCAAACTTACAGTCTCTTCAAATGACAACTCTGGACATACACATAATCAGTTCAAAAAATACAATTTGCAATCATCTGCTTCAGAAAAAAATATTTGCTTACTTGCCAAGAACAAATTTGATAACCCAGACAGCTGCAGCAGATGTAAAAGTGAAAAGCAACTAGCAAGTCGCCAAATAATACAGGTTGAAAGTGCTGAAGATCTGATCGATGATGACAAACAGAAGAGGGGCGGGGATGTGAATAAGCTTGGGGATCATTTATCATTGGCCCCTTGTTATGGATTTTCAGCTTTATTGGAAAGTCCTCACACTAGGTGCAAGGAGTCCTTATTCCATGTGGATCCAATAACTAATCCTCTTTAGCACATAGTACAGCAGCAAGCAAATGTCATAGATAGTAATCAGAGACAGTCAACCACAAACACTTTTCTACAACTAAATCATCCGAGCCCTCCTGAATTGCCTTTACCTCCATTAAACCCCTGCAAGACTCTCTCTAGACAGGGTATGTTTGATTGCAATACTCTATCTTCATCAGAGTAAAAGAACTCCTTTTCTCATCAAAACTACCATGTCATCTCTGATGTAGTTTGAAAGTTCATATTATGTGAATCTGCATAATATTGCTAAGGTTTTACACAACATTGCCTTGGCATCAATTCACAAAGCTTTTGATAATCTTCTAAAATACAACTTTCCGTAACTTAACAGCAAATTAAGCCAATTGCAGATACATTGCAGAAAATCTGTTTCAGCAGATCTGGTGTTCAAATTGGAGTTGTTTTACCAAGAAGTATTAACAACTTATCATCCTGTCAATTGAATTACCAGTTTTTAGAACAAGATGCAGAAAGTAAATACCTTGAAAGAAACTGGTTTAGAAAACAATGATAACATAATCTCTTTCCATGTACATCCATTTGCAGTCTGTGTTTGTGTACACAAAATTAATTATCCATGAAATTGACCATGATGTGTGGGTTGATAGGCTGAATTTATTTAAGGGTTAAAAAGTAAGAATAGCTTAAAATATGTAAATTACTTAAGTTTTTTCACCCTGCATGCATTTCTAATGGATAAATGTAGACTTACTTCACAAATTTTACATAATAAAAGAATCACAAATAAAATGCTCAATGTTTTGTTATTCCTACATCTATTCATTGTGCCAGATGTTAACATGTACTTCCACATTTATAATGCGGTTTGCCTATGATTGCACAAATGTTGTCACCAGGTTTCCACAAATGGCTCAATATGCACCTACTATTTTTTCTCAGCAACTGAAATTTCTAATGTTCAAAATAAAGATTTTTCTTTAAATTAGATATTTCACAATACCCTGTTTAATTTATGCATGAAATTCTCTTTTGTGTCTTGTAATGCCTTCACTAAAGTTTTTACTCACAACAGGTAAGAGAGAGCTTTCAATCACATTTGTGCATTCTGAGCAAGCAATCGGTGCATCAACAGGAGTTGAAGTGTATAAGGGTGGGTTCCCTCATCCTGTGAGGATTTGAAAGTTCTTTTCACTTTTTCCCACAGACTTTGAAAGAAATTGGAGATTGAATTCTTAAAGCTTTTATTTCAGGCAAGCAATTAATTTACATACATCACAACTGTGTTTTCTGTAATGAACTCCTCGCACAAAAAAAGTCAGCATGTGGGAACAGTAACAGCTGTTCTTATGTGAGAGACAGCAGTGGTAACAACAGCAGCTGTTATAATGTTAAAGACAGCAGTGGGGACAGTAACAAATGTTATTGTGGGTTCTTTGCTGATGGTTAAGGGACAAAGTCCCAAGGAGAAGGAATCCAAGGTTCCAGTAACTTTGGAGAGGGATATTTTAGGAACACTATGGCAGGTCCTGATATTGTTAGGAAAGGGATCTTAAGATCTGGGGGCATTGGGGAGGAAGCTCTCAAGGTCTGGGAGCAAAAGGAGATCCTGACTCAAGGGGATTTTGTAGATCGGGGGATGCTGGGATCTTGGCAGTATTGTTGGAAGCAGAGACTAGCACCTTTGTGGGGGAAGGGAGCCCAGAAGCAAGAGACCCAAACTTCTGTTGACTTCTTTCGAACAATCGTGCCCCCAATCCCCATCTGTTCCCGCATGTCAGGTAGCACCACCACCATTTTACACATCGTCAGCCAATTCCTACCTTTATGTTCTTGTCTGAAAGCATTTAAGTGTAAATTTTGTGCTTGTTAAAATGAATTGACAAAAAATCATGGCCAGAGGTGCGCCACTTTCTGACATGCACACCTGCACCAGAAACATACTTTTAGTGAGTTTTCCAACTTATACAGTCTTTAATAAACAAATTTCCATAAAAAACCAAAAATGACCCATAAAATTCTCAAAGCATTTTCCATGTTTTTATATAAAAAATCATTAAGCATCAAAATGGTTTAGGAGAGATTTTTTAATTGCATACATACAAACAAAAGTGGTGATTGACTAAAAAGAAATCCATTTTCCATAAACAATTTCTGCTTTCTTCACTAGCCATTAACAAAGAACCCACAAAATAACATTTGGAGTCCAGGGCTTCGAGACTCTGGGAGCCTTTTCAAAATACTGCTAGATCTTGATACCCCATTCCAATGTTGCCAGATTACAGAGTCGTACATTAAGCATTAGCTGGCTGCAGTGCAGAAAGGAAATCTGGCAGGGAGGATTACATGCCAGTACCTGAACCTGCCTGATTTTCCTTCCTTTGAAAGGGAGGACTTGGGGAGGGGAGAAGCAGGGATGGTTGAGAGCAGCCCATTAACGCTCTTTACAGCAGTAGAGCTGAACCCAACACAATGGGGCAGGGACAGCCCAAGATATCAATCTTGGCCGCAGAACCTGGAACCAGGGTGCAGTGAGCGTGGCCCGGAATTTCAAGAGCTGAGGCAGGAGAGTGATGTCGGAGTGGGAAGTCTATGGTGGCGAGTCAATTTTTAAAACCTGCTGCCCTATATCTCCTTCAACAGTCAGTCGCAAACTTGGGAGAAATGGAAGACATTTACTCCAGTGGTGGCCATGACTGGGTCTTGCAGTGACAGGGAGAAAAATAAACAACAAATATTAATAGAAAGTGACATAAAAACTGAAAAATATAACATTTTAAATATATAAAATACAAATGATAAAACCTTAAAATGAAGCAGGTAGTGAACTTAGCTGCCAGGAAAAATTAAGATTGTGGCCCAGCTGGAACCAACAGCTCAGAAAGCTGCTCCAATGCCATTCGCAATTGCATAATCAGCATGACAGGTTTATATTGGCAAAATTCATATTAAATATTGACATGGGAAGTTACAATAGAAAAAATTGATATATAAGGCTGGATTTTCCTGATCGTGCCCTGAAAGGGTCGGGACCGCGCCTCCGTCTGCTACCCCATTCCTGCAATGATCCAAGCTCAGTATTAGGTATTTATGGCGAACTCCCAGCATGATTTCTGCCAACATGTAGAAGACCACCAATGGTCCTCAGGAAAATCAAAGGTATGAGCTACATTAAAGGGGCCACAGGGCCACGAATCTGGACCAGTACATTGACTGAAAGACTTGGCTGAGTCCGAGGCCTTCAACAGGTAAGCGTTCAGAGGGAGAGGAGCCTTTACCAGGTGCTCTTCTTCCATTTGCTGCATGTGTGGCCATTCCCACTGATACTGTGGGCCTCTCGCCATGGTTTACCTGGTTGTCCTGCAAATGAAAAAGAGGACCAAAGGAGGGAAATGAACTGGGAACCTGGGCCCACCCCCACCAATTTTTGCGAACTGTGGCAGGAAAAGAGTCGCAAGGAGGGATCCCAGCAGTAACAGGGAGCGGGTAATTCAGATTGAGTTGGTGAGGCAGCAGTAAACTTTACCACCAAATTTCATCCCCTTTTCTGCCAGTATCCCATCCATAGTGGAGGAAAGTTCACCCCAAAATATGTGCCAACGGGAAGTCAAGTGGAACAGACAGGTGTATGCGCAGGTGTAAGATTTTTAATACAGATATATTCAGACCCCTTTTCTGAGCATTTTAATATATTTGTTTGTCTCTTATTACTCAGTTTTGAAGAAGGCGACGTACCCAAAACATCAACTGTCTATCCTATTCATAATTCATAGTGCGGATTGATGTTCTGTGTTTTCAGCTTTTTCTATTTTAGTTTTAAAAAAGTCACCTCTGCAAGTGAGAAAAAGATCTGAGTGCTGCTGCAAGCTTTTTTTCAAAAAAAAATTGGGCACCTAGAGCAGAGTGGGTGAATTGGCAAAGTTAATGGGTGCTTTCACTCCGTTAAGAAATATTTTCTGCATTTCAATAACATTTCTGTTGTTAAACTTAAAAAAAAAATCAGCCACTCTCCCTTTCTCTCCCACTGAAAGGCTGTCAGGGCTTGCTGCTTCAACTTTTTAAAAAATCAGCCACGCCACTCACCAAATGAGAGACATACTGGACAGAGAGACCAGCCGGAACTTGTTCCTGTAATTTTTTTAGTCAACCCGACTGCTCTTCAGACCTTCTTGCTGTTCCAGGCCCTGCTCCAAAAAACATCCTGCCCACAAAATATCATCCCCCTCCTACTCCCCAAGTAAGACAGGACAGGGGCTTTTTTAGACTTTCCCCAGCGCCCATGTTGACCCAGTTTCCGTTGTCTTTCCTATGATGCTCCTCTTCAGGCTGCTGGTACTTCTCTCCTGTTGCTAGCATTCTGGGCTTTTAGCTTCTAGTACAAAAATTGGTTCCGCTGCTCTTCAGGCCTTCCGACTGCCCCAGGCCCCATTCCAAAAAAACACAGCGCCCATGAAAAATTGGCTCCATTATCCCTGACTTCTCACCCAGTGAAAGACAGACCAGACAGGGACCGGCACCCCTAGAGTTGATCCAGGTACATAAATGTTTGGCTGCTGAAGATCAATGATTTGTTCCACTATATATTTTGTAGAATTATGTGTTAGTGTTATTAATATTTAGTTGACATTTGGAGTTGATTAAAAGCATCATTAGCCTCAGTTTCAATTGGAGACCATAATGTTACGAGGTGAGCTTTGGAGTCAATTGCCCTTCACAAATCACTACATGAAGCACAATTAGTTCAGGATGAATGGGTCATATGTTCACCGTGGAAATTTGACAGGATCATTTTCTGGGCATTGCAAATCCATTACATTTTGAGACAGTGGGAATCACATTTATTTATTTTAATTCTGATTTCCTTTCTCCCAAATCTCTAAAATTGTATAAAAATCTTCCAATGTGCTATTTTCTAGCAATTTGCAAATACCTCCATTTACTTTTTAATAATTTCTAGGTTGGTATCCAATGACACATTCTCCATTGTACCATCAAATTCTCTTGTCCTAATCAAACAATGTATCACCTGACTTCCTGTGAACAATGCCACTGGAGATTGTTGGTACTATATCAAAATACCTATGTAGGTCATACAGTCCATTGAAAACTTCAATGTAAACATTCCCTATAGAAATTCCAATGTTAAAATGTCCAAACCTAACTTTTTCTGTTTTGCTGTAATGCCAATAGGAGTTCCTTTGTTAATCTTTTGTGTCTGTTAATGCCTTCATTAAAGTTTTTACTTGAATTGGACTTAATATTTTTGCCCAGACCTGTTAGTTGAATGCAGATTGTGCAGACTGAGTGTGTGCAGTGTATACAATTTCCAGAATTTCGTTAGCTGAACTGTTGAATGTTTTTCTTTAGATTCTAGCAGTTTCTGCTCAGTTATTTTTCAAAATTATTTTTTAAAAAATTTAAGGTGACTGTACCATCCAATCAATAGGAAGTGGTTAGCAACAAAAGGAGCCAAACTAGCCATCAAGGTATGATTCCCTGGGCATTAGATCTCATACCAACATCAAGGATATCCAATGAAACATGCTGCTGCAACAATGCAATCTGGCGGAGGTTCTCAACCAGTGATAGGAACTGATCCCTATAAGGTCTACTGCATAGAACTAGAGCACAGGTAGCGAGAAACCCAGCCCAATGAAACTGGAGGCAAGCAATTTGCTCTGCACAAAGGTCTGTTTGCCCATGAATCCAACCACAATGAATTACTGCGGAGTCCATCTCCTGAGCAAATGCTTTCCTATGCTGGTTAAACATTTGAAATACACCCACTGAATCAGCAGCAGGTAGGCAGCAGAGGGTGGCACAATGTGCTTGGTAGGTCTTTTCAACCCTGGAGGTAATTGGGGCAAACATGATAGGTCATGGTCCAATGAGTGCAAAGCAGGGTGAACCCTGCAAAGGCTGAAGCTTGAGACCTCTGTGAGGCTCAACTCTCTGTATCCAGGTCTGACACATTCAGACTTTAGGGCAGCCTGTGTTGAATGTATCAAACAACCTTACCAACTCATCATGAAACTAGTAAAAGCTGACATGTCACCATTATCATCTTCCTTGTCCTCATGGTCAGTCTCAGTTGCCTTCTTGGGGTGAGGTAGCTTATGAGGCAACTTCACTGGGCTGAAGCTGCAGCAACTTCTGAGACAAGCTTTTCCTACTCAGATGAAGGGCAGCTATGCCTGTATCTTGGCAGTGGATGCTCTGGAACCCTGACATTCCCCACAAGGGAGCTCACTGAGGATACAACGGATGTGCTGGGTTGAAAATGGGTGTGAGGAAGGACTTGTTTGTCAACCTGCTGTGAAGCTCACCTTTGCAAAACAGTTGATTGGGAGAGTCTGTTGGCAGGCAAAGGGACGTCTGGTAAGTGGGAGGCTTTCAAAAGTGTGTTAACCAGGGTTCAGGGTAAGCACATTCCTTATAAAGTGAAGGGCAAGGCTGGTAGAAGTAGGGAACCTTGGATGACTCGGGAGATTGAGGCCCTAGTCAAAAAGAAGAAGGAGGCATATGACATGCATAGGCAGCTGGGATCAAGTGGATCCCTTGAAGAGTATAGAGATTGCCGGAGTAGAGTTAAGAGAGAAATCAGGAGAGCAAAAAGGGGACATGAGATTGCTTTGGCAGATAAGGCAAAGGAGAATCCAAAGAGCTTCTACAAATACATAAAGGTGAGATCCTAAATGAATATTTCACATCGGTATTTACGGTTGAGAAAGGCATGGATGTTAGGGAACTTGGGGAAGTAAATAGTGATGTCTTGAGGAGTGTACATATTACAGAGAGGGAGGTGCTGGAAGTCTTAATGCGTATCAAGGTAGATAAATCTCCGGGACCTGATGAAATGTATCCCAGGATGTCATGGGAGGTTAGGGAGGAAATTGTGGCTCCCCTAGCAGAGATATTTGAATCATCGACAGCTACAGGTGAGGTGCCTGAAGATTGGAGGGTAGCAAATGTTGTGCCTTTGTTTAAGAAGGGCGGCAGGGAAAAGCCTGGGAACTACAGACCGGTAAGTTGTTAGAGGGTATTCTGAGAGACAGGATCTACAGGCATTTGGAGAGGCAGGGACTGATTAGGAACAGTCAGCATGGTTTTGTGAGAGGAAAATCATGTCTCACGAATTTGATTGAGTTTTTTGAAGGGGTAACCAAGAAGATAGATGAGGGCTGTGCAGTAGACGTGGTCTACATGGACTTTAGCAAAGCCTTTGACAAGGTACCGCATGGTAGGTTGTTACATAAGGTTAAATCTCACGGGATCCAAGGTGAGGTAGCCAATTGGATACAAAATTGGCTTGACGACAGGAGACAGAGGGTGGTTGTGGAGGGTTGTTTTTCGGACTGGAGGCCTGTGACCAGCGGTGTGCCTCAGGGATCGGTGCTGGGTCCGCTGTTATTTGTTATTTATATTAATGATTTGGATGAGAATTTAGGAGGCATGGTTAGTAAGTTTGCAGATGACACCAAGATTGGTGGCATTGTGGACAGTGAAGAAGGTTATCTAGGATTGCAACGGGATCTTGATAAATTGGGCCAGTGGGCCGATGAATGGCAGATGGAGTTTAATTTAGATAAATGTGAGGTGATGCATTTTGGTAGATCGAATCGGGCCAGGACCTACTCCGTTAATGGTAGGGCGTTGGGGAGAGTTATAGAACAAAGAGATCTAGGAGTACAGGTTCATAGCTCCTTGAAAGTGGAGTCACAGGTGGATAGGGTGGTGAAGAAGGCATTCAGCATGCTTGGTTTCATTGGTCAGAACATTGAATGCAGGAGTTGGGATGTCTTGTTAAAGTTGTACAAGACATTAGTAAGGCCACACTTGGAATACTTTGTACAGTTCTGGTCACCCTATTGTAGAAAGGATATTATTAAACTAGAAAGAGTGCAGAAAAGATTTACTAGGATGCTACCGGGACTTGATGGTTTGACTTATATGGAGAGGTTGGATAGACTGAGACTTTTTTCCCTGGAGAGTAGGAGGTTGAGGGGTGATCTTATACAAGTCTATAAAATAATGAGGGGCATAGATAAGGTAGATAGTCAAAATCTTTTCCCAAAGGTAGGGGAGTCTATAACGAGGGGGCATAGATTTAAGGTGAGAGGGGAGAGATACAAAAGGGTCCAGAGGGGCAATTTTTTCACTCAAAGGGTGGTGAGTGTCTGGAACGAGCTGCCAGAGGCAGTAGTAGAGGCGGGTACAATTTTGTCTTTTAAAAAGCATTTGGACAGTTACATGGGTAAGATGGGTATGGAGGGATATGGGCCAAGTGCAGGTAATTGGGACTAGCTTAGTGGTATAAACTGGGCGACATGGATATGTTGGGCCGAAGGGCCTGTTTCCATGTTGTAAACTTCTATGATTCTATGATTCTATGGCACCTGAATGTTGACCCAATATTGACCCAATACCTTTGAGGGTAAAAAATGCCAAACTATACGGCATTAATGGGAACCATCTACATAAAACTACTTGAGAGCAATGTCAACAGTCCATGATGAGGTGGAATTGGACTTCCTGAAATATATCTTTGGAATTTTGCACTTCCACCCTTTTCAGTATTGACCCTTTGACATTGGCCAGTATCAAAGACAGATTATTTTTCTTTCTAGATATGCCCCAGTTCTGACTGGTACCAGAGTATGCCCTGAGGCCCTAGGCCAAGAGACAATAGCCTTAGCCAGGTCATTTTGATCCACACCGTTGCCACCACAACCAGATTGTTAGACATTTGGGGTTTGCCTTTGATAGTGGTGCTAGTCGCTGCTGTAAGCGACATGAGCCCAAAATTTAGGGGTGTGCCTGTACTGCCCAATATCTAATTATACAATAATAGACGTAATCCAGAGGTCTAACAATAATACTGCCTTGTGATCTGAACTGGATACTGGTGTCTTTTGGATGTACACATCTTCAATCTTTTCAAAGGCTGGTCAAAAAGACTTCATAAGACAAGGCCAGACATGAATCTTTAAACTGCTTTATTTCATAGCAAATGGAGATGTAAAACAATTGTGATTGCACTCACATGGAGTCCAATCAATAAAACCTGCCTTTACAAAATAATGAACATGCTATACTCTCCCACATCAATGGGTCATCTTTCTTGACTTAAACAAAATGAATTATGACTACCTTTCTGCATTCTAACATTGTGAGCCAACTTGCTGAACAAGAACCTGACTGTCAGTAAGTTTTTCTGTCCCTATTTTTATCCCCCTCTGATCACAGTGAGAGCCTATACTAGACAACCTCTCCCGAACACCCAGCACCAGGGCTCTCCCAACACAATCACTGTGAAGTGTCACTTAAAAAAGTAACCCACACTCTCCACGATGGAGAGCTCATCTTCCGGCGCAACACCAGACTCCTCCTCCCGCTGCTGACCTCATCGGGCGCTCGCACGGTTACGCGCATGTACGAGAACGAGCAAAAGGCGGCGGCTCGAAGTGGCGCGTCGGACGTGAACGCGCACGCACGTGAACCATCCGAAAGACCCAAATCGGCTTCAACGGTCGCCGTTAGCGTAGGAGGGCGCAGCTATTAAAAGGCGGTGACGCGGTGCGGCTCGTGTTAGTTCCGGTCCGGTGGGCGATCGTTTTTTAAAAAATAATTTTAATTTCGTTCGGCGTGTTGTTGGAGCTCGGCGTTCGTGTTGAGAAGAGGCGGCGGCTCCGGCTGGGCCGAGGATGGTGATCGGGAGAAGATGGTGTTCGAGTCTTTAGTGGTCGACGTTTTGAACCGTTTCTTGGGAGATTACGTAGTGAACTTGGACACCTCGCAGTTGCAGATAGGAATTTGGGGAGGTAAAGTTTGTGATCTGTGTGTCAGATTTTTAAAATATATATATATATATACATATATAGAATGATTTGGTGTTTGACAAGTACCTGCGCGAGCAGCTGTCAGTGGTGTGGATCCGGACTCCCTGGGGAGGGAGTGACCCACCCACCAGGATCCTGCAGTAAAATGTACCATGGCAAGCAATTTTCGGTATTTTTAAAAAAACAATTGATTTAAGTGGTCTGCAATCAACCGAGAAATGTATTTTTTTTGCAGATTCATTATTAAAATGTTTTATGGTAGTTGCAAAACTGCAAGTAGCTTTTTCTGCAAATGCTATTTCAATATTGCATGGTGTTATATTCAGATAATTTTAAATTTTAGGTACTGCACACATATTACAGTTAAAGATTTAATGCTAACAGTTTATATTTAATGCTAACAGTTTATATTTAATTTGATACAGAGCTAGGACTTAACACGGGATATGTTTTAAAAATGTGACACCCCCCCCCCCGCATTACATAGCAGCTTGCACGATATCCGTTCGTTCCCTTTTATTGTGTTCCTCGAATATATACATTGTGATGTGTTAACTTTAGTAAACATATTTATGTAATTGTATACATATTTCATCCTACTTGTAAAGGTGAAAGTTGAAATAAGTTTGAGATCTAATTAAACGAACAACAACGGCACATAAACGTTCCTTTTATAAAATGGTCAGTCGTAAGTTTGAAGAATGGACCTTAACCAAAGAGTTGTTTAGACATGATGAAAGTGAAAACAAAGATTGAATGGTTTATACAGTCATCAAACCTTATGGTTGTGTTATACAGCCTGCAGTGTAATCCTATTCCTTACACAGCTTTTCATTTTAGCTTAGTTGTTATGCTTTCTTCTTTTCAGCTGCGTATCGTTGTGGTGTTATTCCTGTCATTATGGCTGCTGAGTTTTGCTATGTTGTGGCTCTGTGTTAGATGACTGGAGATAACTGGAAAATAAAAATTGTAGTGTTGTACTTCTGACTGGAATGGACAGTTTAACTGAAAATTAGTATATTGTCTTTTTTTTTAAAAAAAGGATGTTCTTCATCATTGATACATTGTGTTTTATGCCAGATAAGGGACAAGGACTGCTGAATATTTTAATCAGTTTAATGTCCCCTATGCCAGCATAAAACATATAAAGTTCATTATAACTGTGAAGTGTGGTGTATATGGTTGTGGATACTTCCTGCAAAATAGTGTAGCCCCACCCCCAGTGAGTACGTTGGATGGGTTGGTCGGCAATTGAATATTATGATAAAATATCTGGGAATTAGTGGTCATCTTATGCAAGCTTGGCTAGTATGAGAGGAGATTGCAGGAACCAAGCTTGCTATCTTATGCTCAACCCATGTATGCAAACTTAGAAAACGAGTAAAAAAACTGACTTCGCTCAAAGCGGTCCTGGATGTAGGGCTAATGAGACATGAAGATAAGAAGTTAGACTAAAAGTGCAATGGGACACAAGCTTGCCATAATTTAGGTTACAGATATATACAATATTGGTCAATTTTTAGTGCAGGAAATAAACCTAAAGTACACTTGTGTACTTTGCAGCGGTGGTGAATTTAGAAATAACTAAAGGAGGATGTATGTAACTGTCAGAAGCATGACATTTATTAATTAGGATCTGGGTGATTGCCTGCTTCCTTGAAAATTGCTTTTTGACACTTTAATTGATGCATCTTGGAGCTCATTGTAATTTTGCCTTTCAAGCCAAAAATATTTTTTCCTAGAAGAGCTATCGATCATAGAATCATAGAATGGTTACAGCACAGGAGGAGGCCATTTGGCCCAAATTTATAGCGTTCATTTCCTTTTTTCATTAGGAATCTAATCACAGATACACTTGTTAATTTGCATTCTATGTTCATATGATAATACTATCTCATTATCCTATCTGATGTCCTGGATCCCATTACAGCTTTGAGGCATGTAGGAATTACCTGGATTGAGGCTATGCTGATTTAATTATTTTCAACAAACTATTTTTAAGTAGCTACAGGAAGGATAAGGGTGAGTTGGTATCAATGAAGCAAAACTTTAGAACCAGCTTCTGATGGAGAGTCAAACTTTTATCTATCTTTCTAGGTGCTGAGCTACATGTTACATCCATTTGAAAAATTGTTTTTAAAATGTCAAAACAACATTAGATTGGAAATTACTATGAATAATAATAGCAGATGAACACATTATCTGCATATGATATTCCTCTGACCATTATTTTAATGGAGCCATTAACCCATATAAAATAAATTGTTTAATGCCCCCATTAAAAAGTGCACCAAGGAATGCCGTTCATCAATTATTATCACCAACAGCAATTTCTAGTTTATATTGCTCTTTGACCCGGTTGAAAAAAATTATTGTACTAGAAACAAAAATGCATTGGGGGCTGAATTTTTTGCTATCGGGTGGTCCTGACTTTCTACAACCTGGGGTTTGCAATCTGTTCTGCTCTTGCGTCACACCTCGCAATTGCTGTGGATGTTGACTACTCTAATGCAGATAGTGTGGGCTTGCTGTCTGATCGCTGCATGGCAATAAAGGGACCTCCACATAAGCATCTAAATGAACTGAAAGCAGCTTTCTCAGTTGCAGAACATAATTGGGTGCTGCAGTCACATGTAAAAAGGTCAGTGGTTAACATTGCACATTACAAGATCATAAAATAAATACAAATAAGGAATCTATTGGCTATTTTAACTTATCCATCAAGAAAGCTGCTTCAGAGCTCTATCACTGTATCCAACTAGTTCTAAAATGGTTCCAGAATTGTTGCCTTCACTAACCTACCTTGGAAGTCCATTTTAGATGCGAGCCCTCTGGGGTACAAATTAGTGCTCATAGAGTAGGGCCTCATGGAACAAGAACACATTTTGAGGAATTTGAATGTTGACAGCGCTCACCTCCATGCTTGAATTTCCTGACAGCCCTAAATTTGGCTTTAATAGTTTGAGCCTTGTCCTAATATCATGATTTAGTTTGAAGTAAATGTTCCAGATTTACCTTCCCTTTTATGATCATATCTTGTTTACCTTTAAAGGTCACCTGACAGTTGTCTCTCTTCAGGATGGAAATGATGAAATTTCTCCAGTCTTTCTTTATAACGCATTCCTCTGCTAGTAGAGATCAGCCTTGTAACTATTCTCTGAGCCACCTTTTAGTGCTTGAATGTCTCAGTTGTGTCTTTGACACCAGACCCGGACACAGTATTTGAGATGTGGTCTAATTAAAACATGTTACGTTCTCTGGCATATATTCTGTATTCTGGCTGTATAGTTCAGCACTGTATTTGCTTGGTTGATTGCTGCTTTGCAGTGATTAGGCATGTTGGACATTGCAGTAGTACACTGGAGTGAAATCTTAAATACAGGACTGTAATTTTAAAAAATTTGCTGAGAACTCATCATTTGCAATTCTATTTCCTACTTTATTTCCGAACCCTGGCAGTTTTGTAAATGCGTTGACAGTAATGCTCAAATAAAAGCGAGTGATGCATTCACACCAGGGAACATCCTTATCTCAAAAAAGTGGCTACAATCAGTCCTGTTGAAGAAATCATACAAAACAGCAACTGTGCATGCCCCAGAAAGTTCCTCTGAGGAAAACAAAACATTCTTAAAAGCTGTATTTTAGCAGATTACTGTTTTCATATATATTCTTTGGAGGGCAATTAGGGATGGGCAATAAATGCCGGCCTCGCCAGCGACGCCCACATCCCGTGAACGAATAAAAAAAAACACTTGTAACTGTGACTGTCAGAAATCATTGGCTCAACTTAAAACCTTTCTGTCTTAAGTTCATGTGCAATCAACAGTAGGAGAAAGTAACATCTGATCAGTCCTGACTAGCTCCAGTCCTGTGCTTCAGTCAATTTAGCTCTAACCGTTTTAAGTCCTGGCCTCTGACCCAACTGGTTCTGACTTGCTCTAGTCCTGTTTTTCAATGTATCTGGGTGATACTGACAATTTCCAAACCCAATGGATAAAAGCAGATTTTTCTTGTGAAATGGTGATAAGCTGACAAATGAATGGAAGTGCTAACTATTAGCTTTGAATGCCCAAGATTGGCATCAATGGGAATTCTAGTATTTACAAAATGTTTTGGCCAAACAAAAAGGCAGTGGTCGTCTTAGTGATATTACGGTGCTGTTGATCAGCAGATTAGTCTCCAATATCTGTCGGGTTGTGGCATAGACTGATGTATTAGGGGAGCTTGTAAAGCTGAAACATAAGAACATAAGAAATAGGAGCAGGAGTAGGCCAATCAGCCCCTCGAGCCTGCTCCGCCATTCAATAAGATCATGGCTGATCTGATCCCAACCACAAATCTAAAGAACACAAGAAGTAGGAGCAGGACCCGGCCACTCAGCCCCTGGGCCCTCTCCGCCACCCACAGGGCATTGACCGATCCGAACTCAGCTTCATGTCCAATTTCCTGCCCGCTCCCCATAACCCCTAATTCCCTTCACTTCTAGAAAACGGTCTATCTCTGTTTTAAATTTATTTAATGATGTAGCTTCCACAGCTTCCTGGGGCAGCAAATTCCACAGACCTACCACCCTCTGAGTGAAGAAGTTTCCCCTCATCTCAGTTTTGAAGGAGCAGCCCCTTATTCTAGGATTATGCCCCCTAGTTCTAGTTTCACCCATCCTTGGGAACATCCTCACTGCATCCACCCGATCAAGCCCCTTCACAATCTTATATGTTTCAATAAGATCGCCTCTCATTCTTCTGAACTCCAATGAGTAGAGTCCCAATCTACTCAACCTCTCCTCATATGTCCACCCCCTCATCCCCGGGATTAACCGAGTGAACCTTCTTTGTACTGCCTCGAGAGCAAGTATGTCTTTTCTTAAGTGTGGACACCAAACCTGTATGCAGTATTCCAGGTGCGGTCTCACCAATACCTTATATAACTGCAGCAATACCTCCCTGTTTTTATATTCTATCCCCCTAGCAATAAAAACCTACAAAAGAGACTATCTTGTTTGTGTACTTCAATGGAATATGTATCTGGAATTATCCTTAATCAGCCAAACAATTAAACAGATACATGCGTAACTTTCATGAGGGGTGACATCGGGAAGAGGATTTTTTTTTTGTGAATTTTCTGCTTTTCAAGGTAACTAATAGTATTGGGAATGGAACATCTTTCAATTCAGGTACCCAGTGGCAGTGTTATACTCACAGATCAGGTTTCCATGGCTAAAAAATAAATGGAAATCTGAAGTAAAAACAGAAAATGCTGGAAATACACAATAGGCCAGCCAGCATCTGAAAAGAAAAAAATTAATACTTTGAGTCTACACCCAAAATAGCAGAACAATTCTGACTAAGGGCCTACATCCACAGCATTAACTTGTCTTCTCTTTTCAGACATCGATAGATTTGCTGTGTATTTCTAACATTTTCTATGAATAAATTAGATATTGAAGCTTCCAATACAACAGCAAAGAGATTAAGAATTTCTGTCGATCAGCTTCTATGGCACCTGTGAGTCATTTTTCTGGATTCAAACTCAGGTCCCAGAGGTCACTAGACAGTGTATCACTGTTTGCACTGCCAGTCTGCTAGGAAGAGACATTGCAAATAGGGACTTATTGGTCAATATCTATAGCCAGACAAAAGGAATTGCTCTAATAGTATGTGTGGTGAGATAGCAGTGGGGCATATTTTTACCAACTGCTACATCTGGAATTCAGAGGGGCCCTCTGTGACATGTATGTAACTGTAATAAGATGTCCATCTTTTTGCAATGTATTTGTATCAGGAGTACTATAGATGATCTGAATTTTTTGAAAGCCTATGAAAAGATCATCTGATATTTGACATGGACAGTCAGTATTTTGCAGGCACCATCCACATGTCTGCATTCACAGATCAATATTGGCATGAGTCAGGCTCTAGACCTCAGTACCATTCCAGGTGTTGTCCTGCTGTGCTGCTGTAAGCTGAAGCAATTGAACTTGGCTGCATTCTGTTGCTGTGCATTTGTAATTTGTGAGAATTCCTGCACATAGTATGTGTCTTCAGCAGCAACAATAGGGATTGGGTAAGCATACCCTGGAATGGTATAAATGGGGAGAAGCCAGGAAAGTTGGAACATGAGCAGGCCATTCAGCCCTATGAGCTTGTTCCACTATTCAATTATATTCATGGCTGATTGATACCTCAACTTCATTTACCCAACTTTGCTCTATGTCCTGATACCTTTACCTAACAAAAATCTATCCGTCTCAGTCTTGAAAATTTTAATTGACCCAGCATCCACAGCCTTTGGGGGTGAAAGTTCCAAATTTCCACCATCCTTAGTATGAAAAAGTGCTTCCTGATTTCACTAATGAATGGCCTAGCCCTTAATTTTAAGATTATGCTCTCTTATTCTGGATTCCCCCACCAGAGAATATAGTTTCTTTGTATTTACCCTATTGAATCCCTTTATCGTTTTAAACACTATGAAGAGAATTACGGTGGTGGACGAGGGAGAAAAGGGTGAAGCTGACAGTGCCATGGTTGGAGGGTTAGAAAGAACAGTGTCAGCATTAACCAAGGGAAGTGGAGAGAGATGAAGCTGGGAGTGGTGCTGAGGGGGGACGATGGGAAGAATGAGTGGCAGCATGAACTGGGTACATGGGGGGGGCAGTGGGGGAAGAGAAAGAGCATCAGTATGAACTGAGATTGGGAGGAAAGAGAATAGTGCTAGCAAGAACTGGGAGGATTGGATGGGGAGAGATGCCTCTGTGAATTGGATGGATTTTGAAGGGGATACAGCATTTCCTGACAACATTAGCAACTGTGTGGGAGATCTGCTCATTTAGATGAGGAGGGGAAAACATAATTTTGTTCAGCTTTTATTGTACATAGTGCGCAGTTTAAGTGCCTCTCTTAATTCTGTCTGTGAACGAGAGGCATGTTGGGAGTTGGAATTTTCACCCTGTGGAATTGTAATACCGAGTATACTGTGACCAAGGCAAAAAATTTAGAAGTAACAGCTGTGAGACACAACGGTGGGAGAAAAAGTTGGAAGAAAAAGATTTAACTTTTCTCATCTTTTTATGCAGGTTAAGCCAATAATAAAAATTTTTATCACTGTAAAGCAGTGAACCCAGAAACGTTTACTTGGAAAATTGGAGGGAGACATCCTGGGTAGTCACATGGCTAATACAAAACCAGTCGCATTTAAAATAAAAGTGCATTAAGGCTGCACCCGGCCGAAGAACCCGGCCAGGCCAGGGGCTCGGAGGTCCTACTGCACTTAATAGCAGGCACTCATCAAAACATTTTTTAGCTCTGTTTCCAGCCCAGCAGTCAGCCAAATGGTCAGCCTGGCTGACGGGCGGGAGGAAACACCAGCAGCAGGAGGCCGCAGCCAGGACCAGCAATCGGGAGAGACCTGCGATCGGGAGGAGGGACAGGGCCGCGATTGGGAGGGCTGGGGGAAGGTCAGCTGGCGGGGGATGTCAACAGTTGGGGCTGGAGGTTGGCGATGGGTGTGGGGAGGAGGAGGCAAAAGGCTGCCGATCGGGGTTGGGGCAGGCTGAAGGCTTCCTTGAGGGATTGGGGCGGGGGCACTCCTGGCCCCCAAGGAGTGCTGAAAGAGGCACTGACCTTATGGAGCCAGCAGCTCCCTCCTCCCTTTCACTGGTGAGTTTCCCGACCCCTGGAAAACCTGTGTAGCAACATTAAGTTTTAAATCGGATTCCCAATTGCACTGGAGGAACCCGATTTAAATATGTTAATTAAGTGTCCCGCCTCTCCACGGAAATAAATAACAGGAATATTTGTTAAAGTAGATATTAGACCATGTTAACTCATACAGGGAAAATAATAAATGGTTCACAATCTCTATACTACGATTATATATTAACAAAATTGTGAGGGAGAGATGCAGGCAGTTGTTACATTATCAACTACAGGAGAATCTGGTCAGTTAACACTGGAAGGTTTATGGCAGAAATCACTGAGTTGCTTAAAGCCTCTTTCCCGTAAGAAAACACCAGATCGATTTAAGATTTTAAAAGGAGCAAGTTAGATATGGGCCCGGAATACACGAGACTGCATGATTGGCGATGTACGCCCTAACATACGCAAAGCAGGACAAATTCAACACGGACAATTACCGTTGTATCAGTCTACTCTCAATCACCAGAAAGAGTTCTCAAAAGTGCTATCAAGTGGCACTTACTCACCAATAACCTGCTCAGCAATGCTCAGTTTGAGATCCTGCCCCCCCCGGTGTCTCTCTCTCCCGCCCGCCCCCCCCCCCCCCCCCACCCTCCGGTTCCTCTCTCTCCCGCCCGCCTTCCCCCCCCCCCCCCCAAGTCTCTCTCTCCTCGGACCGCCCCCCACCCCCGTCTCTCTCTCCTCGGACCTCCCGCGCTCTCTCCCTTCGGACCGCCTGCCTCTCTCTCTCTCTCTCTCTCTCTCTCTCTCTCTCTCTCTCTCTCCTCGGGCCGCCTACCCCCGCCCCCCCCCCCCCCCCCCCCCCCTCTCTCCATCTATAGTGTGGGGTAGAATGGAATGTGGAGCACCCAGTCCACCGTCAGAACTTCTCCACGATGTGCCCGAAATCACTAGCAGCATGGGAGAATCCTGCACTTTGATGGCAGCTCTTTCTAAAGTGCGGGGCATTATAGATAGCACTCAAGTGCTCACCTTGCATCCCATCTTGTGTTAGTCATCAAACATGCTGCATCCACTTATCTTTTCTTGGAAGTTTACTTTTTGGGCACAACTTCAAAGATACCTGTGTGACAATTAAATGACTGGATTGTAATTCCGTGTCAAATGATTATTTCTCCTACATATATGTCCATGTTGTCTCTTACTATCCCTTTCCCCTTCCCTAACATGAAAGTTTATTTTCTAATGAAAATTAAATTCTTTGTTCTTTTACAGGAGATGTCGTACTCAATAACCTGGAAGTAAAAGAAAGTGCATTGGTAAGTTTTCTTTTGATTTTATTTTGTATAGCAAATATTCTGGATTGTTGTACTAAATGTTTTGCATTGAAAATGGAAGGCTCAAAATTTAAGTCCCCATGAATGGAAGGGAGTTGGGATGAAAAAGGACTGATGGAAGCATGTGTCTTGTTGGCAGTCAGAGAACTGTGTTGGATGTGAACTAGTCTACAACCTGGAATAGAATCATAGAAAGGTCACAACACGGAAGGAGGCCATTCGGCCCATTGAGTCCGTGCCGACTCTATGCAAGAGAAATCCAGCTCGTCCCACTCCCCTGCCCTATCCCCTTAGCCCTGCAAATTTTTTCCTTTCAAGTACTTATCCAGTTCCCTTTTGAAGGCCATGATTGAATCTGTATCCGCCACTCCCTCTGGCAGTGCATTCCAGATCCTAACCACTCAATGTGTTTTTTAAAAAAAAGTTTTTCCTCATGTCACCTTTAGTTCTTTTGCCAATCACCTTAAATGTATGTTCTCTGGTTCTTGACCCTTCCGCCAATGGGAACAGTTTCTCTCTATCTACTCTGTCTAGACCCTCCATGATTTTGAATACCTCTATCAAATCTCCTCTCTACCTTCTCTGTTCCAAGGAGATCAACTCCAGCTTCTCCAGTCTATCCACGTAACTGAAGTCCTTCATCCCTGGAATCATTTTAGTAAATACCTTCTGCACCCTTTAAGGCACCCTTCCTAAAGTGCAGTGCCCAGAACTGGACACAATACTTCAGCTGTGGCTGAATCACTGTTTTCTAATGGTTCATCATGACTTCCTTGCTTTTGTACTCTGCCTCTATTTATAAAGCCCAGGATCCCGTATGCTTTTTTAACCGCTTTCTCAACCTGCCCTGCCACCTTCAAGGATTTGTGTACAGAAACCCCCAGATCTCTCTGTTCCTGTGCCCTTTAGTTTATATTGCCCGTCCTCATTCTTCCTACCAAAATGTATCACCTCGCATTTTTCTGCGTTAAATTTCATCTGCGACATGTCCGCCCATGCCACCAGTCTGTCTTGAAGTCTATCGCTATTCACCTCACTGTTCAGTACACTTCCAAGTTTTGTGTCATATGCAAATTTTGACATTGTGCCCTGTACACCCAAGTCCAAGTCATTAATATATATCAAGAAAAGCAGTGGTCCTAGTACCGACCCTTGGTGAACACCACTGTACACCTCCCTCCAGTTCAAAAAGCAACTGTTCACCACTACTGTCTGTTTCCTGTTACTTAGCCAATTCTGTACCTATGCTGCTCCTGCCCCTTTTATTCCATGGGCTTCAATCTTGATGACAAGCCTATTATATGGCACTTTTGAAAGTCCATGTACACCACATTAACTGCATTGCCCTCATCTACCCTCTCTCTTACCTCATCAAAAAACTCTACCCACATACTTAAACACGATTTTCCTTTAACAAATCCATGCTGGCTTTCCCTAATCAATCCATACTTGTCCAAGTGACTGCTAATTCTGTCCTGAATTATCGTTTCTAAAAGTTTCCCCACCACTGTGATTAAATTGACTGGCCTATAGTTGACCGAGATCATTTTCAAGATCAAGGACCAAGTGTGGAGCTACAAAGGCAGTTTGAAGGATGTGAAGTGGAGGGGAAAGAAGGCCATTTGTTTTGTCAGGCTTCTTCTGTGTACAATCTGTAAATTGCCCTTATGTAGACGCTACCACACCTATTTAATCTCCTGAGTGAAGACTGCCTAATTTCTTCTGATTTCCAGAAGTAGTGAGGCAAACATTGTAGAACATTCATAAGTCTCCATTATTTAATCCTGGTCTTCTGCCCCCAAGACAGACATATCATCCTCCAGCCAATCAACACAGGAGCCACCTTTTGATGTTTCAGTACCCTTTTTGAAGATAGGGTGCCAAATATTTCAAAGGTGGTCTCACCAGTGATCTATACAAAGCTGTAATAACATGCTTGGATTTGTAGTTAAATGTCCTTTGGATATATTGGTTTACTGTTTGATTTGCTTTTTTTTTGTATTTGCATTGACTGAAAGCTTTTGGTAAATGAGCAATAATCACAATCATTTTTTCCTTGTCTGCAATGGTTGAAGGATACAGCGTGCGGTGTCTGTCACTTCACTGGATGCATTCTGTGACTGGTGGGCACTGTATGATCCCTTAATTTTATACAGATTTCAATGCTCAGATAATTTGAGTTAGCTTATCTGTTAACATTTTATGAATGTTTCGACCGACTACCATCTTGGAGAAAAAAGGATGCATTCAGAAGTAGTTGGATTTAGATTTGATGAATCCAGTCAATTTAGTAGTCTGTTTCTTTACTATGTATACTTGTTTAGTTTTCAGTTCCAGGTTCTCTCTCTCTCGCACTTTTTCCCCACCCTTTCCTCCTGTGTTACCCACTGGCCATAATATTAAAATCAATAACTTCAACTTCAGCTGCATTTCCTGCATCCATTTCAGACCTGCCTTACACCACCTCCCTCACCTCAGTTATTCACACATTCTCTGTCTCTTAAGTGTCTCTTATTGTCTTTAATTACAAATCTAGCCCATGGCATAAAAGGGGCAGTGGCAGCATGGATATGAAATTGGCTAAGTGACAAGAAACAGAGTAGTGGAGAATGAGGAGAGGCAATATAAACTAAAGGGTACCATTCTAAAGTGGGTGTAGGAACAGAGAGACCTGGGGGCATATGTGCAAAGGTCATTGAAGGTGGCAGGCAGGTTGAGAAAGCGGTGAAAAAAGCATACTGGACCCTGGGCTTTACAAAAGCAAGGAGGTTATGGTGAACCTTCCTAAAACACTGGTTTGGCCGTAACTGGAGAATTGCCTAATACTGGGCACCGCACTTTAGGAAGCTTGTGAAGGCCTTAGAGAGGGCGCAGAAAAGATTCTGGAGGGGGAGGGTGAACAGCCAGTAGTCGTGGTCCATATTGGTACAAACGACATAGGTAAAAAAAGGGATGAGGTCCTGCAAGGTGAATTTAAGGAGTTAGGAGATAAATTAAAAAGCAGGACTTCAAAGGTAGTGATCTCAGGATTACTACCGGTGCCACGTGCTAGTGAGTATAGGAACAGGAGAATAGACAGGATGAATGCGTGGCTGCAGGGATGGTGTAGGAGGGAGGGATTTAGTATCCTGGGACATTGGGACCGGTTCTGGGGAAGGTGGGACCTGTACAAGCGTGACGGGTTACACCCGAGCAGGACCGGGACCAATGTCCTCGCGGGGGTGTTCGCTAGTGCTGTTGGGGAAGGTTTAAACTAGAGTGGCAGGGGGATGGGAACCTGAGCGGGGAGTCAGAAAGGAATAAAGTTGAGAGCAGCAAGAGAGGGGAAGACCCAGGGGAAATCTACAATACAAATAGTACAAACAGTTGTTCAAGAACAAGTGAAAGGGAAAAGCATAGACCAGCGGAAAGAAAGTGTACTTTAGGCACTTTAGGTACTTTAGGCACGACAGATAAAATGAAAACTAGAAGGCGTAAGGCGATTAACCTAGCATCAAAGCTGTGGCAGGGGGTTGGGAACCTGAGCAGGGAGACAGGAAAGCGTATCAGGAAGGGACAGAAGGTATGGAGTAAAAGGTAAAGTGTTAAAAAAGGAAAAAGCAGGAACTAAGTGTCACAAAACATATTTGAAAGTTCTTTATCTGAATGCACATAGCATTCGTAACAAAATGGACGAGTTAACGGCACAAATAACGACGTATGGGTATGATCTTGTGGCCATTACAGAAACATGGCTGCAGGGTGACAACGACTGGGAATTAAATATGCCAGGGTATTTAACAATCAGGAAGGGCAGGAAGGAAGGGGAGGTGGGGTGGCTATGTTAATAAGGGAAGGAATCACTGTAATACAGAGAAAAGATATTGGGACAAAGGATCAGGATAATGAAACAGTTTGGGTAGAGATAAGGAATAACAAGGGGCAAAAAACACTCGTGGGCGTAGTATATAGGCCTCCTAATAGTTGCAACTCTGCTGGAAGAAGTATTAATCAGGAAATAGTCGGGGCATGTAATAAGGGAACAGCTATAATTATGGGGGATTTTAACTATCATATTAACTGGACAAATCAAATTGGGCAGGGTAGCCTTGAGGAAGAGTTTATTGAGTGTATTAGGGATGGATTTCTTGAGCAGTATGTAACTGAACCTACAAGGGGGCAAGCAACCTTGGACCTGGTCCTGTGTAATGAGCCAGGATTAATTAATAATGTCCTAGTTAAGGATCCCCTTGGAATGAGTGACCATAACATGGTTACATTCCATATCCAATTAGAGGGTGAGAAGGTTGGTTCTCAAACGAGTGTACTGAGCTTGAATAAAGGAGACTATGATGGTATGAGAGCGGAATTGATTCAAGTGGACTGGGAAAATAGTTTAAAGGGTAAGACGGTACATGAACAGTGGTGTTCATTTCAGGAGTTATTTTACAACTTTCAAAAAATATATATTCCACTGAGGAAAAAAGGGTGTAAAAGAAATGACAGCCATCCGTGGCTCAGTAAAGAAATTAAGGATAGTATCCGACTAAAAACAAGGACATATAAGGTAGCCAAACTTAGTGGGAGGATAGAAGATTGGGAAGTCTTCAAAAGACAGCAAAAAGTCACGAAAGGATTGATTAAGAAAGGGAAGATAGATTATGAAAATAAACTAGCAAAAAATATAAAAACAGATAGCAAGAGTTTCTACAGTTATATAAAAAGAAAAAGGGTGGCTAAGGCAAACATAGGTCCCTTAGAGGATGAGACCGGGAAATTAATGGTGGGAAACATGGAGATGGCAAAAATGCTGAACAAATATTTTGTTTCAGTCTTTACGGTAGAGGACACTAGGAATATCCCAACACTGGACAAACAGGGGGCTCAAGGGGGGTTGGAGCTAAATACGATTAAAATCACTAAGGAATTGGTACTCAGTAAATTAATGGGACTCAAGGCGGATAAATCCCCTGGACCTGATGGCTTACATCCTAGGGTCTTGAGGGAAGTGGCAGTAGGGATTGTGGATGCTTTGGTAATAATTTTCCAAAATTCTCTGGACTCGGCAAAGGTCCCGGCAGATTGGAAAACTGCTAATGTAACACCCTTATTTAAAAAGGGTAGTAGGCAGAAGGCTGGAAATTATAGACCAGTTAGCCTAACATCTGTGGTGGGTAAAATTTTGGAGTCTATTATTAAGGAGACAGTAGCAGAACATTTGGATAAACATAATTTAATAGGACAAAGTCAGCATGGCTTTACGAAGGGGAAGTCATGTCTGACAAATTTGCTTGAGTTCTTTGAGGATATAACGTACAGGGTGGATAAAGGGGAACCAGTGGACGTAGTGTATTTGGACTTCCAGAAGGCATTCGACAAGGTGCCACATAAAAGATTATTGCTCAAGATAAAGAATCACTAGATTGGGGGTAATATTCTGGCGTGGGTGGAGGATTGGTTATCTAACAGGAAGCAGAGAGTTGGGATAAATGGTACATTCTCGGACTGGCAACCAGTAGCCAGTGGTGTTCCGCAGGGGTCGGTGCTGGGTCCCCAACTCTTTACAATCTATATTAACGATTTGGAGGAGGGGACCGAGTGTAACATATCAAAGTTTGCAGATGATACAAAGATGGGAGGGAAAGTAGAGAGCGAGGAGGACATAAAAAACCTACAAGGGGATATAGACAGGCTGGGTGAGTGGGCGGAGATTTGGCAGATGCAATACAATATTGGAAAATGTGAGGTTATGCACTTTGGCAGGAAAAATCGGAGAGCAAGTTATTATCTTAATGGCGAGAAACTGGAAAGTACTGCAGTACAAAGGGATCTGGGGGTCCTAGTGCAAGAAAATCAAAAGGTTAGTATGCAGGTGCAGCAGGTGATCAAGAAGGCCAACGGAATGTTGGCTTTTATTGCTAGGGGGATAGAATATAAAAATAGGGAGGTATTGCTGCAGTTATATAAGGTATTGGTGAGACCGCACCTGGAATACTGCATACAGTTTTGGTGTCCATACTTAAGAAAAGACATACTTGCTCTCGAGGCAGTACAAAGAAGGTTCACTCGGTTAATCCCGGGGATGAGGGGGTGGACATATGAGGAGAGGTTGAGTAGATTGGGACTCTACTCATTGGAGTTCAGAAGAATGAGAGGCGATCTTATTGAAACATATAAGATTGTGAAGGGGCTTGATCGGGTGGATGCGGTAAGGATGTTCCCAAGGATGGGTGAAACTAGAACTAGGGGGCATAATCTTAGAATAAGGGGCTGCTCTTTCAAAACTGAGATGAGGAGAAACCTCTTCACTCAGAAGGTAGTAGGTCTATGGAATTTGCTGCCCCAGGAAGCTGTGGAAGCTACATCATTGAATAAATTTAAAACAGAAATAGAGTGTTTCCTGGAAGTAAAGGGAATTAGGGGTTATGGGGAGCGGGCAGGAAATTGGACATGAATTTAGATTTGAGGTTAGGATCAGATCAGCCATGATCTTATTGAATGGCGGAGCAGGCTCGAGGGGCCGATTGGCCTACTCCTGCTCCTATTTCTTATGTTCTTATGTTCTTATTTACTAGAATGGTTCCAGGGATGAAGGACTTCAGTTATGTGGATAGACTGGAGAAGCTGGGGTTGTTCTTAGAACAGAAGGTTGAGAGGAGATTTGGTAGAGGTGTTCAAAATCATGAAGGGTCTAGACAGAGGGAAACCATTCCCATTGACGGAAGGGTCGAGAACTAGTGAACATAGATTTAAGGTGATTGGTTCTTTTGCCAAAGACGACATGAGGAAAAACTTTTTTACGCGTGGTTATGATCTGGAATGCACTGCCTGAAAGGGTGGTGGAGGCAGATTCATTTGTGGCTTTCAAAAGGGAATTTGATAAGTACTTGAAAGAAAAAAATTTGCAAGGCTATGTATGGGGATGGGAGGGGGAGCAGAACTAGCTGGATTGCTCTTGCAGAGAGCTGGCATGAACTCGATGGGCAAAATGGCCTCCTTCTGTGCTGTAACCATTCTGTGATTCTATTTTGTTATGCTTCTTCCTATCATCTCATGTTAATATCAACTCGGCCATTTAACCATCTCCTGTTTTCCACTTAAACACGTAGGAGCTCATTCTACTTCCTCTTCTGTAGATGTGTTTCTTTCCATCCCCCATCCCTTTGTTCTGTTCCTTTTTAAATGCTGTTCATCTAATTTGTTTCCCAATTTAGATGAAGGGTTATATACCTGAAACATTAACTTGTTTGTTCTCTACAAGTGCTGACAGACCTGAGTGTTTCCAGCATTTTCTGTTTTTAATTTCAGAAAGGTTGAATTTCAGAAATGGGTTGCATTAGTAATGCCACTGACCAAAGGACTTATGCTCATAAGCTCAGTTAAAATAATAAGTTACATCTGTTTCGTGGGAACTCTTGTAGATTAGATAGATTCTGTATATGTACAGAATCAATCGAATATCAGTTCAAGCCTTTGTAATGCAGTATTTGTTACTGGGCAGGCTATATTTGGTTGCTGTTTGCGAAGGAGTAAATGCTCAAACTTTGTTACTTCGGCTTTTTTGCAAAAACACGCAAGGACCCGCATACATAATAGAGAATGGTTTTGCCTGGTTAGTTTGTCAATGTCACTAAAATCCAGATGGTACAGAAAAAGTTCCAGCAAAAGTAATACGGCCTAGAAATACCTTCGTGACTGTAGTGATTATTGGGATGAACTATATTAGTGTGAGACTGCTGAAATTGCTTAAATGTACTCTTTTTTTGACTTTTTTCAGTCCGAGCTGAATGTTCCATTCAAAGTTAAAGCTGGGCATATTGGTAAGTATTTTTTGCTCATTCGTCCAGGCTACTGTAATCAACTTAAATTGCTAGTGGAGACCCAAACAGCAATTTAAATTGATCAGGCATCTTGAGTTTTATTTGTACCTGATTACAGAGTTCTTCGTGTAATTACTTCTTTCTTTTTCTTCTTGCTTGCTCACTGTTATTTAGTCCCCCTCCTCCGCAAAACCTCTTCACCTCTCTACCTCTCCTCCTCCTCCTTTTAAGATGCTCCTTAAAACCTACCTCTTTGACCAAATGTTTGGTTACCGGTCCTAATGTCTACTCCTTTGGCTCGGTGTCAATTTGTGTCTGATAACGCTCCTGTGAAGCACCTTGTGATGTCTTACTACGTTAAAGGCGCTTATATAAGTACAAGTTGTTGTATCAGTGACAGAAGGAGCTTGACTGCCATTCCTGTTGTTACTTTCCATCTAACCCCTCATGAATGTTTTGTTAAAATCTTTGCACCACTTTGCAATCCAAACTTAATACTACTTTTGTTTTTAGTTTTTGCTGTTTTTAGTGCCTCAGGCAATCTGTTAACTAGCACTGCCTAATTTAGTTATTGAACTGCTATGGTGCATATGATTTATAGTCCGTTAGAGAGCTTAACTTTGGTTTGCAGCCCAACCCTTGGCAACTTTGATAAATTTCAAGTTGGATTACCTTGTTTGTCAGTGTTTCTCCTGGTACTCTAAACCTTTGCTCAGTAACTAATTGAGCTTATAATACTAGAACTAAACTGGCTGATATGAAATCATCCAAGTATTTTTTAAATTCAAACTTTCTGGGTTGAGCATCAAACAAGTGTGGGCATGACTTCATCCCCTAATTCATCACATTCCCAGTGTAATCTTTCTCTGGTGTACAAAGTAAATTTACTGCTTCTTAGTTGTTTTTAAAACAGACCAGGTTGCTATTTCACATTTTTGGTAGAATGTACCAATTTTCATTACTTCTGCTTTATTTTTGTCAGATATTTTATCATCGCTTCCTATAACCTTTGCTGTTCCCTGAGTATTTGTGTTAGATTTATCTTTTTGCGTTCTGACCTTTGCCTTCATTGTTCACCCCTTCTCTGCCTTATAGAAAGGTTACAGCACCGAAGGAGGCCATTTGGCCCATCAAATCCACGATGGCTCTATGCAAGAGCAATCCAGCTAGTCACACTCCCGTAGCCCCGCAAATTTTTTCCTTTCAAGTAATTATCCAGTTCCCTTTTGAAGGCAATGATTGAATTTGCCTCCACCATCCCCTTGGGCAGTGCATTCCAGATCCTGACCACTCGCTGTGTGTAAAAAAAAAGGTTTTCTTATGTCACCTTTGGTTCTTTTGCCAATCACCTTAAATCTATGCCCTTTGGTTCTTGAACCTTCCACCAATGGGAACGGTTTCTCTCTACTTACTCTGTGTAGACCCTTCATGATTTTGCATACCTCTATCAAATCTGCTCTCAACCTTCTCTGTTCCAAGGAGAATAACCCCAGCTTCTCTAGTCTATCCATGTAACTGAAGTCCCTCATCCCTGGAATCATTCGAGTAAATCTCTTCTGCACCCTCTCTAAGGCCTTCGCATCCTTCCTTAGGCCTCCACTAGGTAACCCCTACCATGCTGAGTGACAGTAAGACACTCCTCTTCCTGTACCTGTATCTTGCTTTGTCATGTGACTGTGATCTGTCGTAAATTATCCAGATAATCTACCCTCCCTTATGTGTCGGAATGTCTCTATCTTGTGCTCCAGTTCAAAGATTCTGAGCTGGAGTGAGTCGAGACATATACGTTTCTCACAGGAGTCATCTGCGAGAGCCTCACCATCCACAAATTCTCACATTCTGCGTCCCTACACACTGCCTGTGCCGGTGTTATCTGCTATACTGTGTGTGATATATATATTGCTATTGCTAATTGATTAATTTTAATACAAATTATGATTATCAAATGGATTTAATTTGGTTTCTTTTAGTTACTTCGATTGCTCAGTTTTGTATATTTAGCCAATTACATCTATTGGTGATGTCATTTTTTGAAAAATTGTTTACTTATTTGTAGCTGATAGGAGGTAATGGAAAAAACCTATGTATTAATTCTTATTTTTTATTTATTTCTTTTATTAAGTTGCCCCTTAATCTACTATATAGTTAAATTATTTATTCACGTGTTAATATTTAACAATTCTTTATTATTCCTCAAGCATCGCCGCTCCTGCCCCTGCGCCAGCGATGACGTCACAATTTCAAATTCTTCCCTCCGTTTGGTTCAGTGCTGCTACTGCTTTTTTTTTGTGTGGGAGGGAAAACAGTCCAGTAATGGATTGTTGAGGCTTTCCATTAAAAGGTACAATGGCCTTTGCTACACCTACTTCCAGTGGCAAAGCATTCCATGCTTCAACAATACTCAGTGTTACAATGAAAAAGATGACAGCTGACTCACCAGCTAGCGTTTCTAACTTGTGACACCATATGTAAATGAGTAAATCTGAGTGTTAGGAAAAAATTCCAGCATGCATCCACTTTGAAATGTGTTTTTCCCGTTAGTGAAATCAACTTTTAGATCATTTTCATCGACATATTACACTATAGAGTTGATTTTCGCTGTCTTTGCCTGGCGCTTATGGGGCGGTAAAGGCCTCAAAATGGGGTTGGTTGCCATACCGCTCTGTGAACACTGGCAATGCGGCCAGCTCCATTTTGAAAGGGGCCTACTTCCCTTTTTAATATGGAAATCTGGGTCCTATGATGTGATCAAATCTGGTAATTTGTGGGCAGGTACCAAAATAAATGACCATGAAAGCTGAAAATTGTTGTAAAAATCCAGATGTCTCGCCAATCCCTGTCAGGGAAGGAATTTGCCACCCCCACTTGATCTGGCCTGCACTTAACTCCAGTCCCACACTACATTTTGACTCTTAATGCTTTCAGGACAACTAGGGGTGAGCAGTAAATACTGTCTTGCCAGTGTCACCCACATTCCAAAAACAAATTTTTAAAAAACTTATTCTTTGCTAATGTGTTATTTGTCAGAAACGCAGTCATGTTGGCTCCACTCTCAAAAACTGCAACATAACCCTAATCAGTAACATTCTCTAATGATAGAAATAATGGAAGATGTCTTTCAAAGAAAGAATAAATTAGACTAATGATTCACTAAAACTGACTCAGTAAAATATTAAAATAATTTACTTGAATAAAATATGGAAATGATAATTAAAGAAAATATCAAACAATCAGTTATGTAATGGTAACATGTTAAAATCATTATTTTCAATTTTTCATAACTGGGTATTAAAATATATCCTGATAATTGAAGATTTAAATTGTTATTTAAATTTGTTAAATGAATTAATGCTAATTAAAATTTTCAACATATTAATGATTTAAATGAATGAATATTGATGAATTTAAAGAGATCAGATGGGTGAAATGGAGGGTCCTCGAGGCTCAAAATGGAATTTCTTGAGAGGTGGTAATGGGGTTTGGGGATGCTGAAGGCTAGGGTGCTATGCAAGCTTGCCTGGAGCCCCAATCTTGGACAAGGAAAATAAAGATGATAAATATTGAGCTAAAATTCAATAATCAAATTGGCAAAAATATTGTTGGAGCAGCGGCTCGAGGTTGGGGCATGGAGCCCCAATATGAGTAATAGCGGGAGACATGAATGGAGGCTGAGTGCCCTTGGAATATAGAAGGTTAAAGGGTGATTTGATTGAGGTTTACAGAATTTTGAAAGGAATTGATAGGTAGATAGAGAGAAACCTTTTCCGCTGGTGGGGGAGTCTAGGACAAGGGGACATTTCAGATGCGGGCCATTCAGGAGAGAAGTTAGCAAACACTTCTTCATGCAAAGGACGGTAGAAGTGTGCAACTCTCTCCCATAAAAAGGCAGTAGATGCTAGCTTAATTAATAATTTTAAATGAGATCGGTAGATTTTTGCTAGCCAAGGGTATTAAGGGATATTGAGTTAGGGTTCAGATCAGCCATGATCTCACTGAATGGTGGAATGGGCTCGAGGGGCTGAATGGCCTACTCTTGTTCCTATGCTATAGTAGCTGGCCTGGCGGCCTGATCCTGGGTAAGGAAAGTCCTGGCAAAGTGGTTTTGCTCATTTTGGCAATGTCGAAGAGGCCAAAAGGACATTTTAAACAGTTAAGAGATTAAACAACATGGCTATCCAGAAGGGAAGTTAGAATGCTGGCCGCCTGCAGGAGTTGGCAAAGCTAGAAACCTATCTGTATAATGGTGTCCAGCTCTTGGGAATTGAAGCCTCTGAAGCTCTGTCTACTGGTGAAGTGCAACTGCAGGCACGACTAGACGCCTTTAACAGCTCGTAGCTGGTCACTTGTAATTGGAAATTCTGTCGAGGTGTCACTTGAAGGCATGACAGGGAATGGTGATGCCTAAATGAAGAGTCCACAGTGAACTTACTGAATTTAACGTATTATCGATGACTCTTCGTCTCTGACTTCCTAACCAGAGAAAATGGTCTTTCCCTATTTACTCGATCAAAACCCTTTATAATCTTAAAGTATCCAGATGCCTGGACTAATAATCTGGAGTCATGAGTTCAAATCCTGTCATGGCAGCTGGGGAATTTAAATTCAATTAATCAAATAAAATCAGGAATTTAAAAAAACTAGCTTCAGTAATGGTGGCCATGAAACTATCGGATTGTCATAAAAACCCATCTGGTTCACTAATGTCCTTTAGGGAAGGAAACTTGCCGTCCTTACCCGGTCTTGCTTATATGTGACTCCAGACCCACAGCAATGTGGTTGATTCTTAATCGCCCTCTGAAATGGCCTAGCAAGCCACTCAGATATAAAATCTTGCTACGAAAAGTCATAAGAATAAAACCGGACGGACCACATGTCATCGGACCACTAGGCACCGGACACGACAAAGACAAACCAAGCCCAGTCGACCCTACAAAGTCCTCGTCACTAACATCTGGGGACTTGTGCCAAAATTGGGAGAGCTGTCCCACAGACATAGCCATACTCACAGAATCATACCTTTCAGCCAATGTCCCAGACTCTTCCATCACCATCCCTGGGTATGTCCATTCCCACCAGCAGGGCAGACCAACCAGAGGTGACGGTACAGCAATATACAGTCGGGGGAGTGGTCCTGGGATCCTCCACATTGACTCCGGACCCCATGAAATCTCATGGCATCAGGTTAGACGTGGGCAAGGAAACCTCCTGCCGATTACCACCTACCGCCCTCCCTCAGCTGATGAATCAGTCCTCCTCCATGTTGAGCATCACTTGGAGGAAGCACTGAGGGTAGCAAGGGCACAGAATGTACTGTGGGTGGGGGATTTCAATGTCCATCACCAAGAGTGGCTCAGTAGCACCACGACTGGCCGTAGCTGCCAGACTAGGCCTACGGCAGGTGGTGAGCGAACCAACACGGGGGGAAAAACCTACTTGACCTCGTCCTCACCAATCTACCTGTTGCAGATGCATCTGTCCATGACAATATTGGTAGGAGTGACCAATACACAGTCCTTGTGGAGATGAAGTCCCGTCTTCGCACTGAGGACACCATCCATTGTGTTGTGTGGCACAACCACCGTGCTAAATGGGATAGATTCAGAACAGATCGAACAGCTCAAAACTAGGCATCCATGAGGCACTGTGGGCCATCAGCAGCAGCAGAATTGTATTCCACCAAAATCTGAAACCTCATGACCCGGCATATTCCTCGCTTTACCATTACCAACAAGCCAGGGGATCAACCCTGGTTCAATGAGGAATGTAGAAGAGCATGCCAGGAGCAGCACCAGGCGTACCTAAAAATGAGGTGCCATTCTGGTGAAGCTGCAACTCAGGACTACATCCATGCTAAACAGCAGAAGCAACATGCTATAGACAGAGCTAAGAGATTCCACAACCAACGGATCAGATCAAAGCTCTGTAGTCCTGCCACATCCAGTCGTGAATAGTGGTGGACAGTTAAACAACTAATGGGAGGAGGAGGCTCTGTAACCATCCCCATCCTCAATGATGAAGGAGCCCCAGTAATATTGAAGTCAATGGGAATCAGGGGGAAAACTCTCCAGTGGCTGGAGTCATACCTAGCACAAAGGAAGATGGTAGTGGTGGTCGGAGGCCAATCATCTCAGCCCCAGGGCATTGCTGTAGGAGTTCCTCAGGGCAGTGTCCTACGCCCAACTATCTTCAGCTGCTTCATCAATGATCTTCCCTCCATCATAAGGTCAGAAATGGGGATGTTCACTGATGATTGCACAGTGTTCAGTTCCATTCGCAATCCCTCAGATAATGAAGCTGTCCATGCCCGCATGCAGCAAGACCTGGACAACATCCAGGCTTGGGCTGATAAGTGGCAAGTAACATTCGTACCAGACAAGTGCCAGGCAATGACCATCTGCAACAAGAGAGAATCTAACCACCTCCCCTTGACATTCAACGGCATTACCATCGCCAAATTCCCCACCATCAACATCCTGGGGGTCACCATTGACCAGAAACTTAACTGGACCAGCCATATAAATACTGTGGTGACAAGAGCAGGTCAGAGGCTGGGTATTCTGCGGCGAGTGACTCACCTCACTCCCCAAAGACTTTCCACCATCTATAAGGCACAAGACAGGAACGTGATGGAATACTCTCCGCTAGCCTGGATGAGTGCAGCTCCAACAACACTCAGAAGCTCGACACCATCCAGGACAAAGCAGCCCGCTTGATTGGCACCCCATCCACCCCCTTAAACATTCACTCCCTTCACCACTGGCACACCGTGGCTGCAGTGTGTACCATCCACAGGATGCACTGCAGCAACTCGCCAAGGCTTCTTCGACAGCACTTCCCAAACCCGTGACCTCTACCACCTGGAAGGACAAGGACAAGGACAAGGACAGGGACAAGGACAAGGGCAGCAGGCACTTTGGAACAACACCACCTGCACGTTCCCCTCCAAGTCTCACACTATCCCGACTTGGAAATATATAGTCATTCATCGTGGCTGGATCAAAATCCTGGAACTCCCTACCTAACTGCACTGTGGGAGAACCTTCACACGGACTGCAGCGGTTCAAGAAGACGGCTCACCACCACCTCCAAGTGCAATTAGGGATGGGCAATAAATGCTGGCCTTGCCAGCGACGCCCACATCCCATGAACAAATAAAAAAAGTCTCCTTTCAGCCTTCTCTGCTCCAGTGAAAATAATACCAGTATCTGGAAACTCCCCTTATAACTAGAGTTTCCCAACTCTGGCACATTCTGGTGAATTTATGCTGCATGCTGTCTATGGCTTTAATGTACTTTAACAATAGGGCACCCAAAGCTGCATTCAGTGCTCTTAATTGTGACCCAACTATTGCCTTGTACAAATTCATCATTGCCTCTTTGCTCTTGTAGTCAACCCCCTATTTATAAAGCTCAAAGAGCTATTAATGCTTTTGTGGTTTTATCTGGCTGCAGTCGTACGTACAAGAAATTATGTATTTGAACTCTGAGGACAAATGAAAGATTCATGCACTCTCTTCATTGTTGTTCCGTTGAGTGGATAATCCCATTCCTTGTTTTTCCTCCCAAATTATATTATCTCTCACTCTTCCACAGTAAATTGCATCTGCCAGCTTTCTGCCCATTCTGCTAACTTGACTATGTCTGTCTGTCAGCTCCCTTACAGTCCCATTGCTATTTGCCAAACCCTGGTAATTTTGTATTATCAGCAAATTTCAACATTTTGTTCCCTATACCCAAGTTCAAAACATCGATATATACTGAAAACAAAAGTGGACCAGCACTCATCTCTTGGGTACACCCAACTCTTCTCCAATCCAAGCAACTCCTATTTACTGTAACCATTTGTTTCCTGTCTTGTAATTAACCAGGAAGAACCTTTATAAAACACTGGTTCTGGGCACCACACTTTAGGAAGGATGTGAAAGCCTTAGAGAGGGTGCAGAAGAGATTTACTAGAATGATTCCGGGAATGAGGAGCTTCAGTTACATGCATATAGACTGGAGAAGCTGGGGTTGTTCTCCTTGGAGCAGAGAAGGTTGAGTGGAGATTCGATAGAGGTATTCAAATTCATCCATGGTCTGGACAGAGTAGGTAGACAGAAACCATTCCCATTGGCGGAAGGGTCAAGAGCCAGAGGACATAGATTTAAGGTGATTGGCAAAAGAACCAAAGGTGACATGAGGAAAAACTTTTTTACACAGCGAGTGGTTGTGATCTGGAATGCACTGCCTGACTGGGTGGTGGAGGCAGATTCAATCGTGGCTCTGAAAAGGGAATTGGATAAGTACTTGAAAGGAAAATGTTTGCAGGGCTACAGGGATAGGGCGGGAGAGTGGGACTAGTTGGATTGCTCTTCCAGACAGCCGGCATAGACTTGACTGGCTGAATTGCCTCCTTCCGTGCTGTAACCATTCTATGGTTCTGTGATTCTAACTTTCTATCCATGCTAGATATCTTTGTACCATACACATGAATTTTTGTAACAAATCTGCTGCGAGAGACCTTATCAAGCACCTTTGGAAAACCCATGTACAGTATATCTGCATTTCATTCAACTGTCAAATTGGTCACATCAAATAAAGAACTCTATTAAACTTGCCATATTTGTGTGGGGTTCTCTGCCTATTACTAGACAAAACTGACAGCCGTCCATGGATTCTGTTCTTACAAAAAGTTTCTGCATCTGGGACAGGTGGGAGGTATTTACTTGCTTTGTGGGACAGAATGTCCAAAGATCAGTCACTATTGTGCGTATTGTGTCCATTCTGATACACCTTTTCAGACTTTTGGCTGTTTAGTTTTGTTCGAGTTTAAAAAAATGTTTTGTTTTCCTAGGTAAACTTGAACTGAAGATACCATGGCAGAATCTTTACGGCCAAGCAGTGGAAGCTACACTGGATGGAATCTATTTGCTCATTGTTCCATGTGCCAGTAAGAAAAATATATTTTGTAATATTTTCTTCAATCAATTTTGTAATCGGTGTTGCAGAATTTCAAAAGAGAGAAATGTTTTATTTGGAGCTATATTTATCTTTGCAATCTGTTTTGAAGTGCCAAAGGGTAGATGAAGCTGAGTACCTTTTTAAAGGTGAATTGAAATTTACAGGTGGTAAATTTTTCAAATGTTTTTTCAATTATTTATGAGCAAATTCAGTGCCTGCCAATTATTCTGTAGGGCGTTATTGTTAAGGATCTAACTTTCAACCGAAGCAACAATGTGCTCTGTGTAGAGTCATCAATGGACTTAAGAACATTAGAAATAGGAGCAGGAGTAGGCCGTATGGTCCCTCAAGCCTGCTTTGCCATTCAATGAGATCATGGGTGATTTTCGACCTCAACTCCAATTTCCTTCCCGATCCCCATATCCCTTGATTTCCCCTGGAGTCCAAAAATCTATCAATCTCATCCTTGAACATATTCAGCGACTCAGCATCCACAGCCCACTGGGGTAGAGAATTCTAAAGATTCATAACCCTCTGTGTGAAGAAATTCCTCATCTTAGTCTGAAATGGCTGACCCCATATCCTGTGACTATGCCCCCTAGTTCTAGACTCTCCAGCAGGGGAAACAACCTCTCAGCATCTACTCTGTTAAGCCCCCTCAGAATCTTAGATGTTTCAATGAGATCATCTCTCATTCTTCTAAACTTCAGAGAGTATAGGCCCATTCTACCTAATCTCTCCTCAAAGGACAACCCTCTCATCCCAGGAATTAATCGAGTGAACCACCATTGCACTGCCTCCAAGGCAAGTATATCCTTCCTTGGATAAGGAGACCAAAACTGTACACAGTACTCCAGGTGAGGTCTCACCAAAGCCCTGTACAATTGTAGTAAGATTTCCTTACTCTTGTACTTCAACCCCCTTGCAATAAAGGCCATCATGCCATTTGCCTTCCTAATTGCCTGCTGTACCTGCATGCTAACTTTTTGTGTTTCTTGTACGAGGACACCCAAATCACTCAACACCAACATTTACTAGTTTCTCACCATTTAAAAAATATTCTGTTTTTTTTATTCTTCCTGTTAGAGTGAATAACCTCACATTTGCCCACATTATACTCCATCTGCCACATTCTTGCCCACTCACTTAACCTGTCTATATCTCTTTGTAGACTCTGTGTCCTCCTCACAGCTTACTTTCCCACCTAGCTTTATATCATCAGCAAACTTGGATACATTACACTCAGTCCCTTCATCTAAGTCATTAATATAAATTGTAAATAGCTGAGGCCCAAGCACCGATCCTTGCAGCACCCCACAAGTTACAATCTGCTAACCTGAAAATGTCCTGTTTATCCCTACTCTCTCTTCTGTCAGTTAACCAATCCTCTATCCGTGCTAATATGTTACCCCCAATCCCATGAGCCCTTAACTTGCGTAACAACCTTTTGTGTGGCACTTTATTGAATTCCTTTTGAAAATCCAAATATTCTACATCCACTGGTTCCCCTTTATCTACCTTGCGAGTTACATCCTCAAAAAAAACTCTTAATAGATTTGTCAAACACGATTTCCCTTTTATGAAACCATGTTAACTCTGCTTAATCATATTATGATGTTCTAAGTGCCCTGTTACCACTTTCTTAATAATGGATTCCAACATTTTCCCGACGACTGTCAGGCTAACTGGCCTGTACTGTTTTCTCTCTCCTTCCATTCTTTAATAGCGGGGTTACATTTGCTATCTTCCAATCCGCTGGGACTGTTCCAGAATCTAGGGAATTTTGGAAGATCACAACCACTATCTCTGCAGTCACCTCTTTTAGAGCCCTTGGATGTAGGCCATCAGGTCCAGGGGATTTGTCAGCTTTTAGTCCCTTAGTTTTTCAAGTACTTTTTCTCTACTGATATTAATTACTTTAAGTTCCTCACTCTCATTCGCCCCTTGGTTCCCCACTATTTCTGGTATGCTTTTTATGTCTTCTACTCTGAAGACAGATACAAAATATTTGTTTAACGTCTCTGCCATTTCCTGATTTCCTCTTCATAATTTCTCCTGTCTCAGCCTCTAAAAGACCAACGTTTACTTTTGCTACTCTCTTCCTTTTTATATGCTCGTAGAAACTCCTACAATCCGTTTTTATATTTCATGTTAGTTTTCTTTCATATTCTATTTTTTTCCCTTTTTATCAATTTTTTGGTTGTCCTTTACTGGTTTCTAAAACTCTCCCAATCCTCAGGCTTACTACTCTTGGCAACATTATTGGCCTCTTCTTTTAATCTAACACTATCCTTAACTTCTTTAGTTAGCCACAGATAGATCACTTTTCCTGTGGAGTTTTTATTTCTCAATGGAATGTTTATTCGTTGAGAATATTGAAATATTTCTTCAAATGTTTGCCATTGTTTATCTACCGTCATACACTTCAAACTAATTCCCAATCTACCTTAGCCAACCTCCCCCTCACACCTATGTAACTGGCTTTATTTAAGTTTAAGACTCTAGTTTCTGACTTAAGTACATCACTCTCAAACTCAATGTGAAATTCTATCATATTATGATCACTCTTCCCCAGAGGATTCTTTACTGTGCGATTACTAATTAATCCTGTTTCATTACACAATGCAAGATTTAAAATAGCCTGTTCCCTGGTTGGTTCCATGACGTATTGTTCTAGGAAACGTAGAAAATAGGAGCAGGAGCAGACCATTTGGCCCTTCGAGCCTGCTCCGCCATTCGATATGATCATGGCTGATCCTCTATCTCAATACCATATTCCCGCTCTCTTCCCATACCCCTTGATGCCTTTTGTGTCTAGAAATCTATCTAGCTCTTTCTTAAATATATTCATTGACTTGGCCTCCACAGCCTTCTGTGGTAGAGAATTCCACAGGTTCTCCACCCTTTGAGTGAAGAAATTTCTCCTCATCTCAGTCCTAAATGTCCCAGTCCCAGTATCCTGTGACCGTGATCCCTCGTTCTGGACTCCCCAGCCGGGGAAACATCATCTCTGCATCCAGTCTGTTCAGCCTGTCAGAATTTTATATGTTTCAATGAGATCCCCTCTCATTCTTCTAAACTCGAGTGAATACAGGCCAAGTCGACCCAATCTCTCCTCATACGACAGTCCTGCCATCCCAGGAATCAGTCTGGTGAACCTTCGCTGCACTTCCTCTATGGCAAGTATATCCTTTCTTGGGTAAGGAGACCAAAACTGCACACAATACTCCAGGTGTGGTCTCACCAAGGCCCTGTGTAACTGCAGTAAGACATCCTTGCTCCCGTACCCAAATCCTCTTGCAATGAAGGCCAACATACCATTTGCCTTCCTAACTGCTTGCTGCACCTGCATGTTTGCTTTCATTGACTGGTGTACAAGGACACCCAGGTCCCTTTGTACATCAACATTTCCCAATCTATCACCATTTAAATAATACTTTCTGGTTTTCCTTCCGAAGCGGATAACTTCACATTTATCCACATTATGCTGCATCTGCCATGTATTTGCCCACTCACTCAACTTGTCTAAATCGCCTTGAAGCCTCTTTACATCCTCCTCACAATCCCACCTAGTTTTGTGTCGTCAGCAAACTTGGAAATATTACATTTGGTTCCCTCATCTAAATCATTGATATATATTGTGAATAGCTGGGGCCCAAGCACTGATCCCTGCGGTACCCCACTAGTCACTGCCTGGCCACCCCAAAAAAGACCCATTTATTCCTTCTCTGTTTCCTGTCTGTTAACCAATTTTCAATCCATGTCAGTATATTATCTCCAATCCCATGTGCTTTAATTTTGCACACTAACCTCTTATGTGGGACTTTATCAAAGGCCTTCTGAAAATCCAAATAAACCACGTCCACTGGTTCTCCCTTTTCTATTCTACCAGTTACATCCTCAAAAAAGTCCAGTAGGTTTGTCAAAAATGATTTCCCTTTCATAAATCCATGTTGACTTTGTCTAATCCCGTTGATATTTTCTAAGTGTCCTGTTATCACATCCTTTATAATGGACTAGCATTTTCCCTACTGCTGATGTTAGGCTAACTGTAGTTCCCTGTTTTCTCTCCCTCCTTTTTTAAATAGCGGAGTTACATTTGCCACCCTCCAATCTGCAGGAACTGTTCCATAATCTATAGAATTTTGGGAGGTGACAATTCATGCATCCACTATTTCCATGGCTACCTCTTTTAGTACTCTGGGATGCAGATTATCAGGCCCTGTGGATTTATCGGCTTTCAGTCCCATTAATTTCTCCAGCACTTTTTTTACTAATACTAATTTCCTTTAATTCCTCCTTCTCACGAGTCCCTTGGTTCCCTAGCATTTCTGGGAAGTTATTTGTGTCCTCTCCCGGGAAGACAGAACTAAAGTATTTGTTTAATTGCTCTGCCATTTCCCTGTTACCCATTATAAATTCTCCTGTTTCTGATTGTAAGGGACCTACATTTGTCTTCACTAATCTTTTTCTTTTTACACACTTGTAGAAGCTTTTACAGTCCACTTTTATGTTCCTTGCAAGTTTACTGTCATACTCTATTATTCCCCTCTTAATCAATCTCTTGGTCTTTTTTTGCTGAATTCTAAACTGCTCCCAATCCTCAGGCTTACTACTTTTGCTGGCAACTTTATATGACTCCTCTTTGGATTTAATACTATCCTTAATTTCTTTTGTTAGCCATGATTGGGCCGCTTTTCCTTTTGTGTTTTTGCGCCAGAAAGGAAGGTATAACTGTTGCAATTCATGCATTCGTTCCTTAAATGTTAGCCATTGCCTGTCCACTGTCATGTCTTTTAATGAAGCTTCCTAATCTATCATAGCCAACTCACTCCTCATACCTTTGTAGTTTCCTTTGTTTAGATTTAGGACCCTAGTTTCAGATTGGACTACTTCACTTTAGGAAACTGTCTCTAATGCATTCCATGAACTCGTTCTCCAAACTACCTTTGCCAATTTGTCCCATTGTTGCATGCGATTATCACTTTGCCGATGTAACTTTCCATAGAGTTTTAGCTTCTTAAAAATGTTTTTAATGGTGGTTTTCATTAGCAAGTGCTCCAAGGGTAGTGGATCAGTATAACAACTTGTGGATTTTTGCATTTGACTTTCTCAGAATTCCAGATTTTGTTCAAGCTGTTGAAGTGGTGCTGAATCCAGACCAGATACCCTCTTCTTAGCAAGGAGCCTCCTAACTGCTAGTTATAGGGTAGGGAAGAGATTAGGACAGAGAGATGAAAGAATATTGTTTTTTTAAACTTCATTGTAGTTATGTGGACTCCTGAGCCCTGAAAATGGTGTCCGAGATGCACACGAGTGACGTGCGCAGGACGCCATCTTGGTAAAGGCTTTTGTGCATGCGCACCTAACGAATGCTGGCAGCATGTAAAGTAGGGAAATTATTACGTTAATCAGTGTGCAACGTTGATTTGAAGCAGCAGGCACCACTTTTGAACTCCCCGCTCCAGCCTAAGCACTGTCCTACCCTTCCACAGCTGAACAGGAGTTAAAGGGCATGAAGGACCCTGCACTATTTAAAGGGATCATACAGGGATTACAGGTTAGTTGCTGAATTAGTTATTTTGGCTGCTGATACAATTGTGGGTGTTTGTGGAAGTTTCCTATGTTTGGAGAAAGTTGCTCTATTACATGGAGAGTGGCCTGGCTGGTTGTGCAGTATTGTTCCTGGCATTTAAAATAGTGTGCTGAACAAGGTTGCGGCCAGACATCGGAGGCCTGCTAGGACTTCCTCTGGGATTTTTTTTTTTATTCGTTCACGGGATGTGGGCGTCGCTGGCAAGGCCGGCATTTATTGCCCATCCCTAGCGAGATTTTTTACAACTGAGTGGCTTGCTAGGCCATTTCAGAGGGCAACTAAGAATCAACCACATTGCTGTGGGTCTGGAGTCACATAGGCCAGACCGGGTAAGGACGGCAGGTTTCCTTCCCTAAAGGACATTAATGAACCAGATGGGTTTTTACGACAATCCGGTAGTTTCATGGCTATCATTACTGATACTAGTATTTTAATTCCAGATTTTTTATTTAATTAATTGAATTTAAATTCGCCAGCCGCCGTGGCGGGATTTGAACTCGTGACTGGATTTTAGTCCAGGCCTCTGGATTACTAGCCCAGTAACATAACCACTACGCTACCTTGACTTGACTGGAAGTGTGCAGAGAGGCCACGCATAGTGCAACGCTGGCAGGAGGGGGGGGTGGTGGTGGTGGTGGTGGTGGTGCAGGGCACTCAGCAGGAGGCCGTATTCAATGAGGGCCTTCAGGGACTGATTCTCTTACCTCAACTTTATCGACGACCAGTGCATCCGACGGCTGTGGCTCATGAAAGAGGTCATGACTGAGATTTGTCAACTGCATCCTCAGAGCAGGGCAAGGACAGCATTACCTGTGGCTGTCAAGGTAACCATGGTGCTTAATTTTTACGGCGCTGGCTCCTTTCAGGCTGCTGCTGGCGATATAAGCAACATCTTGCAGTTTGCAGTGCACTGCTGTATAAGGGAGGTCATGGAGGCTCTGTACACACTCAAACAGATTCGTCATGTTTCTTCTGGACAGAGACAAGCAGCATGAGCGTGCACGAGGGTTTGCTCGCATTGCAGGCTTCCCCATGGTGCAGGGTGCACATTGCCATGCATGCTCCACACCTGAACTTGGCCATATTTATGAACAGAAAGGGATTCCATTCCCTCAATGTCCAGCTGGTGTGCTATCCTGGCAGCAGTCATGACTCCTTCATTCTGCGGCAGTCCAACGTGCCTCCTATATTTCAACCAGCATGGCAAGTCAAAGGCTGGCTACTGGATGACGAGGGTTATCCAGTCATGAAATGGCTCATGACTCTGGTCAGGAACGCACGCACACATGCATAGCAGGTGTACAGTGAGAGCCATGCTGCCACACGGGACATCATAGAGCACACCATAGGCGTACTCAAACAATGCTTCCACTGCCTGGACTGCTCTGGAGCAATACTCACCTGAACAGGTATCAAGATTTGTCGATGTATGATGCGTGCTGCACAACCTCGCCATTATGAGGGAACAGCCCTTGCCGCTGCCTATCGGGCGAGAACCTGAGACGGAGGATGAAATGGAGGAGGAGGTGCGGCAAGGAAGCAACAAGGTAGACAGGCCATTTCTGCCACAGCTCTGCATGATTAGCTGATTAATGAGCGATACCAGTAACCTCAATGACACCTCCCCATTCACCAACAGTCCCACACTCCTTACCTTTCCTCTCTCTCAAGACCATCAAATCGTCCTCCTTACACATTGTTTCCTCCCTCAGCCCATTGCAGAAATGAAAACCAACACCAAATGCAAATTCAGATCCAAATTTATAAATTAACACGTCATAATTCAAACAAAATGAGACTATTCACCCTTGTGCATTCCCTTAGAACTTGCCTTTACCTATCCTAGTGTTCCTATGAGGTGCATCCCCAGTGGCTGGAGCATGGGTAGTAGAAGGCTGCTGACCTTCAATTGAGGAGCGTGCAGATGATCTTGGAGGACAACCTTGAGCAACTCTTCAGCCGAGGGGGCCTGGCTTCAGACTGCACCATCTCTGCCTGGGCTGAAGCAGTTTAGCCCGACTGGCAGACAGGCGAGGGCACTGGCAGAGTGGCAGGGGTGGGAGCAGGAAGGCTGTCGTCTTGAGAGAGGACAGCTGGTTCGTCTTCCATGGCGCCACTGCCACTTGCCTGGGGCGGTGCCTTAGCAATCCTGATGATCTGCTGGAGAAAGATTGCTGGACTGCTGTGATGTCTTGGAAGCCCTGTTCCACAATGGAACCCAGAGCCACGATAGCAGGAGTCTGAGCTTCCAAGGCAACAGTTTGAGCTCCAAACGCATCAGTCAGCCTTGGATGGTAGATGTTTGTGCTGCAGTGGAAGCTGTGACATCGGTCATCCGACACTGTATCATGGTGGTTCCACAGGTGTGCTGATGGAGGTGACCACCCGTTCCATGTGGGAATTGGTGGGCTCCAAGCTCTGCACAAAGCCCTGTGTCAAGATGGAGCTGGACTCCTCCATACTCCTTAATACTGCGTGCAGGCTTTCTGGCACGCTTTCCAGTGCACCAAGCATTTGGTTGTGTATGCCCATCTGCCGCCTTCTGTAGCCTGCCCTATCGAAGTCACGATCTGACTTCTTGGCAGCAGAACCAGTGTGCGACCTCTCCATCCGGCGAGCTGGCACCTGCGGTATCCATTCCCCCTGCCCAGTGTCTCACCACAAGCAGATCCTTCCTCTAACCGAGCCTCTAAAGTAAGCGTATTCTGTCTGAGCTGGTGGCTGCGATTGTAAGATTGAGTGACGGTGTGTCTGCATTGTCACTGTCATCATCCTCTTCCTCCTCTGATGGTGCTGGTTCCAGTTCTTGGGTATCTGCAATGACAAAAGGACACGAGTTCAGTTGTGGTGAGGGGAGAGGAGAAAGAAACTCGTGCATGCTCACACCATCTGCAGCACATGAGTCAGAAAAAATTGTGGGATTAGGGAGAAGTGGGGAGCAAGAAGGAAGGTTAGGTATGCAGAGACCCTTGCAGGTAAAGTTTCCCCCTCTGTGCGTCCACCTCTTGCACCAAGGCCTCTAGTGCGTCGTCTGAGAACCTCGGTGCATGTTTTGTCGCAGGCCGAGCAGTTCCTCAGTAAATTCCAGCACAGAGTTAGTTGCCACACCAATTCCAGGTCTCCCTGTAGCCACAGTACACTTCTGTAAGTAGTGCTAGCCACTCACGATATCAGGGCCCCCTGCTGGTGCGTGCAGCCAATCAACAGCGCAGGTAGCGCTGGCTGCATGCAGCAATTGTAGAAATCATTAGGCAGCATGAATGTTACATGCTGCTTGCATCTCAACAACTGGGCGTGGGTTAATCGTGCACTGTAATCCCAGCGTCCATTTTCAGGGGTTAACCAATTCAACCCCTGTACTGTTTTAATGTTTTGTGAACCTGAATCCTCCAATCCCTTTGCTCTTGCACAGCACCCAGCTTTCCCCCATTCAAAGTATAATTGATACATTTTGGCTGTAAAAAATAAAAGTACCACCTCACATTTACTGATATTGAACTCTGTCTACCATGTTTTTGCCCAATTCACCACATGATCAATATCCCCTTGCAGCTTCCTTTGGTCCTCAGAATTATTTGCCATGCCTCCAATTTTAGCATCGTCTGCAAATTTGGACACCACTCCCTTGAGCCCGATATCCAAATTGTTGATGTATACAGTGAACAGAAGCAACCCCAGGCAGAACCCAGTGGGACACCGCTACCCACTTCCAACAATTCTGAGAAACTGCCTTCAAGTTCTACTCTCTGGTTCCTCTCTTGTAACCAGTTTTTAATCAAATTTCCTACCCTTCCTTTAACTTCACACCCCTTAATCTTCTTCAATAGCCTCCTGCGTGGTCCCTTGTCAAAGACTTTCTGAAAGTCCATGTACAAATACATCCTCTGCATTTCCCCTATCCTACCATTTCTGTCACTTCACAGAATTCCGTTTAGGATTTTCTATTTTGAACTCCATGTTGGCTGCTTCTAATTATTTTCTCTTCATCTAGATGTCGGAGGGGAATAATTTGATAAGGTTCGTTTTTGGGCGGGGGTAGCGTGATGCGCTAGTACTCCCCGCCCGATGGACCCTACGCAGGCAGTACGTGAACTTAGTGCTGCCTGCTAATTATCATGATATCTCCGTGCAGCCAGCGCAAGCTGCGCTGCTGAGAGGCTGCACGGAGAATGAGGAAGTTGGAAATGGGGCGTGCACAGCGCACGTCATCAGCACCCTGCACCTCTTAAAGGTGCACATTTCAAATGGCAGCTACACAGCTTACTTGGAGGAGGGAAAGATGGCCACGTGAATAGTAGGACTGGCACGAGAGAGGGCTTCTCTGATGATGCTCTGGAGGCCTTGGCGGAAGGCGTGGATGAAAGGAGGGCCGACATGTCCCCACAGGGCGGTTGGAGACCCTCCAGACTGCAGCTCCGCAGGCATTGGCAGGCTGTGCCGCAGGAAGTAAACGCCAGGAGCATTGCACCACGCATGTGGGTGCAGTGCTGAAATAAGTTCAATGATTTGACACGAGTGGTCCAGATGAGTGAATGCAAGTATCAAGTAGCACACCCTACCAACTGCACCACTGCTCCACGCTTCACACTCCCTGTCACCCACCCACCCAATAAACACTGCCCATCTATACGCAATGCTGCACTCGGCATGCTGCATCTTACCCGAACGTAGCACCACACTTGCAGGCCACACATCTACCACTTACAAGTCACACAAACTGGCAGCTATTCGATCACCACAGGTCCATCACCCATGCACCTTCCAGGATACTCACTGACACAATGCCCCCTGTCTTGCAGGAGAAGGTGGTGCATAACAGCTGGCAGCAGGAGGGAGCTGAGGGTGGACGGGCACGTATACACGTCCTCACCACCCCCCCCCCCCCAGAGGATACAGTGCTGAGGATCATTCAGCGGGCCGTCGCTGCAGCCGACACAACATGCTGCGCTGGAGGTCCCGATGAAGGGGTCTCCGCCTAGCTAATGCTCCTTCTCCTTTTCCCCATCTCCCTCCTCCCATAATCTTTTCTGACTCACGTGTTGCAGATGCTGTCAGCACGCATGTCTTACTTGCTCCTCTCTCGGCTCCACAACTCAACCTATTTCCCTTTGACATTGCAGATACCCAGGAGCACGTGGCAGCACCGTCCGAGGAGGAGGACACTGAAGCCACGCCATCACTCGCTCTGACACTTGCTTCCACCAACTCAGACACTGACACCGCGCGTCCTTCAGAGGTTAGGTTAGAGGAGGGATCTGCACGTGGTGAGACACCGAGCACAAGTGCGCAGGAGCCGGGGCGGGTGGAACGGATACCACAGGTGCCAGCTCGCCCCAGGGCGAGGTCGCTCATTAGTTCTGCTGCAGAGGAGAAAGAGGGTATGGTAGCATAGTGGTTATGTTACTGGACAAGTAATCCAGAGGCCTGGACTAATAGTCCAGAGTCATGAGTTCAAATCCTGCCACGGCAGCTGGGGAATTTAAATTCAATTAATTAAATAAAATCTGGAAGTAAAATACTAGTATCAGTAATGGTGGCCATGAAACTACCGGATTGTCGTTAAAAACCCATCTGGTTCACTAATGTCCTTTAGGGAAGGGAACCAGCCGTCCTTACCCGGTCTGGCCTATATGTGACTCCAGATGCACAGCAATGTGGTTGATTCTTAATCGCCCTCTGAAATGGCCTGGCAAGCCACTCAGTTGTAAAATCTCGCTACGAAAAGTCATAAGAATAAAACCGGACGGACCGCACGTCATCGGACCACGAGGCACCGGACATGACAAAGGCAAACCAAGCCCAGTTGACCCTGCAAAATCCTCCTCACTAACATCTGGGGACTTGTGCCTAAATTGGGAGAGCTGTCCCACAGACTAGTCAAGCAACAGCCTGACAGTGTCATACTCACAGAATCATACCTTTCAGCCAACGTCCCAGACTCTTCCATCACCATCTCTGGTAATGTCCTGTCCCACCAGCAGGACAGACCTACCAGAGGTGGCAGTACAGTGGTATACAGTCAGGAGGGAGTGGCCCTGGGAATCCTCTGGACCGCAAGAAATCTCATGGCATCAGGTCAAACATAGGCAAGCAAACTTCCTGCCGATTACCACCTATCACCCTCCCTCAGCTGATGAATCAGTCCTCCTCCATGTTGAGCACCACTTGAAGGAATCACTGAGGGTAGCAAGGGCACAGAATGTACTCTGGGTGGGGGACTTCAATGTCCATCACCAAGAGTGGCTCGGCAGTACTTCTACTGACTGAGCTGGCCGAGTCCTGAAGGACATAGCTGCCAGACTGGGCCTGCGGCAGGTGGTGAGCGAACCAACACGAGGGAAAAACCTACTTGACTTCGTCCTCACCAATCTACGTGTCGCAAATGCATCTGTCCATGACAGTATTGGTAGGAGTGACCAACGCACAGTCCTTGTGGAGATGAAGCCCCGTCCTTACACTGAGGACACCATCCAGCGTGTTGTCTGGCACTACCACCGAGCTAAATGGGATAGATTCAGAAAAGATCTATCAGCTCAAAACTGGGCATCCATGAGGTTCTGTGGGCCATCATCAGCAGCAGAATTGTATTCCAGCACAATCTGTAACCGCACGACCCGGCATATTCTTCACTCTACCATTACCAACAAGCTAGGGGATCAACCGTGGCTCAATGAGGAGTGTAGAAGAGCATGCCAGGAACAGCACCAGGCGTACCTAAAAATAAGGTGGTGATCAGGACTACATACATCCTAAACAGCAGAAGCAACGTGCTATAGACAGAGCTAAGCGATTCCACAACCAACGGATCAGATCAGAGCTCTGCAGTCCTGCCACATCCAGTCGGGAATGGAAGCGGACAATTAAACAACTAACTGGAGGAGGAGGCTCTGTAAACATCCCCCATCCTCAATGATGGCAGAGTCCAGCACGTGAGTGCAAAAGACAAGGCTGAAGCGTTTGCAACCATCTTCAGCCAGAAGTGCCAAAGAGATGATCCATCTCGGCCTCCTCTCGATATCCCCACCATCACAGAAGCCAGTCTTCAGCCAATTCGATTCACTCCACGCTATATCAAGAAATGGCTGAGTGCACTGGAAACAACAAAGGCTATGGGCCCCAACAACATCCCAGCTGTAGTGCTGAAGACTTGTGCTCCGGAACGAGCCGCGCCTCTAGCCAAACTGTTCCAGTACAGCTACAACACTGGCATCTACCCAACAATGTGGAAAATTGCCCAGGTATGTCCTGTCCATAAAAAAAAAAGGGCAGGACAAATCCAAACCGGCCAATTATCGCCCCATCAGTCTACTCTCAATCATCAGCAAAGTGATGAAAGGTGTCGTCGACAGTGCTGTCAAGCGGTACTTACTCACCAATAGCCTGCTCACCAATGCTCAGTTTGGGTTCCGCCAGGACCACTCGGTTCCAGACCTCATTACAGCCTTGGTCAAAACATGGACAAAAGAGCTGAATTCCAGAGGTGAGGTGAGAGTGACTGCCCTTGACATCAAGGCAGCATTTGACCGAGTGTGGCATCAAGGAGCCCTAGTAAAATTGAAGTCAGTGGGAATCGGGGAAAACTCTCCAGTGGTTGGAGTCGTACCGAGCACAAAGGAAGATGGTAGTGGTTGTTGGAGGCCAATCATCTCAGCCCCAGGACATTGCTGCAGGAATTCCTCAGGGTAGTGTCCTAGAGCCAACCATCTTCGGCTGCTTCATCAATGACCTTCCCTCCGTCATAAGGTCAGAAATGGGGATGTTCGCTGATGATTGCACAGTGTTCAGTTCCATTCGCAACCCCTCAGATAATGAAGCAGTCCGTGCCCGTATGCAGCAAGACCTGGACAACATCCAGTCTTGGGCTGATAAGTGGCAAGTAACATTCGCGTCAGACAAATGCCAGGCAATAACCACCTCCAACGAGAGAGAATCTAACCAACTCCCCTTGACATTCAACGGCATTTGCATCGCCGAATCCCCCACCATCAACATCCTGGGGGTCACCATTGACCAGAAACATAATTGGACCAGCCACATAAATACTGTGGCTACACGAGCAGGTCAGAGGCTGGGTATTCTGTGGCAACTGACTCACCTGACTCCCCAAAGCCTTTCCACCATCTACAAGGCACAAGTCAGGAGTGCGATTGAATACTCTGCACTTGCCTGGATGAGTGCCGTTCCAACTATACTCGAGAAGCTTGACACCATCCAGGACAAAGCCCGCTTGATCGGCACCCCATCCACCACCCTAAACATTCACTCCCTCCACCACCAGCGCACAATGGCTGCAGTGTGTACCATCCACCAGATGCACTGCAGCAACTCGCCAAGGCTTCTTCGACAGCACCTCCCAAACAGACGACATCTACCACCTAGAAGGACGAGGGCAGCAGGCACATGGGAACAACACCACCTGCACGTTCCCTTCCAAGCCATACCCAATCCCGACTTGGAAATATATCGCCCTTCCTCCATCGTCGCTGGGTCAAAATCCTGGAACTCCCTTCCTAACAGCACTGTGGGAGAACCTTCACCACACAGACTGCAGCGGTTTAAGAAGGCGGCTCACCACCACCTTCTCGAGGGCAATTAGGAATAGGCAATAAATGCTGGCCTTGCCAGCGACGCCCACATCCCATGAACGAATAAAAAAAAAATGAGGACTTCGATGGGTCAGGCTACAGAAGGCGGCTGCTGGGCGTACACCAACAAATGCTAAGGCACTGCAAAACCTACCAGAAAGCCTGCGCACAGTGAGGAGGGGCATGGAGGAATCCAGCTCCAATTTGATACAGGGCTTTGTGCAGAGCTTGGAGCCCATCCTTTCCATCAGCGCACCTATGGAACCCACCATGATGCCGATGCATGAGAAGGTGGTGGTGAGCTGCCTTAAACCGCTGCAGTCCGTGTGGTGAAGGTTCTCCCACAGTGCTGTTAGGAAGGGAGTTCCAGGATTTTGACCCAGCGACGATGGAGGAAGGGCGATATATTTCCAAGTTGGGATTGTGTATGACTTGGAAGGGAATGTGCAGGTGGTGGTGTTCCCATGTGCCTGCTGCCCTCGTCCTTCTAGGTGGTAGATGTCGTCTGTTTGGGAGGTGCTGTCACGATGACCATCATGGCTTCCATTGCAGCACAATCATCTACCATCCAAGGTCTGACTGCTGCATTTGGAGCTCAGACTGCTGCTTTCGTGGCTCTGGGGCCACTGTGGAACAGGGCTTCCAGCGTGTCACAGCATTCCAGCAATCCGTTCTCCAGCAGATCAGGATTGCTGAGGTGACACCCTGGGAAAGTGGCAGTGACGCCATGGCAGTCGGACCCTCTGTCCTCTCTCAGGATGACAGCCTTCCTGCGCCCACCCCTGCCACTCTGCCCCTGTTGTTGCCTGTTGGCCGGCCAGGCCAGACTGCTGCAACCCATGCTGCGATGGTGCATAGAAAAAAATAGGAGCAAGAGTCGGCCATTCAGCCCCTCGGACCTGCTCCGCCATTCAAAATGATCGTGGCTGATCGTCTAACTCAGTACCATGTTCCCACTTTTCCCCCATATCCCTTGATCCCTTTAGCATTAAGAAATATATCTATCTCCTTCTTGAATATATTTAATGACATGGCCTCCACTGCCTTCTGTGGTAGAGAATTCCGTAGGTTCACCACCCTCTGAGTGAAGAAATTTCTCCTCATCTCTGTTCTAAATGGCATACCCTGTATCCTTAGACTATGATCCCTGGTTCTGGACTTCACAGCCATCAGGAACATCCTTCCTGCATCTAGTCTGTCTGAAGCTGGGTCCTCCCGGCCCAGAGCTGCTCGAGGTTGTCTTTTAAGGCCATTTGTACGCTCCTCCATTGAAGGCCAGCAGCCTCCCACCAGCCACTGGGAAAGCACCTCGTAGGAGCACTAGGATAGGTAAAAGCACTAAGGGAATGCACAAGGGTGAATAGTTCTGTTTTGTTTGCATAATTTCATTTATTCATTGATAAATGATACTGATTTTTGCATTTGGTGGTGGTTTTTATTTATGCAATGAGCTGAGTGGGACACCAATGTGTAATCAGATGGAGGGTGAATTGATTGTCTTGTGGGAGCGGAAAGGTTGGGAGTGTAGGACTGTTGGTGAGTTGGGGGATATGGTTCAAATTATTGATAGCGGGCACGGATCAGGCGAGCACACAGAGCCCTTGCAGACAAGGCGTGTGGTTCCTGTTGCACCCTTGCATCTTCTCCACTTCCTCTACTGGCTCCACCCCTTCTGCCTCCGCCTCCACCTCAACCTCCTCCTCCTCCATCTTTGGCTCAGGATCTTCTCCAATCATTGGTGGCAAAGGCTGGTCCCTCATGATGGCGAGGTTGTGCAGCATGCAGCATACGACCACAAATCTGCCCACCTGCTCGGGAGTACTGCAGGGTTCCTCCAGACCGGTCCAGGCAGCAGAAGCGTTGTTTGAGAAGGCCTATGGTCTGCTCCACGATGTTGCTTGTGGCAGCATGGATCTCATTATAGGCCTGCTGTGTGCATGGGTTCCTGACCGGTGTAATGAGCCGCGGCGAGGGGATAGCCCTCGTCGCCCAGTAGCAGGCCTTTGACTTGCCGAGTCGGGTGACAGATAGCTGGCACATTGGACTGCCGCATAACGTGACTGCTCCCAGGATAGCGGGCATTGACCTCCATGATTCGATGCATGTGGTCGCACACCACCTGCATGCTGAGGGAGTGGAAGCTCTTTTGGTTGACGAAGACGGCTGAGTTGATGTGCGGGGCATGCAGGACAATGTGCGTGCAGTCAATGGCACCCTGCATGATGGGAAAGTTAGTAATGCGGGCGAACCCCCGTGCTCGCTCGTTCTGCTTGTCTCTGTGGAGAGGGAAGGTGATGAACCTGTTCCCCATCTGGCACAGTGTGTCTGTGACCTCCCTTATGCAGCAGTGCACTGCATACTGTGAGATGTTGCATATGTCACCAGCAGAGGCCTAAAATGCTCCTGAGCTGTAGAAATTCAGCGCCACGGTGACCTTCACAGCCACAGACAATGCTGACATTGCCCTGCTCTGAGGCTGCAGTTGTGGCCGCACCAGTTGACAGATCTCAGTCACGGCTTCCTTGGTGAACCTCAGGCATAGGATGCAATCCTCCTCGGTCATGTTGAAGTAAGAGAATTGGTCCCGGAAAGCCCTCTTTGGCTAGGGCCTCTTGCTCACTGCCCTGCGCCTCCTTGTCCTCGGTCTCCTCACAGCTTGACCTGCTACGCGTGGCCTCTCTGCATGCTCCCTGTCGCGCTCAATGCCCAGCGGGAGCCCTAGCAGACCGCAAGTGGTTAGCAGGAATGTTGTTCAACCACGGTTGTAACTTTCTGACCCGTAAGGCAGTACCTGCCAAACCACTCTCAAATGTAGTCTAGGAACTCTGTTAGAACAGGAAGCTTCAAAAAACACTTCCTACTTCTCCAGCAGCCAGAAGCAATAATCCATCAACTAACCTGTAACACCTGCATGGCCCCTTTAAATAGCGCTGGTCGGGGGGGTCCTTCAGGCACTGTAAGACATGTTCAGATGGTCGGGGTTAAGCCTGTGCGTTGAGTTGAGCGTTGGACACCATTTTGGACCTTATCACTTTAAATCAGTGTTGCACACTGCACGCATTTTCTCTCTACTTTACATGCTTCCAGTATTCGGTATTTGCGCATGCGCTAACTCCTATACCAAGACGGCGTCCAGCGCATGTCACACTGGCAACGTGTCTGTGTATCCAAGACGCTATCTTGAATGTCAGAGAGGCTGTGTAGCGCCGAAACAATGGGCGCTACATAGCCCAATTTAGCGCCCATTATATTTAATTAAAGATTCCAAAACTTTACCTGCAACAGATGTTAAACTATCATGCCTGTAGGTAATCTTATGGTTCTGATGAAAAGTTTCGATCTGAAACTCTGTTTCTTTCTCCACAGATGCTCTCTCACTTGCTGAGCTTCTCCAGCATTTTCTGTTTTTATTTTAAATTTGCAGCATCTGCTATATTCAGTAACTTTGCAATCTCCTTTTTAAAAACATCCCATTGTTGACCTACAGTCCTTTGTACCAATTTCTGTTTCCACGTCACCACAGCTGGCTCACTCTTCATCTTTCTAAAATTTGCCCAATTCCAAACTGATGCCTTTAGTTTTGTACTAACTTTTTCCCTTTCTATTTGAACCTCATGTCATGGTCACTATTTCTTAAGTGTTCACTCACATTTAATTCAGCTACCTGATCTATTTCATCACTCATAAACTAGATTTAGCAAAGCCTCTCCCCTTGTAGGCATACGACGTATTGCTTGAGGGAGGAGCCCTGCACTCATTTTACAAATTCCATTCCCTTTCCTCAGCTTACTTCCTCCTTGTCCCAATCAGTGCACGAGTAATTAATACCTCCGAGGATAACAATTTTGTTATTCTTACTCATCTCCTTGGTCTGTCTACAGATTTCCTCGTCCATTTGCCTTCCACAATTACTGGTTCTGTAGTAAAATCCCACTGATGTAACAATTTATTTTTTATTTCTGATCTCTAGTCTGATTGTCAGAACCTCTTTTTGTGTACATCACACCTCTCCAATATTATTACTCCTCCTTTCTTTCTAATCTGCCTGCCCTAAAAATATTATAACTCCAGTCAAGTTTGCAGCCAAGTTTCTGTTCATGGTGTTAAATCTATATTTTCCTGTGGCATACTTGCTTCTAATTCCCCCAGTTTATTTCCCACATTCTGAGCATTGCAATACATACACTTCATCTTTTCTTTGTTTGCTGTATTTGACACTACCCTTTTCCGTAACTTTTTTTTGTTCAAGGTCATACCTCATTCCTTTATCTCTGTCTTTTCTTATAACTGGTCAATTTGATTTTCCTCCTTTATTCCTTCTGCATGCTAAATTATTTTTTATTTGTGTATTTACATCCTATTTCTACCTTTTTTGTATTTACTATTTCTGATTGCTTCTATTTTCTCTGTCCCTTTCTTTCCTAGTTTGAATAACTCTTCAGTTTCCTATTTATTCATTTTGCCAGTTCATTAGTTCTCTTCCTGTTAAGATGTAGCTCATCCTTGAGGCACAGCTTCTAAACCTGCTTCCTAATCTCCTCAAATCCTTTTGCAGGATGCTCAGCCTTTCCTTTCCTATATTGTTGGCTCCCATGTGAACCATGGTGGCTGTCTGTTTTCCTTCCCCTTCCATATTTCCCGGTCTTTCTAAAATGTTACTTTGGCTACAAAGCATCAGGACTGCAAAATATAGTATCACCCCTCTAACTATCAAATCTCCTATTAATACAGTATTCCTAACTGAATTGCTAATCCCACCCCCCACCCTTTCTCTTTTTTTCATTTTCTTTTCATCCAACCGCCTGACCCCCAGCATTCTGCTCCCCTATCTCCTGCTCTCAATTTGCACTCTAGCCAAATTCCTGTTATGGAAGTACTGGTTTCACTCTGTTGTCACCTCAATCCGTTACCAGCTCACTATTGAGTGCTCTACTTGCCTCCGCCGAATCTTCCTCATGTCTTTTAGAAGTAGTAGAATATTGCAAACGTATGATTCTTTCTCTTCCAATAGTGTCCCAAGGAAACCTTTCTTTGGAATTGCTTTAGCTGCTGGATCTATCCTGTGCCTCCTCAGGGTCTTCCTTGTGCCTTTGAGAAGCAGCAGAGTTTTGCAAATACCGGACCTTGTTATAGGCTGTAACTGACAAATTAATTTATTGAACAAACTATAACAATAAATAACAGTAATATACTCATTCTCGGGATATGGGCGGCTGGCAAGACACAGCATTTATGGTCCATCTCTCGATACCCTGAGAAGGTCGTCTTGAACCTCTGCAGTATGATTTGATACAACTGAGTGGCTTGCTACTACACCACTTCTGGATTATTGGTCCAGTCCTCTATCACTAGTCCAGTAAGATAACCACTACGCTACTGAATCTGTTTTTTATACTTATAGGAGATGTTACTGTGCCAGCTTTTGAAATTATAGAAAATTTTAATTGGTTCACAATTTGTGCACTGAAGTATAGATTTTCTAATTAACTTTAATATGTGCAGATATTTTCTTGTATTAGCAATTGTAGGAGGTAACTAGTCTGATCACTACTTAAGTTGCAGACTGACTCTCTAATTTGTACAGTTGAAGCTAATTAAATATTGCTAAACAGTCACGGAGGCTTTTGAACTTGAATAGTTGTCAGCTAATTTCAAAAGGTAATTGTAAACAATTTTACAACACCAAGTTATAGTCCAGCAATTTTATTTTAAATTCACAAGCTTTCGGAGATTTTCTCCTTCCTCAGGCAAATGTTTCTGAGGAAGGAGAAAATCTCCGAAAGCTTGTGAATTTAAAATAAAATTGCTGGACTATAACTTGGTGTTGTAAAATTGTTTACAATTGTCAACCCCAGTCCATCACCGGCATCTCCACATCAATTTCAAAAGGAGCTGTCTGTCATATGCACAGCTGAACAAGACACACAGTTGTTTGTTCTTGAGTTGCATAACTTGACTCATTCTGAAATCTTCTACCTGGAGACCAAACCAACCAGTTGCCTTTACAACATTGTATTGAGTTAAGCTGGGGACGCAATTCTAAAGCTAGGCAAAATGCTTTGTTTTTGTCACAGAGTAGTTTCCCTTCAGCTAGTGATAGTGAGAGCTTGTTTCATCTGGTAACTTTTGGGGAGCATTGTTCAGCTTTATTTGGCACCAAGGATTACTAATTGTGACTTAGAGGAAAGGGAGTCCCCTTCTTGGCACCCGAGCAAATACAATAGCTATCAATGCCTTTAATGTTAAAATAGTCTGGATCCTGAATTGAGTTCAGTTTCATGCTTTGTCCTTCCATCTTATAGATTATAAACAAAGGAGTCTGGAACAATGTAGGTAAGCAGCCAATAGTAACAGTCGAGGCATTTGGCATGCACAGAACCCCTCTCTGGTGGATTTTCCTGTGGTGTACATAGGGTTGAATCCATTTAAAACTACCTGCCACTGGACAGGCATCTTATACCAGTGGGATTTCCAGATTCTAGTTGTGGTAAGGAGAGCTTAGGGCCCTGTCAGCGATAGAGATTCCAACATACTGCTTTTTGGGCTTCCCCATTGAGATACCCCTGCACCTAAATATATGTAAACTCCAGGGCTTCCTTTTAGTGTAGCCAGTTAATACATCCCACAAGTAATGGCAGATGGACCACTACACATAGTTACTGTGGATTAAGACACTACAGAAAATAACCCAGTCTGGGAAAATCATGTATTTTTAGCCTGAATCAGGAGAAGTTTTAAAAAAAAAATCTGGTATCTTTCCTTGCATTATTTTAATGGTTAGCCAGTACAATGGCAACACTCTTTACATAACTTAGGCACAATATGAGAGAGGGATGCCCCAACCCACCTGACTAGTAATTCATAAGCCACGCCGGCACAAACAAAACCTACAAGACACAGCAGCGGACCTTAATGTTAATACCACTCCCCGGAATCACTCTGAGGGTGCAGTTCAGTTCATTTGCTATTGCACTGTAAACCATTCTATATCGAAGTCTTTTTCCCTATGAAGAACTGTAGAATGCATGAATTCTTTAAGTGTTGGTATGTATGTGGCAGTACTGTAACGGTCATATGGTATGGAATCATCCTTGCTAGATAATTTGAATAATTTAATAGTGAATTGAAATCATGCAGAAAATATTGTTTTTGGGGAAAATATTGCTTTCGGGGAATATCACTCTTACATGAGTCAGTTTTGTTCATTCCTAAAGCAACAAAATTTCAAGTGAAATCCCAAGTTAGCTTTAATTATCACAAGTCAGTACACTTATGTACAGGTATTAAAAAATACAAGTGTGTGTTTTCTTGACTGAAGAAGATGTGTTTTCTGAAATTTAATTTTTATGTAGTCTGTATAATGTAAACGGTATGTGATATTTCATACAAGTTGCCCTGATAAATTGTCTGCGAACACTGGTATTTATAAAATCTGTAAGTTACATTTTTAATTTTTTGTGTGTTCTAGGTGTCAAATATGATGCCGAAAAAGAGGAATTGCAGCTTCAAGAAATCAAGCAGAGAGAATTACAAAGAATTGAAGAAGCTAAGCAAAAGGTTGCTAACAAAGGTATAGTGAATTGATTTGTTATATCTTTCATCCATTAACGGATTGCATTTGTGTGTTTTTATCGGCAAATGTCAACATCATACAGCAATAAGAGCAGAGAAATAAAAGAATGCAATGTAAAGATGAATATTGGTGTCATGTTAGTAAATATATCAGTGTGAACCTGCATATACATCTTCACTTGTATAATTCTTACTCATATATTCAATCTGCACATACAAATATATTGAAGTTTTGGGAGGAGGTGGAGGTAAGATCGAGGAAAAGACAGTCATTTGAGAGATCGTACATCAAATGGTGACTCAATTCTTAAGTGTTTGAATTCAAAAGGTTGACTGTTCACTCCACAGATACTGTGTATTTTCTGCCTTTTCTGTTTTTGTTTCAGATTTCCAGCATTTGCATTATCTTGAATTTTATTAGTTAAATTGGCTGTTTTCTCCAGTAGGCATTCTGAACAGTGTGCCACTTTAGGCGAGCTGGGATTTTTAAAATTTCCCTTGTTAACTTCCCCCCAACAGCATAAAATGACCTAAAATGTCATCTCTTTTAAGAAATGTATCCCTTGATGGGGTGATTTTCCTCTATGGAAAAAAAAACAATGGTTAGAAAATTCTTCCTCCACTCAGCTGCCAATGGGATCTTAATTTATTTTCTGGTGTTGACCTGGCTGAGATCACTTAACTCACCACATCGGAGTATTTCTGCTTTGTATGGATCAATATCACAACACACCATTTCATTCACTAATTGAGCCACTGGGAAATTAGTACAGATGTTTTCTAAATATGCTAAAGGCTTTGATGCTTCTCTGATGCTGCAATGCTTTGACAGTTAATGAACCAAACTCATAGGAATGTGAAAGTAACCTTAATGTAAGAGAATATATCCTAATATCTGGTTTAGTAACTTGAGCTGTCCTAACAGAAAAATAATGTTTTGGGGAAAAAAGAGTGACCAGTAAGAAGTGCAGAGCATATTGAAGCTCTGGAGTGACATCTAGAGTCTTTTTAAGCTGTCTAGACTACAATAGTGCATTTTAACAAATTTACAGCTCTAAGCTTTTTTAGGTTTTGGTTGCAAACTGGCCGAAATGTTGATTTGAAGCTACATATTGAGATAACAACTTTTTAATTCATTTTCTTCAAACATTGGTAGGAGGTAATTTTCTGAGTATGCAGTTGTAACACGTAACATTGCCTGCTGCATATTGCACCCAGTGGACACATTTCTCAATTTTCTGATGTGTGCTGATGGATGAGTTTCCTTCCCGCCAGCACATAGTCAGAAAATTTGGGAGGTAGTTTCAGTGCATACATGGAGGAAACAAATTAAATATAGTGGTGATATCTGCTACTATTAAAATTGAACTTCATTTTTACAGAAAATCCAAAAGAAGAAAAGCAAGACACATTCATTGAAAAGTTAGTTACTCAGGTTATTAAGAATTTGCAGGTCAAAATTACCAACATCCATATCCGTTATGAGGATGATGTGAGTATTTAATTCCTTTTTATACATTTTATACTTGGATTCTGTGTTTTTAAGATGAGATTTATTTTTTTCAGTTGTACTTTTAAAAATGTATACAATTTTTTTTCCAAGACACTGTTAGAAATCTTAACTCAATGTTGAAAATGCAATGTCTTTTCAGTGGTATGTGAGGTGGCGCAAATATTGTAATGAGCTCATTAGTTGCTATAGTAACCAATTATGACCATGTCCTCCGGTTTCCCTTGTCTCCTCGCTGGAAGAGACAATAGGCTCCACTTGGCACTTTTCTGCTTGATGCAGCTTAGACCAAGGATTCTGGGCAGGACCTAAACTTGCATGTTTTGCTTCTTCATGGCACTGGCCTGCTCAACTGAGCTCACTGCCCATTTTCTGATGATGGATGAAAAGTTCAGTGACTGAATATTCAATAATTCAACTGAGTCTGAGGTGTGTTTTTTTTTAAAAGACCTGTAGAGTTTTTCCTTTCCCTACTATATAATAGGTTGGGAACTTCCCATTTGTAAAATGTTGTGGAGGAAACACGAGAGTCCCTTAATGAGTGAGTACATTTTATATAAAAAAGAGGGAAGCTTACACAGAAATAATGCATGGTAATTTGCTTTCCAGTTTCTAACAGAAGGCTAAATGCCTCACTCCTGACTGAGAATCCCAAAAAGCCTCTCTGGCAACATGATCTGAAGAATTACCTATTACTAAGCTAGGAGTCAGTTTTTTTTGTTTAGTGCACTTAGTGGTGCTTGCTTGTTACTGAGCAGGTATATGAGCATTAATTCTCATAATCTTAGGAAAAGTTATCTGAGCACATCTTTTATTTGGCACACACATTCTGAAAGGTACAAACAAATTGTCATTACTTCGATGTACTGAATATGAAGAAAAAGACTCTTCTACATAGAATCATATGAATCACTCATTGACAGTCATAATTTTAGAAAGAGAAAATTTTGGGATATGTGATTCAAATTTGTTATGACAATTACTTGGTTCTGAATTCATCACCATATTTTGGAATTTTTATTATGCATTGCTGTCCTAGAGGGATCTGAGAACTGAAAATGATCCACATCATTTGTCAAAGGGCATGTGGACTTTCATGTTTAGAAACCAGGTCAATGCAATTCATTGAGATTCTGGAGGTGATACAAAAAATAAACTTTAAAAACCAAAAATATTTAAAGCAGAATGGAAGTTATTCTTTTCACAAACATAAAAGGAAAGATAAATAGCAACTGATCAGCATTAGTTGTAAGGCTCAACAAAACTTGCACCAGTTCCCATACCACTTAAAGCATATTGTTTTGCGAAATCTGACAAGAAATATTTAGAAAGAAAATTATAAATGAATACTGAACTTTTTGATGTGAATTTTGAATAATTCACATCAATATAGAAGAGAAACACTGTTCACTTGAGCTTTCAATTAGTGTGATAGCCATAATTTTTTATATCTAGTTTTCAATAGCTTTTTTGAACTGTAACAGTTTTTTTTTGTAATTCTATTTTTATTTGCAGATCACAAATCAAGGCTCTCCATTGTCATTTGGAGTTTCACTTCAGAATTTAAGTCTCCAGGTACTGTGGATTTAAGACTTATAATTCCTTCCCTTTTAAAGATCTATATTTATGGCTCAGTGGTAGCACTCTCGCCTCTGAGTCAGAGGTTGTGGGTTCAAGCCCCACTCCAGAGATTTGAGCACACAACGATAGAATCATAGAAATTTACAGCATAGAAGGAGGTCATTCGGCCCATCGTGTCCATTTCGGCCGGAAAAGAGTTATCCAGCCTAATCTCACTTTCCAGCTCTTGGTCCGTAGCCTTGTAGATTACAGCACCTCAAGTGCCCTTTAAATGCAATGAGGGTAGAGGCAGAAATCATCCTTTCAGGCAGTGAGATCCAGACACCTACCACCCTCTGGGTGAAAAAATTTCTCCTCAACTCCCCTCTCATCCTACTGCTAATCACTTGAAATCTATGCCTCCTGGTTATTGACCTCTCTGCTAAGGGAAATAGGTCCTTCCTATCCACTCTATCCAGGCCACTCATAATTTTATACACTTCAATTCAATAACCCCTCGGTCTCCTCTGTTCCAAAGAAAACAACCCCAGCCTATCCAATCTTTCCTCATAGCTAAAATTCTCCAGTCCTAGCAACATCCTCATAAATCTCCTCTGTACCCTCTCTAACGCAATCACATCTTTCCTGTAATGTGGTAACCAGAATTGTACACAGTACTCTAGCTGTGGCCGAACTAGTGTATTATACAGTTCTAGTATAACCTCCCTGCTCTTATATTCTATGCCTCAGCTAAAAAAGGAAAGTATCCCTTATGCCTTCTTAACCACCTTATCTACCTGTCCTGCAACCTTCAGAGATCTGTGGACATGCACTCCAAGGTTCGTCTGTTCCTCTACAATTCTCAGTATCCTTCCATTTATTGTGTATTCCCTTGCCTTGTTTGCCCTCCCCAAATGCATTACCTCACACTTCTCCAGATTGAATTCCATTTGCCACTTTTCTGCCCAACTGACTAGTCCATTGACATCTTCCTGCAGACTACAGCTTCCTTCCTCACTATCAACCACACGGCCAATTTTTGTATCATCTGCAAACTTCTTAATCATGTCCCCCCTACATTTAAATCTAAATCATTGATATATACCACAAAAAGCAGAGGAACTAGTACTGAGCCCTGCGGAACCCCACTGGAAACAGCCTTCCAGTTGCCAAAACACCTGTCAACCATTCCCCTTTGCTTCCTGCCACTGAGCCAATTTTGGATCCAACTGGCCACTTTCCCTTGGATCCCATGGGCTTTTACTTTTTTGACCAGTCTGCCATGTTGGACCTTGTCAAAAGCCTTGCTAAAATCGATGTAGACTACATCAAACGCGCTACCCTCGTCGATCCTCCTTGTTACCTCCTCAAAAAAAAATATCAGGTTAGTCAGACACGACCGTCCATTAACAAATCCATGCTGATTGTTCTTGATTAATCCATGCCTTCCTAAATGACGGTTTATACTGTCAGAATTTTTTCCAGTAATCTCGGCTGAATCTTCAGTCCAGTACTGAAGGAGTGCTGCACTTTCAGAGGTGCAGTCTTTCGGATGAAACGTTAAACCAAAGCCCTGTCTATTGTCTCATTTGGACGCATACGATGCCATGGCACTATGCAAAGAACAGCAAGGGAGATCTCCCGGTGTCCTGGCCAACATTTATCCCTCAACCAACACCTTATGAAACAAATAATCCGGTCGTTTATTTGTTTGTGGGACCTTGCTGTGCACAAATTCACTGACTTTTTTTTACCTTACAAGTGACTACACTTCAAAAGTAATTCATTGGAGATAAAGGGCTCGATTTTAGCGTCTGGTTTCCTGCGGGTTTCCAGCGGGGGGGCCCCGAAAATCTCGATATTTGGTCACGTGACCGGATCGCGCTGCGATCCCGACCACTTCCGGGTTCCCCGATGACGTGCGGGGCTGCGTGCGTGGCCCCCGCTGGTGGGAATCCCGCAGGCAATTAAAGCCAGCGGGGTTCCACTTGAGAGTACTTACCTTGCTTGTTGAGGTCATTTAATGAGCTGAATCAGCTGTCAAAAGAGGAAGTGTGGGATTTTACCTTCATCGCAGAGTGTTTCACACACTGGGGGAAACAGTCTCCCTCCAACCAGGCGTGTTGCAGCCAGCAGCCTGTGGCAGGTGACAAGGTGCACTCCACGGGGGAGAGCCTTCACCCACGCAGGAGGCCACCGCGTCACATAGGGCAACCCCTGCCCCCCACCACCCCCCGCCAAGCCAGAGGACAGACCGACACGAAACCGCAGCCCCAGTCCGGGGAACCACCCACCTACCCTGCACAACCCCTCAGACCAACACCTGCCAGATGGGTGGTGCGTGGACACCCTCGGAGGACGAACAGCATGACCAGCCCCAGCAGCCTCGCAGTCCACGCCGTCCGCCGCAGAGACGTGGAGCCCCCCAACATGGTGTTGTTGCACGCCCACCTGCACAGCAGGAGGGAGGGCTACCGCAGAGAGAGACGCATCGCAGAGGGCACTACCCTCGCCACAGGGTCCACAGACCGAGGCGCAGCTCCCTGGACCTCTCTGAGCAGCAGTGCACACGGAGGCGCAGATTCGCTCGACATGTAGTCGTGGAGATCTGCAGGCTCTTTCATGCCGAGCTGCTCCTGGCTGGCCCCAGCACCAACTGCCTACCTGTCGCTGTCAAAGTCACCACTGCCCTCCACAACCTCTCCTCCGCATCCTTCCAGGGTGCAGCCGGGTACACCGCCGATGTCTCTCAGTCGTCTGCGCGGAAGAGCCCTGCAAATACACCTGCACCTACTCTGCAGTAACACGATGGGTGGCATCAGTGGTGGGTCCTCATAGTGATACCCAGGAGCGGGCATTATTGGACACAACGGACAGGATTCGCGGAGACATGGCAGTGGTGGTGCCAATATAATGTGTGATGTTTGTTGCTCTGAAATTCAATATAGGTAACACCCATGGCAAACCCTCAGACACCCTTGTGCGCACCCCCTTCATGCTCACGACACGTTTGCCTTACGCTGCCTACTGCACATATGTGATGCATGCCCTGTGGCTGCAGCACAGGTGGTGGCAGGTTGAGTGAGGCTGGCCGTGAGGGAGATGCACGAGAGGGTGAGTATGGGATAGAGCCATGAGATTGTATGAGGATTGGGTTGCGTGTTAGTGGCAGGATGAGTACTGGCGAGGTGAGTAGGTGGAGGTAAGATGAGGATGGGGTTTGAGTGGGTATGAAGGGTGATGTGACAGAGTAGTGTTGGCGGTGCCGAAGGAGATGTGGGGTGAGGGCAGTGTTGTCGCAGACGGAGTGTAGGGGAAAGACTTCGTGTTCTCACTGTGGCTGACCTACTGCGGTCATTGCAGCGCCTCCTGCACTGTATGCAGGTGGGCGATATGTTGGTGGCGCAGGTGACCCCCTCTGCCACCTCGAGCCAGGCCTTCTTGGTGGCAGAGGCAGGCCGCTTCCCGCCCGCCCGCCGGGGGGAAGATCTCTGTCCTCCCCCTCCTCCTCACCCCATCTGATGATACCTGGGGTGAGGCATCATTAAACTGGGAGCAGCCTTCCCCCTGGGCTGCTCCATGCTGTAATTTGTTCCATTGGTTGCAGCATCTGTCAGTGGAGGACTGCCCCTTTAACTAGAGAGCCTCCAGCTGACAGATCGTACTGCGCATGCGCAGCCCACCCGACGCGCAGACCAGCGGCGCGGACCCCGGAGGAGCAGATAATTGATTCCTATTAGTGTGTTGCCTGCAATGATCGCGCGGGCAACCCACTAATTTCGCCGAGCGTGTTGACCACGCTCCCGAAACCCAACCCGCCGGAAACCCGCAGGCCTGGTAAAATCGAGCCCAAAGTGCTTTGGAATCTCCTGAGGTTATTAAATGCAACTTCTCGCGCTGCCCCTCTCTCTTGCGTGCTGCCCCTCTCTCTTGCGTGCTGCCCCTCCTCTTTTCACCAGATATTAGTTAGTGCACTGGAAGTGGAGAAGAAGCAATCCTCATTGGTAGTTATACTGGAATTAGTAGTGTGGGTCAGAATGTCTGTTTTATTAACCAAAAATCTGAAAAAAGATACTAAAATCTAATAATCTCAATACCATGAATTCTATCTTTTTGGTTTCTGATATGGTATTTTGTTAGTGGTTGGTAACATATATGTAGGCACACGATTGGCTTTCATATATAAATCAATGACATTCAATTCTATTCTCCTTCACTTCATATGTCTGCATGACCACCTCTGTGCCCTTAGACTGCCTGTAGGTGAGCCCGAATTTCCTCAATTCTACATCTGGAATACCAAAGCCATTGCTTCTGTCCAGCGTCAAAAACTTGGTTCCATCCTTACTGACACTATCCTTCCTGGTTGCTTGATCAAGCTGGATAAGACTATGCGCGACCTCAGCGTGTTGTTCGATCCAGAGTTGAGCTTCAAACACCATATCCTATCCATCACTACTACTGCTTACTTTCACCGTTGCAACATTGCCTGCCTCTGTCCTGACCTGACCTTCAGTCCCGCCAAAACCCTTATCCATGCATTCATTACCTCTCGACTAGATTTCTCCAAAGCCTCGTCAGCCTTCTGACTGCTGCGCTCCACAAACTTGCCCAAACTTTGCATGCCTGATCCTGTGCTGCTTGCCCATCATTCTAGTCCTCATCATACACTGATTTCCTGTTGAACGCATCGGTCTTAAAATACTCATCCTCGTCTGCGAATTCCTTTAACTGTCTCTGTAACATCCTTCAGTTTTATGTCTTGTTCTCTGACTTTGGCCGTTAGCTCATCCCTTCTTCACTCGGCTCCATCCAGCCATCCATCTTGGCAGAGCCGTCAGTTTCTTGACCTGACTCTCCCATCTCCCTTCTGAAACCTCTGTGCCCTTCTACACTCTCAACCTTTTACAGTCTCTGTACAACCCATCTCTGATCACACCTTCTATCACCTCTCTTAAATCTGCAACAAAGGCTTGGTTTCTGTTCTTTTTCTGTGAAGCACCTTTGGACATTTTTCTATGTTAAAGATGCTATATAAATGCAAATTGTCGTCTTAGCTATTGTGTTGGTGGTTTTGGTATGTTGGTGGATTTAGTTGTTATTAAGCTTTTAAAGGATGATGAGCAGTAATGAATTTTTTTTGAGTTTGGTCATTCTACAGTGGAGTAAAGCCATTGTCATTTTCATTTAATTTATTGCCAATCAACTGATGTTATAACAAAAATGGACTCTGATTTAACTGAAACTTAATTCAGGTGGAATAACAAACTTTGAACAATTAATGCTAACAACTTTCTAAGTAATCGATTCAATGCTCTGCAAGATTTGGAAGATATCTGGTATTTGTTTGTTTTTGAATAATTAAGTGAATGTTCCTAACTCAAAAAATATTGTTAAAATATTATGCAGTCATAAATGTTGACCTAAATATCTCTGCACAAGTCTGAGGATGTGACTTACGCAGCAGTTTAAATAATCTTTAATCGCTATGCTGTCCTTATCTTTTTTTAAAAAAATGGATGCATCTTGCACTTTTTTTTTTAACAGAATGAGTATGTGTTCATATATTTGATATAACTGTACCATCAGATCCAGTATGATTTGTTTTTCAGATGACTATGTTTGACCATTGTGTATCGTGTGCTCAGGAATTGCATTGCTGCTGTTGCTGCATTCTAATTTTGTAGAAAAAATTCAAAAAGCAAAACAAAAACCTCAGCAATAATAAAGTGCTCAAATAATCTTAAACTTGTCAAAACATTATTTTAAAAACCTTCAAAAATAACACGCACAAGATCCTTTTACCAATCATATTTCAATCCACCCATAATCCCTAGATCAAAAAATCTTCACAATCAAATGCTATGTCATCCTTCTATGACATGCACGAATAAGTAGAATTATCCATTTAGTCAAACAAATGTAAAGCAAATATATTACTCATGCATTATGTATCACATAATCACACAATATGTACCATATAACGATCACACAAGTGTGTAACAATTTGTGAGTTCAACTGAACGCAACACAGCAACAACTTCCTTGGTCATGTTATGTGGTCAGGTCAGTTTGTGTAAATGTGGAATTGTACCGGGACCCACATAGTATCCTGTATTCTTAAAAAAAATGTATGCCCTGATATAATCATGTGTTAACAATGACCAGACATCCCAGTTCATCTGGATATGCCTGTTGTGGTGAAATATTTTTTAGTGCAAAGATGACTTTGAATCATCAGAAATAAAATTTATTCTAATGTTACAATGTTTTCTTTTAAATAACTTCTTTTAAAGAGCTTCAAAAGCATCCATTTTTTTTTGACCAGAGATGGCTTGTATTTTTAAAAACTGTTTGTAAATTTCCCACTTATTTTTGGTTTGGCTTATGTCTGTTAATGTTCTATTATCGCCTCATAAATTTCTGAATTTTATTTTCACCCCATTTATTAGAAAATAAATATTCTGGTAGCAAGCAGTTCAAAATGCTCTAAAGTATGGTGGTTCAAAGATTTTTTTTTACTTAGTCTTTCTTTTGCAACATCCAATGATGTTGAATAGTGATCTAAAAATAAAGTTACCATGGATATGGCATTTCATTGGATCGAGAGAAGGTCAGCTTTCAGTGAGCAGAAAATCAGTTCTCAAGGTCAACCTGTGTTTTTTCCATTTGATGTGCTGCATTTTTTTTTAAAAATGAAGATGGGGGAAGAACTTTTTTTTAAAAAAAAGTTGATTTCTAAGAACAACTTGCCTTTCACAGCCATCTTTTGTTAATTATATGTAAAATGGAGTTTCATAACTTCAAAAAATTCTTTGGGAAGTCTATCTTCTCTTTCACTTTGTCATAACATGGAGTAATGAAAAAAATGTTAACAGGAAGGAGGCTAGATTTTTAAAAAATCTCGTTATTTCACACACACACACACACACACACACTCTTTATGATTTCTTCTTTTGTTCCTTTATGCCAGACATAATTCCTCAACTCAGAGGACAGGCAGGTAAATTGACTTCATGCCTCTATATATGCTGCTCTGGATGGAGATCTGGTCAGGAGGTTGAGTCTTTTCATCTGTTCTGCACCTCCTCTATATATCCCAGTTATGTTCAAGAATTTACTTTGTGGTGAATTAAGGCATTTCTAGACATAAAATCACAGATGCAGGAGGTCAAAAATACAGATATTTACTGATATATTTTAGTGTATGTATGTATGATGTTGATCCTCTACAATGAAACTAAAGGTCCAAGTATCCTAAATCGGTATCATCTCTAATTTTTTGGGAGGTAAGTGGGGTAAAATGGGAGTTATCTTTAGTGAAAGAAGGAAAAGAATGAAGGGGTGGAAGAAACAAGTGCAAGAAGGATTTTCTGCTGTTTTTATTGCAAGATGTATGGATTGGACTTTCCATTCCAACATCAACTATATGCAAGCATGAGGTCAACTTCCATATTTATGATGACAGCACTCAGCTCTACTTCTCCACTACTCCACTTGAGACCTCACTCCACCCTATTTCTGCGGCCTCTCCTGCACTCTTCAGCCCTCCAACAGGAAAAAAAGAAAACTTTTTTTTATTGCTCAACAATGCACCTCATCAAATAGCACATAGAAGATTGATCGGAGGTTGAACAGTTGGATGCTGAACTATGCCGTTGCTCCTGTCCCCTGTCTCAGACTACCTGTTAGTTAACAGTCACAATGTGGGTTGTCATTAGATGCAGTTACGTAACATTAAGCCCACTGTAGTGGGGTCAGCAAAATAGAGCAGCCTTCTGCCTTCCCCTAAGTAAGGTTACAGAACCATCACTAAATAGAATGGGCTTGTTCGGTTTCCCTGAGATTCCCATGGTGTGAGGAAAACAAAATGGTCATCCAGCCTGATAGTCTGCTTAAGGTAAAGCAATTTTAAAAAAACATCGCCAGCATGGCACAGTAGATATTTGGAGGTGGGTATGACATTGAAAAGTCATCTATTGACCACTATCTGTTAAATACTTCAATAATCCCCTCCCCATTGCTTGCAGGACACTAAACCTTCAGTTCAACCCCTAATTTCTTTCTTTACATATGCTCTTAACCCTATTTGTTTTAAGCAACAAAGTATATTACAAAATTTCAAATATTTGACAATGGGCAGTATATAAATACATCCATATCTTATTAAAAAATCATGTACATGTGCTTAATGCCTCTGCCATTTGACTTTCTGTTGTCACATTTTTGTTGGTAACCAGTGGGTGTTGCAAACAATACTGGTGGCAGAAAACTTGCCCTTTGTTTACTGTTGCTCTGCAGCCTGTTGCTCCAGGGTAACGGATGTATAGATAAGCTAGCAAGCCATGCCAGAGCAGTGCAGGTGGGGAGTAATGGAGGCGGAAACTGGCTGTAGAGCAGAGGCAAGGATCAGCAGCACCTGAGAGAGAACTACGGGTGGAGAAGCAGCTGGAACAAAGCAGAGAGGAGGCTGTGGGAAAGGGCGAGAGCTATCCACGAATGTTAAAATAAAATTTACTTTGTTTCTATTATGTGTGTTCACTAATTGGGTGGGAAGGAGGAGGGTGATGTAATTACTGCCAACTTCTCCTGACTAAAGGCAAATCAAGATGACACCAGAACTGGAAGGGAAAGATCAGAAATTTGGCTTACAACTGTCCAGTGGCTAGATTATGTAATTACAGTGTGACAAGTTTACCGTAGCCAAACCCCTAACAAATGTGGACATAGGCATTTATAATGGGGATAAAAGTGACAAAAACGTGACAACAGGAAGTCAAATAACATAGACTGGAACTGTGTGGACATAATTTCTTAATAAGATGTAGATGTATTTGTGTCAGCTTTCTTTTAAAGTTGCTTTTCTTTAAAACCTAAAGCTTCCAGCAGTAACTAAGAAGTATCTCATGCCAAAGTTTGGTGTTACTATAATAAATCTGATGACAATTTATTCTCTTCGAATAAAAACTGGATCTGTATTTCTGAATAAATGCAGTTCATAAGTTTGATGAAAATATCAGTTGTGTGGAGATTCATTTTAATATCACCTTCAATGTAGAGAGTTTTAAACAATTTTTTTTACATTTACATTACAGACAGCAGATGAGCATTGGAAACCATGCTTGCATGATCAATGTGAGCATGTCTTCAATAAGGTAAAAGTAGTTTGTAGTACAAGCACTAAATACTTTGATTTTATTGTGAAGTTTCTGAACTAATTGCGTGTATGTTTTTTTACTTCTAGCTTGTCCGATTAGACTACCTCTGTGCATATTGGAATGTCAACACCAAAATGTTTTCTAATAACAATCAGATTGAGGCCTTGGTAAGTTGACTTTATATGGTAAATATTCTGATTCCATGTTGCCGTTGCTGAGCCTTGCCCCGTCTCCTAACCCCCCCCCCCCCCCCCCGGCCCAACTTTCCCCACATATCGGAAATTGTGTGAGCATACGAATTAAGAGCAGGAGTAGGCCATTCGGCCCCTCGAGCCTGCTCTGCCATTTGATAAGATCATGCTTATCTGATTGTGACCTCAACCCTACTTTCCTGTCTACCGACTATAACCTTTGACTTCCTTGTTAATCAGGAATCTATCTAACTCAGCCTTAAAAATATTCAATGACCCTGCCTCCACCGCTCTCTGGGGAAGGGAGTTCCACAGACTCACGACCCTCAGAGAGAAAACATTTCTCCTCATCTCCGTCTTAAATGAGAGACCCCTTATTTTTAAACTGTAGCCCCTAGTTCTAGTCTCTCCCACAAGGGGAAACATCCTCTCAGCATCTACACCTTCAAGTCCCCTCAGGATTTTATATGTTTCAATAAGATCACCTCTTATTCTTCTAACCTCCAGTGCATACAGGCCCAACTTGTCCAACCTTTCCTCACAAGATAACCCCCTCATCCCAGGAATCAGTCGAGTGAACCTTTTCTGAACCGCCTCTAAAGCAATTATGTCCTTTTTTAAATAAGGAGACCAAAACTGCACACAGTCCTCGTGGAGACGAAGTCCGGTCTTCGCACTGAGGACACCATCCAACGTGTTGTGTGGCACTATCACCGTGCTAAATGGGATAGATTCAGAACAGATCTTGCAGCTCAAAACTGGGCATCCATGAGGCGTTGTGGGCCATCAGCAGCAGCTAAATTGTATTCCAGCACAATCTGTAACCTCATGGTCCGGCATATTCCTTACTCTACCATTACCAACAAGCCAGGGGTTCAACCCTGGTTCAATGAAGAATGTAGAAGAGCAGGCCAGGAGCAGCACCAGGCGTACCGAAAAATGAGGTGCCAACCAGGTGAAGCTACAACTCAGGACTGCATGCATGCTAAACAGCGGAAGCAACATGCTATAGACAGAGCTAAGCGATTCCACAACCAACGGATCAGATTAAAGCTCTGCATTCCTGCCACATCCAGTCGTGAATGGTGGTGGACAATTAAACAATGAATGGGAGGAGGAGGCTCTGTAAACATCCTCATTCTGAATGATGGTGGAGTCCAGCACGTGAGTGCAAAAAACAAGGCTGAAGCGTTTGCAATCATCTTCGGCCAGAAGTGCCGAGTGGATGATCCATCTCAGCCTCCTCCCGATATCCCCACCATCACAGAAGCCAGTCTTCAGCCAATTTGATTCACTCCACGTGATATCAAGAAATGACTGAGTGCACTGGATACAGCAAAGGCTATGGGCCCCGACAACATCCCGGATGTAGTGCTGAAGTCTTGTGCTCCAGAACTAGCCGCGCCTCTAGCCAAACTGTTCCAGTACAGCTACAACACTGGCATCTATCCGACAATGTGCAAAATTGCCCAGATCCACAAAAAGCAGGACAAATCCAATCCGGCCAATTACCGCCCCATCAGTCTACTCTCAATCATCAGCAAAGTGATGGAAAGTGTCGTCGACAGTGCTATCGAGCGGCACTTACTCACCAATAACCTGCTCACCGATGCTCAGTTTGGGTTCCGCCAGGACCACTCAGCTCCAGACCTCATTACAGCCTTGGTCCAAACATGGACAAAAGAGCTGAATTCCAGAGGTGAGGTGAGAGTGACTGCCCTTGACATCAAGGCAGCATTTAACCGAGTGTGGCACCAAGGAGCCCCAGTAAAATTGAAGTCAATGGGAATCCGGGGGAAAACTCTCCAGTGGCTGGAGTCATACCTAGCACAAAGGAAGATGGTAGTGGTTGTTGGAGGCCAATCATCTCAGCCCCAGGACATTGCTGCAGGAGTTCCTCAGGGCAGTGTCCTACGCCCAACCATCTTCAGCTGCTTTATTAATGACCTTCCGTCCATCATAACGTCAGAAATGGGTATGTTCGTGATGATTGCACAGTGTTCAGTTCCATTCGCAACCCCTCAGATAATGAAGCAGTCCGAGCCTGCATGCAGCAAGACCTGGACAACATCCAGGCTTGGGCTGATAAGTGGCAAGTAACATTCGTACCAGACAAGTGCCAGGCAATGACGATCTCCAACAACATTTGGATGAGAATTTAGGAGGAATGGTTAGTAAGTTTGCAGATGATGCCAAGATTGGTGGCATTGTGGACAGTGAAGAAGGTTATCTAGGATTGCAACGGGATCTTGATAAATTGGGCCAGTGGGCCGATGAATGGCAGATGGAGTTTAATTTAGATAAATGTGAGGTGATGCATTTTGGTAGATCGAATCGGACCAGGACCTACTCCGTTAATGGTAGGGCGTTGGGGAGAGTTATAGAACAAAGAGATCTAGGAGTACAGGTTCATAGCTCCTTGAAAGTGGAGTCACAGGTGGATAGGGTGGTGAAGAAGGCATTCGGCATGCTTGGTTTCATTGGTCAGAACATTGAATGCAGGAGTTGGGATGTCTTGTTGAAGTTGTACAAGACATTAGTAAGGCCACACTTGGAATACTGTGTACAGTTCTGGTCACCCTACTATAGAAAGGATATTATTAAACTAGAAAGATTGCAGAAAAGATTTACTAGGATGCTACCGGGACTTGATGGTTTGACTTATAGGGAGAGGTTAGATAGACTGGGACTTTTTTCCCTGGAGAGTGGGAGGTTAAGGGGTGATCTTATAGAAGTCTATAAAATAATGAGGGGCATTGATAAGGTAGATAGTCAAAATCTTTTCCCAAAGGTAGGGGAGTCTATAACGAGGGGACATAGATTTAAGGTGAGAGGGGAGAGATACAAAAGGGTCCAGATGGGCAATTTTTTCACTCAAAGGGTGGTGAGTGTCTGGAACGAGCTGCCAGAGGCAGTAGTAGAGGCGGGTACAATTTTGTCTTTTAAAAAGCATTTGGACAGTTACATGGGTAAGATGTGTATAGAGGGATATGGGCCAAGTGCAGGCAATTGGGACTAGCTTAGTGGTATAAACTGGGCGACATGGACATGTTGGGCCGAAGGGCCTGTTTCCATGTTGTAAACTTCTATGATTCTATGAAGAGAGAGTCTAACCACCTCCCCTTGACATTCAACGGCATTACCATCGCTGAATCCCCCACCATCAACATCCTGGGGGTCACTATTGACCAGAAACATAACTGGACCAGCCATATAAATACTGTGGCTACAAGAGCAGGTCAGAGGCTGGGTATTCTGCAGCAAGTGACTCACCTTCTGACTCCCCAAAGCCTTTCCACCATCTACAAGGCACAAGCCAGGAGTGTGATGGAATACTCTCCACTTGCCTGGATGAGTGCACCTCCAACAACACTCAAGAAGCTCGACACCATCCAGGACAAAGCAGCCCGCTTGATTGGCACCCCATCCACCACCCTAAACATTCACTCCCTTCACCACCGGCGCACAGTGGTTGCAGTGTGTACCATCCACAGGATGCACTGCAGCAACTCGCCAAGGCTTCTTCGACAGCACCTCCCAAACTTGCGACCTCTACCACCTAGAAGGTCAAGGGCAGCAGGCACGTGGGAACAACACCACCTGCACTTTCCCCCTCCAAGTCTCACACCATCCCGACTAGGAAATATATCGCTGTTCCTTCATTGTCGCTGGGTCAATATCCTGGAACTCCCTTCCTAACAGCACTGTGGGAGAACCTTCACCACACGGACTGCAGCGGTTCAAGAAGGCAGCTCACCACCACCTCGAGGGCAATTAGGGATGGGCAATAAATGCTGGCCTTGCCAGCAACGCCCACATCCCATGAACGAATAAAAAGTATTCTGGATGTTGTCTCACCAATGCCCTGTTCAACTGTATCAAAACATCTCTACTTTTATATTCCACTCCCCTTGCAATAGATGACAACATTCCATTTGCCTTTCTAATCACTTGCTGCGCCTGCATTCTAACTTTTTGTGATTCATGTACTAGGACACCAGATCCCTTTTGTACCAGAGTTCTGTAATTTCTCTCCATTTAAATAACGTACTGCTTTTCTATTCCTCCTGCCAAAGTGGACAAGTTCACATTTTCCCACATTATACTCCATCTGCCAAATTTCTGCCCACTCACTTAACCTATCTATATCCATTTGCAGACTCCTTATGTCCTCTTCACAACTTACTTTCCTACCTACTTTTGTGGCGTCAGCAAATTTAGCAACCATACATCTCTTCATCCAAGTAAGGATATAGATTGTAAATAGTTGAGGCCCCAGCACTGATCCCTGTGGCACTCCACTCGTTACATCTTGCCAACCTGAAAATGACCCATCTATGGCTACTCTCTGTTTCCTGTTAGCTAACCAATCCTTTATCCATGCTAATATATTACCCCCTACACCATGAGCTCTTATTTTATGTAGTAGATGTGGCATCTTGTCAAATGCCTTCTGGAAATCCAAGTACACCACATCCACAGGATCTCCATTATCCACATTGCTTGTTACTTCCTCTAAGAACTCTAATAAATTTAGTCAAACACGATTTCCCTTTCACAAAGCCGTGTTGCTGTGCCTGATTGCATTGAGATTTTCTAAGTGCCCTGCTATAACCTCCTTAATAATAGATTCTAGCATTTTCCCTATGACACATGTTAAGCTAACTCACCTGCAGTTTCCTGCTGTCTGTATTCTTCCTTTCTTGAATAGAGGAGTTACAATCTGATGAGACCCTTCCAGAAACTAGGGAATTTTGGAAAATTAATACCAATGCATCTACTATCTCTGCAGCCACTTCTTTTAAGACCCTAGGATGAAGTCTGTCAGGACCTGGAGACTTGTCAGTTTTTAGTTCTAATATTTTTTTCAGAACCCTTTCCCTGGTGATTGTAAATGTTTTAAGTTCCTCCCTCCCGTTCACCTCTTGATTCACGATTATTTCTGGTATGTTATTTGTATCTTCTATCGTGAAGACGGACGCAAAATATCTGTTCAATTCATATGCCATTTCCTTATTCTCCACTATTAATTCCCCAGACTCACTCTCTAGAGGACCAACACTCACTTTACTTACTCATTTCCTTTTTAAATACCTGTAGAAACTCTTTTTCTATCTGTTTTTATATTTCTAGCTAGCTTTCTCTCGTACTTTAATTTCTCCCTCCTTATTATTCTTTAAGTCATTTTTTGCTGTTTTTATATTCTGTTCAATCTTCTGACCTGCCACTAACCTTTGCGGAATTGTATGCTTTTTCTTTCAATTTGATACTATCTTTAACTTCCTTAGTTAGCCATGGATGGTACGTCCTTCCCCTAGAGTCTTTCTTTCTCACTGGAATGTATCTTTGCTGAGTGTTATGAAATATCTCATTAAATGTCTGCCACTGCATTTCTACTGACCCATCCCTTAACCTAATTTCCCAGTTCACTTTAGCCAGCTCTGTCTTCATGTCCTCGTAATTGCCCCTATTTAAGTTTAAAACACGTTCTTAGACTTACTCTTCTCTCCCTCAAACTGAATGTGAAATTCAATCATATTGTGATCACTGTTACCTAGAGGCTCCTTTAGAATGAGGTCATTAATTAATCCTGTCTCATTACACATTACCGGATCTAGAATAGCCTGCTCTCTGGTTGGCTCTGGAACGTGCTGCCCTAAGAAACTGTCCCGAAAGCACTCTATGAACTCATCTTCCAGGCTACCTTTGCCAATCAAATTCGTCCAATCCATTTATAGATTAAAATCACCACGATTGTCGCTGTTCCTTTCTCACAAGCCCCCATTATTTCTTCCTGTATACCCTGTCCTACAGTGTGGTTACTGTTAGGGGGCCTGTAAACTACTCTGACAAATGACTTCTTGCCTTTACTATTTTGTATCTCTACCCAAACTGATTCTACCTCTTGGTCTTTAGAACTAAGGAAATTTCTCTTTATCATACTCATATCATCCTCAATTAACAGAGTTACCCCTCCACCTTTTCCCAGCTTCCTGTCCTTGTGAAATGTCAAGTACCCTTGAATATTCAGGTTCCAGCCTTTGTCATCTTGCAGCCAAGTCTCTGTAATGGCTGTCAGATTGTACATATTTATTTCTATTTGAGCTGTCAATTCATCCATTTTGTTACGAATGCTACGTGCATTCAGATTCAAAGCTTTTAATGCTCTCTTTTTACCATTTTTGCAACCTCTAGCCTTATCTGCTGGCGCACTCTTAAGTTTTCATGCTCTGTTCCTTCCTGCCACTCTCTAATTATCATTTCCCTTATTGCTACCTTTCTCTCATGCCTTGTCTTTCTTTAATTTATCACATGTTCCCTTACTTGGCCCTTCGCCCCCACTATTTAGTTTAAAGCCCTCTCTACTGCTCACGTTATACGATTCACCAGAACACTGGCCCCAGTACGGTTCAGATGAAGACCGTCGCAACGGTACAGCTTCCACTTTCCCCAGTACTGGTGCCAGTGCCTCATGAATCGAAACCCGTTTCTCCCATATCAATCTTTGAGCCACAAATTTATGTCCCTAATCTTATTTACTGCAAGCCAATTTGCTCGTGGCTCAGTTAATAATCCAGAGATGATTACCTTTTGAGGTTCTGCTTTTTAGTTTAGCCCCAAGTTGCTCATACTCCCTGAGCAGAACCTCTTCCCTCTCCCTACCGATGTCGTTGGTACCTACGTGGACCACAAAACTGGATCCTCCTCCTCCCATTGCAAGTCCCTCTCCAGCCCAGAGCAGATGTCCCGAATCCTGGCACTGGGCAGGCAACACAACCTTCTGGACTCTCGTTTTTGGCTGCAGAGACTGTGTATCCCCCTGACTATTCTGTCCCCTGGTACCACTACATTCCTACTAACTCCCCCAGCTTGAATGGCTTCCTGTACCATGGTGCCACGGTCAGTTTACTCATCCATCCTGCAGCCACCGCATTCGGCCATTCAGGCTGGAAGCACCTCAGACCTGTTGGACAATTGCAAAGGCTGAAGCTCCTCCACTTCCACCTTCTCTATCCCCTTACCTGCCTCACTTGTAGTCACACCCTCCTGTCCCTGACCAATTTAGACGACCCTACCCTAAAGGGTGTGACCGCCTCTGGAACCAAATGTCCAGGTATTTTTCCGCCTCCTTGATGTGTCAGTGTCTGCAGGTCGACCTCCAGTTCAATGACTCAGTGAGCTGCTCTATGATTTTGCATCTTTTAATGGACAAGATATCATGGGTGGCTCATGCAGGTTTTCTGATATGCCTTCCAAATCATTTGTGTCCTAAAGTGAAACAAAACGATAAATAGATTTTGAACATGTAGATTAATTACTCTTCAAATTCCTTTAATATTCATTGGGTATTTTTGGATCTGTAAGATGTTTTTGATATGAGAAAGCATCATCATGTTAGCTGCATTTAAATGAATTTGCAAATTGTTTTTATGTTAAATTTGGACAAATTTCAAGGAAGGTTGACTCAGGTCATTTTTACAGATTTGTCCAGCAATATTTTTATTTAATAGATTTTCAAACAACTGGGAACTATATCCTAGCACCTTCCTATATATTGGGATAATCCTTGTGACTTCTGATTACAGTGTCAGTATTGAGCTGATTTTGAAATAAATCTCATGTTGCTCAGTTATGTCCACTGGGAACTAAATTCAGACTAATCAAATATATTCCAGAGAAGATACTTATTAGTTGACACTTTGATATGATCCAGCATCATGTTGAAAGGACAGTTTTCTAATTCTCAGCCTCAAGCTTTTAAATATTTTTATCTTGATGACAATTCTGAACAAAAACTGTTGCTAGATATTGCTGTGTAATTTTAAAATTATCTTTCAGAAACACTTGAAAGATGGAATTTCAGCAAGCAACTTTATTCCAGAGGACTATCAGTTCGGTAAGTTGCACAACTTGCACTTGTGTAATGACTTTCAAATAGCAAAATGCACCAAAGCAAAGATCGTGCGCTGGTATTCTGCCCAAGCAAGTTTTACTGTAGCTTCCAAAGGGATCCTGTTAATTAGCCATTACTTGACTTATTGATGGTCTTTCAGATAAATATATAAATATGGAAAGTGTACATATTAAATATGGAAAGCAAGGCTGTAAAGGAGTCAAAGTAGCTGCCTACATACAGTCAGAAGATTTGTTCACAGGGAACTTTCTAAAGGGTGTGTTATCTACCTGGTGCCAGGGTAAGGGATATCTCAAAGTGGTTGGAAAGGAACCTGGAAAGGGAGTGTGAAGAACCAGTTGTTGTGGTCCATGTCGGGACCAACGACATAGCAAGGAACAAGGAGAAGGCCCTATTAAGAGAGTATCGGGAGCTAGGGCTGCACCTGAACCAGGCTGGGACCAAGATCCTAGTGGAAAGGATAAATAGGGCTATAGAAAGGACTTTAAACCAATAAAGGGAGGGGGGTGGGGCGCTCAGGCAAAAATAATAATAAAAGTGAAAATCGTCTAAAGATATGAAAAAGGGATGAGGACAAAGTCTACTACATAGTGTTAAAGATAATATAAATAATTCAGGTTCAGAAATAAATATAGGAAATAATAAAATAACTGATAAAAAAATACAGTGGGGGCAAAATTGGACCATTTAGCGTCTGTTTTGTAGGTGCTATGTGGTCACCTAAGTCCCAAAAATGGCGTGAGATGTGTGCGTGAACTGGACACCATCTTGGTAAATGGGTTTGCGTGTGCGAACCCAACGATAATTGGCAGCATGTAGAGTAGGGAGATCATGGTGCGGATCAGTGTGCAATGCTGATTTGAAGCAACCGGTGAAATTTTGGAATGCCACACTCTAGCCAACTGATGCCAGGATAAAGGATATCTCTAAGTGGCCGAAAAGGAATCTGGAAAGAGAGTGTGAAGAACCAGTTGTGGTCCATGTCGCGACCAACGTCTTAACCTTGCACAGCTGAACAGGACTTAAGCGGCATGAAGGACTCCCCTAATTTAAAGGGATCATGAAGTGCTTTATAGGTTGGATGCTGGATTATTTCTTCTGGCTGCTGGTCAGTATTGAGCTGATTTTGAAATAAATCTCATGTTGCTCAGTTATGTCCACTGGAAACTAAATTCAGACTAATCAAATATATTCCAGAGAAGATACTTATTAGTTGACACTTTGATATGATCCAGCATCATGTTGAAAGGACAGTTTTCTAATTCTCAGCCTCAAGCTTTTAAATATTTTTATCTTGATGACGATTGTACGTGTCTTTAGACATTTCCTATACTTGGCAAAAATTTCATTATTCTGTAGAGTGGTCTGGCTGGTTTTGCAGTATTTTTAGTGGCGTTTAAAAGAGTGCTGAAAAAAATTGCTTTCAGACACTGGTGGCCTGGTAGAACTTCCTCTGGGATTTTGAGGAGGAGGGAGGAGGGAGGAGGGAGGAGGAGGGAGGAGGAGGGGCCGTAGGTTGGGGGGGGGGGGGGTCGTCAGGGACTGATGCACGAGCCGCAACTGTAGTAACAACCAGTGCATCAGACGTCTGCGGGCCATGTCAGAGGGCGCGCCTGAAATGTGTCAGCTCCTGCAGCCACAACTGCAGCCTCAAAGCAGGGCAAGGACAGCATTGCCTGTGGCTCGTAATTGGTATGGCACAGGCGCCTCTCAGGCTGCTGCTGGAGATATAAGCAACATCTCTCAGTTGGCAATGCACTGCTGTATAAGGGCGGTCACTGAGGCTCTGTACGCAATGAGAAATGGACGCATCTCATTCCTTCTTGCCAGAGACATGCAAGAAGAGCGATCACAAGGTTTTGCTCGCATTGCAGGCTTCCTCATGGTGCAGGGTGCCATTGACTGCACGCATATTGTCATGCTTGCTCCTCGTCTGAACTTGGCCATATTCACGAACAGAAAAGGATACCACTCCCTTAATGTGCAGCTGGTGTGCAATCACAAGCAGCGCATCATGCAGGTCAGTGCCCGCTATCCTGGCAGCAGTCATGATTCTTTCACTTTGCGGCAGTCTAATGTGCCACCTATATTTCAACCAGCAAGTCAAAGGCTGGCTACTGAGCGACCAGGGGTATCCCCTCATGAAATGGCTCATGACTTTGGTCAGAAATGCATGCACATGTGCAAAGTAGGTCTACAATGAGAGCCATGCTGCCACAAGGAACATCAAAGAGCACACCTCAAGTAACGCTTCTGCTTCCTGGAGCTCTGGAGGAGCCTTGCAGTACCCAGCTGAACAGATATCAAGATTTGTCGTTGTATGCTGCACGCTGCACAACCTCACCATTATGAGAGGTGGTAGCAAGGGCTGTTCTATCAGGCAGGAGGAAAAGGCAGGGAGGCTACAGATAGACAGGCTATGTCTGCCAGGGCTCTGCATGATCAGATTATTAATGAGTGATGCCAGTAACCTCAACGACTCCTCCCCATTACCTTACCCTCTCTCACATGACCATCAAATTGCGTCCTTATGATTACACATTGGTTCCTCCTTCAGCTCATTATAGAAATAAAAACCACCAATAAATGCAAATTCAAATGCACATTTATAAATTAATATTTGAAATTATGCAAACAAAATGAGACTCTTCACCTTTGTGCAATCCCTTAGTGCCTGTCTTTCGAGTGCCTTTACCTATCCTAGTGCTCCTACAAGGTGCGTCCCCTAGTGGCTGGAGCATGGGTGGTGGAAGGTTGCTGACCTTTAATTGAGACTGCAGATGGCCTTGGAGGAAAACCTTGAGCAGTTCTGAGCTGAGTGTGCCCGGCTTCAGACTGCATCATCTCAACCTGGGCTGCAGCAGTCTGGCCTGGCTGGCTGATAGGCAACAGCAAGGGCTCTGGCGGAGTGGCAGAATTGGGAGCAGGAATGCTGTCATCCTGAGAGAGGACAGCATGTTTGTCCTCCATGGCGCCACTGCCACTCTTTCGGGGCGGCACCTCAGCAATTCTGGTGACCTGTTGAACAGATTGCTGGACAGCTGTGATGCCCTGGAAGCCAACAGTGGTCCCCAGAGCAACGATAGCAGTCTGAGCTTTGATGGCAGATGTTTGTGCTGCAATGCAAGCTGTGACATCGTTCATCAGACGCTGCATCATGGTGGGTTCCACAGGTGTGCTGATGGAGGTGACTGCCCATTTCATGTGGGAATGAATGGGCTCCAAGTTCTGCAGAAAGCTCTGTGCCAAGTTGGAGCTGGACTTCTCCATGCTCCTTGACATTGTGCGCAGGCTTTCCAGTGCACCAAGCATTTGGTTGTGTATGCTCATCAGCTGCCTTCTGTAGCCTGGCCCATCAAAGTCATCATCTGAATCCTCTGCAGCAGAACTAGTGTTTTTTTTAAATTCGCTCATGGGATGTGGGCGTCGCTAGCGAGGCCAGCATTTATTGCCCATCCCTAATTGCCCTTGAGAAGGTCAGAGGCTGGGTATTCTGTGGTGAGTGACTCACCACCTGACTCGCCCAAAGCCTTTCCACCATCTACAAGGCACAAGACAGGAGTGTGATGGAATACTCTCCACTTGCCTGGATGAGTGCAGCTCCAACGACACTCAAGAAGCTCAACACCATCCAGGACAAAGCAGCCCGCTTGATTGGCACCCCATCCACCATCCTAAACATGCACTCCCTTCACCACCGGCGCACTGTGGCTGCAGTGTGTACCATCCACAGGATGCACTGCAGCAACTCGCCAAGGCTTCTTCGACAGCACCTCCCAAACCCGCAACCTCTACAACCTAGAAGGACGAGCAGCAGGCACATGGGAGCAACACCACCTGCATGTTCCCCTCCAAGTCACACACCATCCCGACTTGGAAATATATCGCCATTCCTTCATCGTCGCTGGGTCAATATCCTGGAACTCCCTTCCTAACAGCACTGTGGGAGAACCTTCACCACACGAACTGCAGCGGTTCAAGAAGACGGCTCACCACCACCTTCTCAAGGGCAATTAGGGATGGACAATAAATGCTGGCCTTGTCAGCGACGCCCACATCCCGTGAACAAATATTAAAAAAAAGAGCCGCCTCTTGAACCGCTGCAGTCCGTGTGGTGAAGGTTCTCCCAAAGTGCTGTTAGGAAGGGACTTCCAGGATTTTGACCCAGTGACGATGAACGACCGGCGATCCATTTCCAAGTCGGGATGGTGTGTGACTTGGAGGGGAACGTGCAGGTGGTGTTGTTCCCACGTGCCTGCTGGTGGTGAAAGGAGTGAATGTTTAGGGTGGTGGATGGGGTGCCAATCAAGTGGGCTGCTTTGTCCTGGATGGTGTCGAGATTCTTGAGTGTTGTTGGAGCTGCACTCATCCAGGCAAGTGGAGAGTATTCCATCACGCTTCTGACTTGTCTTGTCAATGGAGGAAAGGCTTTGGGGAGTCAGGAGGTGAGTTACTCACTGCAGAATACCCAGCCTCTGACCTCCTCTTGTGGCCAGGTCTTGCTGCATGCAGGCACGGACAGCTTCATTATGCGACCTTGCCCTCCGGCGAGCTGGCGCCTGCGGTATCCTTTCCCCCTGCCCTGGCTCTTGTGCCCGGTGCCTCTCCATGTGTAGACCCCTCCTCTATCCTAGCTTCTAAAGCATGTGGTGTCAGTTTCTGTGCTGGTGGATGCGAGTGCAGGTGGTGTTGTTCCCATGTGCCTGCTGCCCTTGTCCTTCTAGGTGGTAGAGGTCGTGGGTTCGGGAGGTGCTGTCGAAGAAGCCATGGCGAGTTGCTGCAGTGCATCCTGTGGATGGTACACACTGCAGCCACTGTGCGCCAGTGGTGGAGGGAGTGAATGTTTCGGGTGGTGGATGGGGTGCCAATCAAGCGGGCTGCTTTGTCCTGGATGGTGTCAAGCTTCGAGTGTTGTTGGAGCTGCACTCATCCAAACAAGGTAGATAAATCTCCGGGACCTGATGAAATGTATCCCAGGACGTTATGGGAGGTTAGGGAGGAAATTGCGGGTCCCCTAGCAGAGATATTTGAATCATCCACCGCTACAGGTGAGGTGCCTGAAGATTGGAGGGTAGCAAATGTTGTGCCTTTGTTTAAGAAGGACGGCAGGGAAAAGCCTGGGAACTACAGACCAGTGAGCCTGACATCTGTAGTGGGTAAGTTGTTAGAGGGTATTCTGAGGGACAGGATCTACAGGCATTTGGAGAGGCAGGGACTAATTAGGAACAGTCAGCATGGTTTTGTGAGAGGAAAATCATGTCTCACGAATTTGATTGAGTTTTTTGAAGGGGTAACCAAGAAGATAGATGAGGGCTGTGCAGTAGACGTGGTCTACATGGACTTCAGCAAAGCATTTGACAAGGTACCGCATGGTAGGTTGTTACATAAGGTTAAATCTCATGGGATCCAAGGTGAGGTAGCCAATTGGATACAAAATTGGCTTGAAGACAGAAGACAGAGGGTGGTTGTCGAGGGTTGTTTTTCAAACTGGATGCCTGTGTCCAGCGGTGTGCCTCAGGGATCGGTGCTGGGTCCGCTGTTATTTGTTATTTATATTAATGATTTGGATGAGAATTTAGGAGGCATGGTTAGTAAGTTTGCAGATGACACCAAGATTGGTGGCATTGTGGACAGTGAAGAAGGTTATCTAGGATTGCAACGGGATCTTGATCAATTGGGCCAGTGGGCCGATGAATGGCAGATGGAGTTTAATTTAGATAAATGTGAGGTGATGCATTTTGGTAGATCGAATCGGGCCAGGACCTACTCCGTTAATGGTAGGGCGTTGGGGAGAGTTATAGAACAAAGAGATCTAGGAGTACAGATTCATAGCTCCTTGAAAGTGGAGTCACAGGTGGATAGGGTGGTGAAGAAGGCATTCAGCATGCTTGGTTTCATTGGTCAGAACATTGAATGCAGGAGTTGGGATGTCTTGTTGAAGTTGTACAGGGCATTGGTGAGGCCACACTTGGAGTACTGTGTACAGTTCTGGTCACCCTATTATAGAAAGGATATTATTAAACTAGAAAGAGTGCAGAAAAGATTTACTAGGATGCTACCGGGACTTGATGGTTTGACTTACAGGGAGAGGTTAGACAGACTGGGACTTTTTTCCCTGGAGAGTAGGAGGTTAAGGGGTGATCTTATAGAAGTCTATAAAATAATGAGGGGCATTGATAAGGTCGATAGTCAAAATCTTTTCCCAAAGGTAGGGGAGTCTATAACGAGGGGGCATAGATTTAAGGTGAGAGGGGAGAGATACAAAAGGGTCCAGAGGGGCAATTTTTTCACTCAAAGGGTGGTGAGTGTCTGGAACGAGCTGCCAGAGGCAGTAGTAGAGGCGGGTACAATTTTGTCTTTTAAAAAGCATTTGGACAGTTACATGGGTAAGATGGGTATAGAGGGATATGGGCCAAGTGCAGGCAATTGGGATTAGCTTAGTGGTATAAACTGGGCGACATGGACATGTTGGGCCGAAGGGCCTGTTTCCATGTTGTAACTTCTATGATTCTATGATAAGTGGAGAGTATTCCATCACACTCCTGACTTGTGCCTTGTAGATGGTGGAAAGGCTTTGGGGAGCCTTCTAACTTAGTGTCATCTGCAAACTTTGATCTACAACTCTCTATTCCATCATCCAAATCATTTTTTTATATATATATATATATATATATATATATATATATATATAGTGAGAAGCTGAGGCCTCAGCAAGTTGTGAGGAGGACGCAAAGAGGCTGCAAAGGGGTGTAGACAGGTTAATGAGTGGGTGAGAAGGTGGCCGATGGAGTATAATGTGGGGAAATGTGAAATTATCCACTTTGGTAGGATGAATAGAAAAGCAGAATTTTTTTTTAGAAGGTGAGAAACTAAGATATGTTGGTTGTCAGAGGGATTTGGGTGTCCTTGTACATGAATCACAAAGTTCCAGCAGGCACAGTAAGCAATTAGGAAGGCAAATGGTATGTTAGCCTTTATTGCAAAGGGGTTGGAGTATAAGGGTAAGGAAGTCTTGCTGCAATTATATAGGGCTCTGGTGAGACCACACCTGGAGTACCATGTACAGTTTTGGTCTCCGTATCTAAGGAAGGATATACTTGCCTTAGAAAGGGTGCAACGAAGGTTCACTAGATCGATTCCGGGTATGGAAGGGTTGTCCTATGAGGAGAGATTGAGTAGAATGGGCCTACATCCTCGAGTTTAGAAGAATGAGAGGTGATCTCATTGAAACATATAAGATTCTAAGGGGGCTTGACAGGGTAGATGCTGAGAGGCTGTTTCTCTTGGCTGGAGAGTCTAGAACTAGAGGTCAAAGTCTCAAGATAAGGGGTCTGCCATTTAGGACTGAGCTGAGGAAAAATTTCTTCACACGAGGGTTGTGCATCTTTGGAATTCTCTACCCGAGAGGGCTGTGGATGTTCGGTTGTTGAGTATATTCAAGACTGAGATCGATGGATATTTGGCCACTAAGGGAATCAAAGGGAAATGAGAATAGGGCGGGAAAGTGGAGTTGAGGTCGAAGATCAGCCACAATCTTATTGAATTGCATAGCAGGCTCGAGGGGCCATTTGGCCCACTCCTGCTCCTATTTCTTATGATGTGGAGATGCCGGTGATGGACTGGGGTTGACAATTGTAAACAATTTTACAACACCAAGTTATAGTCCAGCAATTTTATTTTAAATTCACAAGCTTTCGGAGATTTTCTCCTTCCTCAGGCAAATGTTTACAGATCTCTGCAGAACACCACTTGTCACATTCCGCCAATCAGAGAAGGTTCACTTTATCCCTATTCTCTGTTTCTTACTTCCCAATCAATTATAAGTGTCCTGCTGCTTTGTAGTGTCCAGAAATTTGGTAGCATTTTCACCAATCCTCAGTCCTAAATACCTTTGTTCTGAAGGAAAAGTTCATGGTGGTCCTGCAAATTATCCAGGTAACTGACTACTTATGGTAAACTTGTAAAAATCAACAAAACAGATTTTGTTAGAGACAGAAGCATTCCATCATTTGGCTAGCTTAAATGCTTCTGATGCATCCTGGGAATTTGAGACTGCACAATCTAAACATGTCAACATTTTATAATGCAGAAAACTAAACATTTCACTCAAAATATTTCAGTTGATATTTTTACTAAAACTTAAATTACCAATGCGCAAAAAATTTGTAGATTCTTGGATACCCACCAACAGTTTTCTACTTTCAAATAATTTTTGTGTGTGTGGAGGTTAACTGAATCAGAGAGAATATTACATGACTTGCTTTGCACGGAGCCTCTTCATTCTTTGAAATAAATGTAGCCTCGAGATACAAAGTTCTTTCCTGGCCTTCTCCATGATATGTATTAGTGTAAATATTTTTTCATTTTCACCAGTTTTCTGTAATGTTTTTGCACTTGCTGGCTCCTTTTGTCTCTTGCCACTTGTTCTCAAAGAGCTGAAGACTGGATTGAGGCTGTGATGCAGTGAAGTAGGAAAAGATTATCTCCCAGGATGCCAGTTTTCTTTTAAGGAGTGATGTCCCTGGTGGTTATCCCTGGTGGTTACCCCTGGAGGTTGAACTTCTTTCAAAGAATGAGGAAGACTACTTTCTGCATATAAACTGACATGAATTTACCTTGCCTTTTGGTATGTTGAGGCTAACTTAATTTGAAGAAGAAAAATTTCTGTGCTAAATTTAACATCTACCTTTCTCTCAACATTTTAAAAAAGTTTTTCAGCCAATATCAGCCAAAGCTAAACTTGAAATGAATCCCCAAGCAGAAGTTGACTTTGCTTCACCAAAAGTGGACTTGGAAGTAAATCTACAAGATATAGCCATCGAACTCAAAAGACCTCAGGTACTAGCAGGTTAACTGTTTACTCACCATAACCAGCTGCTGCTGCTGTATTTGTTTTCTATATAGCAAATTGTAACAGTTTTCCAGGATAATGCGGTGAAGCCAATCAGAAAACAGAGTCATGCCCTTGAAAATATGATCATGCCCTTGAACACTACTGTCAGTTGCAGAACTTGGGCTAAAGCTAATAATGATAACTGGCCCTAGTTATGCAACTTGCATTTTATTTAAAAAGATGCAATAAAATAACAATTAAAATTTAACAAAATGGACAGCTTTGGGTGAACCATCCACACATGGGTAGAAAGGCACCTCAAGAGTAAGAGACCCAATTGGAAATAGTTTTTCCTATTTATTCCGATAACTTTTTTTTACATTCTTCAAAGGTATTATGCAAAGAAAAATAGTTTTGATGCAAGATATGCAACAGAAACTCAAGTTCTCCAAAATAGCGCTCAAAAGTTCTTTCAAAAAAGTATAAATTTTTAAAATTCATTCATGAATGGCAAGGCCAGCATTTATTGTCCATCCCAAACTGCCCTTGAGAAGATTGTGATGAGCCGCCGCCTTGAACCATTGCAGTTCATGTGGTGTTAGGTAGGGATTGCAGGACTTTGACCCAGCGATGATGAAGGAACGGTAATATATTTCCAAGTCAGGATGGTGTGCGACTTGGAGGGGAACGCGCAGGTGGTGGTGTTCCCATGCGCCTGCTGCCCTTGTCGTTCTAGGTGGTAGAGGTCGCGGGTTTGGGAGGTGCTGTCGAAGAAGCCTTGGCGAGTTGCTGCCGTGCATCCTGTAGATGGTACATACTACAGTCACAGTGCGCCGGTGATGGAAGGAGTGAATGTTTATATGGGGATGGGTTGCCAATCAAGTGGGCTGCTTTGTCCTGGATGGTGTCGAGCTTCTTGAGTGTTGTTGAAGCTGCACTCATCCAAGCAAGTGGAGTGTGCTCCATCACACTCCTGACTTGTGCCTTGTAGATGGTGGAAAGGCTTTGGGGAGTCAGGAGGTGAGTCACTCACTGTAGAATACCCAGCCTCTGACCTGCTGTTGTAGCCACTGTATTTATGTGGCTGGTTCAGTTAAGTTTCTGGTCAATGGTGACCCCCAGGATGTTGATGGTGGGGGATTCGGCGATGGTAATGCCATTGAATGTCAAGGGGAGGTGGTTAGACTCTCTCTTGTTGGAGATGGTCATTGCCTGGCACTTGTCTGGCACGAATGTTACTTGCCACTTATCAGCCCAAGCCTGGATGTTGTCCAGGTCTTGCTGCATTCGGGGATGGACTGCTTCATTATCTGAAGGGTTGTGAATGGAACTGAATACTCTGCAATCATCAGCGAACATCCTCACTTCTGACCTTATGATGGAGGGAAGGTCATTGATGAAGCAGCTGAAGATGGTTGGGCCTCGGACACTGCCCTGAGGAACACCTGCAGCAATGTCCTGGGGCTGAGATGATTGGCCTGCAACAACCACAACCATCTTCCTTTGTGCTAGGTATGACTCCAGCCACTGGAGAGTTTTCCCCCGATTCCCACTGACTTCAATTTTACTCTGGCTCCTTGATGCCACTCTCGGTCAAATGCTGCCTTGATGTCAAGGGCAGTCACCCTCACCTCACCTCTGGAATTCAGCTCTTTTGTCCATGTTTGGACAAGGCTGTAATGAGGTCTGGAGCCGAGTGGTCCTGGCGGAACCCAAACTGAGCATCGGTGGGCAGATTATTGGTGAGTAAGTGCTGCTTGATAGCATTGTTGACGACACCTTCCATCACTTTGCTGATGACTGAGAGTAGACTGATGGGGAGGTAATTGGCCGGATTGGATTTGTCCTGCTTTTTGTGGACAGGACATACCTGGGCAATTTTCCACATTATCAGGTATATGCCAATGTTGTAGCTGTACTGGAACAATTGGCTAGTGGCGCAGCTAGTTCTGGAGCACAAGTCTTCAGCACTACAGCTGGGATGTTGTCGGGGCGCGTCGCCTTTGCTGTATCCAGTGCACTCAGCCGTTTCTTGATATCACATGGAGTGAATCGAATTGGCTGAAGACTGGCTTCTGTGATGGTGGGGATATCGGGAGGAGGCTGTGATGGATCCTCCAATTCTGCTGCTGCTGATGGCCCACAGCACCTCATGGATGCCCAGATTTGAGCTGCAAGATCTGTTCTGAATCTATCCCATTTAGCATGGTGGGAGTGCCACACAACGCGATGGACAGTGTCCTCAGTGTGAAGATGGGATTTTGTCTCCACAAGGACTGTGCAGTGGTCACTCCTACCAATACTGTCATGGACAGATGTATCTGGGACAGGTAGATTGGTGAGGAAGAGGTCAGGTAGGTTTTTCCCTCGGTGGTACTCTCACCGCCTGCTGCAGGCCCAGACTGGCAGCTATGTCCTTCAGCACTTGGCCAACTGTGGTGCTACCGAGCCGTGCTTGGTGATGGACATTGAAGTCTCCCACCCAGACTCCATTCTGTGCCCTTGCTACCCTCAGTGCTTCCTTCAAGTGGTGCTCAACATGGAGGAGATCTGATTCATCAGCTGAGGAAGGGTGGTAGGTGGTAATCGGCAGGAGGTTTCCTTGCCCATGTTTGACCTGATGCCATGAGATTTCATGGGCTTCCGGAGTCAATGTGGAGGACTCCCAGACCACTCGCTCCTGACTGTACACCACTGTACCGTCACCTTTGGTGGGCCTGTCCTGTCGGTGGGACAGGACAGGGTTGGTGATGGAAGAGTCTGGGACGTTGGCTGAAAGGTATGATTCTGTGAGCATGGCTATGTCATACTGTTCACAAATCCCTGATGAGCTCATTATGGGTGAGTATCAAGGTGCCAAACTCAAATACTGCTTATGTTGGTTTTATATTGATTTGATAAACTGAAACTGGACCAGCCACACACATACTGTGGCTACAAGAGCAGGTCAGTTGCTGGGTTTTCTGCAGTGAGTGACTCCCCAAAGCCTTTCCACCATCTACAAGTCAGGAGTGTGATGTAATACTTGCCTGGATGAGTGCAGCTCCAACAACACTTAAGAAGCTCGACACCTCCAGGACAAAGCAGCCTGCTTGATTGGCACCCCATCCACCACCCTAAACATTCACTCCCTTCACCACCGGCGCACCGTGGCTGCAGTGTGCACCATCTACAGGATGCACTGCAGCAACTCGCCAAGGCTTCTTCGACAGCAGCTCCTAAACCCGCGACCTTTACCACTTAGAAGGACAAGGGCAGCAGGCACGTGGGAACACCACCACCTGCACGTTCCCCTCCCGACTTGGAAATATATCATATCGCCGTTCCTTCATCGTCGCTGGGTCAAAATCCTGGAACTCCCTTCCTGACAGGACTGTGGGAGAACCTTCAATACACTGACTGCAGCGGTTGAAGGCGGCGGCTCGTCACCACCTTCTCCAGGGCAATTAGGGATGGGCAATAAATGCTGGCCTTGCCAGCGACGCCCACATCCCATGAACAAATAAAAATAAACCTCTGACATTTAGTTGCATCAAGACTATTTAGAGTTCTAAAGTTTCCCGATATGCCCTATCTTTTACACGGTTCAGTAGGTAAGGATAACGTAAGGTTGGTATGTAAGTACGCCAGCAGCCACTTCAACAACTTATTCCCTTTGCGCGCATGTGCATTGCAGCACAACCTATTTATTGTTCTCTAGATATTTTACTGGCTTGGAACGGTTAGGCAGACCTTGGGGTCAGCACTTCATTATCTGTGCTTCACAAGGTCGTGTTCTTCATTGTTAAACTCAATTCATCCCATTTCTAACTGGTGTTGTGGATGAATATACCTCCTATCTGTCGTGTGTCAGCACTTCCTCCATTATACTTCTGAATCCATAGCAACCCCCCCCCCCCCCCCAACCATAACTATCTTAAAGTTAAGTTACGTGATCTACTTTTCATCTACGAGACCATTGTCTGCAACAATATAGTTAAATTCTACGCCAGCTGTCTTATCTTGCTGAGGCTATCTGTCATTGCACAGAAATATCTCTGGCTTTCAGCTTCTCTTTCTTTCTCTCTTTCGCTCTCCCTCATTCTCTCTCTCGCACGCTCTCGCTGCCTCTCCCCCTCGCATCCGCCCTCTTTTTCCCCTCCTAGAAAGGGAGAAAGAGAGGTTGAGTAGAATGGGCCTCTACTCTCTGGAGTTTTGAAGAATGAAAGGTGATCTCATTGAAACATGTATGATTCTGGGAGGGCTTGACAGGGTCGATGCTGAGAGGATGTTTCCCCGGCTGGAGAGTCAAGAACTGGGGGGCATAGTTTCATGATAAGGGGTCGGCCCTTTAGTACTAAGATGAGGAAAAATGTCTTCACTCAGAGGGTTGTGGATCTTTTGGAATGCTCTACCTCAGAGGGCTGTGGATGCTCAATCGTTGAGTATATTCAAGACCGAGATCGATAGATTTTTGGACACTAAAGGAATCAAGGGATCTGGGGATCGGATGGGAAAGTGGAGTTGTGCTCGAAGATCAGCCATAATCTTATTGAATGGCGGAGCAGGCTCAAGGGGCCGTATCCCTTTCTATCTCTCTCTTCTCTCTTTCTCTCTTTCCTTTTTCCCTTTCTCGCGCGCGCTCTCCTTTCTCGCGCGCGCTCTCCTTTCTCGCGCGCGCTCTCCTTTCTCGCGCGCGCTCTCCTTTCTCGCGCGCGCTCTCTGCTCCATTAATCCAACTCACCACAATTTCCAAAGCTTGTGGGAGAGGATAGTATCATATGTTGGGGACTATGTAGGATTCACCCATATTTATATCTAGGTATACATCCTAAAACCTTTTACAATATTCCAAGACATGTCATACCAAGTTTGTTTCTCTGGTCAATGTTATTTAAACAGTCTTCACCACCTGGGCGGTAATCTGGCATAGTGGGTCACCTGCCCTTTGTTGAAACCACCTGATTTTCATCCCATTATATTTTTGAGGATGCCTCAAATCAGGCAACATTATTATGAACCAAGTTTGAATCCACAGCATTCAGCCAGTCGTTACACTACATTTTAGAAACAGCAATAGGATTTAAATCAAAGTATGGGAGTAGACATTTTATATATGGAGAATGGGCCAGAGCATGATGAGTATCTCTAAATAAAGCTGATTGGATAACTTCTCAGCAGTTGAGTTAAGAGTGAGTTATTCCATCAAATGTACTTGTGGAGATATTTAACATATGCTACTACTGGGTATTATCTGTTCTTATGTGTATTCGACCAATATAGAACTTTTTAATCGCTGATCCACATCCAAAATCTGTGTCCTTAATTAATATGCTACAAATTTAACAGGACGGATGCAGTGAAAGATCTGATTCTGGGTAATGAAACAGGACAAGTAAATGGCCTGAAGGAAGGACACTTGAGAAATAGCAACCATAGCCTGATTAGGTCCAACAGTGAAAATAAATAAAATGAGCCCAAAATAAGAGTGTTGGACTGGAAATTAGCTAATTTCAGTGGGATAAATGCCCAGTTTATTTGCTTGGAATAAATGGTAGATCAAACAGTGGACCAGCACTGGAATAACGTTCTTGGTATGGTACTGCATCCTATGCAAAACAAGTCCGTATACTATTGATACTCTGTTCGATATTGGTAGGCATGTTTTTGTAGTTTTGCCAACCTCATTCAGGGTGACCTAAAGGTAAATGCTTTGTAGTGGGTAATGAAGATCTGCCAGCTTTGTTGAAAGTACACGTATTGGGATTTTTTAAATGAAAAAAGTAAAATGTCTTGCAAACTCGGTTATGAATAATTTTAGCCTAGAAATTACTATTGGTGATATTCATAGATAAGTGGTCTACACATTCATGACATCCTTCGCTTGCTATTTTAATATATTTTATTTTAATATAGGCATTAACCTGTTGGTTTCAAAATGGATTACCACTGCCATTAAATAGCAAAGGGACATAGTACAATTGTGCAAACTGCTTGTCTGCTAATATTGGCCACAGTAACTTCTAGGCTGTTATCTATATAGCATTTTCATTGAGAACTTTGTATTTTTGTTCTTTGAACAGTATCTCAGCATCATGGAGCTGCTTGGATCTATTGATATGATGTCACGAAACCTGCCATATCGAAAATATAAACCAAATGTCCCTTGTCACAACAATGCTAAAAAATGGTAAACATTTTAATTCATTTTGCTGTTTAGGAAATGAACTTCATTATTTAAAAGACTATGAACAGTTTCTCCTGAGAAATGACATTTGAAATGTGATTTTTTTTGGAGAGGACATGATTTATTTTTGTTTATTAAATGAATTATTCTAGTTGATAGCAGTGACTGAAGTATGCAAAATAGCAATATGATGACAATAGTAGACAAGGGTATTTATCATACCAGTTTTTAAAAGGATGCTTCCCATACAGTTTTACCTTAATTGCTAGTTGGAACTCAATATATCCTTAGATGATTTGTATATTTATCATATTAAAGCATTAAATATTTTACGGTTTTACAGTGGAACGAGAAGTGAAATATACCATATGAAAATTAGGTATTGATGTTTAGGAGTAACGATTTAAATTTGGTCCAACAGCAACTACACTTCCATACTTGCATTGAGGATATACTACATATGTGTAGACTGTGTAATGCTATTTGTTCCTTAAATATGTTAGCTCTGGAGCAAAAATATTTACGGGTAGATTTTACATATTCACACCAAGTGCAGAGCTTTGCTTACCGGGAGCATATATTGGGAATTTGGGCATGGTGGTTAGCTCGCACAGCAGGATTTTTTGTCCATTAAAGTTTTGTACTGGAAACACACATTTGTAAAATCTATCCTTTCACACATAGCTTGTCTGTAATGCTTTTACTTTGGTATATTAAAGGCAATGGGAATAAAACCACAGCTTAATAAACCTTTTTCACTACTAGTATGACAAAATGTCTTTGCTAAATTGCCAAATAATAAGTTTCATGTAATTATGATGGTATGATTTACTAAAGTCCGATAAAGAATCTAAGGGAGTAAACAGTGCTTGATATACCACTAATGATAATGGTGCTAAAACTGTATATCTTACACAGATTCTAATTGTTTGGTCCCTTCACTGAGGGATGCACAACTGTTGGGCTGAAAATCCTTGGCCTTCCTAAACACTTCTGCCATAAATCCGCTGGGAATGTGGTAGAGGCGCCGAGAGGGGTTGGAGCTTTCATCTGTCCCAAACAAGGTCAGCAATACTGGGGGTGAGGGCTCCTCGGGCAGGAGTTCCCACATCCACCACCTGATGGAAGGGCAGTGAGCTGGTACGCTGATTGGGGCAAGGCAGTGGGGGATGAGAGATCTACCTTGGGGATTCAGGCCTGGGATGCCCAAAAGATCTGGCAATTTTTAACTTCTTATTGGCCCTCTTATAAAGAGGCTTATGGGCAAAATATTTAGATGATTCTGGGGAGGGCGCCAGCACAGCCCACCTCCCTCAATTTGGCACACGTTGCCGGAATTCCTGGACTCCTGGGGCAGGTGGGTCCATAAGATGCACCCCTAGGAGTACAGGTGCCAGTGACCAAAGGTAATCCAGCAAAGGTAATTAGTCAGCTGTGGATGAAGAAAGTGGCTTGGAGTTCAAACCAGTGAAATAGATCAACACTAGAAAGGAAACTAGAGTTGAGAATGTTAAAACTATCTGGAATATTGTGAACCGAGTTCTTGGTTTGGTGAATAGTGTCAGCCATATGAAGAAATGTACAGAAAGACTAATACGTTTGTTGATCTCCCATAGCATTGCTCATATAAGAAAAATAGCATTTCTGTGCTTCTCTCTCTTCATGTAACTGTCTGGCTACCTATTTCCTACTCAAATTCTTGGCCATTCTTTCTGTTTGTCTTCCACTCTTTCTTTCTCTGTCTCTTCGATGCATCTCTCTCTGCCCCAAGTCTTTTTCACTCTTCCTGTCTTTCTGTCTTTTAAGGCTGTTTTTCCCTTCATCTTTTTGTATGTTCCTTCATGCTGGATTTTTCTTTGTGGAAAGGTTCACCGCCAGGGGTGTGTTGGGACTGCACTTTTGCCTGCTGATGCATCTGCGCTCTGACTTTATTGTATTTTCCTGGGTCAGGTTAATTTTAACTTTTAGGGTGGGCTCCCGGTACTACATGCATCCTCTATTGGGAGCTTGCTTTGGGGAAGGGGGAATGGAAATCTCGCACTGCTGCATAAGATTCAAGTAGCAAGCCAGCAACTATCTGAGAATGAGGTATTAGACTACTGTGAGCAAAGGAACAATGTCTGTTAATGTTACGGTAGGGCCCTGAGCCCGATGTTTTCTGACTCCCCTGTATTGTTTTTATTGCCTTAAATGAGGCAGAGGGTGAGTAGGCTGTGATGTGGTATGTGGTTGCATTTGGAGAGAAGGGAGATTTGAGTCAAGAAATGCAGAGACAGTTAGATGGCCGGGACCTTAAAATACCTTGAGAGTGGGGGAAAAAAGGGGAAGTACAAGCAGAGAGGAAACATTTTGAAGAATGGCTGTCTTGTGTTCTTGTGTAATTGATTGTATGGATCTGATTGGTCAGTATGGGTCAGTTAACAATGTTATGGGAAATTACAGTAATACGTTTACACAGACATAACACTTAATAAAAAAAAGATGTGGTACTATAGTCTGTAGGCAGTTTGACATCTTACCACTCAAACTGCTGATAGATGCCTCCACACAACTGTTGTAATTATCATCTGAAAAATATTTGTCAGTTGTAGCAGTCCAGAAGTAGTATGTTGTCACACTGAAATATGGACAAATGTTAGGAGTTAATTTGTTAGGCGATAGGAAGGGAACACTTAGTGCTTAGTTTGTTTCATTGATACCAGTATTTGCTAGGATAGCAATTAAGATGCAGCTAACGACTGATGTTCATGTAAATCTGGTTGACTTTATAGTTTGATAGTAGTAGAGATGTAGAACCATTATCTATTTGTTTTGGTTTTAATGGATGCCTTAAGGAGAATCTGTATTCATGTGAGTTGCATAATATCCTAAATATTTGTGATACCTTAACACTGATTTGTAGCTCCCTGTTTGCTATCTTCAGCTTCTTGTGCCTTTAGAGCTACTATTTGTAGGCAGACTGGGAGGAAATACCTTGCATATAATCTCTGCTTTAGGGGTATATGAATTAGAAATGTTGCCCATGACACACTGCTCCCATTCACAACGCACCAAGCTGAACTTTGCAATGCTACTGAAGAAGAGATTCTATACAAAGGCTGTCTTTGATCGCTGCTTTAGAGCATAACATTTGGGAGATAACACATATACTTACAGATCTCTTAGTATAGGACTTAGTATTATGTAGCCTTGCAGATGAATATGCTACCCTTTAACTGAACTCTTGGTTTGATCAAATAGTTAAATGCTCTTCTTTGAGTGTAGAAGAATTAAAACCTTTCTGTAAAAATATTGACTTGTAATTTTTTTTTAAAGAAGTGGACCCTGTTGTATTGCTTTTGTCTTAATCAGGTGGACATATGCTATAAATAGCATATTGGAAGAGAATATAAAGCCTGGACTTGATGCATGGTCATGGAAGCACATTCAAAAGCACAGGCAAAAAGTAAAGAACTACAGGGAACTGTATAAATCAAGGATTACAACCAACAAACCAGATGAAGAACTTGTCAAGATACTTGAGGTTGTGGGGTGGTTTATATTATATAAATATGTTTAACCATTTTAAAGCTATTTTGAAAAAAGTATTATTTTACCATTAACATGGAATTAAATAGGCTATGATATTTGATAAACTATGCCAAATTGATCATTGCAATTATAATTTTGTTTTTGAACTTATTTTAAATTGTGAAAACTGTATGCCAAAAATTTGGGGCCGTAGCACCCAAGCGTAAATGCTAGGATGCGCCTGCCCATGACTGCAGTGATTCTGCCAAAATTCGCAGGGTTGGGTGAGGTTATTTACTTAAAATAAAGTGATGTCTTGACAGCAAGCGTCAGCATGCTGTTTGACTGTGGTGGCATTGTATTCAAGCCCAATCATGTTGTCAACCAATGTCCCCATACACATGCACTTCTAGCAGGGATGCAGGATAGCGAACAGGACGTTGGCCAATTCACTCCGCCATAATCCAAGATTGTATATAGAATCGTAGAATGGCACAGAAGGAGGCCATTGGGCCCGTGGTGCCTGTGCCGGCTCTTTGAAACAGCTGTCCAATTAGTCCAACTCCCCTGCTCTTCCCCATAGCCCTGCAAATGTTTTCTTTTCATGTATTTATCCAATTCCCTTTCAAAAGTTATTGTTGAGTATGTTTCCACCACCCTTTCAGGCAGTGCATTCCAGATCATAATAACTTGCTGTGTAAAAAAAAAATCTCCTCATCTCACCTCTGATTCATTTGCCAATTACCTTAAATCTGTGTCCTCTGGGTACTGACTCTTCTTCCACTGGAAACAATTTCTCCTTGTTTACTTTACCAAAACCCTTCATTGATTTTGAACACCTATATTAAATCTCCCTTTAACCTTCTCTGCCCTAAGGAGAACAACCCCAGCTTTTCCAATCTCTCTGCATAACTAAAGTCTCTCATCCTTGGTACCATTCTAGTAAATTTCTTCTACTCAATCTATGGCCTTGACATCCTTCCTAAAGTGTGGTGCCCAGAATTGGACACAATACTCCGGCTGGGGCCTAACCACTGATTTATGAAGGTTTAGCATAACTTCCTTGCTTTTGTACTCTGGACCTCTGTCTATAAAGCCCAGAATCCCATATGCTTTTTTAACAGCCTTCTCAACTTGTCCTGCCACCTTCAAAGATTTGTGTATGTGCACCCCCAGGTGTCTCAATGTTCCTGCATCCCCTTTTAAAATTGTACCATTTAGTTTATATTGACTCTCCTCATTCTTCATACCAAAATGCATCACTTCACACTACTGTGCGTTAAATTGCATCTGATATGTGTCTGCCCATTTCACCTGTCTGTCCATGCCCTCCTGATGTCTGTTTCTGTGAGCTTTGTCCCTGGATTTCACTAAGTTTCTTACCTCTGGGATCCAGATCTGGAATCCCAGGTGGGCCCTAAATCTGCCATTCAGCGGGCTAGGCCTGGGACTCTATGGGGGAGCGATTTTAGGAGGCAATTGCGGGTGCGTTGGGGGCGGGAGGGCTCCAAAAATCACGGAAATCCTGTTGGGTTCGGAAGCCAGCTCCAACCCGTCGGGTCTGTGTGCGTGCGGGCGACCCGAAAACAGAAGTCCCAGGATGACAGTTGAAGAGCCAAATGTACTTCATTGAGATACTTAAGGCACGTCACCTGTGACAGAGTAAGTACTTAGAAAGATTTTTAACTTATCTGGGCGGCTTGCCCACCACTTCTGATTCACGCCTGGTGAAACCAGGCATGAAGGGCCAGATCAGGGAACAAGAAACTAAATAAATTAAATAAAATAAAAAATCAAGGAAGGAAGTGAAAACACTAAATGAACCTACCTTTGTACCCTGCTCTGCTGTCCGATGTCTCCCACTCCGAAGTCCCCCTCTTCATTCTCCCGATGGTCCTCCTCTTCGCCCCCACCCCCCCAAAACTCGGTGTTCCGTTCCAGTGCCAGATGACATCTCGCTCACTCTCTTTCTCACCACCCCAACCCCCGTTGCAGCTCCTGTCAATCAGGCTAGCTGCTGGATGAGAAACCTGGAGAGGACGTTAATCATCATCAATCAATGTGTGATCGCATCAGAAACGATCAGTTTCGTTCATGTGGGTTTGCCATGCGCACCTTCACCCAGCCCCCCCCCCCCCACCCAAGTTGCCAACCTGCCACCATTGTAAAATCGAGTCTAAATCTCCTTCTACATTGCTGGCCTGTTTTGGGTGGGTGGAGAGTCTGCTTTTCGCAAGGATCTGTGGAAACTGCTGGGGAAGGCCAGGACCCGGCGTATCTAGGTCCGGGTATAATTTACGGCCTTTATGATGGAATCCCACTGGAGCTATGGTGAGCGTGTCCAGTAAGGGTCATGGATTTTCCCCTTTTTTTCAGGGGGAAATTAATAATTGTCTTTTATTTATCTGAAATGGTATAGAAGTCTGAAGATTGTTGAGAGTGTGGTTATTAATGGACTAAATATTAATATCGTGAATTGCATTCATCGGTATTTTCCTTTTCAGGAATTTGAAAAGAAGCTTGATTTGTTCAATATTACACTCGCAAGACAACAGGCGGAAGTAGAGGTATTTGGGAAGGGTTTTGAAATGCAAATTAATCTTAGTAGTTTCTTTTCTAAAGCTGCATATCAGGCTTTTTTCATCATTTATTTGACCAAAGAAACCAAAATGTTTACTTTATTGTATTAAAGCGATTTAAATAATATGTATAGCACACTAACAAAAAAAAATCTTTAATTATTTGACCAGCTTTTTAAAAAAAAACTTAAATTTGTATTGCATTGTTTATTAGCAACACAAAATCATAAAACATAAAAGTTAGTGTCTCTGGTAAAGAAAGTAAAGACAATGTGTTATTAAATTTTGTGCCAGGCTACGAAGGCAGGGTATAAGATTTACAGACCTGGTGCAAAAGTTGAAGAAGATAACTCTGGAGGATGGTTTGGTTGGGTTTGGAGCTGGTCAGGAGGAAAAGAAGAGAAACAACGAGAATCAAAATCCGGTACGAGAAAATGTTTTATTATCCTTGACCAGAGCAGATATTTAATATTAAATGTGATATAAACTTAGAAATTGCTGTTGGCAAATGCTCAAAGGATTTATATGAAATTCCTCTGTTTGCTACATTGAGAGACATGAACCCATTTACCTTAAAAGGGATATGGCCATAGAGGCAATCTTGGATTAGAGAGGGGTAAATTAGCCAACTCTTCTACTCTTGGTGATTATCTTGTACCCCTGATGGAAATGCATTTATGTGGGGATGCTGGTTGAGGACAGGATTGGGCTCGACTGTGACTCCTCCGCAGTCCAATAACTAGCCGACACTCACCGTGAAGACTTGCATATGAGTCTTGGCTACTTAGGTGACTTACTGGAGGGACTATTGATAATTGAATTATATTACAAGAAGGAGTTCACTTGTTTAGGAATGGAAGAAATGGGGAAAATTGGCAAAGGGGTGGAAATACCTTCCCACACACATTGTATAAGTACGGCCTCAATCTGAGAGTCATCTTTAGACCTTTTCCTCCTGTTGTCAGTCATATCTCTGTCCACAAACGAAGCTGCTTGTTAATCATTCTCAAATAGCTTTTGCCGCAATATTTTTGATTGCAAGTAAACCAGTTTGCATTTCTGGGGTGTTTTTGCTTCCCTCCCCCCACTATAATTCATGTAATTTTTTTCCACTGCACCACAAATTGGGCTCAATCTGAGGTGGCAGAAAATGATTCCCTTGCAACCTAAATCTCAAACATGATCTTTCCTTTCTCCAAACTATTTTTGTCATACTGTTTGACATGACTTCATTTCTGTAAAGAAATCTTTAAACTGACTTTTGCACACCTTACTAAGGCTTACTGTGCAAGAGGATATGCTCAAAAAAAATTAAGCATCCTTACAAAAATGTAATAATGTTAGTAGATCTTGCATGGTATTGCTCATGGTGAATTACAGAATATGGAAATTTTTAGAGCTTAACTTTTTTGGGGTGGGGAATTGGGTTGTGGGAAAGGTACTAGGTACAAAATATGAAAATATTGTATTCCTCTTCCTGTTCGTCATTTAAGTTCATCTGTGGTAAGTAGGAGTGGGAGGGGAGGGGGAGGCAAGAGGGCGAGTTTTCCCTCCTTGCCTTGCATCATTGAGAAACCCCATCAAGTCCATGAAAAAGAAACTGATTGGAAAGCAACAGGCTATTGAAGCGAGAGGTCTTGATAGGTAATCATAACACTGGATCCTCTGAATGACAGGTTGGTGTGACCACAGGTACATTTAGCTCTTGGATTAACCTCAAACGATTATGCTCCACTCTGCTGAGCAGTGCCTAACTCTGCTTCAAAATCTTTTTCAAAATTGAACCCAACTTCGCAAGAGCGACCTAACACAGCTGAAGTGTTCTTGATGCTTGACTAACTGGAATGGATTTTCCCCCATTATCCTCCCTGAAATTGTCAGGATAGCGGTAGAAAAAGGGGCAAAACCTTGGATGTCCTAAATGGGAGCTAGAATGCCTGCCAAAGATATATTATGCCATTTTGTCTGGTTATTGGTAGAAAAGCTGGAGCTGCCTCTTTCAAGTATCTTGTTTGCAGACCTTTTCAGTAATGCACTTGAGTTTCCTCACAGAAACAAGATCAGGCCAGGCCTTCTGGGTTTGGAAAACACCACTCCTTTAATGCAAGAACAATTTCACCCTGGATCAGAATAATTAGCAAGGCTTTTGAAGGAACCCTCTGTTCCAACTTCTGCATCAGCTGCGAAATGAATCTTTCTGCTTCCTTGACAAAGTGCACGTGACAAAAATATTCTACAGCTGTTTACATTGGCTTATTTAGTGGGGTAACTTTATACTTTTAGAAATTTGGCTTCTGGCATGTTAAAATAATAAACAGAACTGGCAAATCAGGCAATCTATGCTTTTTTTAAAAACGAAAAGTTGTACCAAGATACTTTTAATAACTTTTTGGAAATGTGTTTATTCTCAGGAATTGATGTATTGATGACACCTGAAGAGAAAGCTAAACTCTATACGGCAATTGGATATAGTGAAGCTGTGGTGGACCCAACAATGCCGAAAAGAGTATGTTTTATAAAATTACTGGTTCAAGTTGGTCCTGCATGATCAATTAGTACAGTATGGTAAATGAAACTAAGGGAATCATAAATAGCACTACTGTCCCGTAACCACTGTAAACTTAAGAACCTTTCAGGAGAGTTGATGTGCCTTGTTTTTTGCTTGCTAATTGTAATCTGATGTTTTACACATTTTTTTGTAATCTGACCAGTTGGCCTCCCATGGTGTTGCTCACAGGCAAGAAACATTTTTAACAAAATTTTTGTTTCTTGTAACTTTTTCTATCCAGTTTACATACAGAAAGACGGCTAAATATACCCTTTTTGGGTTCCAGTTTCTTCAATAACATGTTCAGATACCTAATCTGGCCTACTTCAACGGAGGGATTGGAGACTTTGATGATGAGAAGTCTGATGCTAGAAGTAGTAAACCTTTAGTTGAGGAAAAGTACTGTTACAAGTCCTGGGGCTTAATATGATGCTTGGTAAGGGACCACATGTGGCGTTGTCTGTCTGTAATATCTCAAAGTTCCCTCGTTTTTGAGTGACACCTAAACTCCTATGAGGAATCCTCTTATGGATCAGACCTTGTGTGAATGACTCTCTGGATATTCTCCTCTCACCTGTGTGAATTTTCAGGCATATGTGGCAATATCACTGCTGACTTATGGATTCTAGGGATTAGCAGAGAGCATTACCCGACATACTGTGGAGTAATTAGATCTGACTACCTTCTGGACTATGTCATGGTAGTAGTGCTATCAGTTGAGATTACCTAACTGCTAGTACTTGAAGCAATAAAAAGAGTTCGCCCTAATCTGGGGACAAAGGTTTTCTACTTCAGGTGTATTGTAGCTCCAGAAAGAGCCTAAATGGATTCCTGAAACAGATTATCCGGATAGCTGTTGTAGACCTAAAAGATGCATGGTTCAATATTGCCATACAATATGTTGCTGGAAGTTTGTTAGTTTCAATTTTAAGGGACAAAGCTTTCAGAGCAGGCTACCCCTCTTTTTTTAATTCGTTCATGGGATGTGGGCGTCGCAGGCGAGGCTGGCATTTATTGCCCATCCCTAATTGCCCTTGAGAAGGTGGTGGTGAGCTGCCTTCTTGAACCGCTGCAGTCCGTGTGGTGAAGGTGCTCCCACAGTGCTGTTAGGAAGGGAGTTCCAGGATTTTGACTCAGTGACAATGAAGGAACGGCGATATATTTCCAAGTCGGGATGGTGTGTGACTTGGAGGGGAACGTGCAGGTGGTGCTGTTCCCATGTACCTGCTGCTCTTGTCCTTCTAGGTGGTGAAGGTCACGGGTTTGGGAGGTGCTGTCGAAGAAGCCTTGGTGAGTTGCTGCAGTGCATCCTGTGGATGGTGCACACTGCAGCCACTGTGCACCGGTGGTGAAGGGAGTGAATGTTTAGGGTGGTGGATGGGGTGCCAATCAAGCGGGCTGCTTTGTCCTGGATGGTGTCGAGCTTCTTGAGTGATGTTGGAGCTGCACTCATCCAGGCAAGTGGAGAGTATTCCATCACACTCCTGACTTGTGCCTCGTAGATGGTGGAAAGGCTTTGGGGAGTCAGGAGGTGAGTCACTTGCCGCAGAATACCCAGCCTCTGACCTGCTCTTGTAGCCACAGTATTTAATTGGCTGGTCCAGTTAAGTTTCTGGTCAACGGTGACCCCCAGGATGTTGATGGTGGATTCGGCGATTGTAATGCCGTTGAATGTCAAGGGGAGGTGATTAGACTCTGTCTTGTTGGAGATGGTCATTGCCTGGCACTTGTCTGGCACGAATGTTACTTGCCACTTATCAGCCCAAGGCTGGATGTTGTCCAGGTCTTGCTGCACGCGGGCTCAGACTGCTTCGTTAAGAGGGGTAGCGAATGGAACTGAACACTGTGCAATCATCTGCGAACATCCCCATTTCTGATCTTATGATGGAGGGAAGTTCATTGATGAAGCAGCTGAAGATGGTTGGGCCTAGGACACTGCCTTGAGGAACTCCTGCAGCAATGTCTTAGACCTCTCCTCAACAGCCAAGCTGTTTACAAAGTACCTGCCCATCCCCACAGTACATCTCAGGATGTAGCATCTCCCTGGTATCTGTACCTGGAAGATTGTTTCATCAGAATCCCATGTCTGAGGTCTGCAAGCATGTGACAGATTTCAATATAACCCAAGAGCTGGGATTCCATGGCCAATTATGAGAAGTGCTAGCTGCAAACTAATATTAGTGATAATGTTTTCGCCCAACTTATTCTGCAGTCACTTAATCTGAATCTGCTCAGCCAGCTATCTAATTTACGTCACTCCACCTGTGCCTCCCTTTCCCAACTAATGGAAATTAACTAGGGAGCCCTAGATCTCTTATGGAAGACATGTCACATCGTAATCATCTGTAATAGCCTTCAACAGTCTACAGGATCCTGTTGTTGATCAGGGCTCGTGATATCCGAGAACCGCAAACAATAAACCATTGCACATATCTTTTGAACTATCCATAGGATCAGGCAATATACATGGAGAAATCGTATCAGGAAAAGGAGTAACTGGTGCTGGTGATTGAGTGTCCTTGACAGGATAGGGTCCAATCTGCAAGATAACTGAACTCTGGACAAGTGAATGATATTACAGCCACCTGGCAGATGAGCAATAAATCGCTTAGGGATATTTCCAGATTAATACAGGGTATCACTACAGTGATCCGGTGCATTGGTAAGCAAGGGGCGACTCTGTCATTCCCTTGTTAAGATAGTTATATTTGTGTGGAATTTCAGTCATAAATTGGGCTCAGCATTTACTTTGGGGAGACAACATACTGCCAGGTGTTCTCAGTTGTATTACAGTTCACCCTCATGAGTGGAAGATTCAACCAGAGTTAGTTCAGGACATTTTGAGGAATTGAGTGCCACATCGTTCACCTGAGGAAGGAGATAGCCTCTGAAAGCTTGTGAATTTAAAATAAAATTGCTGGACTATAACTTGGTGTTGTAAAATTGTTTACAGAAATAATATAGTAATGTTAGTCTCTTCAGATAACCAGCAGCATGTGGTCTCGCTCTCGCTCTCTCTCGCTCCACTAGTAGTGGTACATCCTGGTGATGATGCAAAAGTGGAGGTAATGCATAAGGTCGTGTCCAGGGCCTCGGGTTGGAAAACAGCATGGGTGGAGAGGGGTGGGGCACACGCAGTGACAATGAGAACTATGGGTACAGAAATGCAACCAGAGTTGAGTAACGATTTGAGGGAATCCTTTTCCATCACACACTACCTGTAGTGCAGCTGGCTCTGCACTGAGGCCACCCAGGAGAGATGAAGGCTGCGTTCACAGACAGGCTAGTGAGAAATGGCTGAGTGCTGGGCACGAAGAGGCGGTATAGGAGGCTTGAATTGAAATAGATAAAAGTTACAACACAGAAACAGGCTAACAATCCATGTTAGCGTGAGCCTCCACATGAACAAATAGTTCTCATCACATTTACCCACCCTCTTCTCATATCCCTGCAACCCCTTTTCTTTTGCCTATCCAATTTAATTTTGAATGTTGACACAGTTTCTGATTGAGAGCCTAAGATAGTAACTTAAAAAATTGAAATTCCAAAGATTAACATTTTTTGCATTTTGGGTTCACGGGACAATAAAATGATGGAAATTCTCCAAGTTTATTTATTACTGCTGTTAGGAACTAATTCATCTAAATTTGATGTATATGTTACAAAATATTAATTCATCCAGCAAAGTAAAATGTCCTGAGGCAGGATAGATAATTGAATTGATGCATTATAGTATATGGTGTATATGGATTTTCAAAAGCGTTTGATAAAGTGCCACATGGTAGGCTTGCTATTAAGATTGTGGCCCATGGAATAAAGGGGCAATAGCAACATGGATACAGAATTGGCAAAATGACAGGAAATATTTTTCAGACTGGAGGGCGGTGTGCAGTGGTGTTCCCCAGGGGTCGGTGCTGGGAGCACTGCTTTTCTTGATATATATTAATGACTTGGACTTGGATGTACAGGGCACAATTTCAAAATTTGCAGATGATACAAAATTTGGAAGGGTAGTGAACAGTGCGAAGCATAGTGATAGACTTCAAGAGAATATAGACACTCTGGTGGCATGTAACAGATGAAGTTTAAAAATGTGAGTTGGTGCATTTTGGGAGGAAAAATGAGGAGAGGCAATATAAAGTAGAGGGCACAATTCTAAAAAGGGTAGAGGAAAAGAGGGTTCTGGGGGTATATGTGCACAAATTGTTGAAGGTGGCAGGGCAGGTTGAGAAAGCATACAGGATCCTGGGCTTTGTAAATAGAAGCATAGAGTATAAAAGCAAAGAAGTCACGAACCTTTATAAAACACTAGTTCGGCCACAACTGGAGTATATGTCCAGTTCTGGGCACCGCACTTTAGGAAAGATGTGAAGGCCTTAGAGAAGGTGCAGAGGAGATTTACTAGAATGATTCCAGGGATGAGGGACTTTAGTTATGTGGATAGACTGGAGAAGCTTGGATTGTTCTCCTTGGAACAGAGAAGGTTGAGAGGAGATTTGATAGAGGTATTCAAAATCATGAAGGGTCTAGACAGAGTAGATGGAGAGAAACTGTTCCCATTGGCGGAAGGGTCGAGAACCAGAGGGCATAGATTTAAGGTGATTGGCAAAAGAACCAAAGGTGACATGAGGGAAAACCTTTATACACAGCGAGTGGTTAGGATCTGGAATGCACTGCCCGAGGGAGTGGTGGAGGCAGATTCAATCATGGCCTTCAAAAGGGAACTGGATAAGTACATGAAACAAAAAAATGTGCAGGGCTACGGGGATAGGGCGGGGCAGTGGGACTAGCTGGATTGCTCATGCATAGAGTCGGCACGGGCTGAATGGCCTCCTTCCGTGCTGTAACCTTCTGATTCTATGAAGATGTTTTGGCAGAAGATTGGATTACATATTGGCTCCAAAGTTTGTCAAAAGATTCTCTGGTACTCAAAAGGTATAAGGCAATTGTTTACCCCTATCCCTCCTTTTTCTATCCCTTTCCTAAATTATTGATCACCTTTTCCACTTTTTATTAATTCTTCAGACAAGGGAAGTTAGTTGTGCTCCAGAAGATGGAGCTTTCTCACAGACTCAGTCGTGTAGAAAGAGCCAATAATAAAAATGTCAGTGTGGCTCAGTTAGTTCTGTCAGTTGGTTGTGGCTTGAAGCTCAACTTGAACACCTGAGTGCATGATATGGGCTGAAACCTATGTAATACTGAAATGCTGAGTTGCTGGAGGTGCCATCTTTCAGATGAGATGTTAAACCAATTTTTGATCTGCCTGAACAGATGGATGTAAAAGATCCAATGACATTATTTGAAAAGGTGCAGGGGGTTGTCCTGATATACTGCCCAACGTTCATCCATCAACCAACATAACTAAAATAGATTAACTGCTTATTCATTACATTTGTTGTTTGTGTGACCTTGTGGATGCCCTGAGGATATGAAAGTTGCTATAAAAATTCAAGCTCCTTCTCATGCCCTCCCTAGAGCTAGACAATGCTTCCTCTCTTTCGTCTGCAGGGTTTTCACTGCATTTATCAGAGACTCCAAGTTTTATCCTTTCATTAAAGTACATTGCATTCCTGAGAAATCAAAAACACTCTGAATAGGCAGGAGAATCAAGAATTTACATGCTGCTACTGTTACCAGTTTATTTTGTTAGTGACAATGTGCTGCACCAGCAGGTTGACTTTTGCGAATACATTTTTTTAATGGGAGAAATTCAAAATCATTGTAACATACTCTAAGGAATATATTGGGGCTGTACAGTTTGATGCTGCAATTTTGGAGTACTTGCATAATCAGGTAGTTTGTTTAAATTATATAGTGATTTCTATTTTTGTCAGCAAAATAAAGTACCCATTCAAGAGGATGATCCTATTTACTACGTCAAAATAAACACAGGAACTGGTTCCGATAAAGTTTTGTTAACACTAACTTTTGTGACTGCATTTTTATTCTTGCATGCTGACAAGGGATCGACTATAGATACATGAACTATAACTGCCAAACGGCAGGCTGTAATTGGAAAAATGTAACAGCACATGGCAGTTTGTGGGATAATATTTGGTTCCTTTTGGAGTACCATATAGATAATTTTTAGATATAATCAAAATTACGATCAACTGAGCATTACTTCAAAAAAAATTAGATATATCAGAATTTTTGAAATGTGAATGCATTGTTTACATACACTGTACAGTAAATAATTACAAGTGTTTTTGATTTTATTAATTGTATAGTATGAAGCAGTGAAACTTTCTGTGAAGCTGGTTAGCATGTCCATTTCCATTAGAGAAGAACAAGACAAACCAGAGATCTTGAAATTTGCTGTGATTGACTTAAGCACAATGTTGACCCAGAGACCAGGAGCACAAGCAATAAAGTAAGTTTTTATGACTTTTTGTAATATGATATCTGCATGGGTTTATACAATTTGAAGCCGATCCCATCTATAAATAACTAGCTTTATGTGCCCCAGAACTAGGAATAACATAATTGTAATAGAAAATGTAAAATAATAAAAGGCTGTTCAGCCCAACAGCCTGCTACTTTTGCTGACCATGTACAGTTAGCCCTTTTATGGATTCTGCTCATGTTATTCACAAGGGAGGTTGCTAGCCACATGTAAAGTATCCCAAAGGAAAAGCTGAGCAAAATGTCATTCTGATTCCCAAGTTAATTTATCAAACGTCTGGAACAAGAACCTAACATTACATTCTACATAACTCAAATCTAATTTAATTCAACAACTAACATAGCTATATGCTGTTGGTTGGTGACATCAACCACAGACATGAGTCTGCTTCCACATGTGCACTGTTGACATCCAACTTGACTTCTCCCACCTCGTGTTCACTCCGCTGCATCCTTTCCGACTTCTTGTTTTGGATGAGCCATAATTCCTTCAACTAAACATTGGGAAGACTGAGCCATCGTCTTCAGCCCATGTCACAAGTTCTGTACCCTTGCTACAAATTTCACCCCTCCCCCCACCCCCCTGGCCACTGTCTCAGGTTGAACTAGACTATTTTAGTCAAGCTGAGCCTTCAACCTCCTATCCGCTCTATCACAAAGATTGTCTACTTTCTTTTCCGTAACATCGCCCATTTTCTGCCACTACCTCAGCCCTTCTGCCATTGAAATTCATATATTTGCCGTCTTTACCTCTAGGCTCGATTACTCCAATGCTCTCCTTGTCTGCCTCCCTTCCTCCACCCTCCATAAACTGCAAATCGTCCATCAGTCCTGTCCTCGCCGTCCTACCTTGGCTCCTGGCTCCCCCAACGCCTCAGATTTAATATTCTCATAGAACTGAAGAGTCTGCATATGAATGCTAATTCATCCATTCTTTACACAGATGCTAATTGACTTGCTGAGTGTTTCCAACATTTTCTGTTTTTGTTTGATTTCCACCATCTGAAATTTTTTGCTTTGTGTCAAAAATCTCATCTTTGTGTTTAAATCCCTTGATTGTTTTGCACCCCCCCCCAATCTCTTTAGCTTCCTCCAGCCCTACAACTGCCCGCTCCTGAACTCTGTTCTTCAAACTCTAGGTTTATGTCCACATTCCCTGTCACTTGGCACCACCATTGGTGGCTGTGACTTCAGCCACCTAGGCCCCATGCTTGGAATTCCCTCCCTAAAATCATTGAAACATAGAAAATATACGGCACAGAAGGAGGCCCACCCAGCCTCATCCCACTTTCTAGCATTTGGTCCGTAGCCTTGTAGGTTATGGCACCTCAAGTGCATATCCAAGTGTGATGAGGGTTTCTGCCTCGACCACCCTTTCAGGTAGTGAGTACCAGATCCCTACCACCTTCTGAGTGAATTTTTTTTTCGTCAGGTCCCCTCTAATCCTTCTATCAATTACTTTATATCACAGAATTATAGAAAATTTACGGCACAGAAATAGGCCGTTTGGCCCATCGTGTCCGCACTGGCCAAAAATGAGCCACCCAGCCGAATCCCACTTTCCAAAATCTATGCCACCTGGTTATTGACCTTTCTGCTAAGGGAAATAGGTCCTTCCTGTCCACTCTATCTTGGCCCCTCATAATTTTATATGATCCTCTGCCTCTTTCTCCTCCTTCAAGATTCTTCTTCAAACCCATATGTGTAACCTTTTTTTTTGGTCACCCATCTGAATCTCTTATTTTGAATATGTCCATTTTACCTTCTGCCTCTGTGAAGTGTCTTGGGACATTCTAATACATTAAAGGTGCTATATACATGTTGGTTGCTGCAGGTAAGATCAGCTAATGCCTCCCAGGTCAGTGATCAAACTTTTGACCTTCCTGGATTGTGTGGCGCTGCACATGGTAAACCCATCCATTTGTCAAAGAATTGATATGAAAATCCTTCCTGATGTGGTGGTGGGTAAAAGTGGTAAAGCTTATCCTCTCACAGGAACACCTACCAAACTAATCCTTATTTGACAAACTAGAGAAGCAGGCACTGATGGTTGTCAAGCAAATCTTCAATATTTATGGGGTCATTTCATTAATTCAGGAACAATCCCATTGAACTCAAAACTCTATGGGTTGCAGTATTTCAGCAATATTGCATATTATTTGTGACACCTGTCACATTCTGTATGCTGTATGAATTATGCTGTATTCATAATTCCTGATTTAAGGTTCTTAATAAATGTGTTTAACTCTGCTTTCTTGCCTAATGATCTGCAAAAAAAAAGATTGAAGTTGACTAGAGGCTCAACAATCCCTCTGACCTTATTGTCTCGATAATGACTGTACTCACTACAAACTTTGACACTATCTTTGCAACACATGCTTGTTTCACAGTTCTGGTTTCCTTCTCTGGATAGCCTAGACCCAAGCAGCAGGAGAAAAATCACAAACCAGTTGGTGTATAAATCAACTTAAACATAGAACAGTTTGGCCGGACAGATTTTTTTAAGCTATTAAGTTTTGTTTTATTTAAGACAACTAGTCCGGGACACTGCAGAACAGCACTGCAGAGTAATCTGCTGTTGTATTATAGGATGGGTGTTTGTTCTTATAAGTTTATAAGTTACTCCTCAAAATAATAGGATTCAAAGCATTTATTGTTGACGTTCATGGATTTAAGTATACGGTAATAAGTATTATTGACAATAATTAAACATACGCTTAACAGCAAAATTTACGCAATACCTTGAGTTCACCAGAGAATTCAAATATATTAGTTTCGAGCTCGACGTTTTCAAGGCTGATCAGACTGTAGCAAATTCTGAGATCTCTCCTAACACACTTCTAAAACTTTTTTCAAACCTTCCCACATGACAAACCTCATGTTTCTGTATTACCTAATCCCTTTCCCATGTCCCTGATCAATAACTTCAGTTTTAACAAGTACAACTCCCCAAACGTTGTTATAATTTTACCTTGATTGAACTGTAAATCAGATCATTAAACTGGGGACGGTTATGGAGAAATTAATGAACAAAGACAAAAGAATATAGGCAACGTTCACTTTTCCACATTCCTTACACAGATTTGGCTGTGGATGAGTTAAAGTCCCAAGTAGATATTTCTAACCCACATGAATGTTCAATTGAAATTAGAACTTTTTGACTTGATGGTTAAAACATATCCTGGGAAGACATTTAATTGCCATAAAGATGTCCTGTTTCCCTGTAAAGCTGAAAGATATGTGTGGCTAAAAGCTGCCATTTTGTCTCTCTCAAGACTCCAGCTAACAAAGGAAGCGTGGTGGTCTGGTGCTGAATGTCTTATCAGGTGACGTAGGAGGAAGCCTCCGAAAGCTTGTGATTTCAAATAAAGCTGTTTGACTATAACCTGGTGTTGTAAGACTCCTTATATTTGTCCACCCCAGTCCATCACCGGCATCTCCACATCATTATCAGCTAAAGTTCTCCGACTGGAATGCCTTCTAATTAAGTTTACTGTCCAAACTGACAGTTGCCCTTCACTGCATTCTACATTAATAAAATAAAGCAAGCCTATCTTATGATCTCTAACATTCTTCTAACAGAAACTCACTTAACTGGCTAAAGCTAAAGTTAATACTACCACTATATAAAGAGACATCAAGACATTTTAATTAACCCTTTCCTTACAGTCGGAAATTATTTAAGTGATATGCTGTACTATTGTTTCAGGTTGGTTTAATGGTTAAGGTTGCACGTTAATCTGAAATTTGTACTATGTTATCCTTATGAGGTACTTTTTTTTTTGTAGATTTGAAGTGATGATAAGTACATTTGAAGTGACAGGACTACCTCAGAAAATACACACACCACTGCTGCTTTCTTCAAGGAATGTTATGACTGAGAATGAAGATGTTCTGCTCAGGATAATGTTTGAAACCAATCCTCTGGACGAAAGAGCTGATCAGCGGCTGAGGGTGGAGTCACAACCACTAGAAATTGTGTATGATGCAGTGAGTGGAATATACAAATATGCATTCTGTATTTTTTGAAGTTGTAAATAAGTTGTACAAACCACTCATCTAGTTTCTGATTGCCATTTCAGGAAAAACCTTAAATCACACTGGAGTTCTCGTTAAATGTAGATGTGATTAGAGATATGGGGCAGCATTTTAGCACCCGCCAGCGGGTGCGTTCCTGGCAGGGGGGCCCCCGAAAATCGGGATATCCCGGAGCGCGACCGGAGCCCGCCTTGAACCCACGCACTTCCGGGTTCCCCGCTGACGCACCGGCGTGCGCGCGCAGCCCCCGCTGGTGGGAATCCCGCAGGCAATTAAAGCCAGCGGGGTTCCACTTGAAGGTATTTATTTTGCTTGTTCAGGTCATTAACTGACCTGATTAAGGGATTATGTGCGGAGGGGTGGGATTTTAGAGCAAACTGGGACTGTTTCCCACATTGGGGGAAACACTCCCAGTTCAAATGGACCTGTTGCAGCTGTCAGCCTGTGGCAGCTGCAAAGGTCCATTTGACAGGTTGTGGGGGGGAGACCCTCATTCATTGCAGGAGGCCACTCTGTCACTTGGGACAAAGTTTGGCCTCCACCACCCTCCTCCTGACAGTCAAAGTCACCAACCTGCACACTTACCCCGGGGTCCGGAGACATGTACCTACCTTGCGGACCCCCTCAGATGTACATCTTGCGGATGGGGGACGCCGTAGCTGCAGTCATGACCTCCTCGGAGGGCGAACAACATCACCAGCCTCGCCATCCACGCCGTCCACCTCTGACACGTGGAGCTCCACAACAGAGTGCTGTGACGCATCCACCTGTACAGCAGGAGGGAGGGCTACCGCAGAGAGAGATGCGTCGCAGAGGGCACTACTCTCGCCACAGACTGAGGCTCAGCCTCCTGGACCTCTCTGAGCAGCCGTGCACACGGCGGCTCAGAGTCACTCGACGTAGTCGTGGACATCTGCAGCCTCTTTCATGCCGAGCTGCTCCTGGCTGGCCCGAGCACCATCTTCTTACCTGTCGCTGTCAAAGTCACCACTGCCCTCAACAACTTCTCCTCTGCATCCTTCCAGGGTGCCACCGGGGACATCGCCGACGTCTCTCAGTCGTCTGCGCAAAAGAGCCCTGCAAATACACCTACACCCACTCTGCATTGACGCAATGGGTGGCATCAGTTGTGGGTCCTCATAGTGATCCTCAGGAGCGGGCATTATTGCACAAACCAGACAAGATTCGCGAAGACATGGCAGTAGTGGTGCCAATATAATATGTAATGTGAGTTGGTCAGAAATTCAATATAAGTAACAACCATGACAAACCCTCAAACACCCTTGTGCATCCCCTTCATGCTCACGACACGTTTGCCTTACGCTGCCTACTGCACATATGTGATGCATGCCCTGTGGCTTCAGCATAGGTAGTGGCAGGTTGGGTGAGGCTGGCCGTGAAAGAGATGCACGAGAGGGTGAGTATGAGATAGAGCCATGAGATTGTATGAGGATTGGGTTGAGTGGTAGTGGCGGGATGAGTACTGGCGAGGTGAGTAGGTGCAGGTAAGATGAGGCTGAGGTATGAGGGGTGATGTGACAGAGTAGTGTTGGCAGTGCTGAAGGAGATGTGGGGTGGGGGCAGTGATGTGGCAGACGGAGTGTAGGGGAAAGAGTACGTGTACTCACTTTGGCTGACCTACTGAGGTCATTGGAGTGCCTCCTGCACTGTATGCAGGTGGGCGATATGTTGGTTGCGCTGATGACCTCCTCTGCCACCTCGAGCCAGGCCTTCCTGGTGGCAGAGGCAGGCCGCTTCCTCCCGTCCGCCGGGAGGAAGATCTCTGTCCTCCCCCTCCTCCTCACCCCATGTATTGATACCTGGAGTGAGGCATCATTAAACTGGGAGCAGCCTTCCCCCTGGGCTGCTCCATGCTGTGATTTTTTCTATTTGTTGCAGCATCCGTCAGTGGAGGACTGCCCCTTTAAATAGAGCTCCTCCAGCTGACAGATCTTACTGCGCATGCGCAGTCCGCCCGACGCGCAGATCAGCAGTGGGGAACCCGGAGGACCAGGTAAGTGGATGCAATTAGTGGATTGTATGCTACGATTGCGCGGGGAGCTGACTAATTTCACCGGGCGCGTTACCCACGCGCCTGATCGCCCCCCCTGCCGAGAACCCGCAGCCCTGCTAACATCGGGCCCATGTTAATGTAGTGGTTAAAGTACTGGATTAGCAACCCCGAGTTGAATTTATCATAGCAAGTTGCGAAATTGAATTCACCAAGAAAAATGTTATGAAAATCCAACTGATTTATTACCCTGCCATGCCTATCCAGTCTGGCTGACGTGACTTCTGTCTCACAATATGTGGTTGATTCATTAATTCCCTCTGAAGTGTCCTAACAAGCCACTCAGTCATAAACAAACACTCCAGAACACAATGACTTATTAGCAACAATGCAGGAATCTGATCAGGACAATCATTTTCCTGGATACAGGCGTAGTGCCGGGGGATTGGTGGACTGCTAACGTTGTACCATTGTTTAAAAAGGGAGCGAAGGATAGACCAAATAATTACAGGCCAGTCAGCCTAACCTCGGTGGTGGGCAAATTATTGGAATCAATTCTGAGGGACAAGATAAACTGTCACTTAGAAAGGCACGGACTAATCAAGGACAGTCAGCATGGATTTGTTAAGGGGAGGTCATGTCTGACTAACTTGATTGAATTTTTCGAGGAGGTGACGAGGAGGATCGATGAGGGGAGCACAATTGATGTAGTCTACATGGATTTTAGCAAGGCTTTTGACAAGGTCCCACATGGCAGATTGGTCAAAAAAGTAAAGGCCCATGGGATCCAAGGGAATGTGGCAAATTGGATCCAAAATTGGCACAGTGGCAGGAAGCAAAGGGTAATGGTCGACGGATGTTTTTGCGACTGGAAGGCTGTTTCTAGTGGGGTGCCACAGGACTTGGTACTAGGTCCTTTGCTTTTTGTGGTATACATTAACGGTTTGGACTTAAACATAGGGGGCATGATTAAGAAATTTGCGGATGACACAAAGGTAGGCCATGTGGTTGATAGTGAGGAGGAAAGCTGTAGACTGCAGGAAGATATCAATGGACTGGCCAGATGGGCAGAAAAGTGGCAAATCGAATTCAATCTGGAGAAGTGTGAGGCGATGCATTTGGGGAGAGCAAACAAGGCAAGGGAATACACAGTATCTTCCCGTTTATTGAGAGGCGTGGAGGAACAGAGGGACCTTGGAGTGCATGTCCACAGATCCCTGAAGGTAGCAGGACAGGTAGATAAGGTGGTTAAGAAGGCATATGGAATGCTTTCCTTTACTAGCCGAGGCATAGAATATGAAAGCAGGAATGTTATGCTGGAACTGTATAAAACACTAGTTAGGCCACAGCTTGAGTACTGCGCACAATTCTGGTCACCACATTACAGGAAGGATGTAATTGCAGTAGAGAGGGTGCAGAGGAGATTTACGAGGATGTTGCCAGGACTGGAGAATTTTAGCTATGAAGACAGATTGGATAGGCTGGGGTTGTTTTCCTTGGAACAGAGGAGGTGATTTGATTGAGGTGTACAAAATTATGAAGGGCCTAGATGGAGTGGATAGGAAGGACCTATTTCCCTTAGCGGAGGGGTCAATAACCAGGGGGCATAGATTTAAAATGATTGGTAGAAGGATTAGAGTGGAAATGAGGAAAAATGTTTTCACCCAGAGGGTGGTGGGGGTCTGCAACTCACTGCCTGAGAGGGTGGTAGACGCAGAAACGCTCAGTTCATTTAAAAAAATACCTGGATGTGCACCTGAAGAGCCGTGACCTGCAGGGCTATGGACCAAATACAGGAAAGTGGGATTAGGCTGGGTGGCTCATTTCTCAGCAGGCACGGACACAATGGGCTGAATGGCCTCCTTCTGTGCCGTAAATTTTCTATGATTATGCACTGATGCCCAATTTGGGAGAGCTGTCACACAAACTAGTCAAGCAACAGCCTTACATAGTTATAATCCTGAAAGTACAACTATCAATCAAAATCCCAGACTACTCCATCACCATCCCTAGGTATGTTTTGTCCCATTGACATGATAGACCCAGAAAAGGTGGGGGGTGGTGGGGCCACAATGGTATGCAGTTAAGCGGGCTTAGCCATGAACGTCCTCAACATAATCTCTGGACCCCATGAAGTCTAATAGCTTCAGATAACCTAAGGCCAAGGAAATCTACTGATTGCAAACTAATGTCCCACTTTCACCGACGAATCAGTACTCCTCCATGTTGAACGCCACTTGGAGGAAGCACCGAGGGAAGCAAAGACACAAAATGTACTCTGCATAAGGAACTTCAATATCCACTGCCAAGAGTGGCACTGTTGTACTGCCACTGACCGAGCTGGCTGAGTCCATTTCTTGACTTGTTGCTTGACTCGTCTGAAGCTGCCAGACTAGGCCTGCATAACATGATGTCTCTCTCTGGCATTCCCTCAGGATCGAGGATGACTTGGTGGAAGATGCCTGTGCGTGGATTCTTTTAACGTGGGGTGGTTGTTGCACACCAACCACCACACAGTCCCAGCAGAGCGAAGTCTTGGCCCAATGGCAGGGAAATCAGAGACGATTGGAGACCAGGTTCTGCTGGAGGACGGGGACAGTGCAGCACTTCACTGGAGTGTCAGCCTAGATTTTCGTGCTCAAGTCTCTGGAGTGGGACCTGAACCTACAACCTTCTGACTCAGATGAGAGTGCGACCCACTGAGCCACGGCTGACACTACAGGCCTGCATAAAGTGGTGCAAGAACCAACACAAGGAGTAACCTACTTAACCTTGTCTTCCCCAAACTACCTGTCATATCTCACAAAAGGAGGATAGTCATGATTGTTGGAAGCCGATTATTGCTGCAGGAGTTCTTCAAACAAGGATCCTGAACCTAATCATTTTCAGCTGCTTCATCAGTGACCTTCCCTCTATGAAGCCGAGAGCTAGGCTGTTCACAGACAATTCAATACTGTTCAGCCCCAGTTATAGCTTTGACGATGACGCAGCCCATGGCAGCTGACAGCAAGACCTGAACAACATTCAGACTTGGGTGAACAAACAGCAGGTAACATTCATGCCATATAAGTGCCAGGTAATGACTATCTTGAACAAGGAAAGGCCCAGTGATCTAATTGAATGGCGGAACAAGCTTGGGGGACTGAATGGCCGACTTCTCCTTGATCTTTATCGCCGAGTCTTCATTGACTCTTCCATCACCATTCCTGGGTATGTCCTGGCCCACCGGCAGGACAGAACCACCAGAGGTGACAGTACAGTAGTATACAGTCAGAAGGGAGTGGCCCTGGGAGTCCTCAACATTGATTCCGCACCCCATGAAATCTCATGGCATCAATTCAAACATGGGCAAGGAAACCTCCTGCTGCTTACCACCTACCGCCCTCTCTCAGCTGATGAATCAGTCAGTCCTCCTCCATGTTGAGCACCACTTGGAGGAAGCACTGAAGGGTAGCAAGGGCACAGAATATACTGTGATAAGGGGACTTCAATGTTCATCACCAAGAGTGGCTTGGTAGCACCACTGCTGACCGAGTCCTGAAGGACATAGCTGCCAGACTGGGCCTGCAGCAGCTCGGAACCAAACCAACACAAGGGAAAAATGTACTTGACCTCGTCCTCACCAATCTACCTGTCGCAGATGCATCTGCCCATGACAGTATTGGTAGGAATGACCACCGCACAGTCCTTGTGGAGACGAAGCCCCGTCTTCACACTGAGGACACCATCCAACGTGTTGTGTGGCACTACCACCGTGCTAAATGGGATAGATTCAGAACAGATCGAGCAGCTCAAAACTGGGCATCCATAAGGCGCTGTTGGCCATCAGCAGCAGAAGAATTATATTCCAGCACAATCTGTAACCTCGTGACCCCGCATATTCCTCACTCTACCATTACCAACAAGCTAGGGGATCAGCCCTGGTTCAATGAGGAATGTAGATAAGCATGCCAGCAACAGCACCAGGCATACCTAAAAATGAGGTGCCAACCTGGTGAAGCTACAACACAGGACTACATGCATGCTAAACAGTGGAAGCAACATGCTATAGACAGAGCTAAGCGATTCCACAACCAACGGATCAGATCAAAGCTCTGCAGTCCTGCCACATCCAGTCATGGATGGTGGCAGACAATTAAACAACTAACGGGAGGAGGAGGCTCCGTAAACTTCCCCATCCTCAATGATGGCAGAGTCCAGTACGTGGGTGCAAAAGACAAGGCTGAAGCGTTTTCAACCATCTTCAGCCAGAAGTGCTGAATGGATGATCCATCTCGGCCTCCTCCCGAGATCCCCACCATCACAGAAGCCAGTCTTCAGCCAATTCGAATCACTCCACATGATATCAAGAAACTGCTGAGTGCTCTGGATACAGGAAAGACTGTGAGCCCTGACAACACCTCGGCTGCGATGCTGAAAACTTCTGCCCCAGAACTAGCAGCACCTCTAGCCAAGCTGTTCCAGTACAGCTACAACACTGGCATCTACCTGCCAATGTGGAAAATTGTCCAGGCATGTCCTGTCAACAAAAAGCAGGACAAATCCAAACTGCCCCATCAGTCCACTCTCAATCATCAGCAAAGCGATGGAAGGTGTCGTCGACAGTGCTGTCAAGCAGCACTTACTCACCAATGCTCGGTTTGGGTTCTGCCAGGACCACTCGGCTCCAGACCTCATTACAGCCTTGGTCCAAATATGGGCAAAAGAGCTAAATTCTAGAGGTGAGGTGAGAGTGACTGCACTTGACATCAAGGCAGCATTTGACCGAGTGTGGCACCAAGGGGCCCTAGTAAAATTGAAGTCAATGGGAATCAGGGGGAAAACTCTCCAGTGGCTGGAGTCATATCTAGCACAAAGGAAGATGGTAGTTGTTGTTGCAGGCCAATCATCTCAGCCCCAGGGCATTGCTGCAGGAGCTCCTCAGGGTAGTGTCCTAGGCCCAACCATCTTCAGCTGCTTCATCAATGACCTCCCCTCCATCATAAGGTCAGAAATGGGAATGTTCGCTGATGATTGCATAGTGTTCAGTTCCATTCGCAATCCCTCAGATGATGAAGCAGTCCGTCCCGCATGCAGCAAGACCTCGACAACATCCAGGCTTGGGCTGACAAGTGTCAAGTAACATTCGAGCCAGACAAGTGCCAGGCAATGACTATCTCCAACAAGAGAGAGTCTAACCACCTCCTCTTGACATTCAACGACATTACCATCGTCGACCCACCATCAACATCCTGGGGGTCATCATTGACCAGAAACTTAACTGGACCAGCCACATAAATACTGTGGCTACAAGAGCAGGTCAGAGGCTGAGAACTCTGCGGCGAGTGACTCACCTCCTGACTCCCCACAGCAGTTCCACCATCTACAAGGCACAAGTCAGGAGTGTGATGGAATACTCTCCACATGCCTGGGTGAGTGCAGCTCCAACAACACTCAAGAAGCTCGACACCATCTAGGACAATGCAGCCCACTTGATTGGTACCCCATCCACCACCCTAAACATTCACTCCCTTCACCCCGGCGAACCGTGGCTGCAGTGTGTACCATCTACAGGATGCATTGCAGCAATTTGCCAAGGCTTCTTCTACAGCACCTCCCACGACCTCTACCACCTAGAAGGACAAGGGCAGTAGGCACATGGGAACACCACAACCTGCACGTTCCCCCTCCAAGTCACACACCATCCCGACTTGGAAATATGTTGCCGTTTCTTCATCGTCACTGGGTCGAAACCCTGGAACTCCCTACCTAACGGCACTTTGGGAGAACCTTCACTACACTGACTGCAGTGGTTCATGAAGGCGGCTCACCACCACCTTCTTGAGGGCAATTAGAGATGGGCAATAAATGCTGGCCTTGCCAGCGACGCCCACATCCAATGAACAAATAAAAAGTCCCCAACCGTCAGCTTCTTGGGAGTCAAATTTAATCAGAACCTTACCTGGGCCAGCCATAACAACAATGTGGCTACAAGAGACAGGACAGGATGGGTATTCTGCAATGAGGCAGAATATTCCTGACCCCTCAATGCCTCTCTACCATCCAAAATGCTGAAGTTAGGATTGTGATGGAATACGCACCACTTGCACGGACGAGTGTAACCATAACAACACTTGAAGCTCGACACCATCCAGGACACGAGTCTGCTTGATCGCCACCCTTGCATCTGGTCTCGGTATCCACCCTCTCCACCAGTGGCATACTGTGGCTACAGGATGCACTGCAGCAACTTATCAAAATCCTGGAATTTCCTACCTAACACCATTGTGGAGCAGCATCAGCATAAGGGCTGCAGCAGTTCAAGGAGTAGGCACACCGCTGCCTTCTCAGGACATCTAGGATAGTCGATAAATAAAGCTTTGCCAAGATCATCCATACAGGTAAAAATAGTTAAGAGCATGTGTGAAAGATGCAACGTCTGCACGTAGTGAAGTATGTTGAGCACCACTTGGAGGAAGCACTGAGGGTAGCAAGGGCACAAAATGTACTCTGGGTGGGGGACTTCAATGTCCATCACCAAGAGTGGCTCGGTAGCACCACCACTGACCGAGCTGGCCGAGTCCTGAAGGACATAGTTGCCACAGACTGGGCCTGCGGCAGGTGGTGAGCGAACCAACACCAGGGAAAAACTTACTTGACCTCGTCCTCACCATTCGACCTGTCGCAAATCATCTGTCCATGACCGTATTGGTAGGAGTGACCACCGCACAGTCCTCGTGGAAACCAAGTCCCGTCTTCGCACTGAGGACACCATCCAACGTGTTGTGTGGCACTACCACCGTGCTAAATGGGATAGATTCAGAACAGATCTAGCAGCTCAAAACTGGGCATCCATGAGGTGCTGTGGGCCATCAGCAGCAGCAGAATTGTATTCCAGCACAATCTGTAACCTCATGGCCTGTCATATTCCTCACTGTACCATTACCAACAAGCCAGGGGATCACCCCTGGTTCAATGAGGAGTGTAGAAGAGCATGCCAGGAGCAGCACCAGGTGTACCTAAAAATGAGGTGCCGACCCAGTGAAGCTACAACTCAGCACGACGTGCATGCCAAACAGCGGAAGCAACATGCTTTTGACAGAGCTAAGCGATTCCACAACCAACGGATCAGATCAAAGCTCTGCAGTCCTGCCACATCCAGTCGTGAATGGTGGTGGACAGTTAAACAACCAACGGGAGGAGGAGACTCTGCAAACATCCCCAGCCTCAATGATGGCGGAGTCCAGTACGTGAGTGCAAAAGACAAGGCTGAAGCATTTGCAACCATCTTCAGCCAGAAGTGCCGAGTGGATGATCCATCTCAGCCTCCTCCCGATATCTCCACCATCACAGAAGCCAGTCTTCAGCCAATTCGATCCACTCCATGTGATATCAAGAAACGGCTGAGTGCACTGGATACAGCAAAGGCTATGGGCCCCGACAACATCCCAGCTGTAGTGCTGAAGACTTGTGCTCCAGAACTAGCTGGGCCTCTAGCGAGACTGTTCCAGTACAGCTACAACACTGGCGTCTACCCGACAATGTGGAAAATTGCCCAGGTATGTCCTGTCCACAAAAAGCAGGACAAATCCAATCCGGCCAATTACTACCCCATCAATCTACTCTCAATCATTAGCAAAATGATGGAAGGTGTCGTCGACAGTGCTATCAAGCGGCACTTACTCACCAATAACCTGCTCACTGATGCTCAGTTTGGGTTCCGCCAGGACCACTCTGCTCCAGACCTCATTACAGCCTTGGTCCAAACATGGACAAAAGAGCTGAATACCAGAGGTGAGGTAAGAGTGACTGCCCTTGACATCAAGGCAGCATTTGACCGAGTGTGGCACCAAGGAGCCCTGGTAAAATTGAAGTCAATGGGAATCCGGGGGAAAACTCTCCAGTGACTGGAGTCATACCTAGCACAAAGGAAGATGGTAGTGGTTGTTGGAGGCCAATCATCTCAGCCCCAGGACATTGCTGTAGGAGTTCCTCAAGGCAGTGTCCTTGGCCCAACTATCTTCAGCTGCTTCATCAATGACCTTCCCTCCATCATAAGGTCAGAAATGGGGATGTTCGCTGATGATTGCTGTGTTCAGTTCAATTCGCAACCCCTCAAATAATGAAGCAGTCCGAACCCGCATGCAGCGAGACCTGGACAACATCCAGGCTTGGGCTGATAAGTGGCAAGTAACATTCGCGCCAGATAAGTGCCAGGCAATGACCATCTCCAACAAGACAGAGTCTAATCACCTCCCCTTGACATTCAACGGCATTACAATCGCCGAATCCCCCACCATCAACATCCTGGGGGTCACCATTGACCAGAAACTTAACTGGACCAGCCATATAAATACTGTGGCTATAAGAGCAGGTCAGAGGCTGGGTATTATGCGGCGAATGACTCACCTCCTGACTCCCTAAATCCTTTCCACCATCTACAAGGCACAAGTCAGGAGTGTGATGGAATACTCTCCACTTGCTTGGATGAGTGCAGCTCCAACAACACTCAAGAAGCTCGACACCATCCAAGATAAAGCAACCCGCTTGATTGGCACCCCATCCACCACCCTAAACATTCACTCCCTTCACCACCGGCGCACTGTGGCTGCAGTGTGTACCATCCACAGGATGCACTGCAGCAACTCGCCAAGGCTTCTTCGACAGCACCTCCCAAACCGGCGACTTCTACCACCTAGAAGGACAAGAGCAGCAGGCGCATGGGAACAACACCACCTGCATGTTCCCCTCCAAGTCACACACCATCCCGACTTGGAAATATATCGCCGTTCCTTCATTGTCGCTGGGTCAAAATCCTGGAACTCCCTTCCTAACAGCACTGTGGGAGAACTGTCACCACACGGACTGCAGTGGTTCAAGAAGTCGGCTCACCACCACCTTCTCAAGGGCAATTAGGGATGGGCAATAAATGCCAGCCTCGCCAGCGACGCCCACAATCCCATGAACGAATAAAAAAAGAATGCTGCCCGCCATATTGATGGAGGGCAAAAAATTCTCATAGAAGTGCCCACTCCTGGAACAGGCTTTAGACCCTTTGCATATGCAAATAAGGGGCCTAAAGCCTGTTTGAGGCCCTCATCGCAAGATTGGATTGCACTCGGGCACCGGCTGCACCCTGTTCCTTAAAGGGCTGCGACCATCAAGGTAAGTTCTTAAAATATACTTAGATGAATGTAGAGTCGGGAGGAGGAGGAGTTCAAAGAACACAGGCTGGCGCTGCTCCTGTTCGCGTGCTTTTTAAATTTTAATTTAAAAAAACTTCTTCTTTTCCTCCCACTCCACCGGCCACCGCAACCTCCTGACCAGACTGTCCCCCTTCCTCACTTACTTGAAGGCTGTTGCTACCATCGCAGTGGACCAATGTTTGAATGATGCTTCGCCTGGCCTCTTACTCCTCACCTCTTACTCTGCCGCTCGTTGGCTTCATGGAAATGAGGCACGAAGCTGAATATCAGGGGCAACTTGGGCCTCACCATTCAGGTGCAGGGATTGTTATCCTGTGTCCTCCCCCCCCCCCCAAAAAAAAAATGGACGTGCCCAAATTTCTTGGCCATAATGCTTTTGCAAAATTCCAAAGGACTGAAGATTTGTTACAGTTCTAGCAAGTACATCTGTGCAAGTATTATAAAAATGTTATGGGTACTTCCATACATTAAGTAAGTAGATAATTCCGTTTAGATAACTTTACACTAAATGGTTAATATATTCTTTCCAACAGAGAACTGTGAACAGTTTAGTGGACTTCTTTCGACCTCCCAGTGATGTACATCTGGAGGAGCTCACTTCAGCTACTTTGATGAAGCTTGAGGAATTCCGTGACAAAACTGCAACAGGTAAATGTCAATATATATTGTTCTTGTATTATTTTTCATCAGGAAGCTTTTTAAATAGTAATGATCTGCCATTTGTTGAATAATTCATACATTTTGCTGTGGTTGCAAGCAGTTATTATTTGTCAGAGTATTGCCCAGAAATGGGGAAGCAAAAAGAGTTTGGGAGAAGGGGAACTAACCATTTTCTATTTGGGCTCTTGAGCTGACATTTCTAAAACTGAAAGTAAAGAAAGTGCTTGACTCATCAGTACAATCAAAATATATGAATGAGTGACTCTTCAAACATAAAAGGTTGATTCCAAGCAGTATGCTTTATACCTGGCATGGAGGAAATGTTCTTTGTAAATCTGAGTTTTTGAGTGAAATCATCAAAGGTCACACCATATTTTCTTTTGCATACTTTTCAACTGACTTCATTATTCTGTATTGTTCCCAATACTAACCTCAATATAGAGTTGATTTAGGAGAAAATTGAAGAACAGTAAATGCATTGTATACTTTATAACTGAAAAGTTGAAAAATACTTTAATCCAACATATTTTCAGTTCTATTTAATCCAGGTTTTAAAATCAAACTGTGTATATGCATTACATATATATTTATTATAAATTTGATAGCTATTGTCTCACTGTTCTCTGAAATTTTCCTCCAGGGAATTTGAACTTGATCCTCAATAGACTCATGTTTCCTTCTGTTCAAATTGCTTAAATTCCTTTTAAACTCTTTGACCCATAAATTTGGCCATGTCCGTTTTCCGGACGCTAACTGCCTCACTAAGCCCCCAACGTGGCGGGCAGGAAGTGCACACTTATTTTTGGTTGGAAGTGTGCCACCTGTCATGTTGCTGAAGGAAAAGTAAGTGTCCACGGCCCTTGCTAGGCGTTAGTCCTTTTGCATGTGAAAATAAAGGGTTGAGCACCTGTTGAGGCCCCCACTGCGAGATTGGTTTGCCCTGAGGCAGCCGTTGCTACCGAAAAGGTACGTTTTTGAAATTTATTTACTTGAATGTGGAACTCCTCTCAACCCCTCGTTTAAAGAATGCAAGCTGCTGCTCCCCTGATTGCCTCCAATTCCCCCCCCCCACCCCCAACACCTCCTGTCTCCTGACCCACGGCTCCTGCCTTCGCCCCTCCCGCACCCCTGGCCACTTATCTCCTGACCCCCGGCTTCACTTAGCTGAGGGCTACTGCAACTCTAGCAGTGTCCTGATCTTGGTTTCCTCTTCGCTGATTGGCTATTTGCGCCACACTGGCTGCATTGAAGTGAGGCTCGAGGCTCAATATGGTGCTTCGAGTCTCACCATTCAGGCGTGGGGAATGTGCCTTGCGACCCCCAAAAATGGGCGTGCCTGAATTGTTACCCCTTATTGTGTAAAACTGCTTTGTTGTTGGCTCTGGTTCTTACTCAGTGGCCAGTCTCCATCACTGATTTGGCATGGTTATATCGTCCTGGGGGCTCATCCAAGGTTTATGCCTAAGGTGGTGAGCCTTCATCCTTACTAAGCAATCCTGTGGCATCATTTCTGTTATGTGATTGCACATAGTTGTGGAAGTCTACATGGATTGCAGTAAATTATTTCGTAAATCTCAGCAACCATTTTTAATGTATTGGCCCAAAGGTCTTAGCAATGTTGCCTCCAGACAAAGATTAGCTGAAAGGATGTTGGAGTGGATTCTCAAGTTTTACCACCGAGTGAGTAGGAAACCTTCAAGCTCAGTTAAGAGACAGTCTACTAAGTCCTCATGGGCTAACCTGAAATAGGTTTTGATTGAATGGAACTTCACACGACAACAGTTACGAAAAAAATTTTTCAAAGGACTTTGTTAACAGAAGCTATTGTTGGAGTTAATTAATGGTCACGTGACATTGTTAATTACAGTTACATTAGAAACAAACTGAGGAAAAAGGTCAGTTCTTAACCTGAAATTTCCTTTTGATATAAGTTTTCAGACAATCTTGATGAAACTAATCCATGAATACAGTTAACTGTGATATTAGATGATCAGCCAAAACTTGGCAAGACCACATCGAGCTAATCAATGAACAAAGCTTAGTAATGTACATAAACAAAAAAACCTGCTTTCTTCACAACCAAATCAACGTTTTTACCTGTATGCTTAACACCATTTACACCACCAAAGCAGCAAATCGCACATCTAATGAATCAACTCAAATTTATAACTCTCGTTCCTGACAAATGGATTGATTAGCTAGATGTCACAAGACCCGATCAATTATTGAGGTGGAGCACTTACGTAGGATCAAACATCCTTTTACTCTCTTGATTTTTAAATAATTTTAACCTTTCAATAGCAGCACACGTTGATATATTTAAGGGCATACAAGCAAAATAATATGTTTATGACAAGATTGTTAATTCTGGAGAAAAAGTTTTTTTGTTAAATTAGAAATCTCATCCCCTCTGCTATCACAGAACGTACAAATAAAATGTAAATATATTTTCTAGAACAAAAATAGTGTTATATTTTTTAAAAACATATTCTTATAACATCACTTTGATACCTGTGCCCTTGTTGCATTTTTAGTGACCTACACAACAATCTTTCAACATTTTTTATGGGGGTGGCATAAGGGAGGAGACAAGTGCAAGAAACATAAGTGAACACTGGTATCTAGAAGTAACAATATGATTTGAATTCTGTTGCTCTAACCAGATGTGATGTTTTTGTTAACCTGTTAAATATTAAGTGCATGCTCAAAACCTAAAGTGCCAAATTCCACATAAATATCATGTACCTGAATTACTATAATTTTGAGTATTGGAACATTACTTAAAATAACAGTTCTTGTCCTACCTTTTAGAATTTGGGCAGCAGTAATTCCATTGGTTAAGAGTAGGTGGACTGGGCTTACACAAACGATGTGCATTAACAGTTTTGCAAATAGTGTACATTTCCAGTACAGGCAGCATAAACTTTCACATGACAGGAGTGTGATACATTGACATTTTCTGTCTAGGTAAGAATTCTTATGTTTAGTATACCATTGCAATATTTGTTAAAAAAACAGCAAAAGAGGATCTCAGTAAAGAATTCATGATTTCCCATTTATTGTTTGCACTGACGTGTATTTGTAAATTTGTACTGCTTACAGGCTTGATGTATGTTATTGAGACACAGAAAGTCCTGGACTTAAAAATAAACCTCAAGGCTTCTTACGTCATTGTGCCACAGAATGGTTTTTTTGATAAATCTGCCAGCTTATTGGTTCTTGATCTTGGTAATTTAAAGGTAAGTTTGTAAAAGTGACAGGATAATTTCAATATTACTGAGGTAAAATCACATTGAAAGTTTTTTTACCATGCGTTGTTATCCACTGAGTAGACACATTCATCTTATGTATAAAATAGAAAACCCATATCCCCAAGTGTTTAGAAGTTTTACTAACTTATTGAAATGGAAAAACAAATTTAAGGAGTTCATTTACTTGGCTTACTTGTGTAGAATGATTTGTGTGGTTAATATTGAACCTATAGTTTGGAGAGTTGGGAATATTTTGAAAGGCAGCCTTTGGGGGGGAAAAAAAATGTTCTTGTCCAAATGCTGTTACGATTGTAAAAGTCAAATACTGATATGATAAGTTGAGTTTATTGTGTTTTATACGCAATAACATTTCTCCACCAGTATATGCCCGATATGACCAGCAGGAATGTTAGAAAAACATTGTCTGAATGGTGTGTCAGACTGTACTGCTGTTTCAAAAGTACTCTTCAATATAATGAAACTACTGATTTTTTTTGGTAGCTTCATTTAATAAAAAACATGGTTGGTACTATTTCAACACCAGTGACTCCAAAAAAAATCATAACTTTCCAATGTTAAGTTTTCTGTAAAAAAAAATATTTAAAATTTAACTTGCAATCCACAGGACTTGCTGCCTAGAAGTCCAGCTGCTGCACCATGTCCTTAGATATGTTAAAATCTTTATATAATATCAGCATGGCTCACTTGATGTCATTCTTACTGATGAATCAGAAGGTCACAGGCTTAAGCACAACGCAGAACTTGAGCACATAATGTACGTTGACTGTTGTATTGAGGAAGTGCTACATTGTACGTTTGAATTAAATATTCAACCAAGGCTCTCTCTGCCTTTAGGTGGTCATAAAAGATCCCATGATAGGAAGTTCTCCAGATGCCCCAGCAAACATTCTTCCCTCAACAAATACCCCACCAAAAATAACTTAACTGGTCAATTTATCTCATTTACTGTTTGTGGGACCTTGCTGTGCTCAAATCGGCTGCCACGTTTGCCAACATAACATTGTACTTCAAAAGTAATTGGACATTCCTGGTTATAATACTTGATATTCTTGATTATAACATCTTCATAGGGTAATGGGGGGACAGGGAGGGGGGTATTGGGGAAACGGGGTGGTAGTATTAGGAAAGAAATCTGTTACAGTGCAAGAATGGAAGAATGTTGAGATAAAATCCATGTTGATAGAATTGAGAAATAAGGGAAATGGTACAATTTTTGGTGTGCATAACAGGTCATTGGAGATGAGATAGAGAGTGAGATCTGCAAACATCTTAGAGAGAAATGTAACTGCTTATCAACGTAGGGAATGCTTTTTAGAATGTATCCAACACTGCTTCCTAGATTAGTATGTTTCTAGTCCAACAAAAAAATAAATATTGCTTGATTTAGCTCTGAGAAATGAAGTGGGGCAAGTAACTGATGAGAGTAGGAGATCAATTGGGTAATAGTGACCACAACATAGGTTCACTGCAAAAATGTAAAAAAGTAATGAAGAGTTAAAGATAAGGGTACTGGACTGGTAAAATGCAAATTTTAGTGAGATAAGGGACCTGGCCTAAATTAACCGGGCAGAGAATTAATAAACAGGTCAACTGATGAGCAGTTAGTTTTCTTCAAATATACGATAGACTGCAAAATAGATACATTCATATCGGACAAAAAATGGAGTTCCTTGAATAAATATAGAGAGATTAAAACTAAATTGAAACTTAAAATAAAATAAGTAATATATGATAAAATTAGTGCTAATGAAATGAAACAGTGAGGAATATAGAATGTAAAAGGGGGTTAAAAGGGAATATGAAAAAAGGATAGCAGGTAACATGAAAGGGCTCTTATAAGCCTATAAAAGTAAAAGAATAATTACAGTGGGACCATTTGAAGATGAAGAGGAAGTCTAATTGTGGAGGATGAAGGTGTGGTGCTGATATTAAATAAATATTTTGTCTTTTAAGAGTTTTTTTGGAAGAGGTAACCGATTGGATAGTTAAAGGCAATGCATTAGATATAGTCTATATGAATTTTCAGAGCATGTCAATAAGGTATCTCTCAGGAAGCTTATTGCAAAAATTCAGTCCTATGGTATGAAAGGAAATGTAGCAGGGTGGGAAGCGAAGAGTTTGGGTAAGTGAGTGTTTTGCGGATTGGATAAGGGTCAGTGCTGGATCTACTTTTGTGCATGTGTGTGTGATCTATATAGAGCGAGACATATAGAGGGAGAATAAGGTTAGAAAGAAAGAAAGACTTGCATTTATATAGTGCTGTCTATGACCTCAGGATGTACCAAAGCACTTTACAGTCAATTCAGTACTTTGTGAAGTGTAGTCATTGTTGTAACGTAGGAAACGCGGCAGCCAATTTGCACACAGCAATGCGATGATGACTAGATAATCTGTTTTAGTGATGTTGGTTGAAGGATAAATATTGACTTAGGAAACCGGCTCTTCTTGGAAATAGTGCCAGGGTAGACAGGTGGCAGATTCAATTTAATATGGAGAATGTGAGGTAATCATAGAATCATAGAAGTTACAACATGGAAACAGGCCCTTCGGCCCAACATGTCCATGTCGCCCAGTTTATACCACTAAGCTAGTCCCAATTGCCTGCACTTGGCCCATATCCCTCTATGCCCATCTTACCCATGTAACTGTCCAAATGCTTTTTAAAAGACAAAATTGTACCCGCCTCTACTACTGCCTCTGGCAGCTCGTTCCAGACACTCACCACCCTTTGGGTGAAAAAATTGCCCCTCTGGACCCTTTTGTATCTCTCCCCTCTCACCTTAAATCTGTGCCCCCTCGTTATAGACTCCCCTACCTTTGGGAAAAGATTTTGACTATCGACCTTATCAATGCCCCTCATTATTTTATAGACTTCTATAAGATCACCCCTTAACCTCCTACTCTCCAGGGAAAAAAGTCCCAGTCTGTCTAACCTCTCCCTGTAAGTCAAACCATCAAGTCCCGGTAGCATCCTAGTAAATCTTTTCTGCACTCTTTCTAGTTTAATAATATCCTTTCTATAATAGGGTGACCAGAACTGTACACAGTACTCCAAGTGTGGCCTCACCAATGCCCTGTACAACTTCAACAAGACATCCCAACTCCTGCATTCAATGTTCTGACCAATGAAACCAAGCAAGCTGAATGCCTTCTTCACCACCCTATCCACCTGTGACTCCACTTTCAAGGAGCTATGAATCTGTACTCCCAGATCTCTTTGTTCTATAACTCTCCCCAACGCCCTACCATTAACGGAGTAGGTCCTGGCCCGATTCGATCTACCAAAATGCATCACCTCACATTTATCTAAATTAAACTCCATCTGCCATTCATCGGCCCACTGGCCCAATTTATCAAGATCCCGTTGCAATCCTAGATAACCTTCTTCACTGTCCACAATGCCACCAATCTTGGTGTCATCTGCAAACTTACTAACCATGCCTCCTAAATTCTCATCCAAATCATTAATATAAATAACAAATAACAGCGGACCCAGCACCGATCCCTGAGGCACACCGCTGGACACAGGCATCCAGTTTGAAAAACAGCCCTCTACAACCACCCTCTGTCTTCTGTCGTCAAGCCAATTTTGTATCCAATTGGCTACCTCACCTTGGATCCCATGAGATTTAACCTTATGTAACAACCTACCATGCGGTACCTTGTCAAATGCTTTGCTGAAGTCCATGTAGACCACGTCTACTGCACAGCCCTCATCTATCTTCTTGGTTACCCCTTCAAAAAACTCAATCAAATTCGTGAGACATGATTTTCCTCTCACAAAACCATGCTGACTGTTCCTAATTAGTCCCTGCCTCTCCAAATGCCTGTAGATCCTGTCCCTCAGAATACCCTCTAATAACTTACCCACTACAGATGTCAGGCTCACTGGTCTGTAGTTCCCAGGCTTTTCCCTGCCGCCCTTCTTAAACAAAGGCACAACATTTGCTACCCTCCAATCTTCAGGCACCTCACCTGTAGCGGTGGATGATTCAAATATCTCTGCTAGGGGACCCGCAATTTCCTCCCTAACCTCCCATAACGTCCTGGGATACATTTCATCAGGTCCCGGAGATTTATCTACCTTGATGCGCGTTAAGACTTCCAGCACCTCCCTCTCTGTAATATGTACACTCCTCAAGACATCACTATTTATTTCCCCAAGTTCCCTAACATCCATGCCTTTCTCAACCGTAAATACCGATGTGAAATATTCATTCAGGATCTCACCCATCTCTTGTGGTTCCGCACATAGATGACCTTGTTGATCCTTAAGAGGCCCTACTCTCTCCCTAGTTACCCTTTTGCCCTTTATGTATTTGTAGAAGCTCTTTGGATTCACCTTTGCCTGATCTGCCAAAGCAATCTCATATCCCCTTTTTGCCCTCCTGATTTCTCTCTTAACTCTACTCCGGCAATCTCTATACTCTTCAAGGGATCCACTTGATCCCAGCTGCCTATGCATGTCATATGCCTCCTTCTTCTTTTTGACTAGTGCCTCAATCTCCCGAGTCATCCAAGGTTCCCTACTTCTACCAGCCTTGCCCTTCACTTTATAAGGAATGTGCTTACCCTGAACCCTGGTTAACACACTTTTGAAAGCCTCCCACTTACCAGACGTCCCTTTGCCTGCCAACAGACTCTCCCAATCAACTTCTGAAAGTTCCTGTCTAATACCATCAAAATTGGCGTTTCCCCAATTTAGAATTTTAACTTTTGGGCCAGACCTATCCTTCTCCATAGCTATCTTAAAACTAATGGAATTATGATCACTGGTCCCATAATACATTTTGTAAGGAAGAATGAGGAATGGGAAAATGCACTAGATGGAAAGATGCGGAAGGTTGTGAATGTACGGAGAACTAGGAATTCAAATACTTAATTCCTTGAAAAGGTGAGTGCATCTAGATAAAACCATGAAAAGGCCAGCACTTTGGGCATTATAAATAGGGGCATAAAGTTCAAGGCTAAAGAAATTATGATAAATTTATACAAAATATTGCTTAGGCCATTGTTAGTGTAGTGTGTGCAGTATTGGGTGCCCCATTTTAGAAAGGACATTAAAGCTATAGAGACTATACTGCATAGTTTCAGCAGAATGATTATTGGCATGGGAAACTATGGTTATGAGGAGAGACTTGAGATATTGGTACTATTGGTACCGCCACGGCAGCTGGGCAATTTATATTCAATTAATTAAATTCAATTAATTAAATTCAATTAATTAAATAAAATCTGAATTAAAATACTAACATCAGTAATGGTGGCCATGAAAGTACTGGATTGTCGTAAAAACCCATCTTGTTCACTAATGTCCTTTAGGGAAGGAAACCTGCCGTCCTTACCCAGTTTGGCCTATATGTGACTCCAGACCCACAGCAATGTGGTTGATTCTTAATTGCCCTCTGAAATGGCCTAGCAAGCCACTCAGTTGCAAAATCTCACCAAAAAAAGTCACAATGAGAATAAAACCGGACGGACCACCCGGCATCGGACCACGACAAAGGCAAACCAAGCCCAGTCGACCCTGCAAAGTCCTCCTCAATAACATCTGGGGACTTGTGCCAAAATTGGGAGAGCTGTCCCACAGACTAGTCAAGCAACAGCCTGACACAGCCATACTCTCAGAATCATACCTTTCAGCCAACGTCCCAGACTCTTCCATCACCATCCCTGGGTATGTCCTGTCCCACCGGCAGGACAGACCCACCAGAGGTGGCGGTACAGTGATATACAGTCAGGAGGGAGTGGCCCTGGGAGTCCTCAACATTGACTCCGGACCCCATGAAATTTCATGGCATCAGGTCAAACATGGGCAAGGAAACCTTCTGCTGATTACCACCTACCGCCCACCCTCAGCTGATGAATCAGTCCTCCTCCATGTTGAACACCACTTGGAGGAAGCACTGAGGGTAGCAAGGGCGCAGAATGTACTCTGGGTGGGGGACTTCAATGTCCATCACCAAGAGTGGCTCAGTAGCACTACTACGAACCGAGCTGGCCGAGTCCTGAAGGACATAGCTGCCAGACTGGGCCTGCGGCAGGTGGTGAGCGAACCAACACTAGGGAAAAACTTAGTTGACCTCGTCCTCACCAATCTACCTGTTGCAAATACATCATTCCATGACAGTATTTGTAGGAGTGACCACCACACCATCCTTGTGGAGATGAAGACCCGTCTTCGCACTGGGGATACCATCCAACGTGGTGTGTGGCGCTACCACCGTGCTAAAAGGGATAGATTCAGAACAGATCTATCAGCTCAAAACTGGGCAACTATGAGGCGCTGTGGGCCATCACCAGCAGCAGAATTGTATTCCAGCACAATCTGTAACCTCATGGCCCCGGCATATTCCTCACTCTGCCGTTACCAACAAGCCAGGGGAGCAACCCTGGTTCAATGAGGAGTGTAGAAGAGCATGCCAGGAGCAGCACCAGGCGTACCTAAAAATGAGGTGCCGACCCAGTGAAGCTACAACTCAGCACGACGTGCATGCTAAACAGCGGAAGCAACATGCTATAGACAGAGCTAAGCGATTCCACAACCAACGGATCAGATCAAAGCTCTGCAGTCCTGCCACATCCAGTCGTGAATGGTGGTGGACAATTAAACAACTAACTGGAGGATGAGGCTCTGGAAACATCCCCATCCTCAATGATGGCGGAGTCCAGTACGTGAGTGCAAAAGACAAGGCTGAAGCATTTGCAACCATCTTCAGCCAGAAGTGCCGAGTGGATGATCCATCTCGGCCTCCTCCCGATATCCCCACCATCACAGATGCCAGTCTTCATCCAATTCAATTCACTCCACGTGATATCAAGAAACGGCTGAGTGCACTGGATACAGCAAAGGCTATGGTCCCCGACAACATCCCGGCTGTAGTGCTGAAGACTTGTGCTCCAGAACTAGCTGCGCCTCTAGACCAAACTGTTCCAGTACAGCTACAGCACTGGCATCCACCCAACAATGTGGAAAATTGCCCAGGTATGTCCTGTCCACAAAAAGCAGGACAAATCCAATCCGGCCAATTACCTCCCCATCAGTCTACTCTCAATCAGCAAAGTGATGGAAGGTGTCATCGACAGTGCTATCAAGCGGCACTTACTCACCAATAGCCTGCTCACCGATGCTCAGTTTGGGTTCCGCCAGGACCACTCGGCTCCAGACCTCATTACAGCCTTGGTCCAAACATGGACAAAAGAGCGGAATTCCAGAGGTGAGGTGAGAGTGACTGCCCTTGACATCAAGGCAGCATTTGACCGAGTGTGGTACCAAGGAGCCCTAGTAAAATTGAAGTCGATGGGAATCAGGGGGAAAACTCCAGTAGCTGGAGTCATACCTAGCACAAAGGAAGATGGTAGTGGTTGTTGGAGGCCAATCATCTCAGCCCCAGGACATTGCTGTAGGAGTTCCTCAGGGCAGTGTCCTCGGCCCAACCATCTTCAGCTGCTTCATCAATGACCTTCCCTCCATCATAAGGTCAGAAATGGGGATATTCACTGATGATTGCACAGTGTTCAGCTCCATTCGCAACCCCTCAAATAATGAAGCAGTCCGAACCCGCATGCAGCGAGACCTGGACAACATCCAGGCTTGGGCTGATAAGTGGCAAGTAGCATTTGCTCCAGACAAGTGCCAGGCAATGACCATCTCCAACAAGAGAGAGTCTAACCACCTCCCCTTGACATTCAACGGCATTACCATCGCCGAATCCCCTACCATCAACATCCTGGGGGTCACCATTGACCAGAAACTTAACTGGACCAGCCATATAAATACTGTGGCTGCAAGAGCAGGTCTGAGGCTGGGTATTCTGCTTCGAGTGATTCACCTCCTGACTCCCCAAATCCTTTCCACCATCTACAAGGCACAAGTCAGGAGTGTGATGGAATAATCTCCACTTGCCTGGATGAGTGCAGCTCCAACAACACTCAAGAAGCTCAACACCATCCAGGACAAAGCAGCCCGCTTGATTGGCACCCCATCCACCACCCTAAACATTCACTCCTTTCACCACCGGCGCACTGTGGCTGTACTGTGTACCATCCACAGGATGCACTGCAGCAACTCGCCAAGGCTTCTTCGACAGCACCTCCCAAACCCATGACCTCTACCACCTAGAAGGACAAGGGCAGCAGGCACATGGGAACAACACCACCACCTGCACGTTCCCCTCCAAGTCACACACCATCCCGACTTGGAAATATATTGCCGTTCCTTCATTGTCGCTGGGTCAAAATCCTGGACCTCCCTTCCTAACAACACTGTGGGAGAACCTTCACCACGCAGACTGCAGCAGTTCAAGAAGGTGGCTCAACACCATCGGCTCAAGGGCAATTATGGATGGGCAATAAATGTCGGCCTCGCCAGCGATGCCCACATTCCATGAACAAATTTAAAAAAAATTCATTTGGAGCAGAGAAGGCCAAGCAGAAATTTAGAGGTTTTAAAAATTATGAAGGGTTTGATGGGGTGAATAGGAAAAAGAGCCTTTTCTCTGGTTGAGGAGTCAGTTACCTAGGTCATCAATTTAAAATTGTCACTAAGGGAGCAAGGAGAAATTTGTTCACTTAATAGGATGCTGGAGCATGGGATGCTTTGCCACAGGGAATTGCTGAGACAGAGACAATTATATCTTTTAAGAGAAAGTTGAATAAGTATTTGAAACAGAGAAATACAAGGCTGTTGGAAGATTATCAGGGTGGTGCAATTAGTTTTGAATTGCTCAAGTAAATTGCTGGCACAGAAAATGTAGACCAAATAACATGTTGTTCAGATTAAATTTTTTGGCAATCTCATTAGCTGTTTGTGGCTCATGTTTTAAAAATTAAAACAAAATCTATTTCCAGCAGTTGGCAATGTGACGAGTGATGTGCATCTTCCATTGCTACTATGTGCTGGTAAGAAAAATTGAGGTTGTAAAGGATCATCCTACCAGATTTATCTCCACTTAATGGGCATCATCTAAACAAGGGCCCATTGGGAGCATTTGTAAAGCAGCAACTTTTAAGTCATTAAAAGCACTATTTCATTTAGAGCAGAGAAGGCCAAGCAGAAATTTAAGAGGTTTTAAAAATTATGAATGGTTTGATAGGGTGCTGTACTTTTATCCATCATTATTATTTTGACTTATAATTGTTATCAATTTATATTTCCGAGGGGTTATTCTAGTTTTGAAGTCTCTGCTGTCCAACATGGGACTCCCTGGTCCTTTTCCTAGATAACTACCTGGTGTGTGGTTGATGCCAAGAATAACAAACTAAAGTCACCTATCTAGGGTTGTTTTCATTCTTTATATTCAAGGAATTGCTCATGCTCGCCACTCCTACCCTGCCATTTCCTCAGGCTCTTGCAGCAAATACATAGCTTTCAACTTTGGCGGTGGTGTAAAAACGGGCAAAATCTGATTGATCACCCTTTGTACAGCCTTCCCGATTTATCTTTCCATTGACTTCAAAGAAAAAGAAAATCAGGCAGTATGTATTACAGACGGCCAATCCATTACCACCCGTTTCACGCTCCTGCCGAAGTTGGCAGTTTTACCCATAGTCTTCCTTCTTGATTTTTTTTGGGGTCAAACTAACTGAAACTTTGGAATGCATTGTTCGCCTTCATGGGAGTTGGGGCTGGAAAGTATACACATGCGATATTCCTGATGTCATAACATCAAAACATTTTATCGGGACATCATTCCTTGTGATAGCAGAACAGAACCAAATTGTAGCCTCACTGTAGTAATGCGATGAGGCTCCATTCAATTCATAAAATTAAATTGAATGTACAGTACAGAAACAGGCAATTCGCCCCAACAGGTCCATGCTGGTGTTTATGCTCCACGTGAGCCTCCTCCCACCCTTCTTCTCTAACTCCATCAACATATCCGATTCCTTTCTCCCTCATGTGTTTATCTAGCTTCCCCTTAAATGCATTTATGCCAGTCGCCTCAACTACTCTTTGTGGTAGCGAGTTCCACATTCTAACCACTCTCTGGGTGAAGAAGTTTCTCCTGAATTCCCGATTGGATTTATTGGTGATTATTTTAAATTCACTCTTGGAATCTAGATCCATTAATTGAATGTAAATTTCGAGTGTTAAAGTGGCTCGTCCACTATGTCAATCTGGCGAAATATCACAGGCAAGCGGGGGGCAGCGGGTATAAAGGAAAAAGAAAGACGTGGACTTGGGATATAGGGAAGTACCATTATGTCGCATATCCCCACCAAGTGTTGGAATCCTCAAGGGAGATGGAATCGGACATGTAATCTGGTTACAGAAACGATAAAAACAACTTTAACAAAATAGTTGAAATCGTATGTCAAAATAATACACAATAAAATAATTAAAAATAACAGGCTAAAATGTGGATATAAAACAAAATAAAAACATCTGGTACAACATACACTGGACAGTTACGCATCTATGGACTCTCAAAAAAAAAGTAAAATCGTCAATTAAGATGATACATAATAAAATAGTAAAGTGATTACATAGTAATACAAACAAGATTTTAAAAATAGCATAGACACAATACAAAATGATAAAAGTGTGTCCATGAATTTGCCATAAAAAAGGGTTAAATATGTCTTCCTGAGGTGCTTTTCGTGATTATTGACGGCGACCACACCAGCATGCGAACACTCCCTGGGCTCCGCTTGTCTTCGGGATTACCTCCAACCCAGTATTCCCAGATTAATTTCCTGGTGGACGCATATAGATCTTCTCAAGTTTCGCCTTTCTAAGATCTTTAATGGAGGCCTTAGTCCTGGCGCTGCAGGAGTCAATCCAGCGGTTCAGCTCTGCACTTTGCATCTGGGTCACTGAAACACGCAGACGGGGAGGTTTTTTGCCTGGCAATCTTAACCGGCAGTGAGTAGACTCAATTTTTCTTTGTTTTCTTCTTGTGGGAAGTGATCTCCGCCAGACCACCATTGTTGTGTTCTGGGGACACCCGTGACCGCCAGAATACCCCTGCTTGATCCTTCCTAAGTCCTTTGAGCAGCCCATTTTGCCAAAGTTTGTATGTTGTATCCGGCAGGACCACGAGGAGGCACGGCTCGCTACGACTGAGAACTTAGAAGCTACACTAACAGTGACTCTCCCAAGAGACTTGGGAGCCATAGTTACTCCAGCCTAGTTCTGGTCTCCCCTGCAAGTGGAAACATCTTCACTATGTCTACTCTATCAGAACCTTTCATAATCTTAAAGACCTCTATTAGGTCTTCTCTTTTCTAGAGAAAAGAACCCCAACCTATTCAATCTTTCCTGATAAGTATAACCTCTCAGTTCTGGTGTCACCCTCGTAAATCCTTTTTGTACTTCTATCCTTTTATAATATGGAGGCCAGAACTGTTCACAGTACTTGCACAAGTGTGATCTAACCAAGGTTCTATACAAGTTTAACATGACTTCCCTGCTTTTCAATTACATTGCTCTGGAAATGAACCCCAGTGCTTGGTTTTTATGGCCTAATTAACCCGTGTCGCGACTTTTAGTAATTTGTGTATCTGTACCCCAGATCCCTCTGCTCCTTTACTCCATTTAGACTCTTAGTTTCCAAGGGGTATGTGGCCTCCTTATTCTTCCCACCGAAATGTACCACCTCTCACTTAGCTATATTGAAATTCATTTGCCAATTATATGCCCATTCTGCAAGTTTATTTAAGTCTTCCTGCATTTTGTCGCAGTCCTCCTCGGTATTGGCTATTAACCCCCCGATTTGGTGTTGTCTGCAAATTTTGAAATTGTACTTCCGGTTCCCGAGTCTAAATCATTTAAGTAAATAGTGAACAACAGTGGTCCCAGCACTGATCCTTGTGGAACTCCACTTTCCTGCCTTTTGCCAGTCTGAGTAACTACCTTTAACCCCTACTCTCTTTGTTCTGTAGCCAGCTTGCTATCCATTCAGCTACTTGTCCCCTGACTCCACATGTTCTTACCTTAGTCGTGAGTCTACTATGTGGTACCTTATCGAAGGCTTTTTGAAAATCCAAATATATTACATCCTACTGCATTACCCTTGTCTACATATTCTATTACTTCTTCAAAGAATTTAGTAAGTTTGGTCAAGCATGACCTTCCCTTTTGAAATCCATGCTGACTATTATAATTTCAGTTCAAATCGATGAATGAAAGTGAGCCAACAAGGCAAGTAGGTCTAGAACTTTGGGCGCACCCATTTTTACTGCACCTGATTGGTGAGGCCCGAATTGGCCCCGATATTGGGCCGCAGACCTCCTTTCCATGAAGCGGGTGAACTGCGGAGAGTGAAGAGGCAGGTCACCCGGCAAAATGTGGTTGAAGATTGGGCCACTGCGACACTAGCAGCAGCCCTCCGGTAAGTGAGGATGGGAGAAAATGAGTCGGGAGATAGTGGTGACCAGGAAGGGTGATTGCTAGCTGGAGTGGTGGCGGCTCCTGCTCCCCCTGGCTCCACATTCAGTAAGTATATTTTAAAAACTTACTTTGTTTGTTGGGCTGCACGTAGGCCTGGTTTTCCCGAGTACAAATCAGTTTCCTTTGGCCAAGCCAATCTTGCATTGGGGGCCTCAAACAGGTGTATAGTCCCTTATTTGCAAATGTATAGGGCCTATCGCCTGTTTCAGGTGTGGGCACTGCATGTCAATGTTTTGACCTTTATCAGTATGGTGGGTGGTGCACTTCTAGCTCATAATTAGTGTGTGCTTGCTGCCCGCTATATTGGAGGCCTTTTAGCGCCCATTTATCGGGCGCTGCACTGCCGAATTTCTAGGCCGTGATCTCTCTTTTCATGCCTGAATTCCACTGGTATTTTATATTAGATCCTATTACAATACTGATTCAAATAACTGAAACTAATTTCTACCTGAAGTGCTCAGATAAATTGATAGTTAACATTCTTCCTCAGTTAGCTTTCTGCAAGACAGTTTTTTGTTCTCTGGATGTGGGTGATGCTGGCATTGCATTTATTGTTCTGAGAAGGCGATGGTGGGTTGCCTTTTTGAACTTAGTGATTGTTTTACAAATGAGTGGCTTGTTAGGCTACCTCAGAGGGACTAGTCATGTGTTGGCCAGAGTAGATAAGGGTAGCAGGTTTCCTTCTCTGAAAGATATTAGTGAATCAGTTGCTTTTTACAATGATCTAGCAGCTTTCATGGTCATTTTCTTCTAGTGCTAGCCTACCAATTACTAGATTTGTGAGTTCAGTTTCACAACTTATCATGGAGGGATTTGAACTCATGGCCTCTGGGTTGCTAGTGCAGCATCCTATTTAAAAATAGATACTCTAGCATTGTTCTATAGCAACATTTTATAAAATGTTGGCTTGAAAATAAAACTGAACTATAATTCTGGAAAAAGTCAGTGTTGGAAGGGCAAACAATGGTTTTTCGTAAGAGAAACTGAAACAATAAAAACTGGGTTTCTCCGTAACACCAAGAATACTGACACAATGAATCATTTTCTCTAAATGGGGTATAGATCCTTTTAAGCTTTCATGGTCAAATACTTTTTATTTATTGTCTTGATTTTTTTTTGCCCATATGTGCGGGAAGATCAGAATAGTTCTTCTTTTGGTCATATTTAAATATTTTGTAATTAGTTGATTTTTTTAATCTTTAAGATGATCAGTAAAAGTCGTGCACGTCTGCCACAAATTACAGCTGGAGAAAGCACTTTGGAAGATATCATGGCCAGAGCCTATGACTGTTTTGATATACAACTGAGTAGTGTTCAACTGCTCTATGCGAAACCATGTATGTATTCACTTAAATCTTTAAAATCTTCAAAAATGTAAAATTATTACTTGGTACTTAATGGCCTTTTTGTCAATGAAAATAATGAGTAGAAGATTTTTTTAAATGGTATTACCTGGTATTTTGAGTGACAATTGACTGCAATAGTCTATCAGTATTGATTTTGTTAATTTAAACCAGATAGTTTAGTATGGTAAAAAAACGTGGATTTTGATGCTGGTGGGAAAAAGGAATTCCCTGTATCTTATAATTATCAGAGGGTAAAGAATTAACTTAACTAGCCTTCGATGTTTTGATCTAGATGAAGACTGGAAAGCAGCTCGCAAAACAAAGCAATCCTCTCAGCACATCTTGCACCCCATGGAATTAAAGCTCGAGTTTAGCAGAGCAATGGTTGTCTCTGATGCAAGAATGCCAAAGTATGTATGTATGTTATCAGGTGGGCGAAAATTGAGTTGCAGATGTAAAAATTGTTCAGTAAAGGTAGAAGCACTTAAGGATGATGTATTGATAACTTAATGGATTAAAAGTGAGCATTGATCATAGTTATACAATGTTGTATCATCTGACATGTTAAACAAGACATTGATTATTCTGACAATGCTGAACATTAATTTACAGAAATGTAACAACATTGAAAACTTTATAAGGTGATGTTGATCTTCCACCTAATGGTTCATTTTCATTAAAACATAATTGTTATATAAAATGAACTTTCTGGTATAAATCCAGTCTTCTCAGTAGTATAGTGGATGGGTACGGAGGCATAGTGGTTATGTTACTGGACTAGTCATCCAGAGGCCTGGACTAATAATCCAGAGTCATGAGTTCAAATCCCGCCATGGCAGCTGGGGAATTTAAATTCAATTAATTAAATTCAATTAATTAAATAAAATCTGGAATTAAAATACTAGTATCAGTAATGGTGGCCATGAAAGTACCAGATTGTCGTAAAAACCCATCTGGTTCACTAATGTCTTTTAGGGAAGGAAACCTGCCGTCCTTACCCAGTCTGGCCTATATGTGACTCCAGACCCACAGCAATGTGGTTGATTCTTAATTGCCCTCTGAAATGGCCTAGCAAGCCACTCAGTTGTAAAATCTCGCTACGAAAAGTCATAAGAATAAAACCGGACGGACCACCCGGCATCTGACCACTAGGCACCGGACACGACAAAATGTACCCGAGGTGGGGGACTTCAATGTCCATCACCAAGAGTGGCTCGGGAGCACCACTGCTGGCCGAGTTCTGAAGGACATAGCTGCCAGACTGGGCCTGCGGCAGGTGGTGAGCGAACCAACACAAGGGAAAAACTTACTTGACCTCGTCCTCACCAATCTACCTGTCACAAATACATAATTCCATGACAGTATTGGTAGGAGTGACCACCGCACAGTCCTTGTGGAGATGAAGTCCCGTCTTCGCATTGAGGACACCGTCCAACGTGGTGTGTGGCACCACCACCGTGCTAAATGGGATAGATTCAGAACAAATCAAGCAGCTCAAAACTGGGCATCCATGAGGTGCTGTTGGCCATCAGCAGCAGAATTGTATTCCAGCACACTCTGTAACCTCATGGCCCGGCATATTCCTCACTGTACCATTACCAACAAGCCAGGGGATCAACCCTGGTTCAATGAGGAGTGTAGAAGAGCATGCCAGGAGCAGCACCAGGTGTATCTAAAAATGAGGTGCCAACCTGGTGAAGCTACAACTCAGGACGACATGCATGCTAAACAACGGAAGCAACATGCTGTAGACAGAGCTAAGCGATTCCACAACAAGCGGATCAGATCAAAGCTCCTGCTGTCCTGCCACGTCCAGTCGTGAATGGTGGTGGACAATTAAACAACTAACGGGAGGAGGAGGCTCTGCAAACATCCCTATCCTCAATTGTGGCAGAGTCCAGTACGTGAGTGCAAAAGACAAGGCTGAAGCATTTGCAACCATCTTCAGCCAGAAGTGCCAAGTGGATGATCCAACTCGGCCTCCTCCCGATATCCCCACCTTCGCAGAAGCCAGTCTTCAGCCAATTCGATTCACTCCACGTGATATCAAGAAACGGCTTAGTGCACTGGATACAGCAAAGGCTGTGGGCCCCGACAACATCCCGGCTTTAGTGCTGAAGACTTGTGCTCTAGAACTAGCTGCGCCTCTAGACCAAACTGTTCCAGTACAGCTACAGCACTGGCATCCACCTGACAATGTGGTAAATTGCCCAGGTATGTCCTGTCCACAAAAAGCAGGACAAATCCAATCCGGCCAATTACCGCCCCATCAGTCTACTCTCAATCATCAGCAAAGTGATGGAAGGTGTCATCGACAGCGCTATCAAGCGGCACTGACTCACCAATAACCTGCTCACCGATGCTCAGTTTGGGTTCCGCCAGGACCACTCAGCTCCAGACCTCATTTACAGCCTTGGTCCAAACATGGACAAAAGAGCGGAATTCCAGAGGTGAGGTGAGAGTGGCTGCCCTTGACATCAAGGCAGCATTTGACCGAGTGTGTCACTAAGGAGCCCTACTAAAATTGAAGTCAATGGGAATCAGGGGGAAAACTCCAGTGGCTGGAGTCATACCTCGCACAAAGGAAGATGGTAGTGGTTGTTGGAGGCCAATCATCTCAGCCCCAGGACATTGCTGCAGGAGTTCCTCAGGGCAGTGTCCTCGGCCCAACCATCTTCAGCTGCTTCATCAATGACCTTCTCTCCATCATAAGGTCAGAAATGGGGATGTTCTCTGATGATTGCACAGTGTTCAGTTCCATTCGCAACCCCTCAATTAATGAAGCAGTCCGAGCCCGCATGCAGCAAGACCTGGACAACATCCAGGCTTGGGCTGATAAGTGGCAAGTAACATTCGTGCCAGGCAATGACCATCTCCAACAAGAGAGAGTCTAACCACCTCCCCTTGACATTCAACGGCATTATCATCGCCGAATCCCCCACCATCAACATCCTGGGGGTCACCATTGACCAGAAACTTAACTGGACCAGCCATATAAATACTGTGGCTGCAAGAGCAGGTCTGAGGCTGGATATTCTGTGGCGAGTGATTCATCTGACTCCCCAAATCCTTTCCACCATCTACAAGGCACAAGTCAGGAGTGTGATGGAATACTCTCCACTTGCCTGGATGAGTGCAGCTCCAACAACACTCAAGAAGCTCGACACCATCCAAGACAAAGCAGCCCGCTTGATTGGCACCCCATTCACCACCCTAAACATTCACTCCCTTCACCACCGGCGCACAGTGGCTGCAGTGTGTACTATCCACAGGATGCACTGCAGCAACTCGCCAAGGCTTCTTCGACAGCACCTCCCATACCTGCGACCCATACCGCCTCGAAGGACAAGAGCAGCAGGTACATGAGAACAACACCACCTGTTCCCCTCCAAGTCACACACCTTCCCGACTTGGAAATATATCACCGTTCCTTCATCGTCGCTGGATCAAAATCCTGGAACTCCCTTCCTAACAGCACTGTGGGAGAACCTTCACCATATGGACTGCAGCGGTTCAAGAAGTCGGCTCACCACCACCTTCTCAAAGGCAATTAGGGATGGGCAATAAATGCCGGCCTCGCCAGCGACGCCCACATCCCATGAACGATTTTTTTAAAAATTGCATCCGCAGACAGCAACAGAGGTGTTCATTTAAAAGAAAAACTTCTTTTAGGAATGTTTGATAAGTAATTTGTTCATTAAAGTGGATAGATTCCTGGGGAGCAATCACAAGTGGGACGAAAAGTCAGGTAGCTGAATTGAGTGTGGCTTGACTAGTTCAATACCAAATAGGAAAAGACCCACACCAGTGTTTCCTGAACCGTCTGCCTAGAGGAAAAAAAATGCGACTTAGTTGGATGATGACTTTGCTTAGAAGTCCCAGTGCTTGACCAAGGTTAAATCACCAGGTTCAGTAGATGTGATCATTCTTCCTCATTTGTTATTATGATGCATGCAAAATCGGATGCTGCTGTCATTCAGGAGAACATCTGGCTATATTGTGCCATTAATGGGGTAATTTTTGTCAGTGCTTCACATAAACCCTTGTTTAGGCTGCACCCTTTGTTCCTTGTTCTATCATCAGCGGTAGATCTCTGCATTATCTCCAAACCGGATTTTTTTTCTAATGGCTGTATATTCCTTATTCAGTTCAAAACAGTTTGGGATTTTCTTTTACAATCCTTGTATTTGTAAAGAAAAGTTTTTTCATTTCTTACTGAATTTCTTGTATTTATGGTCTACAAATTACTGTAACATTTTTTGAAGATGTCAACTTGTGTCATTATTCACTGTGGACTACCCTAATCAGTCCTACTTCAGTCGATCCCACCTTTAACCACTGGGTTTTAAATTTTCATTGATATGAATTCATAAGAGCAAAGGAAAGGTAAAGAGAAGAAACGTGCATTTGGTCTATTAAAGTTAAATCCATAGTACCCTATTTCCATGCCTTTTTAAAGTCATATATCTTTGTACTTGTCCTTACTGGTGTTGATTTCTAAGTAAACTTCAATTTAATAATATTGTGGACACCAGTTCCATAAGGCCATACTGCTTCGATATTATAAACATTATCTTGAATACTTGTAAGAACTAGGTCTAGAAACAAATTCCAGAAACAAACCTGTACCACACTCAGGTTCTGATTCTGTTGTCTCACTTTTATTTGGGCATTTCCAGTTTACACTGAGTTGATTGAAGTCACTTCTTATTGTGGCATTATTGTCTGTACATACCCTTTTTATTGCACAATGCTGTCATCATTTTTACTCTGCCCAGAGAGTCTGTACCAGAATTTTATTGTTAACCCTGTCTTCTGCCTGTTTATTAACTAAAGCCAGTCTGTATAAATGTTTTTAGATCTATATTTCAGATGGAATGTACTTTGCTATATACAAACCAAGATTTTGAGATGAACAAAAACATTTAAAGATCAACTTAGGTTTGTTTCCCAATGGAGAGTAAGGATTGTTTTACGCAAATTGATTGTAGCTCTAATGCACTGTGTTTCCTTCCTTTAAACAGATTTAAAGTTTATGGTGGACTTGCTTTACTTTCAATTTGCATCTCGGACCAAAAACTTACTGGCGTTTTAGGATTAATTGAAAGTATTCCTAAACCGGAAAGACGTTCGCCACCACCAACCTTAAAATCTCTTCAGGTAGGCTTAAATGATTATATTTGAAGTGAAAATTCTGTGGAATGCTGTTAAGTATTGTTTGCTTTTCAGTTGGAGAAAATATGGTTTGTTCATGAAACGTATATTCTGCAATACATTATGGTGCGTTTCTAATTTGTAGTAATTGTAAATTAACATCCTTGTGTAATTGTTGATCTGACTGGAATAGATATCCTTGAGATGAATATTTTTTCCAAGGTTTGCTTGAAAAGAGAATGCCTTTTTGAGGTAAGTTAGTGAATATAATTAGTCTGATTAATTTTATCTTTGTATATAATGTGTGAAATTTGTTTAGATGCAGAAACTGTCGCCTGATATGACGCCACGATCTGTGCAAAGAAGATCACTGCACAAGGACCTGTACTCTTCTGTTCTAAGTATGGCAGGTGAGATTTGCTGAAATACTGTGTTTCAAAAATATAATCCATTCATATTGTCTAAGTAGACAATAGCATTCTGCCGTTACCCTTTCTTCAAACCCCTCAACATCCTTACTTTCCAAGTAAATATCCCTCTCCCTTTTATTGACCTCAGTTGTTTGTGTCTGTGGTCTTCTGGACAGTGCTTTCCACATTCTGACCTTCACTGTGTGAAGAAATCTTTCCTGAATTCATTTTTACTGCCAAAGGTTGTTATTTTCTTGATTTTTAAACACCTCAATAAGATCACCCAGTTATCTCCTTGTCTGTAGGGAATATGGTATAAGTTTACCTAGTCTCATTATAGCTAAATCCTTTCAGCCCATGCATCATCCTGATGAATCATTACTGGACTCCCTCCAAGTCCAGAATAACCTTTCAAAGATGGGTACCCAAAACATAACGCATAGTATTCCACATGAAGTATGACCACTTCTTTTGTCTAACTCCAGAACTTCTTTTGTTTAACTCCAGTAGTATTAGTTTTTATATTCTATACCTTATATGAAGAAGCCCAGGTTCCCATTGCTTTTGCTTTTTGTGCCATTCAGCTTGCTAGTGTATCTGGATCCCTTTGTTCATCTCCATCCATTTGTTCACCTCTAATCCTCACTTCTCTCTCTGTGGAAACCTATGAACAGTTCAAACATACCTTGTTTTCATTTGGTAAACAGCGTATGTTCTCAAAATTGTATCCTTTATTTAATTTATATAGTTCCATGTATATGGCCTTACATTTTTACCTGCCATTTTTAGCCCATCTGCTTTTTGTTGAAATCGGCTAATCTGATATTGCCTGTGTTACACTATCGACCAAAGTCAAAATGACTTCCCTTAATTGCTGCTAGTGATTTTCTTATCACCTAGCCACATTGTTGGATATTATTAACAAATATTACATTATATAAGTATCCTGTTCCATATAGTTTCTGAATAGTGTAAACAGCTTGTTCCCTTGCCGAGTTATATACATTGTTAAGAAATGTGTGCATGGGAGGAGACACAGACGGGGTAAACTGGGACATTTTTAACTGATGATATGAAATTAAGAGTGGTAAGGATGGCTTTTCTTCGAGACAGACTGAGGCAAGTTTCTAAGGGGAAAGAAAGACCATTTACATCTATAATAGTATTAATGAAGATACATAATTTTTGGACATATAGGATGACTGTCTATCTTGTTTTAAAATTCCCCATGTAAAATGTATAACCAGATTTAACTTCCACAGATTCAGATGACGAATTCTATGATGCTCCAAGTTCACCTGTAGATGAAGTATCATTTCAGACAGCAAGTGAAAATTCATTACAAAGTTCAGAGTCTTTACGCCGGAAACAGTTGAGAAAGCAAGATTCTCTGAAAAATATGACTCAGTTCCAAATGCAATTTGAAATAACAAAGGTAGTTTTATTTATTTTTTTCTGTTTGAGCTATGGCCCCGATATTTACAGGGAGGCGAAGAGGGGGTGGGTTTAGCGGGCAGGAATCCCGGAAATACGGGTTCCTCAGAGGTCCTGCTGAATTTAAAGGCAGGACCTCGTTTAAAGGTTTTGAATCCATTTCCTGGCCTCAGCCAGCCAGATTGAGTGGCTGGCTGGCTGTTGGGTGGGTTGGCCTGTGGCACAAGGCTGCAGCCGGGAGCGGAGGGAGGGAGAGATCATGGGTCGGACATCGGGGCAGGGAGGGGTGTGGTGGTGGAGATCACGGGTTGGATGTGTGGGTGGAGGGGTCCAATTACAGGGCTGGAAGCAGGTAAGCTTGGTGGGCTGGGAGGAAGCACTCGTGTCTATAGTCTTTGACACGGTTGACCGCACCATCCTCCTCCAACACCTCTCCTCCGTCAACTAGCTGGATGGGACTGCCCTCGCCCAGTTCCATTCATAACTATCCAGTCGTAGCCAGAGAATCACCTGCAATGCTTTCTCTTCCCACTCCCGCACATTACCTCTGGAGTCCCCCAAGGATCTATACTTGGCCACTTCCTATTTCTCATCTACATGCTGTCCCTCGGCGACATCATTTGAAAACACAATGTTAAGTTCCCCATGTACGCTAACGACACCCAGCTCTACCTCACCACCACCTCTCTCAATCCCTCTCTTGCCTTTGATTCGTCATGCTGCTTGTCCGACATTCAGTACTGGATGAACAGAAATTTCCTTCAATTGAATATTGGGAAGACAGAAGCCATTGTCTTCGGATCCCCACCAGGAACTCTGTTCCCTAGCCATCCCTCTCCCTGGCCACAGCCTGAGGCTGAACCAGACTGCTCGCAAACGTGGCGTCCTTTTTGACCCTGAGATGAGCTTCTGAACCCATATCCGCTCCATCACCAAGACTACCTACTTCCATCTCCGTAACATCGCCCATCACTGCCCCTGCCTTAGCTCATCTGCTGCTGAAACCCTCAGCCTTGCCTTTGTTACCTCTAGACTTGACTATTCCAGTGATCTCCTAGCCGGCCTCCCATCTTCCACCCTCCGTAAACTTGAGCTCATCCAAAGCTCTGCTGCCCATATCCTAACTCGCACCAAATTCCGTTCTCCCATCAGCCCTGTGCTTGCTGACCTGCATTGGGTCCCGGTCCAGCAATGCCTCGATTTTAAATTCTCATCCTTGTTTTCAAATCCCTCCATGGCCTCTCCCCTCCCTATCTTTCTAATCTCATCCAGCCCTACAACCCTCCGAGATTTCTGGCCTCTTGCACATCCCCAATTTTCATCACTCCACCATTGGCAACTGTGCCTTCAGATGCCTAGGCCCTAAGCTCTGGAATTCCCTTCCTAAACCTCCCCATCTCTCTCCCTTGTCCTTTAACACGCACTTTAAAACCTGCCTCTTGTCCTAATTTCTCCTTATGTGGTTTGGTGTCAAATTTTATTTGATGTTCCTGTGAAGCACCTTGGGATATTTTACTACGTTAAAGGTGCTATACAAATGCAAGTTGTTGTGAGATAGAACTCAGTGGAGACAAAAGCCTGTTCCACATAGAATTGTTTAAAAATTCTGAAAAGGACTCTTAG